>NC_088206.1:72984658-73624059 GCF_037126465.1 Ornithodoros turicata | reverse complement strand
TTTTCCGGCCAAAAAATAAAAGTGCTCAGATCGAGCTAAAAATGCGCACAGATATTCAGCAGGAATCGCCCTTTAATTTTAGCCCAAAATTTGTGCAGAAATAGGACCTTCGATTTTTGACCCGAAAAAACCCCAAGGGGTTTTACCTTTTTTTCCGGCCAAAAAATAAAGGTGCTCAGATCGAGCTAAAAATGCGCACAGATATTCAGCAGGAATCGCCCTTTAATTTTAGCCCAAAATTTGTGCAGAAATAGGACTTTCGATTTTTACTGTGAAAAAACCCCAAGGGGTTAGGCTTACCTTTTTTTCCGGCCAAAAAATCAAAGTGCTCAGATCGAGCTAAAAATGCGCACAGATATTCAGCAGGAATCGCCCTTTAATTTTAGCCCAAAATTTGTGCAGAAATAGGACTTTCGATTTTTGACCCGAAAAAACCCCAAGGGGTTAGGCTTACCTTTTTTTCCGGCCAAAAAATAAAAGTGCTCAGATCGAGCTAAAAATGCGCACAGATATTCAGCAGGAATCGCCCTTTAATTTTAGCCCAAAATTTGTGCAGAAATAGGACTTTCGATTTTTACTGTGAAAAAACCCCAAGGGGTTAGGCTTACCTTTTTTTCCGGCCAAAAAATAAAAGTGCTCAGATCGAGCTAAAAATGCGCACAGATATTCAGCAGGAATCGCCCTTTAATTTTAGCCCAAAATTTGTGCAGAAATAGGACCTTCGATTTTTGACCCGAAAAAACCCCAACGGGTTAGGCTTACCTTTTTTTCCGGCCAAAAAATAAAAGTGCTCAGATCGAGCTAAAAATGCGCACAGATATTCAGCAGGAATCGCCCTTTAATTTTAGCCCAAAATTTGTGCAGAAATAGGACCTTCGATTTTTGACCCGAAAAAACCCCAAGGGGTTAGGCTTACCTTTTTTTCCGGCCAAAAAATAAAAGTGCTCAGATCGAGCTAAAAATGCGCACAGATATTCAGCAGGAATCGCCCTTTAATTTTAGCCCAAAATTTGTGCAGAAATAGGACCTTCGATTTTTGACCCGAAAAAACCCCAAGGGCTTACCTTTTTTTCCGGCCAAAAAATAAAGGTGCTCAGATCGAGCTAAAAATGCGCACAGATATTCAGCAGGAATCGCCCTTTAATTTTAGCCCAAAATTTGTGCAGAAATAGGACTTTCGATTTTTACTGTGAAAAAACCCCAAGGGGTTAGGCTTACCTTTTTTTCCGGCCAAAAAATAAGTGCTCAGATCGAGCTAAAAATGCGCAGATATTCAGCAGGAATCGCCCTTTAATTTTAGCCCAAAATTTGTGCAGAAATAGGACTTTCGATTTTTACTGTGAAAAAACCCCAAGGGCTTACCTTTTTTTCCGGCCAAAAAATCAAAGTGCTCAGATCGAGCTAAAAATGCGCACAGATATTCAGCAGGAATCGCCCTTTAATTTTAGCCCAAAATTTGTGCAGAAATAGGACCTTCGATTTTTGACCCGAAAAAACCCCAAGGGGTTAGGCTTACCTTTTTTTCCGGCCAAAAAATAAAAGTGCTCAGATCGAGCTAAAAATGCGCACAGATATTCAGCAGGAATCGCCCTTTAATTTTAGCCCAAAATTTGTGCAGAAATAGGACTGCACAAATTTTACTCAGCTGGTAGTAAGCCTAACCCCTTGGTGTTTTCTAGGGCCAAAATTCTAAGGTCTGATTTCCGAGCATTGGTGCTTTTTTTTCCTACCAAAATGGATAACACACCCCATGCTGTAACATCATTTCTTAGTTACAAGATGAAAAAAAATAAGCTCCAAAGCAAACGAGAAATACTCAAATAAGCATACCATTTATTTTTCTCGCAGTCGATTACAGAATGTCGAAAGAAGTACCACTTACACACAGAACCTATCAAAAAAGCTGAAAGTACAAATTTCACGAAAACGACGACATAGCAGCACTGTCACATTCGTAATCCAATCTTGAGAAAGAAAAAATCTCGACAGGTAAACACAATCACTTTTGTTTTGCTCTATTTCATGTATAGTGGTTAGCCTCCCCCTTTGTCATTCTCTCTCTCTTTTTGAAACAATCAGTCTTGTCTTGTCATCTCTCGTCGCAGCCTCGGAAGGAAGGGGAAAAAAAGGGACGTCGCCCCTTGGCGAAATGAAGGGTTAAGCACAGAGCGAACACCGAATGTAGGAAAAACAAAACTGGAAAAACAAAAGATAGAAAGGTCCACACGCTAGATGGCGTCGATGTCGATGTCATCCTCGTCATCACGAGCGGACGCCTTGGCGGTGGGAGCGGCCAAGACCTTAGGTGTAGAAGGCTCCTCCTTCACCTCCTGAATGCTGGTGCTTATGTGGCGGTCGGAGTACACCACCTGCTCCGCAGGTACACACACAAATATGGATTAAATACTTCGGAACTCAGGAAAATAAACAGAGCCTGAAGTTTCAGGGTTTAACCAGATTCTTCCCCAAACTTCCACCCCGAATTTAAGGTTGCCACTTTTCGGGTGAAACCCGATTGTTCCGTGGCCAATTGCCCTCAGTCGAACATCTGTAGGAACGAATACTAGTTTATTTGGCAGTAAACACAATGACATCACCGTTTCTACCAAGCCAGTACAATTTGTTTGAGTAGTAGAGAGATTTTCCCCCGAATTTAGCATAGTCGAAGCTTTCCAAACCAAATTTGCGTGAATTTAGAGAAGATCTATAATTCCCCGATTTTTACACCCGAATTTGGAAAAAAATAAGTAATTGTCAAGGAAAAGCAGGTTCAGATTAGGACCTCTTCAGGAAGTTTGCTTCACTCTCCCCACACTAGCTGCATAATGGACAAAAATCTGACTGGTGTAGATATTTCCACGAACAATCTGATATGGTAAGGATACAATATGTGGTGATTGATAAAGCCCCTAGCTTTCTGCGATGGAAAGTTTACTCTAGCAGCAAAGGTAAATGCAGCATTTTACTGCACGAAGGATAGCCATGATGAGTACAGACTATTCATTGGTGATGGCATCTCAGCACTGGGAAATACACGATCCTAATTCTGCGTGTTAATAAGCCCTTCAACAGCTGAGGTAAAAGAGAGAGTCAAGAAGCCAATGTTGACATACCTCGACATTCTCATCCTGGGAATCCGCATCGTCCTCACCGGAGCTTTCTTCTTCTTCAGCCTCCTGCAGCCACTTGATGAACGGCTTTGCTTTGTCGTGGATCTCCTGAGCCATCTCTTTGCTCACGTACTGTTCCAGAAAAAGAAAAGAAAATCAAATTGCGTGCCATTGAAAATGTAGCATCGTGGCAGTCATGAAAGTGCGCGCTCGGCCGCTGCTAAAGTCTCCGGGAAGTTGGTAAAAAGGTCGGACAGGATTCACTTCAGTGTGTGGTTACCATTATCGTACCACATTTAGTTACCAGTGGTGAAAGTTGTGTGTAAAAACACATAAGCTCACGTAAAAACAACAGCAGACTGGAAACGCTTCATCTCAATTGCCCAGTTTCCTGGTGAAATGAAGCCACGCTCAAGTAACGTATGCATCTTTTTTTTTGCACGCGACCTTTTTTTTCTCCAAAATCCAGCGTTCCAAAGTCGGGGGTCGTCTTATATTCGAATATGCGCGCCACAACGAGGTCAGGGGAGAGGCGGGTGATGGGATCGGCCAATAGCGCAGCGTGACTGATATCACGTGTTGCGGTGTCAGCACCAGATGCAAATACGGCACAATGGGGGCGGCGTTCATTCTTCATTCACTGTCATGGCGTCGGTCGCTGGCTCTGGCGTTTTGATGAAAAGTGAAGTTTCGTAAATACAGCAACAATTTAGCGGTGGCAAGGCGGTTTCAAGTATTCAAGGGTTTCAAGGATAATGAGCTGTGTGCAGTTGGCAACAAAGAACACAGTTGTGTAGAAAGTGATGATAAATAAACAATATTGTGCATCGATTCCAACTGCTATTCTGCCTCTCAATCCCTGTTTACTTTTTTTTCCAAATTCATGTACCCTAAACTCGTGGGTTGTCTTATATTCGAGTTCGTCTTAGATTCGAGAAAATATGGTATGAGCGGATAAATATGGTGTTATGAGCCTGATGAAACCCATTACGAGGACCATTACCTTCTTGGAACACTTCTTTGCCCACTCGAGGATCACCTCTTCTTCCAAGATGTCATGGTCGTAAAGTGCCTTCAGCACGTGGGGCACCCGAGGAAGCAGAACACCAGAGTGCTCGCGCACAACCTGAAATGTTGCCGCAACGAGAGAATTACGCTGGGTACTTTCTTCAACTTCAGTCCGATTTCAGCGCATTATTGTCGTTAGGGAAGCGACAGCAACTCTGTAAGCATCGAGCAATAGGCGTCAAACTGAATAAATAGGCATCATCGATCGATGCTTATTGACACAAAAGTGGCAGAGGTCACACTGTACCAACCGCACGAAAAGCAATGGATTAAGTGTTTGACGAAATAGGAGCTACAACTGCGCAGAACAAAATCAATTAGTTTAACGGATGAAACGGATAATGAAGGAAAGCATAGAATGCTGCTTCCCTCACACTAAAATCACAGACGATGTAAAGAGATGAATCCTCTACATTTTGTATGCCTGTCAAATGAAATCTTTCATCCCACAAAATTGATTGTCGGCTGATGACAAACATAGTTTCACTCTTTCACAGATGGGTTTCTGAACGTGAGTGCCCTTTTAAAGCAAATGTAAAACATCAGCACTCTAGATTGAATCTGAATAAACAGCCACGATGACACATGCTTGAGAATGGGGCAGCAGAGGAGACATACACAACCCAAAATAGACCCATCTAGCTGAATACACCTACAGCCTGAAATTTTCGGGAAATTTTTTTTCTTCTAAATTCGAGGGGTAAAAATTGGGTAAATAAACACATGCTCTAAATTCATGCAAATTCGGGTGAAAAAACTTCCAGTATGCCCAATTCAGAGAGAAATTGGGCTCAGTTACTCGAACTAACTGTGCTGGTTTGGTACAAACAATGATGTAACTGCATTTGTTGTTAGTGTGCATTCCTACACCTCAGTCTCAGTGAGGGCAATTTGCCGGGTAAAAATCGGTCTCGCCCTAAAGCGGCAACCATCAATTGTACCGTGCAAATTCGGGGGAAAATCAGATTAAACCCTAAAACTCCAGGCTCTATTTACACCTCAGCAGGCAAACATGACTGTGCACAAAGCTGAGCTGGGAACAGGCTTCTTTAGCTACTCTTCAATTCTGCTCACACTACTGGCAGTCAAAGCGTGCCAGCAACGTTTGTCTGGGTGACACCCATCATTAGAGCCTAGAGATACGATGTTACTGTCATTTACTTTATACAAACAGTATAAGTTTTACCCATTTCAGTTAACATTACCAGTCGGCATTGGCAGGTGACATCCCCTGCTTGAGAGAAGGGACCCCGTTTCGTGCATACTGCTCTGCTAGGCACAAGCATGTTCAGCTAACACCACGTGATTATGCGAGTGTTGAGTAGAACACAACTAGGCTCGTGTATTGGAGTTCAATGTTTTTTAAAAATCATGCAATATGGAGCGCAAAAGCAGACCTTTGGGTGAAAAAAAAAAAAGTGTTCTTCGCACGTTAGATCAAGATGCGTAACAGCCGTGCTGAATGTGCAATGTTTAGTGGTCAAGAGTGCCCGCATTGCGGGACTAAATTGGCATTTTGCCAAGCTAGTTTTCAGGACTTTTTGGGTTTCACCCCAAGCGATAAGGGTGCAAATTACGGGGTAAAAAAGTGTTTTACCAGGACTAACCGTAAAACGCAGGGCCCTAAGCATACCGTATAACGCAGCAACACACTCTTCATACATACAAGACCATAGAATAGAGAGAGGCTGAAGCAGCACCTGTTCAAAGCCACCAAGAAGGTAGCGTTGGCTGCGGGCAGAGTCGTGTGTGAAGCGCAGGAGCAGAGCACGGTGCTGCACCACCTGAGTGGCCATGCCCTCATCAAAGAGAAGCTCGCACAGCACCAGGGGTGCCTTTTCCCGAACCTCTAGACGCTCCGCCTCGCCAAATACTTCCTTGGTGTCCAAATTCTTGTCCAGCCGGGCTTTGACAAAGTTGTAGAAGATGTTCATGCGCTCTTGCTCGCTTTTGTCCAGGTCGTCGTCCAACATCAACCCTTTGGCGCCGGTCGTCAGGGCTTCCATGCGACGAGCCTAGAAGGTCCACCGATAAGTCCGCTTTAATTGAGATATGTTGGAAATGCATTCTTTCGAAAGGGTGCGGATTTTTCAGTGGGCTGTTCAGAAAGTATCACAACTGGGTTTGCAAAAAAAAGGTCAAATTAAAATTTTAACCTTACTTTCCGAGCCAGCATCCGCAAATCCAGTCACTCGTCACCGTGTTTACCTTTGCGTCAGCGCTGGTGTCCTCTCCCCAGTCATAATCGTCGTCATCAGCATCATTTTCGTGATCACCATGGCCATCGTGAGCGTCACAGTCTTTGGGAGGGGAAGAGGCGGCGTCATCGGTTGTGCCATTGTGCGCCTTGCTGCCCTTTTTCTCATCCCGAGATTTGCGCTTGCCCTTTTTGCTACTGCCAGGGGCGGCAGACGACTTGTCCTCCTTAAAATGGCAAGTTACAGATACAGATATAGGCAAGGCATCACTCTGTTGTGCTCAGCAACAAACAAATTGCAAATTACCTGGACTAGAGGGAATCAAAATGCCCCGTCCAATTCTACGGAGCAGATTTAGAGCCTGATGTTTTCGGGAAATATTTTTTTTCTAAATTCGTGGGGGGGGGGGGGGGGGGTAAAAATCGGGTAAACAAACGTGTGCTCTAAATTCGTGCGAATTCGGGTGGAAAAACGTCCAGTACGCTAAATTCGGGGAGAAATCAGGCTCTGTTACCCAAACGAACTGTACTGGCTTGGTACAAACAGTGATGCAACTGCGTTTGCTGCCAAACAAGTATGTTAGTGCCTTCCTACAGACATCCCAGCGAGGGGAATTTGCCGGGTAAAAATCGGGTTTCACCCTAAAGAGTCAACCTCCCATTCGGTGTGCAAATTAGGAGAAGAATCGGGTACAACCCTAAAACTTGAGGCTCCAAGTATATTTGCGGAGATACCTTTTGCCAATAGTGCAGCGCTTTTTTTCTTTTTTTTGCTGCCAGAACGTGTTCATTGAGAAGAAGGTCTCACCTCGTTGGGAGGAGGATTCTTGAGGATGTAGGTGTTCAGCTTGTGGTTGGTATCCAGCGTGCCACTGTAGCCGCAGGCACGGCACTTGGTGGTGATGATCCCTTTACGGGCCAACACACTCAGTACAGTCTCCGGGTTGGAGCACGACGAACACAGAACGTAGCGACGGATGAACCTAAACATAGAGAAATCTGCTCACTCTCAAAGTGGGTACAAAATTCTGGAATGACAAGCCAGAGTGAGCATCGTGCGTGTTCTAAAGCGTACATTTTCCACTCAAAATACAATCGTGTCCAAAAACGCAAATTCAGAGAAAAAGAGAAGGTGGCTAGAGGCGGGGGAGTCGAACCGGAAAATTTATGGGCTCAGTTCTGGAGGGCAAAAAGTAATGCGTCGAACCGGTTTATTCGGGTTCATAATGGTTGTTCATTTCAGAAAAAGTTGCGTCAACGTTCTCTACTAATATGCTGACGCGTACGGAACTGGATGCAAGTTACATCCGGATCCAATTTCATCTGGAACTGGATGCATGAACAATGTTTGGAAATCTAGCATTTTATTTATTTCAAATATGCAGGACGAGTTGATGACAATGCAGGAACACATGCACGTTGTTGAATGCGAGCACAAGTAAGAAAATTATGTGAGCAAGCACATCACCGAAATGAATAAGGGTATCGTGTACCACATTCGTGTGCAGGTGCAATTTTGAATAACATTTGCAGCATACGAGGCAGTTTCAGCCCTTGACTAGGGTGTCCTTCAAACCTTCCGTATCAATTTTGTCTATACGCATCGCAAAAAAAAGAAAAAGAAAAAGGAACGAGATGCCGAATCAGTTTGGAACAGTAGTTTTCATTAGTTGAGGTTCAGGGTCTGTTTCGGTTCAGTTCGACACCCTGGCTAGAGGAATCACCGTGGACTAGAGATGTGCGAAAACCATGCTGGTTTTCGGGGCTTAATCGTTACCCTTAGAAGCCGTTATCCTGTGACGGGATGTCTGATATTCGAAGGAAAAATTTTGCAGATATTCGTATTCCAAGATTTCAATATTCGCGCACCTCTACCGTGGACACCACACTTCCTGGCGTCCATCACATGGGTCACAAAATCAGCTTCGGGTGCCATAAAAGGGTATCACTACCAAGTGTGTTCCGAGTGGAAGGTGATTGTGCTGGCAGAGAAAGGAGAGGATCAAGTGGAGTCATATGCTTTCGGCACCTGAGAGATGTGTGCATTATCTTCACGGCCGAATCTGCATAGAGCTAGTCTTTGGATCTTCTGAAGCTACCTGTGTCTGTGCATTACAATCGGGCCACGTTAGAACCGTGCAAATATGGCAAGTCTCGCTGAGAACGCCCGGATGCAAGCAGATACCCAATCAGACCTGCCACGATTTTGTTGGCACTGCACATTCTGGCACCCTTGACAGGGTTCAATAAGAATCAAAGATTCAAAAATGAGTAATGAGAATACAGGATGAAGCGAGTACATACATGTAGTAACCGAAGTTTTCGAGGAAATAAAAATGAGCAGATGTTAAATAATAAAATGCTAGTCCTTAAATAAAATGTTATATAGTATTTGCTTTGGGGCAGACGCAAGCGCACCACTGATGCAGATTGTATGAGTGTGGCTTTACTGAGGTGGATGTACACAGTATTCGGACACACACACAGTCTTTTAGGGAATGGCGAACACAAACTGACCCATCGAGAATGTCTTGAAGTTTGGCAGCCTCATGTGCTCCGTTGACGATGTAGCGGTCGTTCTTGGCATCCAGCTGAGTCTGGGCCCCGAGTTCGCATCCAAAGTACTTGGTAGGATAGGTGGCTGGCCGGTTCAGGGCCTTGGCCACCTCGCCCATGTTTACCAGAACGGTCTTGATGCCATTACCTTTGCCCTCAACCTACACACAAAACACTCATTAAGTGAGCAAGAAAAAAAAAACTTTCTTCCGCAATACACCCGTGTACCAGATAGTGGCCGGAGTTAGCACAGGTCACGTGCTGGTAAAAAGCAGTCAAGTGGCATCATCCTTCAACTGGCCTTTCTCTAGCTGCTTCATTAACTGTTCATTTAGATGCCATGTCGAGCTGGTGGAGTGGATACCATCGAGGCACGTGAGGTTGTTGGGAAGGTGAGGAGACCAAATTCAAGTAACCATTAAGCGCATTCTTTTCACTTGCACTGGACTGCACTACCTTGGACTCCATGCAAGACGGGTTTTCAGGAGCTGCACTTTCCAGCTGAAAGAAACTTTATTAGTAATGCCTTTCTTTTCAACAGGAAAGTGCAGCACGCAAATAACCTAGTTCAGATCTGGAGCAGGAGGTGCAAGCAAAAAGAGTGCACCTATTGCGTCCGCGATAGATGTAATACTAAAAGTGCTCATTATTGTCGACACAAACAGCGCCCGGCGGCGTATTTGGGCCCGTATTTCCACTTATGTGGTGCGCATTATGCATTGTTACACTGTGACATTTCTCCAATTTTGCACAAATATAGGGAGGAAATTTGAGGGAGGTCACAAAGAGAAGCCTTGAGGGGGGTTCAAGCAGACAAACATGTTGGCAAGCAGCCAAATGCCATTGGAGAATCCCACATTCCGTACTACAATCTCTCGATTTTCTAATGTGCTCAAAATTAATGGTGGTTACAGAGACAGCAAATTGTATTTAGTTCAAAGTGCCAGTCTCACTACAGTCATTGATTTGTTAATTTGTGGCTTTAATAAAGGGGCGGTCGCATCTGTTCGTCGACTTTGAAACTATAGTGTCATTTATTGTCAAACTGTTATTAGACGGAATACGTGACAAGAGCAGACGACAGAGTATTCCCGAATTCCCTCTGTCAAAAAAAAGAAAATGTCACTCCTAAGGACCAATGAGGGCACAACCTCGAGAAAAGGAATTGTGCAGCCAAGCAGGCGTCTTATAAAGTTACGCGACGTCACCTTTCCTCCTCTAAGCACCACGCTCTCTCTCCCCACTTACGCAGAGACTTCACGCCATTGGACTTTCTGCTGCCGCGGAGGCTGCGTTGATTGGAAATTTTTTAAATTTAATATCTAAACACCTTTTGGACAAAAATTTCCCAAGTAGATTGTCGGCCGATGCTGAACAGTGTACAGGTTTCATATATGGGTTTCCAGATGCGACTGTCCCTTAAAGAGACAACTAGGTAGGACCATCACTATGGCCTGGTTTCACCAACCCGGATTAACGTTTGAGACGAGATCAGTGGTCTCTCAACTTCAATTCAACCCTTAACTTTGTGTCACCGATGGTAGCTATCCTCACTAAAACACTCATCACGTTGCAAATTAATGTTGCCAGAAATAATTCAGTGTTAGCTTTAAGTTGACAACCATTGGTGAAACTGGCGCCATATCAAGCACATAGTACAGATCAGAAGTCATGTAAGGCCTTACTATGTCCAGTGAAAAATTAATGCAATCATACCGGTAGGTAACGCGCACAAAATTTGTACATCACGCGCAAAAATGTGTAACAAATGCCGCAAAATGCGGAGTCAGCCTAACGCGGACCAAAATGCGGAGTACCTTAGCAATGATCTTGGGCATCTTGTAACGGTAGAACTGGTCGGTGAGGTTACGGTTGACGTTGACGCTCCCCATTTTGGCGTTTTTGAGCGATACCACTCAGCACAGAAGAGGAAGAACGCTTAGAGCGGAGAACGAAAGAAGAAAGGAAATATCAGGCAAAAAAGATGAAAATGAAGGAATTTTGCTCAGAAGAGAGAAGACAAGTCAAGACAAGACCGGCGCTGCTGCTGCTGCAATCTTTGGTACCAATTGTTAAGGGGGGTGCGTGGCTGAAACAGCATTTAAAAAACGAGAATTAACATTTTTTTTATCATTTAATAACCGGGTTGTCACACGTCAATGACCACTGAAACATGCACATAGCGCCACCAAGCGTGTAACATGGCAACCTATTGGCGATCCAACGCTCTGTGGGAAGACAAAAAAATGTTGCAGCATTCTCCTAATTAGACTCAACTCTGACAATTTCTCTCCAGGCATTTATGTCATCAAATTTCAACTTTCCTTTCGCTGCGGCACATTGAGTTGCGGAAGTGCCAGCAGTATCAGTGGTGCCAGACTGATCGGGTTTAACCCCAAGAAAATGTCTCAGATCGATTGTCGAATATTGCGCAAACACGCGATTCTGAGGGAAACAGGAGGTTCCGCGAGACGTAGACAATTCAGTGAAATCGCGGAGGGAGGAAGGGAAGTTGACACACTTGGTGGCACAACACTGGTTTCAACCGTGTCACAGCCTGGGTATTAATGCCTCACCTAATTCTTATTCCGTTTTGACATGTATGCGTTAACTTTTAATAGCATGACAATCTGTCGCTGCTCTCCCAGTGTACTGGTGGCTATGCTGCGTGAGGTGTGCACCGATGGGATGGCTTCGGAAATGCATAAACCTGCCTGGCTCAAAGGAGACGGGTTCTATCTGTTGCCGGTAGTTTGCTGGATTGCCTCGTCCCAAGAATTCTGAAATAAATGCCCCGCAAGACCCTCGTTAGACCTGCGTAAACCATGGACAAACAATGACAAGGAAAGGTAACCGTGATAACAGCGTGATAGAGCCTCAAGATAAGGAAGGGTAAGATATAATGTGTGCAACTATCGTAAAATATTAGTTGGTAGCAGATAAGCAGTTACTGCTTAGTTTCATAACTTATCTTCAAAATGTACTGCTGTAATCTACTCCTTCAGTATAATGTCCGGAGACTGGCTTATCCAAACTTTAGAAGACCAAGTGAAAGTTAAGTACAAGTGTGGCAGAAGTGTCGAATAGGAAACAAATACTTGTGGGTAGAAAACTACAAAGCAAAAGAATCCACTTGTAAGTAGTGAAGTATAAGCAGCAAATAAGTAACCTGCTAACTGAAAAGTAAATTCTGTGACAAAGTACTGGTAATATTCTAACGCAAACAATAACCAAATACTTGGATAATATACGGGTGCCTGTACAGAGTTGGCTCAGCAAAAATATTTGTACCAACATATTGCAATTATGCGCGTTATTCCATGTCAGAACATCGACATAGTCGAGGATGTTTGCATTGTGGTTCATTAGCAGTAAAAGATGCACATGGATGATGGAAAACATGACATGTCCCCAATCACAATGATAGACATATCACGTCACAGCATCTAACAAAGGCATGTCACGCAACAATGCTTTCAGAAGGATGCCATTCCCAGCATGCTATCTTTGTGCAACCTACCCAGACAATTCTCATATTACAACGTTAGGCCCAACCACTTTCCCATTCACTCTAACAAATGCTCAGATACAACTGCAAACTGAACATATACAAGAACCGTACTAATTTTTATACATCTTTAATGGTACGTCATTTGTGAGAAATTAAACCACTACTCGTTCCACTGAGTAATAACACCCTTGAAAGCATATAAATGGTTTAAAAGTAGTCCTGATGTCGCTCAATAATTGAGCCATTTCTGGTCACACATGAATTAACAGGAGCAAACAGCTGTCTATTGGTAGTTTGATTGGCTTATATTTAGTTAGGATTAAGTATTACCTAGCCACAACTACTGGAACACGAGTGCTTTACCTGAAACAATGCCCCACATAGGCACAACGATGCTTCCATGCAAAAATTTTCTGCACCTTTTAAAACAAATCGCTCAAGACAAAAATCTTCCCATCGCACATTTCTGTTCCCAGCTGTGCCAGGACAAGTCCGCATAATCCCAGCTAAAACTGGCAGATTCAAAGAAACCAGTCGGAAACAGTTAGGACATGCTTGTCATAAGGATTTGGGCTTGAACAAGAAAAAAAAGAAAAAAAAAACTTGTGACGTGCGCAGAGACGTATCAGTTAACACGCACTGCTTCAACTATACTGATCCCAAACTTACATGTTGTAAAGACTTAAACGTACGATTACTATCGACGCTTACACACGACACGTGTTTCTATCTTGTTTCCGTGCGCTTCAGAAACAGCTGTGTAAAGACTTGAAAAACCTGCCACGACATCACTAAGCCTAGCCGTATGGTTCAGGTCCAATGAGGAAAAGTGACCCTGACATGTGGCTCGCGTTCGAAAAGGTCGAAATGTATGACGTAAAGGTCAAAGCAATCACTTACCGATCCACCAAAATAAAGACGTCATATAAAACTGTTGACCAGAGCTGTGGGCCGGCGAGAATCTCGGTTGATATTCAATCTTGGCGAGCGGAATCGGCAGCTTCCAGCGAATTCTGGAAGAGAATCTCGCTGAGAATGGTACAAGTGGAAGGTTCAGACACTCACCGCGAAGATATTCGACAATAAATTGAATAAAATGCCCGAACTAAGTCGAGCTTTCAACAATTTAAAAAAGAAAAACGAACAATTTATGTTCGAAGAGCTACGCACCACAGCGCTGCAGGTCGATAGTGCAGCAATGAACGGCGCATCTGCAATGATCCCGGTTCCCGGATGTGGCCGGTTTCGCAGACGAACAAGAAAACTACGAAAAAATTTTAGGATGAAAATAAAAAGAAATTATATTCTTTAATTTTTCGCGAACAACTATGTTTATTAAATATTAGCGATCATTTAGTTTGTGTTTCAACTACGAGAATGCTGAATGCCTCTATATTTTGAAAAAATATCGGTGACACGTGCGTTTCTTATTTATTTTAGTTCTTTTGGTGAGCGTGCGTTGGTGATACATGCGTTATATTTACATGACTGCCTTTCTTTGAAATTTTGAAGTATTGTAGTGAGCAGCACCGACGGACAAGTTGTTGGTCGCACCAGGCAACACTGTGCAGAAAAAGAAAAACGAATCCAAAAACGAATCCATCCCATCCATGCCATGATCCATGCAATCCAGCAAAAATGGCGAACCGCTACACTTGTTTATCGTGTCAAGTGGTTTTTGCTGACGCGCAACTTCAAAGAGCTCACTACAAATGCGACTGGCACAGGTACAATTTGAAGAGGAAGGTCGCCGACCTTCCTCCTGTCACGGCAGAAGAATTTCAGCAGCGTGTCCTCGCACAAAAGAGCGCTGTTCAAGAGCAGTCAACATACGACGGCACACACTGCCAGCCATGTGGTAAGCAGTTCGCAACGCAAAAGGCTTATGAAAACCACGTCAGATCTAAGAAACACCAAGAAGCGCTTCTGAAACGAAAACCACCTCCAGCTGCTGACACAGTAGCCGCGAAAAATGCACGAAACAGAGAGCTCTCCTCTCCGCAGCCTGTTTATCAACCTCCTGTTGTCGAGGCCTCTGATGACGATGACAGCGATTGGGAGAGCGTCGACGGTGACGAAGACTTGGTCGACGAGTCAGATCGCGTCCCCCCCTCTTCGTGTCTCTTTTGCGAGGAATCGAGCGATTCACCTGAGGCTAACGTTAAACACATGACGTCGAGCCACTCCTTCTTCATTCCGGACATCGAGTACCTGGTTGACCTAGAAGGCCTGTTGACGTATTTGGGCTACAAAATCGGCGTCGGCAAGATCTGTCTCTGGTGTGGCGATGACCGAAAGTCGCCCTACAGGACTCTCCGTGCAGTACAGCAACACATGAACGACAAGGGACATTGCAAGATGGCTCACGAAGGCTCTGGACTCCTGGAGTATGCGGACTTCTACGATTATTCAGCGAGCTACCCCGACCAGGAGGACGGACAAGACCAGGACAGCGAGGTGGACATTCCGGTCCTCGAAGGCGACGGGTGGCAGTTGGTCCTCCCTTCGGGTGCAGTCGTCGGACACAGGTCATTGGCGCGGTACTACTCGCAGAACCTGCAACCTGCGAGACCTCGTAGTGAAGACGTAACCCGTCGGTTGCTCACGCATTACAAGGCTCTGGGCTGGACAGGGTCCACGACGCGGGAGGTTGCCGTTCAGAAGGCACGAGACCTTAAGTTCATGCGTCGGGTACAGGCCAAGCAGGAAATGAGGCTCGGGGTTAAGGCTAATAAGTTGCAGAAGCATTTTAGGCAACAGGTTTTGTTCTAGTCGAGTATACAGATGAGGTTGCTGTGGGAATAAAGTTTAGCGAAACGTTTGAGTAATTAAACTAAGTCTGATGCATTCTTTGAAGAATATATTTTGATATTACAATTCATTTGTATTGTATTATACCTTATGGTATCTCTTATGTATTACCGATTAGTTGCGGCCAGTATCTGTAGGGAAGAAGTGGTTTCGGTATTCGCCGATTTTCTACGGTCTTTGAGGCCTTGTGTACTTCGTGTCAGCTCCACGACCATCTCGTGGTCAGCTCATGGCGAATCCGGGTGGGTCATTTAATGCCAACACGACCTCGGAAATTGCTATGTCGGCGCTCGCGCTAGATCACGTGATGGGGGGCTCGAGCCCCCCCCCCCCCCCTACCTGCCACAGGACGACCCACGCAAGTCGCGCAAATCCGAGGAGAAAATATATGTGGGGGGTCCGGCGTGACGATCGCAAAAGTTCTTGCAGTTACCGGCGTCTATCTAAGGAGCATAGTTAAATACTTTTGAAACTATATGAGCTTTTCTATCTACTTCAAATCTCATGAGGTGGCCTCACAGCTAATATGTAAACGCATTATTAAATGTTCAAATATTCTGTATTTCCATCTCTCATCTTGCTGTGTGCACAAGGATGAGTGTGTGGGCGTAGGCTTTCGTATCGAGCCCCCCTACCTTGGACAGAGCCTTGGAGGTCTGGTTATGCCACTGCACGTGAGTACCAATCACAGGGGTGACAAACCCCCCATTTTTTTAACTACCCTCCTGGCGGGTGCCAGGAATCTAGTGGTATTAGTAGCCGCTTGGGTCACGCTAGGGGCATCGCGGTCGCTCGTCTTCGCGTTCCGTCGTCTGCTAACCCACGTGAACACGCGGGTACATCATACTGCGATTACTTTTGTGCTTCATCAGTGATTCGAGCGGATCATGCGGTGATCAGACTTTATTATCCCAACTGCAATATTCTCCCTAAAGTCAACAATTACAAATTGATTAAAATACCTCCGTTAATTAATCCCCTAATTGGGCAAAAATACGGTTTCCTAGTACAGCCCGGTCGAGTAATCCAATGACAAAAAATAAAAGCGTCCTAAGACAACTCCCCTTTTAATGAAAATTTGTTGCAAATAAAAAGAAACCCTGCACATATATATACTACTAACAAAATCAGAGACAGACAACGAAGATGTAGGAAGTACGAAAATTGGGTGTTATTTATTTACTGGGGGAAAGTTAAGGCGGAGGCTCCGCCTTCGTCAGGACTGAAGAATAAGAAATGATAGTTTGAGTTTTATACAATGACCTCACAATCTGGGGGGTCCCGCCCTCTGGCGGCCGTCAGCAGGTCAAGTACATGGAAGTGGACCCCAGACAGCACTGCCGACACCAGGATTTGGACCTGGGTACCTCCCAGTCTTGACCTGACATGGCCAGCAGCCGACGTGGCTCAGTCACGCGAGCTTTTCCTCGTCAACTATGTAGCTAGTAAAATGGTTTTAAAAAAAAGGGTACCGTGATGATACACGTAAGGTTTGTCTGCCAGTGTGGCGACGGGTTGGACTGCGGACAATTTGACCCACCAGGGGTCAAACCATTTTGACGTGCGCCGGAAATGTCCGACACACGGTGCTGGAAGCAATGTTTACCTATCTAACCCGCGATCAAGCCAGCACAGCTACCTAGTGAATAATAGTATAATAATAGCTTAGCCATGGTCAATCTCCATCTGAGGTGGAAAAAGAAGCCGAAGAATCACGACACCACTTGCTCGTGAGGTGACACACAGTCCACTGAGCTCTGAACTCGATATGGCAAGCGCCCAAAGGAAGTCTATTTCCAAAGCGGTATCTACAACTAAGACGGCAGCTACTACACTAGCAACAGCGCCTACCAAGGCTAATGTCGGGCCACAAACCAAGCCGAAAATCGGAGCGAAGAGTGCAGAGATGGCCAAGGCTCTGGCGACCGCCGCTCAGTCCAAGATGGCCACCACGAAGACTACGGGCACTACGGCGTGGACGACGACCAAAGCTACCACCGTCACGATGCCGCCGTCGACAATGATAGATGGTAAGAGAAAGAAAGACCTGTTGCCACTTTGTAGTCGGACGCTTCCAGGAGCCATGGCTGCACTGCTCGAAAGCTTGCATTATACGCATCGAACAGTATGTCCCGTGGGGAGCTGGACGGTGGGGGGTAGGAAAAATCGTCCCCGGAGAAAACGCCCCCTTGGAGAAGTCGTCCCCGCAAGAAAAGTACATATCAAGAAAAGTAGTTTTCGCCAAACGGCGCTTGCCCAGCTATGGGTGGCCCCCCCTCAACCGCATGGTGAACTGTCAAAAACATGCCTAATCTAACCTAACCTTTGAAAACTAACCTAGGACCCGGTTCTAACCTAGGTTCCCACCGGGGACGATTTTTCCGGGGGACGTTTTTTCCGGGGACGACTTTTCCAGATCCCTGGATGGTGTTAGCGAAAAATCAGCCATGTGTAACGACGGAGGCCTCTCTCTTTCTGAGCCGGAGTTCATCCTCGTCACTGTCCTCAACTTTATAACTCTCTTCCTCAAGCTGAAAAGGAAAGGGAGATGAATTTAGCCATGAAAGCCATCGAAGCTGTTAAGCCTCTGCAAGAAACAGAGCTCGATTTCGAGTAAGTACCCTTCAGCCTCTCACACTTTCACGACACAAATCCAGGGTATATAGTGTCTCGTCTGACTTTTATAGACCATTGTCGTTTTTGGACAAAGTCTGTGTGCTGGTATACTCTGTGCCAATCAGTTTTCTGTTTCTACGTCGATTCTAAACTGAAGACGTGGAAGAAAGTCGTGTGGAATGTGATGTTCCCCATGCGACCTTCTGGCTCCATTTCTTTGCTGGTGGCGACGTGTTAGTTCCCAGCCCACGCATATTATGTGCAGCTTCTTTCGTTTTCGCTTCTGTAATAGTATCATGTCCTTCAATGTTACAGACAGGAATTCCACGAAGAGCCCAACCGCACGCTCATCTGCATGTCTTTTATGGTCTATGTGCTCTTCGTGTCCACAAGTTTGGTGTTTGCCCAATACTCCTTCAGGAACTATGGTACCCTTCTGAACGCGTATTTTTGTGAGAAGCAAAGGAAAGGAATGGAATTCGTTGTCCCGCTAATCGTATATCGGACTTGGTGGAGAAAACACAACTTCGCTTGGATTGAATTGGACTGCCAAACGCTGTCCCTATTTTACGCACGGCCTATATTGCTGTACTTGCAGAGACCGGCCCGCTTGCAGAATCCAGAACGTTGAGGAAGTTCCTCAGTGACGTCCTCACTAGCGTTGCAGGTGCTCTATAGAAACGATCGAGCAGCGTTGAGGTCAGTATACTGACTGAGGAATTTTCTCAACGTTCGTGCAAGCGGGCGTGCTCTGTCTGCGTGGTAGACTGTAGTGCCATGTTTGTTAGGGTTACCGTGTATTCACACGAGCGACATCCTCACGGAATATTCTAGCGGAAGAAAAAGCGAAAACACTGCTCACAGAGCCGAAGTTCCGTCCCGTGTAAAGTTGAGCATTCACACGGTGCGGAATATCGGGAGTGGCGTATTGCGCATTTAGCAGACGACACTTAGCAGACGGCACCGTCAGCGTGTTTTCCTGTCTTCTGCTACGGAATATCTTGTGGCTGTGCAGCAGGATATTCCCCACGGTTAGCAGTGTACGTGAAGACACGACGTTGAGCGCTCGCGCTCACGTGACAGCAGAAATTTGTGACTCTTTTCGCATCTCCCGCTTCTGGGGGAATGTCGCTCGTGTGAATACACGGTTAGTAACATGTCAGAACAAGAAGAAACACGAGGTGAAGCTCTCGTCAAACGACGACAGTCTATTAATCTGCCCCGCAGGTGTTTTCCTCCAAAGATCTAAACCGGTGGCGTAGCTAAGGGGGGAGGGGGCGTTCAAGTCCCCCCACGTGTTCCCTAGTCTTTGAGTTCTGCATTATGCGATCTCTGGGTGTGGCGGCCGCGTGCGAGAGAGACGGAAATATAGGGGTACGCGTACCAGCGGGCCGTCTATCTGGCGCACGCGTGAAGCTACGACGTCGATCGAGGTGTCATTGGAAAGCACTCGAGAGGTTCATCGACCTCAATAACAAATGTTGAAATATCAAAATTTTGCCAGAATGTCGGCATATATGAAACTAAAATATGATCAAAATCGAAGGATCAGATTATGATCAGAAGAAAAGACGGCTCGGGAGGAGCTCCCAAAGTTCAGCGCCGAGAGAGCTACGGGAGTACCGGAGAGATTAGCTGCGGAGCTAAATTCGACTTCCGGCGCGCACAGCGAGCCCTTACCTTCTCGAATAAATGAATAAAGAGTTTCTTTCAATAAAATCCTGCAATGAAGCGAAGGAATAGGAGATCGCGACGTTTTCACGTAAAACACTACGGCTCGGACACGACTGAGCCAGCCCCAATTTTTTCCGGGGACCTTTCCTCCGGGGACGTCTTCTTTAGTTCCGATTTTTAGGATAGCCTTCGAAACGTTCATCTTGAGAGACGGCTGGGTAGACTTCGCGGAGGGGGCCAGGCCCCGCTGGGAAAGTTCCTGGGGCGAGGTCAGGCCCCCAAGCCAGGGACTGAAACCGGAACGGAACCGAAAACCGCTTGGAAGGGTTCACTCTTTCTTCGACCTGGCAGACACTGCAGCACCTTTTCGGAGCGCAATAGATGGATATATTCATTTTTACCCGTTTGCACCTTGTAGCTCATTTTGTGACATCCACGCAGCCTGCAGGTGCATTCTAAAGAAAAAAAAGAAGAAAAAAAAACAGTTCAGCAGGGATGGACTTTCTTTTCTGTCGGGAATCCTGACCCAGTATGACGCTTTCACTGTTTGGATGTTTTGACTCGCCTGTCGGTTGGATCTCCTGACTCGATGGATCTCTTGACCGGAAGCGCCTTTGCCTCCCCCTTTTCTATGCACACGATAGATAGGACCGGATAGGACCACTACCGCATCAACGCAAAGCCTCCGAACACTGCCGCATTTGACGGTATAAGTGCGTAAGATACTATAGCAACGCTTGGCGTTGCCGGTATCAAATCTAATGCGAGTCGTGTTTTTTCGCCATTTCCTCCGGTGTTCCTAGCCGTTCACTTCAAGTTTCGCTGTCTCAATGGCGTTTTATTTCAGATTTGGATCCGACATACATACGAACAATAGCGCCAGCGTTAGGCACTGTGAAAGGTAACGTAAGATCTATACACATTTTTAACTCGTGTTTACGATTTGGAATCTCTCTCTGCAGGTGCGAAGATTGATGGAGGCAGTGGTAAGTGCTCTGTAACTGACCCGATATGATGGGAACGGTACGTAACGTATGTCTCTAATCTTACCGTCTTATCGGTATACGCAAGACACGACATACTGGCGACGAGGATTCTTAGAGCAGACCGCCGTGGCGGTTCGGCATCGCCAGATAAAGAACGACACTAACCATAGAAAAAGTGAGTAAAGAACGAAAGGAGATTGCCCCCTTTCTCCCCAGGGTCTATCTAGGCTATACGGGGCGGTTTTTTTAATAATAAGATTGAGATGTACCTATAGACGCGGTTATCACAGGTGGGTTGTGCGGCCAGCTGACACCCTGTCGGAAAAGGTGGACCGGATGACTAATTGCCTAAAATTCATTAACAATTAGGTTAACTTCTCGATCGGAGAAACGACACGACCTTCGGCGAATGCCATCAGATAACGCCTACTCCAATCATCTCGAACACGTGACACGAACCCCCGTCGCTCCTTTTGCGCTCGAGAAGATTCGGTTCATTTGATTTACGCGCTTGTTTCGGGATAATTGAAAGATTTAATGATTGCGTTCAATCCTGCTGTCTTACACTGGAGTCGATGACGTACAGCTCGAAGCAGAGTTAACTGGAACGCCGCGTCGACCAGCGGAGCAAGGGGGGAGCCACCCTGGCGGCATCTAGTAGAAATAAAGGGCGAGGAGGTTTTGACATTTCCATTCTACTCGGAGGGGTGTTTGCTGTGGCACGCCGAAGAGTGCGCAATCCGGCTGGCGTTATCAACGCTGCGGTTTTTGCGACCGTGTCTGAGGGATTGCGAAGAATCGATGATATCCCGATGGAGCGTGGCAGGTAACCAGTCGTCTCTCACCTCTCCCAAACGTCCAAAATTAAAATTACGGCCAAGTGATCCAGACGACGAAAATTTTCAGAAAAAGGACTGATGTGGGGCAAAAAAATATTAAAAAATAAAAATAAAGATGCGATTTACGAAAGGTGGGAGACGCAAATTTGGGGAACATGCAGTCGAGGTACGAGCGAACCTCTGCTGACGAAAATTGAAGTGAGGACTGAGGTCACGGTGAATTTGTCTAGCTCTGATGATCATTCACTACACCAATAATAAACCTTCACGGTGACTCCCTGCACTGTGTGCCAGCATGCACACAAAAAAATTGTGTGTGTACTAGTTGGCTGTGCTTCCGAGAAACTCCAGAGAGACGCGGTATGCTACACCATGAAAGCATTGTTTTGTTATTATTTAAAAACTCATTACGATGCTTTCGCGATTACCATCACTAATTATTTCGAGCATCTTCGCATCCTCTATTCTGGGCACAGTAAATTTTCCGAACAGAGACAAGCTGTTATTCATTTCATTCAATCACACAATGAGCGTTTCGGATGACGCGTGCCCATGCGTCATCCCGTTTCCAGGCGCGTGCATGACATGCCATCGATTCTCCGCATTATCTCAGACACAATCGCCCAAAACACAAACAGGCGCAGCGTTGATAACGCAAGCTTGATTGGGCACTGTTCGGCACACCACAACGAACACCTCCCTCCGACTGAAATGGAAATGTCGAAACGCCCTCTCCCTTTATTCCTGCTAAAGGCCTCTTGCTCCGCTTCGAGCTGTACGATGACTCTCACACGTCACGACTCCGACTAACGAACACAACCGACTAGAAACCAAGCTGGCGAAGACTGGCATCTCAACAAGTGATCTGTCATGATAGATACGGCACTACGTTACGGATGATATCCCCGTTCGTAGGACGGAATCCAAGCACATATACGATGACGAGAGACCCAGTAGACAAAACAAACGCACTCGGCGCCCAGCGGAACAGACACGACTTGGATTGGATCGGATACCAGAGATGCCGAAGCGGACTGGCGTTCACGCATTGAAAAGCCGTATCGATCATGGCGGCTCTCGGACATTATGCTGGGAGGAGGAATCGCCTCTCCCCCATCACACTCTCTCCCACCCTCCCCTCTCCTTATGATTTCTATGCTTGGGAGTAAATCTTACTTCGGACTATAGAATCAACCCATGCCATTGCAGTCCATACAATGAATAAAATAAATATATCCTGTCTCCGTGTGTCTCGTCCAGTGTCCACGTTTTTTCCTGCGTCCTTCAATTTTCTTCATTTAGATATGGTCGCAAATAAACGTGGCTGCGAATGATACCTCCCGTTCGAGTATGTAGTCTAGATGGCGTTTTTCATCGGTTGTGTAGCGGTATATCCCTACGCGATTGAAAGCTTTCGCAACCTCTAGGCATTTTTGAAGTGAGACGACGATGTTCTTTCAGATGATACACTAACAGCTCGAGAATCAGTGGAAACCGAACCTCAGTTCGAGTTGGGTACGTGTTTCGCGAGCTTAGCAGACGACAGACGTTACGTCCGCTATATGCGCATTCCTTGCAGATGGTCCAGGACAGGCAGGACGAGCGCCGATGGACTACATTTCCGAAGTGCTGTCCGGTAGGAGATTCGGAACAAGGAAGAACGTGTCCCTAGAGAGTATGTTCGCTCTTTTTAGTCATCGTGCGTTTTGCGGGTGATGTCTTCCTTGTATCGGTGACGATTTGCGAGTACATGACGGAAATGCGCTTTTTTATATTTACAGACTCACCCAACGTACTGAAACAGGACAAGGATTACCTGCCCGAAATCCTGGAAGACGGCCAGAGCTGACCATATCCAGAGTCACCCACGTAAAATATGTTAGACATTACCTTAACTTCGGTAGCCCCGTGTAGAATTGTCGGGTAGTAATTCAAATAAATGCCAGTGAGCATTCTCCTATATAACTCAGAAGGGACAGAGTATTAGCATTATTTCATTTTCTCGGATGGCCAATGAGAAGGGTTTGTCTTCCCCATGCAACTGCATGTTTTTTTCTCGATATCGAGGCTTGTCTTCGTTTTCATGAAAGGTTTCGCTGGTTTTGGGAAGGCTGCGGGTCCTGGTCAGAATCGAATATTTTCCATGGTTTCTCCACTGCGTCAAATACGCGTGAAAGCAGTGCCAAGCGCACGACATTCACATATGCTGGAGATCTTTTCTTCTAGGGCTTTCATCCTCGCCTGGCGTGCATGGACGATGGACCGTACTTCGCCGCTTTCTTTACAGTTCCGAAGACTGGAGAGATTCGTATTTTAATCTGCCTTCAGCTGCATGATCTGCCTCTTTTGCGCGAGTCTTCTCCTGGTCAAAGGGGGCTTTATCTTACCATATGTGATCCCTAATAAAATGCTGTCAAATATGCATTCGACGCATTGCTTTCATAGCAATGTCCATAGCAAGAACGAGGGAAAACATTGCACATTTCAGGGGTTTTACTGCCTATTTAGAAGATTCCTGAATGATTATTTCAGTTAGTGTATATTCATCCGTATATTCACCACGTCGCACACATACAATGGCAGTCGAGAGCAGAAGCAGACTACGCACACGAACAAAGAGGCGACAAGAGGGTGTAGATGTTCCCGTTTCTGCAGACTCAAATTACGTATTTCAACAAAACTGCTCAACAATCGTCGTCAATCTAAAAAAAAGTGCAATAACAATAGCAAACTTAATGTTCTGCTGTAAACGCGTCACGTAATGCTTCCATAAGCTCTTCAGCGAACCAAAACAGATCCACGCGCCGTTCGTGCGGGTGCGGTCTCCCCACTTCTGTCGTCCCGATACTGCGCCATCTAGTGAAGACGGAGATAAGCCTATCCGGCGCCTCAAGATCATGCGCATGCCCCGTCGTGAAAAAAGGTTCAGGCCTGGGGAAGCTGTTTCTCCGGACGTGAGTCGGCGCTGTGATCAGTTGAAGATGGAAAACGGCTCTTGGAAGTTCATTAGTCATGAAAAGTGCGCAGAAGTGGGGGCTTGTGTTTTGCCTTATGGTGCATGTTTGTGTGTTTTGTCACAGACCACTTCCCAATGGTGGTACATAAAAGCAACCGTGGTTGGGTTTCACTTTCGCTTATGATCCGCTTTCCGTAGGGGAAGTGTCAAATAAAAAAATATATTGTCGCACTTATAAAATGAATTGATATCCGTGAACATTCCATTTTTGAAATTCAGTGTCGGCACCGCGAATCAACTGTGGCCGTGAGCGGTTCGCAGACGTGGACAGATGGAGGGGGACAACAGGTTAGTAAGCGTCCTGGGCAGTCTTCAGGGGAAACTGTGGTGACATTCGTGTGGAAAGCTGCCATGAAAGTCATGGAAAACCTGGGATAGCACAGTGAGTGGGAGGGCTCGAACCCAATACCTTCCAGTTTGCAGGACTACTTTCAAACTACCACGAACGAGCCGGTGCTGTATCCATGTGACATTCCAAAAAAGTCTAAACTTTCATAAATAAATTTTGCAATCACATCTTTTTCTATGGCCATTTATTTATCTTATCATCTACATTTATAATATACTAGTTCAAACAAGGTGCCAGTTTTTCTTGTACAATGGAGCAATCTAACATGTGGAATGACTTCTCTATATTTTGTCTCCTAAAGACACATGCAAAAGGTATAGACACACCAAAGAAGTTCCCTTTGTTCACCCCCAGTGTTGCCAAGCGCATCAATGCACAAAAGTAAGCACACAATGAATGCGTCAAAATGCCTCCAAAATAAATACGTTCTTTTTCCTGCGCAACTTAGAAATGCCGGGACAATATTTAGACTAGAAATGTCCAAAGGTATTTAACATCCAGGCTAACCAACACATCTTATGGGCAGGTATTGTAAGCGTTGTTGTGACGGCTGATGACTTTACGATGTCAGTATTTGCAGAAGTGCTATTATGTGTACTACAGTAGTATGAGAAGAAGTGCTATAGCCCGTAAGCAGGGGCAGACCCAGACCGTCGGTTTGGGGGGGCAGTTTGTTTGTTGGAGCACGTAGTGTGGGGAGGGGAGAGAAGGAAATCCTATGTATAAACCGACTTTTTTTGGGGGGGTGCGATTGCCCAACTGCCCCGCCCCCTAGATCTGCCCCTGCCTATAAGGACCACAGAGTAGAAATGTTGAAGTTGATCTAAAGTAACTGTTGCAGCGAGATCAACACAGACGAATTTCGAACGCAACACAATTTGCGAGACAGTGATGTAAGTACCGTAAAGCAGCAGACAGACAGGTTACGTTGGTGGCTTAGTTTTAAACCCAGCAAAACAAGCTACACATGTGACAGGGAATAACTGCCATTTGTCAAGCAACAGTGATCTATGTTCCCGACTGGCCCGCTGTTTATGATGACTACGTAGCAGACACGTAGCCGACTCCGGTTTTGGACACCGTCTTGTGTGCACGCAATGTAGTTTTGCCGCCATAGCTGATGAGCAACGCGCAGTTGGTGGAACCTTCGACATAGTGTTGCCCGTAATTTTCAATTTCAATTTTCTGAAAAAACTACGAGTGCAATTGGGACGTGAGAGTACTGAGAGCTCAGACTATCACGTAATTTGCAGCTTGCACGCAATTGGCAGCAACTATCACGTAATTTCTGAGACTGCAGCCCTACTGCTTTACAGTACACGCACCACAGTTCTTTACAGTACACACACAGAGTGTGTACTGTAAAGAACTGTAAAGTAACTGTAAAGTGAAAGTACAGGGTGAACTTTTACGTTGTTTCTTGGCCTCCTTCAGAGGCTTTGCAAGGGTCACACTGTGCACAGTCCCATTTTCTGCTTTCACGCGAGCAGTAGAAACCTGGAAAGGGCCTCGTGATCTGACAATGTAGCCGGACGAGTTTAATTTTTGAGCAACACGTGTGGGCAATACTGCGCAAATATCCTGTTATGTCATCACGCAGAGGCACTTCTGCGATGTGCCACCAGAGTGACGTGGCAGAATTCAGTGAGCTCAGCTAACCAGATCCTTCAGGTCTTTACCATTCAAGTTAAAACGCAAGACGAGACTTTGCGAAAATTTTACTCTCATTTCATTTTCAGTGTCCTAAAAGTGCCCTGGGAGCAGATACGGACTGTCAGAAGATAAGCAGATATTGCGGGCGGCCAAGAAAGAACTGCAAAACTAACCTCCGGACGCCCTGTGCACCTGTTGGTACAACAGCTAATGTACCAGGTGGTAAACATAACCGATAATCCATGTCTCCATACAAACAGATGATATAGGTCGAGAGTTCAAAAGTGACTGAACAGAAAGCTTACAATTTTGTTACGGTACGGCTGGCACAGCATATGATATCAGGTAACACATACTACAATGTGGGAACCAGCTGTCAGCATATCTAATATATATATGGCATTTCAGCGTAGCATGTCAGCTAATCCAGCAGACACAACAGTGCTGGTACATTATGTGACCTACCACGTGTTATGGGTTACCAAGTACCGTGTCGGCTGTCAGCTTATCTGAGGTGTCTCCCTACGGCACTAGGTGGTAAGATAAGCAAACAGAAGTTGGACAACATAAGTTATCATGAGCTATAGATGGTGTACGTATCAGCTCTATCGCAAGATAACCCACCAGCTGGTATAAACTGTATAACACGCACCTGATATACCACCTGGTTAATTAGCTGGTACTCCAGGGCTCTAACTTTCAACTTGCTGATATTCTGCATCATGCGTTAAGTGCATCACTTCGACCTGCGGTTTTTAACTTAAAAAATAAACGATAAGCTTGCTATGTGCGAGTTTAAGATTAGGGCCCAGGTCCCTGGGAAGTTGAGAAAATCAGACAATAATAATTATCACTATCAGAAAAGTTTACCGGTTTAACGTGGTAACACTCAAGTGAATTAGCAGTGCCTGGTTTCACTCTGAATTAAACCATATAACAGATTTTTTTAGATTTAAAAATGCATCTAATTTTTACCCTGCAAGTTTTTGAAGGGCACACAACCTAAAATGGTCACACATTAAATAGAATGCAATATGCATCGCGTTGTAATTTAATATTGTAATGTTAATAATATTACATATAATAAATAACCTGGTTAATACAGGTGGCACTACCTTTGGCTTTTGAATCTGAACTAAAAATGCAGCAAAGAAGTCACAAGATAGCACGACGAAAAGTGAAATAGAATACAGAATTCAAGAAATTCTCTTTGTTAAAGTGTAGCATTTGTAACAGCAGCATTCACAGGAATCTTTCAGGTAGCAGAAGATGTGAAAACAGAAATGCAAATACATGAGGCAGTTTGCAAAAATCACAATGTTAAAGGAGCACTGAGGTGAGCCCCCCCAAATCGTTTCTTGTTTCGGGCCATGGTAGGTTCTGCAATGAATAAAATGAGCTCCTGCAGAACACAACGTATGCAGGTGACCCGCAGCACGTCTGTTCTGCACAGCCTTAAAAAATCTCCCACCCACAAATAAAAGGCACTTTTCGACGTCACGCGAGGATCATGCTTTCTGCGACTGTTTTCGTAACTCTGATTGTGCAGTTATAATACACCGCAGGGCAAAAATATTTAGCACTGTGACTCCTGGTGGACAGCTTGACAGAAGGGACAGGGTTGCGAGCCACGTTAAATGTCACCTCGTTGCTCCTTTAAGCGGAGAAACAGAAAGAAAACGGAAATTATGGAATACTGTCCCTTCCGTTTCCCAAGTCTTGCAGATACCAAAAGCATGTGGACGGCTATGACTCGATTCCCCGCGACGCATTCCAGCTAATTTGACGTAAAATTTGTATCTACATATCAAGCGCATGGGCTCTACCAGCTAGGAGGATATGCTACTTGTACCATGCTAGTAATTGTACAGTCTAGACACGAAGCTAGAAAAGACACATTTCCAAAAATGTCCACTTTCAAAATTGCTCAAATGGCATCAAATCTGGAACGAAAATATTTAGACAACAATGAAAGAACGAGACTGCTGTGCAGCAACACTGTCACAGTTTGAAAACTCTACGACGTGGAAGAGTTACTGAGACAACCGTCTGCTTTGAAACGGATTTCGCTCCCATCGTTTACCTATTGCCCACGCTATTACTACGTTTTAGTTGACACGTACATATTCACATGTACATACGAAAACTTTATGTGAACCCCAACCGTGGTCCACTGGTTTCGTGCAAAGGTAAATGTGCCGTATAGAGCCACCTGCCGTAGTTATGGTGCGTTGTCAGTTTTGTCCCTCACTGCTTTTGAGCTTCATAAAAATTGGCTTCTGCTCAGCTTACTGGAGAAAAAGTGCATATCGGAGGGGAAACAAAGCAACTACTACATAAACGAAGCTATCATATTCTGGAATGTGTTTTACATGCAAGACACATGTCAACATTAACAAAATCCGGGCCCAAAATTCGAAAAAAAAAAAAATACAAGGTCGCAAACAAACATCGTAAGAACTGCTAAAACATCTCGACAACGATAACATAAATAGAACCTCGTATCACAAAAATACAACTGCAATATTTAAAAAAGGAGAAAAACTACTAGATTACATATCCGACATCAACCTCGTATTGCAGGTGAACACCACCCAGTATTGCTATTCTGGCTGGGCAACAACTTAAAAAAGCACACCATCTTACTGTGTGTGTCTCTCTCTTGTTTCTCACTCTTTACAATACAAAACACTTTAACTTGAATTTTGTTTCTATATATATATACTTCACAGATGTGCACCAATTTATGAGAGATTATGAATACAAGTTCACTACACAACTAATTATGTGAGACTGACCATTTTTAAGTCCCATCTCTTTTGAGGAATTTAACATTTTTGCATATCTATGACAACATTTTGCTTCACAAGAAAAATGCATGGCCAACACACACGCACACACCCGTGATACCAATGCAAAATGCAACGATACAGCAATTTCTGCGAGACACAAATCTGCTGAATTCTGTAAAGCTGTCAATTGAAATGTAAAGCTACGCATCACTGCCTAGCCAGTAAAATACAGAGAAACCTTGATGATACGACCTGGGTCAGTACAACTTTTCTTGTGGTACATTTTGTTTATGAATAATTTCCGTAGAATGCGGAGTCTTCAATTCCGCAATAATTCTGTAAAGCAGTCAGGTGAAATGTGAGGTCATGCCCCAAGCAGCTCAACATCTTGGCCGATATTGGCTGAATCTTGGCAATACTGGTGGAATATTGGTCTAATATTGGCCGGTATTCAGCCAATATTGGGCCGAGATATTGTGCTGCTTGAAGCTCTGCTGCTGAGCCAGTGAAACACAGAGAAGTCTCGATGATACGACATCAGAGGGTTCATTCTTCCACGTGATAATTTCTCCTTTCTTGGGCCGTCGACAGTGCCAGTGTTGCTAGCATGCCCTGGCACATGTGTATTCCCGGATAATACGATTCTTCGTTTTTGCGCCCACGTTAGTAACTGCGTGTTTTCAGCCTCCCACACGGACTCCTGAAAGATACGTTTTTCTTCTCTTCCAGGCCCTGTCAACAATACCAGTATTTTTAGCCCCTCAATGCATGCATGTTTTCAGATGGTTTTTCTGGTTTCTGGTTTTGCTGTTTTTGTTTCGTTCACTTTTCTGGTTTTGCACCCTCACAGTAACCGCGTGTTTGCAGCGCCACACAGTTTCACATTTTTTTCTTCTTTTCCTGCGCCAATCGTGTCACCGGGATTCCACTGTAGCTCAACTTTTTCTGAGCAATGGCAAGACTGATTGTACCCAGCAGAGTGAAAAGAAACAATACAAAAAACACGCAGATATACAAACAAAGTAGGAACGTATGAGAGAAGGATGACGATACGTAACTTATAAGAGATGACAGACCTGGCCGATTGAATCGATCAGCGACCGTCGGAATGATGCTTCGTGTGATGCGTGAAAAATGACTGGAATATATATTTATCCACGAAAATATATGTTTCACTGCTGCCAGCAAAATTTCGTGTTAGTTCACGTTCTCTGTCTATGTACACATACACAAAAAAAAATCCTAAAAAACTAAAATGATTTTTTAAGAAACATAACCTCATCTTTATGAGCACACAATCCATAAAACTTTGAAAAAAGAAAAACCGTAGGTATTTCTCACTTTTTAAAAGTGCCTCTACGTTAACAAGTGCGATGCTCATAGTGAAACAATGGTTGAAGAAGTAATGCTGGATCCGCAAAAACATTTTTTTCTTCAACCTATACGGGCGCAGTATGCCAAAGATACATAAACTTCACAGAAGTGTTCTCATAATGTCCCAAGCACACGTGGACTGGGACAAAAATTAGGACGACGTATCACGGTCGCTTCGGCCAACTCTACTTGCAAAACGCAAAATTTTACATACGCGCGGCCTGTTCTCCATTTCTTTGACCTACCACACACAGTCAAACATGTGAAGTAGGCTACGGCGTAATTCATAATAATGTTTCTCTATACATCCACACAAAGAGAACAAAGTCCTAGCAAACACCATGTAGAGATATCTCTACAGCTGCTTAATACAGTTTGTGCAGCAAATAACCTCGATAGAGATGGTGATGACAATGAACTGCCACATTGGTTGGGAGGAGGTCAACGTGGGAGAGTTTCATCAGGCGGAAATATGGTAAAAAAAGAAAGAGTCAGGTGGCCCGAATAATACGGTGTGTCACGACAATTGCGGTAAAAGTCTGAAGGTAAAAGTGTTGAAGATTCTCAAGACAGACAACACGTTGACACAGTTGATCAAAATTTTGCTTAAATTTAAGTGACATATCACCGAAGATATCTACCCGCCATCAATTAAAGAAAACAGTTAAAGCGCGTTAGACTAAATGTTCTACGTAACACGGCAGGCCATTATTTGAACGCTGAACTGAAGAGAGCCAGCCTAACTGAATCACTCTGAATCCCAACATCACATTCTGTGACACTTTTGAAACATGCACACAACCACTGCGATGTGGACACTGCCCAAAATGAACGCTCCTTGACACCCATGTGCACACACCCTGTCATGTTGTACCCTCACACACTCAAAAACACGTCATAAACTTTTCCGGAGAGACTTAGAAGGTGGTCGTCGTTTTCGGCACCCTGCAACAGCCTCGGCGGGAGAAATTAGAAGAAATATAATATATATATATATATATGTAAAGATGGCAGAGGAAGTCGCCACTCAGGGTCAGAAAGAAGTCGGTGGTGGGCGGAGAGACGAGTTTTACTTGCGCGTTCGTGCCGAGATCGAGGTCTTGGGTCGCGTGGGTGGCTCACTTCGGCGTGACATGCACTCGGTGGATCCCATGGCCTTGCTACGGGACACCTGCAGGTTGCTGGTGCTGCGCGACATCGGGCTGTCCCGTACCATGCCTGGAAAAGAATTGAAGAATTTAGAAGCAATCTCAATTTACACCCAAAAGACCCTGGGCAGGGCACTGCGAGGGAGGAGCAGGTATCGGGCGAATAATAAAGAAACACGAAAGAGAGATACTACATTGATACGAGATAAGTAGACTTTTAGAAAAAAAAAAAAAAACGAAACTAGCATAGATCGAGAGTATGCCAAAGCAACAGCACGCAAAGACAAATATAGCAAAAATTGAACGAGTTTGTAACAGTCAATTAACGAGGATGAATAGTAAAAAATAACGGAAATTGAGTGAGTTTGCAACGATCAATTAAACTAGGATTAGTAGTAAAAAGTAGCAGAAATTGAACGAGTTTGTAACGATCGATTAACGAGGATAAAAAAAACAGAAATTAAGTGAGTTTGCAACAATCAGTGAACTAGAATTAATAGTAAAAGGTAGCGGAAATTGGGTGCGTTAACAACAATATATTAATTAGAACCAAAAAAGGAGATGCACCTTTGGAGCCCTGCTGCTGCGTGGTGGCCGTAGAAGCTCTCCCCGCACGCACCAGTCGCCCACGCTTGTCCAGGACCAGTTTGTCAGGCCGAACAAATACACCAAACTTGGGCTTGCACTCAAAGTAACGCACTCCGCTCACTGAGCCGTCGTTGCGGCCTGTGGATAATAACGAGCAATCATGGGGAAGTTACTCAAGAAATGTAACTAAGTTGCAGTTAGCCCGCAAAAATAGTAACTTGGATACAGTTACTCTTTTTTACTTGTAACTAGTTACAGCTAGAGTTAATGCATTAAAGTAACTTAGTTACTTGACAGTTACCTTCTAAGAAGTGTAACTGAAATGCTCGTTTTAGCACTTGCACTCTCCAAAGCGTAGCCATACAGAGTTACAAACAGCACTGTGTGAGTTAGTGTCAGGTCATTCTGGCTGCTTATGAGATGACAGAACTCGTAGAATACCTGGTAAGGAAAAACGGCAGGGTATTTGAAGCCTCGACAAATTGACACCAGGGAACCAACGCGTGGATAATATCCGAGTAACTTAGTTACACTTACAGTTACATTTTACTGTTACTTTAACCAAGGGCACTAACTAGTTACAGTTACAAGCTGCTTTTGTAGAAACATATCTAGCTACTGTAAGAAGTAACTAGTACAGTTACAGTTACAGTACAGTACAGTTACAGTACAGTTACAGTACAGTTACAGTACAGTTACAGTACAGTTACAGTACAGTTACAGTACAGTTACAGTACAGTTACAGTACAGTTACAGTACAGTTACAGTACAGTTACAGTTACATATCTAGCAACTGTAAGAAGTAACTAGTTACAGTTACTTAGTACAGTTACAGTTGGTTACTTTTGCAGAAAGTATCTAGCTACTGTAACTAGTTACCACAAGAGGTACAGTTGCAAATTACTTGTAGCTTAGTTACTACCCAAGACTCATTAACGAGTAAACAGCCGAGCATAGATGATAATGGGCTAGCAGTGCCTCGAGCGATTTGAGTACCAACCTGTAGGTGTGTCGAGTTCGACACCGACCCAGACTCCTGGTGAGAACTGCGTGGGACCTATGTAGCTCACTGTGCCGGTTTTGTTGTAGGGGCTGATCATAACGCTCTCACCTACCGTCAACCATGAGGGGACGGTCTCCATGGCTGCTGAATCACTTCCTATATCTGAAAGAGAATGAGGCACGGGTTATCTCTCGAGGCATAGAGCAAAATTCAACCAGATAAACTGAGCAAAGCTTTTTTTTTTTTTAATTCCACCTCAGCATCACGTAGCAACTACAGTGTCGCTACAAGTGTCGTACAGACACTGGTAGAGCTCCTAGCTTTTGTGCGTTTTTCGTGGAATATTATTACTGCTGCGATATGAAAGAAAATTTAATGACAGGAATGCCCGGAGAGAAATTATCAGAGTTGGGTTTAATTTTCTTTGCGTACTGAAAATTTACGAAGGGCTGGAAAAGCGTATGGGACGAGTTGGTATGCGACCTTGGGAGAATGCTGAAACATTTTTTTTGCTCGTTTTCTCATGCCCGCAGAATCTCGCGGATTTTTAAATCCCACATTGCGGATTTTCCACCACAGAAAGCTAGGGGCTTTGAACATGGGCAGGTAGAGAGCAAGGTCAGCAAGGAGGAGTAGGAGACGAGGGAGTTGGTGTGCATCCTGGGACAACTTCGGACGAAGCTGTGCCAACATTTGTCTGCCAAGTAACCCAGGGTAAACCTCAGGGGCAGTAGTAATACAAATCCACCACCTCTCAGACTTCAAGTAAGACATTGGAGGAGCTACCACGGAGGAGCACATCCTGGTGGTGAGTAAAGTTACTACAGCGATGTGGAGCAAAGTGACATTGATTGTGTCTGAGCCGGTTTCTGGAATGTGTTTGTAGCCAAGCTGCAATTCAAAAGCAAAACAGAGAGAAAATGATGACCTCTAGTGGCTAGATAAGGTCGGCACCAGAATCGTGAATGAACGTTTAGGGAAGGTGCTGAAGGTCAGTGGCGTCAAGTGAAGCAAGTCTGCAAGACAATGTAGAGCCGGCTCCAAATAGAAAATTTAAAGGCACCATAGAGGAGCAAACAGACAGGTTATGTTGTCGTCGTAGTTTAACAGCCTGTTGTTCGTAAATGCAACGAAACAAGTTACGCACGTGACAGAGAATGCTAAATATTTTTAATGTGCGAGTAAAATTGCGTTAAAACAGCTGGTGGGAAATAATCTCAAATTTGTCAAGCAACAGTGGTCTATGTTCCCAACTGGCTTGCTGCTCCTGACGGCTACGTAGCTGACCACTCTTGTTTTAAAGGTTTATAGTGTCATGCGCATGCAGCGTAGCTTTGCCGCCGTACCTGACAAGCAATGTGCAGTTGGCGCCGACTTCGACGCAGTGTTGCCCATAATTTTCAATTTAAATTTAAAAAAAAAAACACCGTTCACAGGTTAGGTCACCGGTCACCGTTCGCAAAAGAAAGCGGGTGACGCAAATCCAGGTTAATGCTCAGAGTACAACCCAGCACATGCATAGAGCTTCCAATTACAGTCAATACTAAGTCTGCCTTACTGGCATTAATGACTTTAGCAGCCGACATTAGTTAGATTAATGACTTACCAAAAGATTCGTCTCCTAGCATGCTTGAGGAGAGATTCTCTTCAGAAGAGGACGCGGAAGGAATGCCCTGCTCCGTCAGGGTCGACGAGTGCGGCAAGTCCAGATCCGCCGACGTAACGGGACACGACTGTCGGTGGGACGGACATGGCCGCTCTCCTGTGGTGGGTCTTCGTTTCACAACCGATGTCTGTGACAACAATTTGTATCTGTTAATCACCATCATTGTTGGAGTTGTCATGTGTCAACGACGATTAGAGCCCCTAGTTTTACGCCATGTCTCACAGAACCTCATCCGTTTTTCGCAGAATATCCGATATCTTGCCAAAATAGGCAGGGATTGATTTCAATCGATCTGGGACATTTTCGCGGGTTAAACGCAACCAGTTGCGACTGCAGTGCCTAAAGTGGCCGATACTGCTGGCACTTACACGGCTGAACGTGCCACCATGAAAGAAAATTTAATGACAGCAATGCCCAGAGCCTAGTTTTCTTTGTGAACTGAAAAGTTACGAAAGGCTGGAAAAGTGCCTGGGATGAGTCTGGATGCGATCTTGCGAGAATGCTGCACCTATTTTTGCTCGCTTTCTCTCACCCGCAGATTCTCGCTGATTTGTAAAACTTTCCACCGTAGAAACCTAGGGGCTTTAACAATGATGCGTGCCTGTACAAAAGCAAGCCACCACTCACAAGGCTAATAGTATCCTTCGATTCCCTCTTCAAGTTTTCATCTTCCACTGTACAATCCTCATCATTTTCAACCACACATGTGTCCTTTTCCACATTATCACAAACACCTTTATCTTCTACTGTTGAGGAACTATCAATGGCCACTGGAGCTACAGCGTCCGCACTTTCTTCATCGTGGCTATTATCAGCTGGAGCGACTTCCTGTTGCAGGGCGGACTTCAGGTTTTGCACTACACTGTGACTGCAAAGGAGAAGCAGATTACAGAAATAAGAGATTATGAGCACAAGCATAAGTACTACAGGATCCCTCACACGTTGTAATCCGAGTGTCAGCTAAATTAATCCAAATGCAAATCAAACTAATCCGTACTAATAATCATTAATTTCACGATGGAAAGTGAATTACACATTCTTAAAACAGGACTTTACCACACAGCACGCTGAAGGCCAACTACGGCACAGAACGGCAGCATCATCACCCGATTTGCGGAAAAAGGTGGGCGTACGCCCCTTTGTGAAACTTACGCAATTATGTTAATTGTCACAAAAAGGCGTATGCTTTTCACAAGCCAGGAGTGATAACGGTATCATTCTGTCCAATGGTTGGCCTTCAGCGTACTATGTGGTCAAGTTGTGTTTTAAAGGAGTACAGAGGGCCATCCACAAAAATTTCAGATTAAGACATCTGATGAAAGTGTGTGTGTCATTATACCGAATAGCGCGAAAGGTTTTGATGTGTGCAATTTGTTTCCCAGAAAAAAACTCACATAAACATAGCTCCGCGCCTTCACCCTTAACTCGCCACTCCAGCTATAACGAGGATGAGGAGGTATGATTGATGGCACGTCACCGATGACGGCATAAGGAGACTCGTTCTGGTTTGCCGATCAGTGGGGGTCAGCGCATTGTTCCTTTGCCGCCGTAAACCTGTTTTGACAGTTTTCCCGGAGAATTGGGGATACAAGGAGCGCCCGAAGCTTTACCGAGCAAGGAGAAAGGCTTTATCAGAACCCCGAACAGCCGAGTAGCAGACGACAGCGGAGTAGCAGACAACATTTTTCTAGGCCAATCAGCGAGCGAGTCCTTATAGCGTCAGCGCGAGGTTCCAGGCAGATCACAGGCTGGTACTGCTCTTCACCACCGTTGCGCACGGTCGCTTTTTGCGGCATATTTTAAATTCAGTTTCTGCGATAATTATGACTCTGTGGTGTAAATTACTTCGCATGGCGCATCTTACTGGCAAACTTAACAGTTTTATAAGAAGAAAACTGGGTGTTAAAAATGACTTCTGTGCTACTTTAAAGAGTGCACTTTTCCTAGTCGCAGTATTCAAAATGACATGAGGATTAATTTGGATGACACCTGGACTAATTTAGCTGGCACATGGGTTAAGATGAGCTGGAAACACAGAAAGGTCCACTGAGTGGCCTCAGTATTTTTGCACTTGTATGACCAAGAGCTCCTGACCTGTCAGAGGTACCAATCGGTGCTTCCCTGATAGATGCCGGTCCGTTCTCTAGCTCGGGAGAGCTCGATTCCTCTCCTCCGCAGACACTGTGAAGCGATCCGGAATTTTCGCTCGAAAGCGGGGTCGTGGAGAAGGCTTGAGATCCGTACCCACTCGATACTATGCTTGGACTGTTTACTTTTGCCTGGAGGGGAGATACAGTTAAAAGAGTTAATTACTGTTTCACAGCTGGTTACAGTTCAACGATTATAACAAGGTGAAATTATAACAACAAACAACGGAGAGCTTTATGGAGAGAAAAAATAGCTCGACATTGAAAGATCTGTTTGAGGTCTTTGTAAGTTCTCACAGGAAGGTCAAGAGCTTTTTGATAGGCAAGTTTTTAGTGATCCAGAATTTGTGTTTTGTACAGTTTTAAGGCATTGTTACTGCACAGTTTAGCTTCAACTTATGGTACTATGGTGCTGTTTGTTTCTCTAACATACCTGCAAGCATTATGCTTAAGAACAACAATAAGGAGGAGGTGGCAAGGTGTGTTTGTTGGCATATTTTTCATTAATTATCGCTAATCCTTGTCCTTAATAACTTAAGCCATCAGGATTAAGATCAGGATTACACTCTGTAGGGTGTCCACCAAACTGTAGTTGTCAAATTCACTGACTTTTACAGGTTTTCACTTACTATTTCAAGCGAGTTCCCTGGCCACAACAAAAGGGGAACTTGGTGTCTGTTTCTACATTTTCGTACAGATCACTCATAAAACAAATCTTTTGTTGCATAATTGGAAAACACAGATCATCTATTGAATTCAAGAAAACAGAACAAAAATACATGCTTCTCCTTTCTGTTCGAGAGAAATTTTTTTTTTTTTCCTGCAGAGGGAGGGCTAGTGCTGTGCCTCATTTATGACCCTTGACTTTCTTCGTTAAAGGTCACTTAGTAGTGAGGCTGCCCCACTTTTCTGCCTCTCAGCCTTTCATATTCGTGAACTATTACTTGCGGCAACATTGGTGCGGCATGGCGGTTCAGCCACACTCAATCCATTCGATCGGCACTCGCGATTCGCTGCATATCGTCATGGCACTTGTCTGTGACTTTCCCAGACTTCAGCTGCTTTTTGCGACTTCCCCGACTTTTCCAGTCGCACGAAAAATTCCCTGACAATTCCCAGTTTTCAAGATTTTCCACCCTGACCCTCGAGATCTTCCACTGCTCCCTGGCAACGTTACAGCGATTGCAGCGGCTGGTACGGGTACACGCTCCAATACAGACACTCGATAGAGACTTGAACATACTTAGAGACACAAAAGAAAGGTGCAATGATACGAGCCTACTTGAAAACAGGTAGGCAACCGAGCCGAGGCAAGCTCCATCTAGGGCCATCTAGGGACCTTATAAGGACATTTAGCTCCATCTAGGACTTATTGACCTACTTGAAATTCTGTAATGCTATCGCTCGTTGAGGAATGGTGCATAGCAGGTGGTATTTTCTGGCGTTTGTCCGTCGTTCCTCCCTCAGCTTTCGAGTCCAGGGTGCTGTCCTCCTTTTCCGAGGTCCAGTACGACTTGAACTCTGTAAACTCTTCTTCGCTGGCTGTCTCATTGTTTGTGTTGGCCAGCTCCGTTTTGCGCACCGCATCCTGTAACTCCGGCGTTGAAGGCTTTGCAATGTGCACCGTTTCCTCCAAAGACTGCAAAAGTTGTCGGTCGAGAGATAAGCTCTTTCTCCTGTTGCTTAATAGCACTAAAATGTACACTTCTTGCATTGAAACGTACAATTCCTACAGCTACGTCTAATACTCGATATTCAAAGCACAATTGTGCAGATATTTGTGTTCAAAATTTTTAATATTCACGCACCTCTAGAAACAATAATAATCCGATAACAACCACATGTGTCAGTAGCTCCCGATCTCACCCCAAATTACACATTTAAAAATAGAGATGAGACACGTTGAATCTAGGAAATATTGACAAGGTTTCACCGTAATAAAATTGTGGCTAATTTAAATGTCCGCGATTACCTCATCCATATCACCACCTCCGAGAAGTGGTTGTGCTTCCCTGTGCTCTTCGATCACCGTCCGCATGGGCTTCACAAACTTAGTCGGCTGCGGGCTGATGCCCGACAACGGAGAAGCTGGAAAAAAAACAGCGACTTCTCTTCAGCAAAATAGAGGGAAAAAATTAAGAGAGGATTCAGGCTTTGGTTGACTTCCAGACGAGCGGTGGGCCAATACTTATGGTACCACTGGCAGAACACAATCTTTAAGAATATGGTGGCCACTGGCTGTGGTTACCGTCCACGTGAAACGCAAGGTCTTGACTATGAGGGGGAAGTGACTATACCGGGTGATTCACCAGAGTCCCCCAGCTAAATAATTGACTATAAGGTGGAAGTGACTATAGCAGTTGTTTCACAAAAGTCCTCCAGTTGAATACTTCGGATACGGCTGACGCTATCAAATAACGTCCTATCTGGTAAGCATGACTGCGAACTATCAGCGACCAAGAACTGGGCAGTGAGTGGCTCATTTGCTATATGCTCATTAGTTAAATAAAAATCTTAAATTTTACTTCAGATGCATTCGTAACCTGTGCCTTACCAATCAGAACCTTCAGCGAAAAATACTTTAGCAAAAAACCTGCGTCAACACCTAGTGTACATATTTCTTGCACGGAGCACTGTACCAATGCGCAATGCTGCCAATTACACTCACACAAGGGGGTGACGGAAGAGAAGCTTCAATATGCCTTCTCCCTCTCTACCAAACTCATGATGCATTCGTTGATGTTCACGATAGATGTTCACGATAGAGGCACACTATCTCACCTATAAAACGACAGCACCATGAGCGTTGTGTGTCAGTAGGGTGAAGAAGGAATACCCAAGTGTCTTTTGAGGCTGTTCCTTATCTTCCGTCACACCCTCGCATGTGAACCAAGCGAATCAACACGTAATTGACAGACGGATAGCCGAGTGAAAGAGCACGTTGATACGCTGCTCCACACAATAAATATGTAAACTGAAACCAATTAATTACTAGAAAAAATTACTACATGTACGTGTCTACGCATTTTTCTTTTCCCTACAGCATTTTTTGCTGAAGGTCCCGATCGGTAAAACAGATGTTCCGAAAGCGTCAAAAGCAAAATTGACAAGTTAGAGTCTTTATTTAATTAATGAGCATATGCAAATGAGCCGCTCACTGCTCAGCTCTTGGCCGATGTCACTATAAGTGAAATCACCATAAGCATCGGTAGCGTCTTTGGCTATTGATGTGTCCTCTGTGAAAATATGACTATGAACTATGTATAATGTAGACGAAAACTAAGGCTATGGGCAACCTAATCAGTTTTGCAATTACCGTCATAACCAGACCTCGGCAGAATTGACTTTCGCTCACTCAAGTTCATTCACCACCCGCCCGGTTCTCAGTTCGCTCATTCACGCTCACTCGCCGCCCGCTAAGTGCTTGCGGTCTTACGGCTGTTCCTTATCTTTCATCACCCCCGTATGTCAACCAAGCAGATGAACACGAAATTGACAGCCGGATAGCTGATCCAAAGAGCGCATTGGTGCACTGCTCCACACAAGAAATATGTAAACCGAAACCAATTAATAACTAGGAAAAATTACTAAGTGTCGACGTGGTTTTTTTTTCTTGCAATATTTTTCGCTGAAGGTCCTGATGCGTAAAACAGAGGTTCCATAAGCGTCCAAAGTAAAATTTAAAAGTTAAGATGTTTATTTAATTAGTGAGCGTATGCAAATGGGCCGCTCACTACTCAGTTCATAGCCCCATTGGCCAATCAGCTCCTGACTCGTGCACTCATGTTCACTCAATGCGCACTCACGCTCACTCACTCACTGCCCGCTCAGCCACTACCCATTGACTTCTCGGTCCGCTCACTCATAGCCCGCTCAGCTCTCGGCCCGCTCAGCTCTCGGCCCGCTCACTCACCGCCCGTTCAATTCACGGCTCGCTCATTCGGGTTCACTCATGGTCCGCTCAGCTCTCGGCTCGCTCACTCAGACTCACTCACCACCTACTCAGCTCTAGGATCGCTCACTTACGCTCAGTTCATTAGCTGAATCGAGCGTGAGTGAGCATGAGTGAGCGCGCTTGTGAGTGGGTTTTGCCGAGGTCTGGTCATAACTGTTGCTGTTACTGTGCATATCTATCTTATTTCTGATATACCTAACCAATGGGAATCTTTTATCACTTCCCAGAAGTAGAGAAGGAGGAGTACCAAAGCCTGAACCCTTCTTGTAGTACTTTTCTATTATCAACAGAATAAAAAAATAATAAGAAAAATAAATGGTAAAGTATACAAGATGCATAATACATAAGAAAAGATCTTGCACTAAGAATGTAAGCAAAAGCAAAATGCATGGCAGTATGACATGCAAAAAAATATCACGTATATTATCAATCCTAGGAAGTCATTTTTTTTTCAAACGCAAGCATTAAAATGGGAAAAAAACCCGCATGCAATGGCATTACTAAATTATGGAATGCACGAATGCGAAATTATAATCTCCAGCGGGTAACGGCAGAACTTAACCAGGCAGAAAGACAGGCAACATGACACGCTTGTTCCGTTTTCTTTTGTTTTATGCCTTTACCAAGTTGTCGCGCCAACATACTTTTGGAGCCGGTTGCTTGCCGGAGGCTCAAGTTTAGGTTGAAGTTTAAGTTCAGGAATGTTGGTCGTGCTGAAAGAAGCAGACGACGACCACATGTAATCACGCACCAAACACACACACTGGAAAATCTCTCGTACAGCTGAAATGCTGCCTGTGTTACCGTATCACATTGGGGCATTTCATTACAATGTAAGTAATTGTATTCATTACTTGTAAGTAATACATGTATTAGCGAGTACATGTATAATATTTTTGTACAACATTTCCCTGAGTTTGTGTTTGCGTTACCAACAACTAACAATATTTTCGTTTTTGCTTTCAATTGACAATGTCGTGCTAACATGCCATTAAAGATGACTGTTAAAATTAAATGATCATTTTATTTTAGAGCTAGGTCCCTACATTTTGCAGAACAAACTATAAAACAATGATTAACTTGCAAAAAAAATATTAAAACTTGGGCTGGTTAGTACATACTCCGAGATTGATAGAGCCCCCGATTCCGTGTAAAAACAACTCAAATCCAATCTTCAGATGTCATGCTGTCTAACCTGTCTCGCCCCGCTTTAGCTGCTGTGTTAATGCTGCAGTAACGTTCCTCATGAGAATTAAAAATTAGCTCAAACATTATTTTAGTTTGGAATTCTAGGAAGCAAACTAGTTTAGGTCCGTCAACAAAAGAGAGCTGTGATGTCGCCTACGCACGTTTATAACGAGCCACTGGGATTTTATCACCACGTTTTTTTAAGCTTCCATTGTCCAAGGATAGGCCATTATTGGATTTTTCTTATATAATTTTTAATAAAAAATAAACAAATTATGTAAGAAAAATCCAATAATGGCCTATCCTTGGACAATGAAAGCTTAAAAAAAACACATTTGGAATCCCGTCAAAAACGGAGCAAAGAAATGCGGAACGTTAGTTGTGGTCCCATCTTCAAAACAATCATTGTGACGGATACATTGTAATGTGCGGGAGCTTGTGCACTGTATGTTGTTGCTGCAGCACGTACCGAGTCCCTGGATGGCGGCAGTCTTTCCCTCACTGAGGACGTCGCGGAAGCCCTGCTGGAAACGGTCGAGCCCCTCACTCAGCGAAGAAGAGCTGAGGTTCATCGCCGAGTCCGACCGCTGTGCCTCGTCCAGACGAGGGGAAGAAGACGCCATGCCGCACGACGCATCGCCATGCATCACCTGTTACGTCCATCACATTTAATGTCCTCATTAATCAAACGCAAAATAGAACCTGCACATACTAGAGCCTCAAGTTTTAGGGTTTAACCCGATTCTTCCCCGAAGTTGCACCCCGAATGGAACGTTGTTTCTTTGGGGTGAAACCCGATTTTTACCCGGCAAATTGGCCTTACTGAGACGACTGGAGGAATTTATGCTAACTTATTTGGCAGCAAATGCAGTTACGTCACCATTTGTACAAATCCAGAACAGTTACTTTGACTAATTAAGCTCGATTTCTCCCCGGATTTAGCATACTGGAAGTTTTTTCACCCAAATTTGCATGAATTTAGAGCACATGTTCATTTACCCAATTTTTACCACCCGAATTTTGAAAAAAATATTTCCCAAAAACTTCACGTTCTACACATAACACAGTGAAGGCCACTTGACTGTGCACAGATTCACATTGTTATCACTTCCGATTTGTGGAAAGCACGGGGCGTACGCCTTTTGTGACAATTAATGTAACTGTATAAGTGACACGAAAAGGCACGCACCTTCCATTTTCAACAAATCAGGGGGCAGAACGATGTCATTCGGAATTATGGCTTACTTGGAGTGTGCTATGCGGTGAAGTTCTATCTTAAGAGTGTACTGTATAAGATGACTTCTTATAATGACTTTGTTTTTGGCAGATTTTGCAAGTGCTATTTTTCTGCAAAATTCAAGTCCCACGAGGAAAAGGACACCCCAAAGAACTCTGTGGTGCAGGACCAACTTACCGCAAAGTATTCCCGAAACGTGCCTCCGTACGAATTTTTTAATCATTAAGACCGCGAAATTAACCACTTCTACTGTATGTATGGCTAGATATACACTACATACCGGTGTGCCTCAAAATTCACAGTATACCCCTTAAATTTGTCTTCTCTCTCATCCGTTTTACACAAACACACATATGGCACTAACACGCTTCTCCACCCTAGCAAAGTGGACGAAGGTTGTTCACCTTAGCCCCAGGGGCTAGTGGTCGGATTTTTATGTCCACGCAATTCCCAAAGCCAAAACTTCTTTAATGCTAGAGATCCCCTTCAAATATTATGCCAGTGACAGCCAGCAGAAGAGCATTCCCCGTTGGAAATATCGGCAGCTCCGGACTCGGGGCTTTGATCGATACAAATACTCATGATACAGGCGCCATTCTTTGCCTGCACTGGAAACTGACACTTGACGTACCTGAGCAATGTTGGGAACACTGGCAGTCTTTCGAAGTAGTCGGCCTTGCGCTGCTAGAAGTTCCTTCACTGCTACTTCCTGTCGCAACCGATCCAGTGTGAGGATGCTCTCGACAGCCGACACCCCTTTGCTGTACTTCTCAATATAACTTTCACCGTCACTAGTTCCAGCGTCTCCACCAGATGCCGCTGCCATGAGCGCGAGAGATTCGCGCCCTTCAAGGTCTTCCGATGCCTGGAGCAAAGAAGTTCAGTTGTCTACTCTTATAAATGCTGTGTCACATGGTCGACAAAAACTAGTGATTGTGTTTTAAAGGTACTGTAAAGCAGTAGAGATGCAATCTCAGAACATTTATCTCTTCGATAGCCTGAGCGCTCAGTACTCTCATGTCACAGTTTTCGTCCCAATCGCGCTCATAGTTTTTCAGAAAATTCAAATTGAAAATTACGAGCAACACTGTGTCGTAGTCACCACCAACTGCGCATTGCTTGTCAAGTATGGCGGCAAAACTACATTGTATGCGCGTAAGACGGGGTCTAAAACAAAAAAGGTCGGCTACGTGTCGGCTACGTAGCCATCATGACCAGCAAGCCAGTCAGGAGCACAGATCACTGTTGCCCGACAAACTGGGGATCATTTCCCACCAGATGTCGCTCAGAGCCGTTTTACCGCAATTTTACTAGCAAATTGAAAATACTTAGCGTTCCTTGTCACATGTATAACTTGTTGTGCCAGGCTTACAAGCAAGCTGTTAAACAACGCGGGCAACATAACCTGTCTGTCTGCTGCATTACGGTACCTTTAAAAGCTTATCTGTCTCGTGTGCTTACCTTGGGAATGCTGGCAACTATTTCGTACATGATACCCGAAGCATAGTGGACATCCTGGTAGAGAAATAAGAGCAAATGTAACAACATGGCTCTCCTTTTTTTTTTTGCTTGTTCATGAACAGGCGTGCAAAATTATTGTTGATATCACACTAATTAAAGTCAATCGATCAACTAATCTATTTACTGATTCATTTTATTGGCCACTGATTGAGCGTATGAAATCTGTCAGAGGTTGTGCATCAAAGTACTACGACACTTTAAAGGAGCAGTGCAAACCCCCTTCATAAATTGTACGAGAGTGATGTTTTTTGCTGAACTGTTTTTATGCAACAACGAGCATGAATTATCTGCCTTTGACGAGTACATTTGCCAGAATGTGTCGGTTCCAATATCCCATTTCATGAATTAAGCAGGCTAGTCTGAAATGAGATTCTTTCAAGATGATGCTTTAGAAACTAGGCACTGATCGATAACAGACGCCATGTCATGCCCAAGAGCTTGATGAAGTATCCTTACCTGTCGAGAGATCTTCTTGCGTATCTTATCTGTGAGGGACTGCTTCTTGTAGACGTTGATTGCAAAGCGTTTACGGAGGATGAGGTCCATGACTGCCGGATGGCTCAGACGTACGGACACTTTCAAGATAAGGTAGATGCGGTCGTTGGGAGATGTCAACGCGTTGAGGTGCATCGAATCATGGATGGAGGAGTCCCACACTGCCACCGCACATACCTGCATGTGCACATGTATGTGTGTGTGTGTGTGTGCATCCTCATGTTCAAACTGCTCTTTCTCGTGGGCACTCACATCTTTCTCACACAGTTTGACTATCGGCAGGTTGAACAGTGTGTTGCTGTGTTCTTTGGGAAGAATGGAGTTTGCCCCAGCCAGCTGAATTCCATTTTCCCCCGAGTTTGGTACACTCATGTCGTCTGCAATTAAAATCAAAGCGTGGTACCAGGTGCCCTGGTACGTAAGCGGGACGTCTGCTTACCATTGAGGTCCAAAAATATGACTGGAACGTGTTTCTCCATCCCGACTGGCGGATCCCTGAATGAAAATTATGCGAGGCAAAAATGTACATATAGTGCATGTAACAGAGTAAAAGCGAGTATATGTATGTATATGGTTATACCTTGTCAAATAAAAGTAACTTTGCCAAGTTACCTCAAACAAAGTTATTTTTGAAAAAAAAAAATGTAAAGGCTTTAGCAGCTTTTTAAATTAAAAAGAAATTCTGCATTAGCGCCACGAAGCAACTGTGGCTACGAGCGGTGTACAGACGTGGAGAGATGGAGAGAGGACAGCAGGAGGGAGTGGGGAACAGGTGGGGGGGGGGCGTTAATAAGCATCCTGGGCCAACTTCGAGGGGAACTGTGCTGACATTTGTCTGCTGCTTTAGAAGTTATTTTGTGATCAAAAAATGGTTAGAATTGTTCGATGTACTAATTTTAGAACGCAAAAACAATTTTGTCAAAAGTAGCACTGGAAGCTATGATTATGAGCAAGCAACATTTTTGCCCAAGGAAATGCAACTAACCGAATAAAGTAAAAAAAAAAAAAACATGTGGCTCCATACACTTGTAACCCCTTTTAAAGGAGTACAGAGGGCCATAAAAAAAAAAAAAATCAGATTAAGACGTCTGATGAAAGTGTGTGTGTCATTTTACCGAGTAGCGCGAAAGGTTTTGATGTGCGCAATTTGTTTCCCCGAAAAAGACTCACACAAACGTGGCTCCGCGCAGTCACCCTTAACTCTCCACTCCGGGTATAACGAGGAGGAGAAGTATGGATGGCACATCACAGATGACGTTACAGGGGCAACTCGTTCTGGTCCGTTGGTCAGTGGGGGTCAGCGCCCTGTCCCTTTGCCACCGTAAACCAGTTTTGCCAGTTCCCCCAGAGAATTGGGGATAGAAGGAGCGGCCGAATCATGACCGAGCCAGGAGCAATGCTTTTTCAGAACCCCGAACAGCAGAGTAGCAGACAACATTTCTCTGGACCAATCAGCGAGCGTGGCCCCTGTAGCATCAACGCAAGGTCCCAGGAAGATCACAGGGTGATACATCTCTCCACCGCCTTTGCGCACGGTCGCTTTTTGCGGCGTACTCTAAAATCAATTTCTGCAATAATTATGGCTCTATGGGGCTGAATTATTTCTTATGGTACACCTTACTAGCCTGCTTAGCAGTTCTATACAAAGAAAACAGGGTGTTAAAAATGACTTCTGTGCTACTTTAAGGAAAGCGAGCAAACGTACCAGTTGGCAGGTGCACCTGGGATGTCTGACCCTGGAGCAGGAGCCAGCACAGCATTTTTTTCTTCGGTCAGACACATCCACTGGGCGATTAGGTTCTCTTCCCGTTCCGTGTCTTCATCCGTCTTGACTGGAACATTGTATAATGGAGTTGTCGTAGAAATAATTAACAGTATATACAGGGTGTCCCAGAAGATGCGTCATTAAATTATACATATATAAAAAAAACTACATCACCTAGTATCATGCGGTCAACGGCGTTTGTTCTTACTAGGTTTTTGCAGCCTCCTATTGTGACTGTCATCTAATGGCGATGAAACTCCCCATTCATGGTCTTAAAATAAAGTTGTTGCTATTGTTGTGGTCATCGTCTAACTTAAGTTTTTTATTGTGTCAGTTTTTATTAACTGAACCTCGGTGATTTGCCAAGTAACCGTCGCTTTTATACCCCCACCAATGTGAAGTGCGTTCCGATTTTACTCAAGTTCAAGATAATTGAGGCAGGTATTGAGGAGCTATCCCATCGAAAAAAATAGCCGAACACCGTGCATTTTGGAGCGCCTACAGCCTAGCGCTCGACCACCTTTTGCGTGCCCTCGCTCTAAGTCCAACGAAAGGAGGTTGCTAAACCCGCCCCCACATAGATTTATATAGGATAGCCAATATATAGCGCAGCCCATAGAGGATAGTAGAAAAAGTGAGTTCTTGAAATGGGGAGAGTGAAGGCATAGTCCCAGCGGAAGCTGGATGCATTTAGCAACCTCTTTTTCTCGGACTGAGAGTGAGGGTGCGCAAAGAGAGCGGTCGAGTGCTGGGCTGCGGGCACTCCAAAACGCACGATGTTTGGTTATTATTTCCGATGGGATAGCTCCTCAATATCTGTGTCAATTATCATGAACTTAAGCAAATTCGGCCCATGCTTCACATTGTTGGGGTAAAAAAGTGACCTTCACTTAGCAAATTTCCCGGTTCAGTTCGTAAAAACTGACACAATAAAACTTAAGTTAGATGACAATGATACCGGGAGGCGGCAAAAACCTACTGAGTACAAATGCAGTTGACCAGATGATACTCGGTGGCGCAGTTCTTTTATTAAAATTTAATCGCACGTTTTGTGGGACACCCTGTATACATATCGGATATAAAGCTTGCATAATTGCAAATTTTCCTAGTGCTTTCAAGCTACTAGATGAAGAGAACTGTTTTACCGGTCTTGTTGGTAACCCTCTGGAGATGCTCACAAAGGTACTCCTGGCGGCGACTCAACGCATCACACCACCGCTCTCTTAGCAGGGTTAAATCATCATCCTACAATCAGAAGTTTAGTTGATATTTGTTAAAGTGGAGTACATACTGCTTACACTCTTAAAACAAAACACCATATAACCACAGTAAAGGCCATTGCACAGAATGATACCATTATCGCTCTTGATTTGTGGAAAATGTGGGGCGTAATGAGACAATTATTAACATAACTGCGTAAGTGTCACAAAAAGGTGTACACCTGTATATAAGTTGTTCCTGTATATAAGTCTGGAGACAAATGTGATGTTAAAAACTTCCATCCAGTGTCACTGTTATCTGCATTTGCCAAGGTTTATGAAATCACCCAGTGTCATCGCCTCTCGCATTAGTTTAAACGGAAAATCGTACCACATCAGCATGGTTTTATGAGAGGCAGGCCTATTGAATCTAGCTTAGTTTCCTTTTTGAATGATGTCTGTCCTGTATTTGAAGAAGGCAGTCCAGTTGACTGTGTCTATTTTGATTGTTCAAAGGCGTTTGATTTAGATTTGCACGATGCCCTTGTGTCAAAGTTGAATTGTTATGGTGTTAGTGATCCTCTTTGCTCATTTTTCTTGGACTATCTTACACATAGAAAGAACTTCGTGCGTGTGTTTGGCTCTTTGTTGCAACCACCAAGTGTGTAACCTGTTCTCAAGGAGCACTGGATCCAATGCTCTTTGAGAAGTTGACATGTGACACGCTTGGTAATGCTACACACATGTTCAATGGCTGTTGCTTTCAATGATCATTTAAACCAATGGCCATTGAATATCAATGTGGCACCACCAAGCAAGTAACCTGTTCTCAAAGAGCACTGGATTCAATTCTCTTTGAGAAGTTGACATGTGACATGCTTGGTGGTGCTACACACATGTTCAATGGCTGTTGCTTTCAATGATCATTGAAGACTGCCGACTGCCTGAAGACTACTATTGCCTGAGGTCCTACCTGGTATGAGTCCAGTGGCTTCTGCAGTCGTGAGCGAACACAGACAGCTCCAACTGCCACGGAGCCTACTTGTTGACAGATGAGGGGAAGGGTGCCGGAGCCTTGAACGGGGGCCACCCTCACCACAAGGCGGCGTTGTTGTCCTTGCCTTAGTTGAAACACTCCACCTGTCCCTACGTCCCCCCTAGCAACCACCTCCACTGGTGCATACTCTCCTTGTTCGTTCAGTTCGTGGATCTCCAACCAGAGCTCTAGCTTGCGCTTCAACTCCGCCCACCTGCAAATAGGGCATCAGATAGCAGTATAGTACGGTCGACAGCCGTTTATCGGGACTTCACTTATCCAGATTTTGCGCCGTTATCCAGACAAAACAACAAACAAAACAACATGGGAACAGATTTCAGGAGATGCAATTCGCCTTCATTTATCCGTATTCGTTTCCAGATTCGGACAAGGATTTACAGGGACCGCTAAGGAACATACCCAACAACTGCCTTCACTTATCCGGATGATTGAATGGATGGATTAGGGGACCCGCGGCAGGACTGTGGGGCTTGAGCATGCACAAAGTGCATAGAAATAATGTTTCTCAAGTTAACAACAACATAGGTAGCAGTTTACGGGAGCTGAATATCTGCAGTAATTTTACGCGATTGACAGTGGATGGTTCGTTATGCTTTCAAAGTAAACACATGCTTTGTTGACAACGGATGACTCATCTCCTCTCAAGTTTCATTTTCCCGGGTCCTTCACTGTCCAGACATTTTCGTTGGGAACAGCAAGATCCGGATAAACGGGGGTCGACATAAACAGTACATGAAAGCGTCACCTACCTGTCGACCAAGGAGTGTGAGATGTGGTTGTGTGCACTGTTGAGCTCCCAGGCGGCGCTGGGACTCGTGAAGCCGGTGCTACGGTGACCCCACACCTCAACAGAGAGGGCTCCTTCCACACAATGTTCCAGGAATTCTTCGCTCACAGGAACCACAAAATCCTGCAGTATTTGTGCCAGTCATTAGACGTATCCCATGGACATCAAACCAGAAGCCATGCTCTCGTTACGAGACATCTCTTTCATAATACCAACTCAAAAGCGCCGACGGACTCTCTCAAGGCGAGAGACCACAGCCTCTTCACTATACAACAGAGCTTCTAAACTTTGATAGGGTGGAAGACACGCTGCATCGAAGATATACCGAGTGAGGCATGCTTATAATGGCAAGGATCTGTCACATGACAAACCTAAGATGAAGGCCCAGGCTATGTAATTTGACGTGTCGCATGACATAACCTAGTAGGTGCATGTCATAGGTCTAGGGTAAGTGAGGACATGTTGCACGACACTGCGTCATATGGACATGTCATAGGTGAAGAATGGGCAAGGGTATGTTGGGTGACACAACATAATGGGGACATATCGAAGGTCCAGGTCAGGTAGAGACATGTCACACCACACCTAATAAGTGAATGCCGCAGATCGAGGCAAGGTACGGACAAGTCATGTGGCACGGCATGCCCTGCGGCCGGAACATGACCCAACATTGCTTTACAACTTGTATTTCTTCCTCTCCCCTTCATACCTTTACATGACTGAACTTGAAGGTGATGCCGGTGTCGCCTCCTCCACGTGCGGGAGACACTTGAATGGGCTGTGGTTCAGGGTCAACGACAGGGGCAACCACGATGGCTTCAGCATGTGCCCAGAAGGTGTACTGGCAGAAGACAAAGTTTGCCAGAGATGGTGGCAGACCGACAGCACTCTTGATGGAAACCTTGAAGGAAGAAGAAAAATAATGCAAACGCACTTTCTCGTGTCTATTGCAATGTTCTGGTAGAGCCACGATATTCAGCGCTTGCATCTCGCTCTTCGTAGATGTAAGGGGAGCGATCAAAAGGTACCTAGACTGGACGCCGTGTATTCACACGAGCGACATTCCCCGCGGAAGCGGAAGACGCGAAAAACGACATAGCTTTCTGATCGCGAGCGTTGTCAATGTCCAGTGTTCACGTACACTGCTAAACGTGGGGGATACCCTGCGACACAGCCACAAGATACTCTGTAGCAGACGACAGGAAACGACGCTGACGGCGTCGTGTGCAAAGTGTCGTCTGCTAAATGCGCAGTACGCCGCTCCCGATATTCGGCAGCGTGTGAATGCTCAACATAACACGGGACGGAACTTCGTCCCTGTGAGCAGTGTTTTCGCTTTTTCTTCCACTAGAATCTTCCGTGAGGATGTCACTCGTGTGAATACACAGTTAAGGATTTGAAACATATTCATTATCAGAGCAGTCCCTACCAGAGACCACGCATTTATCGGATCCTGATATTGCTACACATTATCACGTTTATAATGTCACACAAGAGGTAACGGGAGGTAACGTTTCACACAAGAGGTAAGGTTTCACACAAGAAGTAGGGTTTCACACAAGAGGTAGGGTTTCACACAAGAGGTAGGGTTTCACACAAGAGGTAAGGTTTCGACTTCTAAAAGGGAAGGATACATACCCTGACGGTTATTTGTCGACTAGAAGAGTCGTCTGACACATCCAATAGCGACCCCCGTGAACAATCCAGGTCGGTCCCGCGATCAGGTAGGACGCCATCAACTTTGCCTATCTCAACATGGAGACGTCCTGCAATCTAAAAGTTTCCACTCATGGTTGCGGGCTGCTTTCATACCCGTTTCATCCTTATTTTTTTACTCAAGAGTATCGAGTTTTCTAAACCATCTGTGCAAAAGAACGTGCAAGCGTACCTCTCCCTGCTGGCTAATGATCGGGACATGATAGTTGAGCCTCACGTTGTGAAACAGAACTTCGAGGAACACGTTGGCAACCCCAATGAGGTTGTGGTTTTCTTGCGATTCGTAGAAAGGATCAGATGCTTTAGGTATCCCTTCTTCCTACAAAAGAAAGAACACATTAATTAATGAGTCAAACGAGAAGCATTTCGAATCAAATCAAACTCGACATTATTATTAACAACGTTATTTCTCACCATCTGTAATTCTAAATCTGTACTACGCGTTCGCACGTCCCCACTTGGTGTATGGTGCATGTGTATGGGGACTCACTTATGAATCATATCTCCAGGTCTTAGAAATTATTCAGAATCGAGCCATTAGAATTGTTTTTGAACTGTCATACCTCTGCAGTGTCACACATTTTATGACGAATGCACACCTCCTTACCGTGTCACAATTAATACCGTTTAGTATACTAAAAATTTGTCATCACATTATTACTGGCACCCTTACCCTGCAAGGGATAAGTTTTAGGGAACAATATCCAAGTAGCTGCACTAGGGCAGGAACAAGGGGCATATTTAACCAACCAAACAGTAAAACAAATTATGGCAAACACATATTTTTGTTCTGCTCTGCACACTAATGAAATTGTCTGTCTCCACAAACTAAGAAAGGTACTAATTTCTCAATATTTAATAGAAAAGTCAAATGTTTTTTAATTACCACGGTTTTGAGATTTAACAACTTTTTTTCTATTTTTGTGAGTTTCTGTTCGTGTGTTGTTAGTGTATTTGTCAGAGGGTGAACAAAACCTAATGCCCTTTTAAATATTTTTTAGACCTTATTACATATTAATCTTAATGCTCACATTCATAACTTATTCATTCGCAGCTGATGTTCATATGGTCATTATTATCAACAAATCAATCAACATACCCCTGAAGCTCAAATTTAAAAGTCTTCCGCGTTTCCTCGCATATCTTACCTTGAGGGGCAAGTTGCGTTCCTTTCGCTCTTCGTACATCTCCCTCATGTCAATCACTTTATTCTCCAGCTTCTCCATGGACCACACCTGGCTGCCTCGACCCTTTCTTTTCACCAAGATGGCCGGCTCGCTCACAAATGCACTGCGCTGTTGGTGTACAATATGCAGTCAAAAGAGATTCTTCCAAAGCACGACAATCAGTGCAATATATGCTCTCTGATATGTACAGATCATGAACAAGATAAGCTAATTTAAAACATGGCCACTAAAGCGCAGCAGCAGAATGAGAGATTTTTTGTGTCAGGCACACCTGAGGGTTAATGCGCCCGGTCTAGTGTGCTGTGTTTTTGGGATGAAAAGTGTGTTAACTATGTGAGTAAGTACATTAACTTGTTTATGCTTTTGAACTTTAGATTTGTAATGTCTGATGCTTCAGAATCTTTTCCTAAGGTGTCAGCTACGTTACCTCCCAAAGTAGATGCAAAGAGATGCACGAAAATTTCTTACGTGCCTCTGTTCATTTATTTTAGAAGCCACCATAGCTCACATCTTGGGAAAAAAGATTTCAGGGTGCATCCACTGATGAGAAATACAAGCTCAAAATCTCCTGACACTTTCTCGCGGATATTTTTTCTCAAGTATTACTGCAGCCAGAGGCAAAATACTTGCTGCTCCACACATACTTGCAGCACATACCTTTCTGTTGGGACTGAGATTGGCAGCGGGAATTTGCAGCGTTACTTTAAACTCTGTGTGCTTTCCCATTTCTTCAGACAGAAAATTCGCCTCACGGACCAATTCGTTGGCCCGAATGATGTCTTCTCGCAGCTTGGCCAGGCTCGTCTTGAAGAGCTCGTCTCTGGAAAAATATTTTTTTCAGAACACCACTTAGCAATACGTCTTATCTCACGTCAATTTCTCTTTCATAAATTCTTACATAACATTCCGTCACAACAGTGTCCGATTCGCCGATCCGCTGCCATCTTTCCCCGCCTCAATCACCCAAATAAAGTCGACCGCTTTTTATGTCATTCTAAGGTTTTTTTCAAAATCATTTTTTTGCCACACCGTCCTAGAATGGAATGACCTTCCGAGCCACACCGCTACAATAATACAAACTCAAGAATCTCATAATGCCATCTCTGTTCTGTTCTCATAGTTACTAACCGGTTACCTTCCTATGTGTTTTCCTTGTGTCCAGGACCTCTTACGTACCATTAAAGTGTATCACGTGATCCATCTTCATCGTAGCTGGTGATTAACCACATTTCTGATTCATCATGCATAAAGTTTGTTGTGTATGTTACCTTATTGTCTCACATTATCGTGGCTTTGTATTCTCTTTTTTCTATTTTTCTGTACTAAAAGTTATGTACACATACTCGCAATGCTGTAACCCACTCCCTCAAGTAATGTAATGTCCCGCAAGGGACCTTTCGAGGTATATTGAAATAAATAAATTAATTAATATGAGGATATCTTTCCACTAATGCGTTGCTCACCTCTCTTTTGCCCAGCGTTCCATCTTAGACGCAACGCTGGGGCTCGGAAGTCCCGACGGGGTAACTTTTACTCCCAGGGGATCAAATGGAGAGTAGGGGGCATAGGGTGTAGACGGTGACATTTGGTTGCGCAGCAGCTGCAGCTGCCGTTCGTACATTTGCCGCTGCTTCTCCAGTGCATCTGCAAGGCAGATTCCGTCAATGTTCACTCGTCTTGACGCGTTGACGTCCCGTGCGTGACGTGTTGACGTCTCATCTACTCGTAAACTCACTGTGTTTATCTTCTTCGTGTTGCTTCTCAAGCGATCTCATTGCCGTCTGGATGGGGTCATTACCGAGCTCCTTCATCATAATTTCTTCCCGAGCAAATTCGTAGTCGATTGGCCGATCGGGCACGGGAGTTTCGCTGCCACCTGCTTAAAAAAAAAAAGAAAGTACGAGTCTTGTACAATTAAACGTGAAACTTGCATGAGTTACACAGAGCACATAAAGTACACCGCAAATACCCTACGCGGGGTCAATCTAGGATGTGTAGAGGATCTTGACAGTGGCGCGAGGTATGCCCAATTTTCGCGTGTGACAAACACATTGTCACTCAACTCAAAGTAATGTCTCCATCATCACTAAGTGTTCATATGATTCACTACTGTTCAGTTCACTGATTCCTTTATAATTCAAGACCCAAAGACACGTACCAAATAACACTGCCGGGAGAATTCCCTTACAAAAAGAAAATAGGATCAATGTCCTATAGAGGTGAATCTGCGATGCGTGAATTGTCTCCACGGGTTATCCAACATCCAGAGAAGGATGTCGCACGAATATTCCTCGAACGTTTACTGTGTCACAACGGTGGAAGTACTGGTAAGAAGGACTGCATCTAAGCCCGAGTTCACAGTCACGCACGATACTATGGGCCCTTCAATAATGGAAATACTATCCTCGACTTTAAACTTACTCCCGCTGATCTTTGGGCAGTTGACCCGGAAAAAGTGATTGTTGCCCCAAAGCAGACGATCACCGTGACGGAGTTGAGTCTTTGTTGAAATGGCGGAGCCATTCACGCATGTCCTACAATATAGGAAGAAACAATTAAAGAGCTGACGTAGGCACCACACGTAATAAAGCAGCAGAAGTGATCCCTGGTATTGCGGAGCAACACGTATTTCAATCTTACCTGGCGCCCTCATGTGGCATTATGTACAATTCATGGCCCTCAATAGTGATGATGCAGTGTTCCGGCATAATTCCCAAACCGCTCAGCTGGATGTCCTGCTCCGCTGGAGCATCCGGACGACCTACCAGTGTTCGTTCCTATTGGTGACATCACGAAGTCAGTATGCTACAAAGCTATGAAGAGTTGGGCTTGGCTGGGGTTGGTGGGCACGGGGTAGTCATAGGTAGAGCCCCTAGCTTCCTGCAGATCCGCGGAATTGGTTATGTCTTTCGGAACATACTGTTTCCCTCAGAATCCTGTGTTTTTCGCGGAACATTCGATATATCGCTGAATTATGCGAGGATTTCAATCGACCTGCGACATTTTCGCGTCTTAAACCTGACCAATCGCGACTGCAATGCCTGACATGACCGACGCTGCTGGCACTCACACGGCTGAACGTGCTGCAACGAAAGAAATTTTAATGACGGGAATGCCCGGAGATAAATTGTCAGAGGTGAGTCTAATTTTCTCTGCGCACTGAGAAGTTATGAGAGGCTGGAAAAGCGAGCGGGGAAAACGCTGCAAACATGTTTTCCTGGTTTTCTCTTGCTTGCGGAATCCTGCGGATTTGCAAGACACACTTCGCGGAAATGTTAAATTTCCGCTGCAGAAAGCTAGGGCCTTTAGTCATAGGTATGCCTCTATTAGTAATTGAATCTCGTCAATTACTTTAGGTATTTGTATTGAAATTACTTACCTTCATGTAGTAGACGAGCAGCTCGTTTAAAGAAGGGTCTGCATTGAGGTTGACGAGGTAATACTTGTTTGTTTCCACCTTGATTCCCGATGCCTGCACTGATATACCCATTTTCTCTAACGCTTGCTGCCTTTCCTGAAGCGGATGAAAAAACGTAGAAGGTAAACAAAAAAAGCTACGAGTTGAAAAAGCTTGACCCGCATACCTGGTGAATTTTTTCAGTCTTTCTCAACTTCTCTTCCCATGTTTGCGAGATCTCTTTCATCAATGTTTCAGACTCTTTTAGACGTTCGTTCAGGCCTTCTGGTGTCTGAAGATTCCAAATAAAAATGAGCTACATATTACACGGTACAATACTCGATCCCGCGTAGAAGTGCAACCACCATTGCTACACAAAATTTAGCGCAGCAACACTAGAGATCTGTGTCACATAAACATTTTAGAGTGGCTATCACACTTTGCTTCGAGTGACCCCAAATAAATATAAAAGATGGTTATTTGCATTCATGTGGTCTTGCGCTACAAGTTTTACACCAATAGATATAGCGTAGAAAATGGGCACTGTGAATAATGAAACTCATTCCACTGAATGCAGGTTTTAATTGCCATAGACCTTTTAACACACTCCTTATTTTGTGGCAGACAGTGTTATTACTTAGTTTAAAAGCCATTTTCTTTTTCCATTTATGATATGTATAACAAGCCCGATAAACCTGATTTTTACCTGTATCATATAATAACGGAAATTTTACAACCAAATTGGATGCTGATGTTTACCACCCTATTTTTACCCCCCAAATTTGGCAAAATATATTTCCCAAAAACCTCAGACCCTATTCATTATACAAACCTACTCATCATAGGCATCTCTGCCATTCAGGTGGCTCTGGGAGAAATCACATGCTTTCGAGAACCAATAAGAATGGTCTCTCGCTCGTTTCATGTCAACGCTGGACATGGAAGTGCCAAAGCGCCATGGAAGTACAAACTACAACACATAGAAAAATGATCGTTTTTCCTTAATACTCTGGCATACAGTACAGTGTGAGTAACTTATGTCACAAATTATGTTACATGTTCCTCTCTCTGTTCCCACCCACCAAGCATGGTGATCAGGTAAAAACGTCATGCAACCGCCTTAATGCCCGTTGGCCATGTCCCGTAAATACTGATGTACTCCATAGTTCTAAACTCATCAAGATCCATTCCGAGGGTGTGATCAACTTACCGAGGCAAACTTCAGTTGTCCTCGAAGCATCTCAACTTCCTCCCGGAGCTCCCGGATGATGCGAGCATTCGGATCTTCATTGACGACGGCGTGGTTGATGATACGCTTGGCTCGATCCGCGTAGCGTAACGTCGACAGAGTTTCCTCGTAGTTATCCGCTGCTGGACTGATGGCGGCCACCATGACAGTACGGCTGTTGCCTCCTAGGTTGTCCTGAGGGGACGTCAAAGTTCAGCGCATGTGTGGTGCTGGGTCGATACACACTCGCTGCATTTACTCGCGCATTTACCGCACTTTTTATCAGTAAAAGTAGCACGAGAGAGCAGGTGTGTCAATTAATGTAGTAAATGCAGTGTCTGATGCGTAGTAGTTACAAACAGAGCCCCTAGCTTTCGGTGAACCCATGAAATTTCGCAGAATTGGCCATGTCTTGCGGAATCTGCTGTTTCCTTCAGAATAGTGTGTTTTTTGCGGAATACTGTATTCGCTCGTATATTTTGCGCCATCGCATAATTTGCACACCCCTAGTTTAGCACTAAAAATGACGAGAAAACAACAAATTTAAGTAATGAAGTAAGCACTTTAAGTAACTAAGTAACAACGAAATCAAGTAACTTGCGCACCCGCGTTTTTGCGCGCGGATATTTCGCACACGTGTCTCAGCGATCGTAACGACTACTTTGCACAATGCCGTTAGTGCTACCTAAGTTACTGCGGTGCTTCGGATTTTGCGCACACTTTCGGGTGATGGTCCACTGACGCAATGGACGATACTGTCACTCGAACTACAAAACTCTGAAAGAAACGTTGGACAAACACGCGATGACGAACCTTTCAGCACAACACAACAAAGGTGGCGAACATAGCGTGCTGTTGGTTGTCAAGTGCGACTTGCGGCATCTTACAGCACCACTCTCGACGTATTTCACCGGTATATGAGCGGTAGTGAGCCGGCATTTTGCCTCCGCACCGTCAGGGGTTGTGCCGTATTTGGGTACTTGTTTCGCGCTTACACTACGCAGAGATAACGTCAATATCGGCTCTACCGAGAGCGTCGTTTGAAAATCGTAACAATCGTCCCCGCGCAATTTGCGCACTCCCAACTTTTCTGACTTTTTTGTAGAAAAAGTGCGCAAATTATGCGAATAAATACGGTATTTGATACATTAGAGAATTATGTAAGGATTTCAATCGATCAGCAACATTTTCTATGGTTAAACCCGACAAGGAGCGACTGCAGTGCTGACGCAATTGATGATGCTGGCACTTACACAGCTGAACGTGCCGCGACAAAAGAAAATTTAACGACAGAAACGCCCGGAGAGAAATTGCCAGCGTTGTGTCTAATTTTCTTTGCACACTTTGGGCTTTGGACCGTTAAAGTACCAGTTGAACTTACCCGAAGCAGCCACGTGAGGACGGAGTCTCGATAAGGAACGAAGGAATCCTTGGCCTTGCCCGAAGATTGGTCCGCCAACTTTGAGATCACCAGACCCAGGGTTGTGAGGGATCTGACGATTAGATTAGAAAGGGAAAGAAAAATGCTTAGTACTAGTAAGGGATGTTACACAGTGACGGCAAACATACTTGTTGATGTTGGATCCCTCCTTCAACCTCTCGCCAATCGCACCCGTTTTGACGGCCCTCTCGCTTCCCGCTAAATCGACTAGGCTCATTTTGGACACTTTTTCTCCAGACACCTGCGGGAGACGACTCATTTGCATTAATACGTACTCTATGTCAATGATAAAGGGCCAATTTCCATCAACACCGGTTAAGAGCTGAATCAAGCCTCTTCCTCTAACGTCAGCTAGCGTTACTGAATTCAGCTTGTGACACTAACTAACGTTACTGAGAAATAATTGATGGCTGAGTTTGGCCTTTGGTGGGCTAGCTTGGTGCAACTCTGGAGTGAGCAAACGATGTAAGTGACATCAGTCTACATGCAGGAGGTGTGTCTAGCAACCGCTGGATGCTTTCTCTTTTCTTTTTTGCACGTGAGCTGCGCCCATGCTGGATGCAATATGGCAAAAAATAGGATATATTTCTGATAACAGGCTTCTTGGCGAGCTGTTCTCCATTGAGAGCTCAGACTGAAATTGGAAATCTCTTCGTGGACCCCTCAATAAGCTGCGCATGTTTCGGGTCCTTACCCCAGACTGCAGGTCTGTGACGGAGCATGTGAGAATAATATTGAAGACCGCATGCGATCGACTCGACTCGCTGTTCATATTGGTGGCAGCGACGGTTCGAGACTTGTTGCCTTCTGTCATCAGGTTGTTGATTTCCTGCAGGAAAGGTTTCATCGCTGAAGGAAAGTAATAATTACGTAATACAGTCAAACTCCTTTACAACGAAACTCAGGCGACAGCAAAAAAAATTTGCAGTAAAGGTATTTTCGTTAAAAAGGATGTCCATTATTGGACCTATAGGGCTCCAGCGGGACCACAAAAAAATTTGCTGTAGTGGTATTTTCGTTAAAAAGGTGTTTAAAAAGGTGCTATAAAGGAGTTTGACTGTATACTGAACGCGTGGCTCGGACCGGAGCGTAAGAACAAATTGCACAATGGAACATATTCATCGGCAGCTCATCACTGTCACTACTTAAGAACAGTGACAATACCTCATACGATGAAACTGCCAGCGTTGAGAGACCATCGACGTAAGGGCCTAGGATGTTGTGTTCCCTCACTTTTAGGTGTTGCTTTCCCCTGCAATGGAATGATAAATTACATGGTGGCATCTGAAGGTGGTCCCCGTGACCTCAGGCTGCAGGGAGATCATGGAGGATGTCTGGCATACTGCATTATAGCACATTTTCCCAACATTTCCCTTATATGCGGGTAACTTTTGTTTCTTTTTAACGAAGGAAAATCTGTTTCTTCATATAAAACTTATTCGCTGGTATCGTCACTACCTCTCTGGAACAGAACACACTCCAAACCTAAAATGTTAGCTATTCACATAGAAAAGGACTACCTAATTCGCTTTTAACATATCTGGAGTCAGTATGCACTGCACCTAGCGTGTGTTGTTTTATTTTTAATGCGCCGACCCTTCCAACTTCAGCTCACCCTCCCTGCAGCAGCAGAACTCCTATGCACCTCAATTTCAGTTAAAGAATTAATGGCAGTTACTGAAAAGGTAATGTGCGACTGCTGCTGCCCCTTTTGTCAAATATCACAGTTTAATCAAAGTGTGCAACTGGGCCTTGTGAGGGTTTTTGTTCTTCTATGTTTCACTGCCTATAAAGCTAAAACTAGGTTCCAAAATTCACATTCAAATTTGACTCGCACAAACAGCAAAAAACAGCGAGGCGACTCGCTTACCCACGGGGGTCCAGAAGGTCGTGGACTTTTTCGTTGTAGATTTCCATGTAGGACACTTCTACCTTGTAGGAAACAGAAGGATCCGTGCTCTGAGCTATCCTCTCAAACAAGGAATCACATAGCCTCGGAATTATTCCCTTGTTGTCTTGACTGCCCATCATGGTATAGCTTTTTCCGGAACCTACAAACAGTCGAGCCAATAACGTCACACATGGGTGGCTGTGCAACCAAGCAATACCTTCCACTTGATTATCTGTACCCCAAGCCGATTGTCCCCATTCCCTCTTATCAATGAAATGTGGAGCACGATTTTTACCTCCAGATGGTATAAAAAAAAAAAAAGAACTAACCATACTAATCACAGCCGAGCAACAATTAATTACCGAAGAAGTTCGAGAAAAGGGAAGGTTAGCTCTCACCTGTAGCAAGCTCCCCATATACCACTTGAGAGTATGTTACTTTAAAAAATTGACTACGTAACAGTTACAGCGAGCTCATGAAAAGAATTAGTACGCTCACTTTTATACAAATATGCGGTGAAAATATGCATTCTTAAAATAGATATTCACCGCATAACACGCTCTTGGCCAACCATCCTAAATGACATCGTTCTGCCCCTGATTGGTTGAAAACTGGAGGCGTACACCTTTTCGTGACACTCATGCAGTCGTGTTAACTGTCACAAAAATGCGTACGCCCGGCGCTTTCCACAAATGAGGAGTGATAACGGTATCATTCTGTGCAATGGTTGTTGGCCTTCACCATGGTGAAGTTCTGTGGTGAAGCTTGTGGTGAAGTATGCGGTGCTACCCGATTAACTTAGTTACAGTTAATTTCACCGCTACTTTTGCCAGGACTCATAACTTAGTGACAACCCAAGATTGCTACGTACCAGTCTGTCCGTAGGCAAATATACAGGCATTGTAGCCTTGAAAGGCATTGTCCAAGATATCCGTCCCTAAGCATTCGTAGACTTTCTGCTGGCTCGCATAATGCGCATCTTCTTCTTTGAAAGACCAGAAGCAGTGATCAAAGGCAAACGTCTGTTCCAAAGAAAGGAAGCAAGGTTGTGGGACCACCAGGGCGCAAGACAGTGTCACATCTGATCAAGTCAAACCCGTTATTATACTCACGTTGTTGTATTTACTTGCGTAATAAACATACTTTTTACTAAAAAATGTAATGCAAATGGTGGAGATGCATCAATTATGCGAGGAAAAAAATTGAGACACTCACCTTGGGGTGTTTCCGTCTGCATTCCAGTCATGTGGCCGGATGGAAAAGAAAAAATGTTACTATTAGACACCAGAGATTTGCATAAAAGATGCAATATTAGTAGAAATTGCAACAGCATTGCTCAGTAAATTCCCTGAAGGGGAGTTTGAGATGAACATACACCTGTTTAGGCTACAAACAACATAGTATTGGTGGTGGTGACGTAGTAGTACGTTGTAGTTTTTATTGGAACACCTATTTGTACTCCATTATTTGAAGGGGCCAGGAGGACGAAAAGTTTCTAATTGAATGACGACAACTAAAAGGGCATTGTGCACTTTCAAATTAATGGAGCTATCTAATTAGGAAGGTAACGAGGCAAGAATATGGGGGAGGGGGGCAAAACAGGATTCTGCCCAATAATCACCCTAGATTGCACTGTAAAAAGTGTACTTTTACCCAAAAACTTTGCAAAAAAAAAAAAGATGCAAATTGGAGAAGTTATAGAACCCATTTTTGTCCAAGTTGACAAGTTAGTGCTCATAAAAACGAAAAGGAAATGACAACAAACAGGATAATCTGACCTCGTAAATAATATTGTGAGGTGCCAAAATCCATCTGTTCTGTCTTCTCCGAAATTATAGTTACTCCCTGCTTTATAAGGACATCAAACACTTTAAAAGATATTAACTATCTCAAAGACTTATGATTTTATGTGAGATTTTTACTTTTTCATATTGGCTTCAAAAGTAACACATTTTCCTGCATTCCAATCATAATCATCGTCATCAATGTAATCATCAGAATGATAATGATGATAGCACTCGTGTACAACCAGCACACATAGAGTGTTATGTTATTTGAAATAACAATAATGCTGAAAGCACACATAGTTGTTTCCCTCAAAAATGAAGCGTTTACAATTGTTCAATCATGTGTAGCACAGCGGCCTTCATAACTTGCGCGCGTTATTATGTCTGGCAATGAAGGAGAACAATTTCATGAGGATGACAATACTGGGCTCTTGTCATTATGGATGATGAATAAGTGCACTATGTATGTCAGTACAGACATACGTGTTCAAGAACCAGTGTAACAATGCTCGTGTGAGATTATGTATGAGGTTGTGTGTCCAACTATGGCAGTATGTAGGGTACTATTTAAATGTGAGTCTACGGGTGGCACAGTGCAGTATATCCAACAATGAGACTGCATACGAGACTATAATATCACTATAAAACTATGTATCTAAGTATGAAACTATCTACTAGACTTTGTATCAGACTATGTAACTGCAACACTGTGCATCGCGCCGTGTAACTATAAGACTACTCTTCCAACTATGGGACTACTTATCTTATACCGGTTCACAACCCCGTGATACAAGACTTATCTAGCACTATAGTGCCAAACAACAGTCTCTTGTGTTTCTAAAAAACAGCAACTCAATTCATGTAATTTGTGTTTCAAACACATACATGTCAATACATGTACAAACATCATAGTACGTATACACATTTCGCTTTCGCGGCAAACCGTCAGAGCTAAATTTGGCTACGGGCCATTGATTATAGCTCTGAGGTTCTTCATTACGATGATGGTCCTTTGTTTCTTTTTATTATTATTACCTATTATTATTGTTCTTAACTGGAACGACGCAAATGACAAAAAAAAAAAAAAAAAAAAGAGAACAAAACACAGACGCACACACAAATTGTGTAAACAGACGACATAGCACGCGGACAAGCGAGCAAACGAAACACCGACGGACGCGCATTTCTTCCGCAATTTTATTCTGGCTATATATATTCTGTTCCGTGAATAAGGCCCCCTTACACCTTGCGTTATCGCGGGTGTGCTTTCTTGCAGGAATGTATAGCACAGCCAATTTTTTGCAGCTCGAGGTGGATAAGATAAGACGAGACAAGACGCTAAGGCCAGCACTCAAGCAGCGCAATGTGTACGTATATTGAAAGTGCGAGTGCATAGACGTGGAGACGTAGATCAAGCTTTCTTTTTTTTTTTTTTCTTCGTCGGCAGCCCTAGAAGCAAGCAGCATGCTGATAAGGCATCTGCCAGCCTCCCCCATGTGTTCAGTACTGTGCTTCTTGGGCACTTGGGCGCGGAGATATGCAGGCACTCCCTCTGTCGTCTGCTTCAACTTGCGGTTCACGTCCGCGACCGCCAGGGTGATGAACGGCAGCACACGCGGCATTTGCACCTATCAGAGCTCAAATGGACGCGCGTGTGCCATTCCGTGTGCCAATGCGCCGCGTTCATTAATTCCATTCCAAGCGCAAGAATTAGTGCAAGGCAATTCAATAACTCACTTGTGACAAAGTTTTTTATGAATACGCCAGCTTCCTCGCCCTGTGCCAACAGTATGGAGAGGTTTTTCGACGGCTCGCTTCCTAACGACGGGCGCTTTCCCCCTACATAGGACAGAAGAAAAAAAAAAAAAAAAAAAAGAAAGAAAAAAGCAACCTGTCGCTGGCATCGACAATTCTACCGAAGCTGTAAGTGCTAACTCGCACGAAAGTAACGTATTCTGCGTCCGGGAAAAACGGTACATTTTTGTGGATTAACATCCCCAGGGCCGCTTACGCTAGCGACTTTTTTTGGCACCATCAATCTATCGATACTCTCTCCGTTCATGTGAACGAAAACATCAGAAAGGAACTGACCCTTCTGTTTTACAGGCGTTGCACAGGACAGTCTGTCCTTCTTTCATTTCCACCACGCACTGCGCTCCGAGGTCCACCTCTGCAAATAAGAAAAAACTGGATCACTCTTCACTCGCATTATTACGAGCCGCTACCACAGAAAAATGCAATCATACTACTATTGCCTCTACCCGAGAAACGTCATCATGACGTTGGCAGACAGACCGAAACCGAAACAAATCTGAAGAGGAGCGCTGGGTTCCACGAATGGACACTTGCTCGCTGACTCCTATTGAAGGAAAAGTAGGACCGAAGGTCGCGTCCCTTTCAGAGACAATCGTAATCCCCTCAAGAATGAAAATAACGATGAAAGATGAAAGTCACTGAAAAGGTTAGCAAATTGAGGCTTTGTATGTATTTGTCCCTTCTATGTTGTTCCAGCCTCAGAACATCAGTTCTGTCATGCCCCTCAAGAAAGTGGTTTTCGGGCGCGACAGCGCGACAGCGGTTGTTCGCCTCTAGCTCCGAGCGTAGTTCTACTCTACCAAATTGGTGGCGCTGTCGAACACTATGACGTCATTTGTTTACAAACAAGGAGAGGTCTATTCATGTATTTACATGTTCCCTCGCTGTTTCATAAATGTTTAACAAAAAATTTCCACGATAATATATATGGGGAGTCCGAAACACGCGGCCCGCAATGTCCTATTCTGTGTTTCGAGTGCCCTTGACCACCCAAACAGGAAGAAACTATCCTCTCAAAAAGCTTAATGTAGAATTCGAATAAAAAACAGATATTCGGGTGTCGTTTTTAACCCTTTCTCCGAGTAGTGCAGCCCATGTCCATGTTAGGCAGAACATAACGTATGTGAGCACTACCTGTTACTCTTCTACTGTGACCTACCTGTGGCTCACGAACCTCATCACCATCTTAAAGGGACGGTCTCGTACACCGTGGCCTATCCACAAAGCGTACCATTCGATTCCTCATATCTGAAAACGTAATACTGTGAATTCGCTCGTCCAGAATCGCCACGGTTATTAAATAAACGAATTAAGTTGATAAGAACAGCGCCAGCACATTGCGATTTCTGTTGGCAACAGCGATATCCGCTACGATGGCAGACCGCTTATTGGATGAACAAATCGTCTGCTCTCGCGCCTTCTTGCAGCGGTGAGAGCAGACGACTTCCAAAAGGTGCTCGAGGATCACGGCGACGGCAATACATTTGCTGCATGTGATCTGGTCAAACGAAAGACGCGTATTGTAAAATGTGGCCGAACAACAATGTCAATACGTCACGCATCTTCATTTCGAGCGGCAGTTTACGTGGATGACTCCACCTAATAAAGGCAGTTGACGCTTATTTACTAACTTGTCTCGTATCGTTCGGTATTTTGAGCACTTCTAGTTCGTCTTACCTGCGAAAAGAATATTCCGTATGGAAGTGGTGAAAACGTAACCCGGGTGTATAACAACTCTTTTGTCGACGACAATGTGACGAAAGTGGATATAGAAAAGCACCTGTTGGGAGTCACACACTCGAAACATCTTCAACAAAAGGTCTGATTGTCACACGCGCGTGCGTGTACTCCGCACGTTTCGTTCACGATGCATATGAGGTAAGAGACGTTCTGCGGGCACGATATGTATGGGACGGCGCCGGACGCAGCTCGAACTAAAAGATATGTCGGCCGTCACGCAGTCAACTGTTAGCGGCAACGGTGTCCAAAGAACTGGATACGCGCAGTATTGAAATGTAGGTATTACTTTGTTGATAATAGCCAAAAGTGATGTGTACAGAAATTGTCGGCACCGCACGCAACGGCAGTCCCGCGTACCTCGGAAGGAAGTGCTTGATACAGCAGGCTACATCAGTTTGTTTTGCATATAGCCTCTCTAAGGTATTATCCCTACCGGAGCAGTATATCGCCAAACTATGCTCAATAATGTTGTCTTGTGCCCCTTCAGTAGCTGACACTAACTGATGAGAGTGGCACTCCTTCCTGTGCCAGAATCAACACCTATTAATGTGTCACAAATATAACAACTCCAATTCGCAGGCTTCACAGCTCTATTTAATTTTTCCCTGCACATTGCTGATGTGAGAAAAGTATTGCATAATATAAATATGTAAGTTATATCCACAAATCAGTGTTGTGATTATATGATGTTCAAGCAACAAAAGACAAGACAACCTTGTTGACAGGACAGGACGACAGGTTGCTCAGAGCTTGCTGCTTGAACATCATTATGACTACCCGATACCAACAACCCAATTTTAACACAATTGGTCAGTCCTGTGAACGTACATTACAATAAGGGACAATAAAAGATGACTACATAAACACTCAACTTCCGCAAACTTTATATTCAATGTGCTGGACATGTTAGTCTGCAACCCCTGATATCGAATCAAAATGTGAGCCAGTATGGGCTCGTGAACACAACGGTGTAACATGAGCAAAAATAAGACTGACGACATGTCGACAAGTTGCAAACCGCCGTTCCATCTTACAAATTTGTCATGCACGTCTAGGTATTTTTCATGTTTTTTAAACATTTACACACCTTTCATATTCAACGTGCTGGACATCTTAGTGTGCAACCCCTGACACAATCAAAATCTGAGCCAATATGGGCTCACGAACACACCGGTGTGACATGAGCAACAATAAGCCAGACGACATGTAAACATGTTGCAAACCGCTGTTCCATCTTACAAATTTGTCATGTACGTCCAGGTATTTTTGATATTTTTGAAAGTTTCTAAACATTTCCAAATCTTTTATATTCAACGTGCTGGACATCTTAGTGTGCAACCCCTGACACAATCAAAATCTGAGCCAGTATGGGCTCACAAACACACCGGTGTGACATGAGCAACAATAAGCTAGACGACATGTAAACATGTTGCAAACCGCTGTTCCATCTTACAAATTTGTCATGTACGTCCAGGTATTTTTGATATTTTTGAAAGTTTTTAAACATTTCCAAATCTTTTATATTCAACGTGCTGGACATCTTAGTGTGCAACCCCTGACACAATCAAAATCTGAGCCAGTATGGGCTCACAAACACACCGGTGTGACATGAGCAACAATAAGCTAGACGACATGTAAACATGTTGCAAACCGCTGTTCCATCTTACAAATTTGTCATGTACGTCCAGGTATTTTTGATATTTTTGAAAGTTTTTAAACATTTCCAAATCTTTTATATTAAACGTGCTGGACATCTTAGTGTGCAACCCCTGACACAATCAAAATCTGAGCCAGTATGGGCTCATGAACACACCGGTGTAACATGAGCAACAATAAGCCAGACGACATGTCGACAAGTTGCAAACCGCTGTTCCATGTTACAAATTTGTCATGCACGTCTAGGTATTTTTCATATTTTTTAAACATTTACACATCTTTCATATTCATCGTGCTGGGCATCTTAGTGTGCAACCCCTGACACAATCAAAATCTGAGCCAGTATGGGCTCATGAACACACCGGTGTAACATGACCAACAATAAGTCAGACGACATGTAAACATGTTGCAAACCACTGTTCCATCTTACAAATTTGTCATGTACGTCCATGTATTTTTGATATTTTTGAAAGTTTTTAAACATTTCCAAATCTTTTATATTCAACGTGCTGGACATCTTAGTGTGCAACCCCTGACACAATCAAAATCTGAGCCAGTATGGGCTCATGAACACACCGGTGTAACATGAGCAACAATAAGCCAGACGACATGTCGACAAGTTGCAAACCGCTGTTCCATGTTACAAATTTGTCATGCACGTCTAGGTATTTTTCATATTTTTTAAACATTTACACATCTTTCATATTCAACGTGCTGGGCATCTTAGTGTGCAACCCCTGACACAATCAAAATCTGAGCCAGTATGGGCTCATGAACACACCGGTGTAACATGACCAACAATAAGTCAGACGACATGTAAACATGTTGCAAACCACTGTTCCATCTTACAAATTTGTCATGTACGTCCATGTATTTTTGATATTTTTGAAAGTTTTTAAACATTTCCAAATCTTTTATATTCAACGTGCTGGACATCTTAGTGTGCAACCCCTGACACAATCAAAATCTGAGCCAGTATGGGCTCACGAACACACCGGTGTAACATGAGCAACAATAAGCCAGACGACATGTACACATGTTGCAAACCGCTGTTCCATCTTACAAATTTGTCATGTATGTCCAGGTATTTTTGATATTTTTGAAAGTTTTTAAACATTTCCAAATCTTTTATATTCAACGTGCTGGACATCTTAGTGTGCAACCCCTGACACAATCAAAATCTGAGCCAGTATGGGCTCATGAACACACCGGTGTAACATGAGCAACAATAAGCCAGACGACATGTCGACAAGTTGCAAACCGCTGTTCCATGTTACAAATTTGTCATGCACGTCTAGGTATTTTTCATATTTTTTAAACATTTACACATCTTTCATATTCAACGTGCTGGGCATCTTAGTGTGCAACCCCTGACACAATCAAAATCTGAGCCAGTATGGGCTCATGAACATACCGGTGTAACATGACCAACAATAAGTCAGACGACATGTAAACATGTTGAAACCACTGTTCCATCTTTCAAATTTGTCATGTACGTCCAGGTATTTTTGATATTTTTGAAAGTTTTTAAACATTTCCAAATCTTTTATATTCAACGTGCTGGACATCTTAGTGTGCAACCCCTGACACAATCAAAATCTGAGCCAGTATGGGCTCACGAACACACCGGTGTAACATGAGCAACAATAAGCCAGACGACATGTACACATGTTGCAAACCGCTGTTCCATCTTACAAATTTGTCATGTATGTCCAGGTATTTTTGATATTTTTGAAAGTTTTTAAACATTTCCAAATCTTTTATATTCAACGTGCTGGACATCTTAGTGTGCAACCCCTGACACAATCAAAATCTGAGCCAGTATGGGCTCATGAACACACCGGTGTAACATGAGCAACAATAAGCCAGACGACATGTCGACAAGTTGCAAACCGCTGTTCCATGTTACAAATTTGTCATGCACGTCTAGGTATTTTTCATATTTTTTAAACATTTACACATCTTTCATATTCAACGTGCTGGGCATCTTAGTGTGCAACCCCTGACACAATCAAAATCTGAGCCAGTATGGGCTCATGAACACACCGGTGTAACATGACCAACAATAAGTCAGACGACATGTAAACATGTTGAAACCACTGTTCCATCTTTCAAATTTGTCATGTACGTCCAGGTATTTTTGATATTTTTGAAAGTTTTTAAACATTTCCAAATCTTTTATATTCAACGTGCTGGACATCTTAGTGTGCAACCCCTGACACAATCAAAATCTGAGCCAGTATGGGCTCACGAACACACCGGTGTAACATGAGCAACAATAAGCCAGACGACATGTAAACATGTTGCAAACCGCTGTTCCATCTTACAAATTTGTCATTTACGTCCAGGTATTTTTGATATTTTTGAAGGTTTTTAAACATTTCCAAATCTTTTATATTCAATGTGCTGGACATCTTAGTGTGCAACCCCTGACACAATCAAAATCTGAGCCAGTATGAGCTCATGAACACACCGGTGTAACATGAGCAACAATAAGCCAGACGACATGTCGACAAGTTGCAAACCGCTGTTCCATCTTACGAATTTGTGATGGACATCCAGGTATTTTTGATATTTTTGAAAGTTTTTAAACGTTTCCAAATCTTTTATATTCAACGTGCTGGACATCTTAGTGTGCAACCCCTGATATCGAATCAAAATGTGAGCCAGTATGGGCTCACGAACACACCAGTGTAACATGAGCAACAATAAGCCAGACGACATGTAAACATGTTGCAAACCGCTGTTCCATCTTACAAATTTGTGATGGACATCTAGGTATTTTTGATATTTTTGAAAGTTTTTAAACATTTCCAAATCTTTTATATTCAACGTGCTGGACATCTTAGTGTGCAACCCCTGACACAATCAAAATCTGAGCCATGGGCTCATGAACACACCGCCATAACATTAGCAAAAAGACGGCTGATCCATCTTGCACATTCGTAATGCACGTCTAGGTATTTTTGATATGAAATACTATAATCATCCATGATGATAAGAGCTTATTCGATGCAGAAGCATGGTCTTTGATGCAGATATGTTGGATGGTCCTGAAAAGGGCTTTTTTTTTCATAGGCCAGGGGTAATTGAAGACGTTGAAGTAGATCAGCTTATCCTTGATTTTGTCATTTGCTCCAGGTGTAATGACATGAATGGAAAGCCTTCACTAATCACGTTGACAACCTCCTGCCGCTTGCGGGAATGGATAGAGAGAGCAGCTTTCTTCTGCAGTCTATCCAAGTTCTGATACATATAAGACCAAATCTGAAATTTTGCATAACGTACCATGAAACACACATTTTTATATGCAAATAAAAAGCTGCGCAACAAAAACAAACCTTACAACACCTTTCAGGAGAATACAACACCATGTGTACGTGACTGATCGAAACAGGTTCCGGATTGTGCGCACAACACACATGCTGGTATTGGCGAGCAGTGTCTACACACACACCTGCAATGTTTGTACAATTTAGAATGGTGTCACGATCAAGCGGAACATATATACGCAAAAAAGTGCGCTTTTATGGATGAGTCTTACCCGCGTCAATCGATTCCCGATCATCCACTACTTTCACTGGCTAACCACTTTGATGTTGCAAAGGGTCAGTAGCTAAAGGTTCATCGACGTCCCCGGTTCTTCAATCGATCGGCGCCGATGAGCTCATCTTCACCGCTTAGTGACAGGGACCCGTCACTATCGCTAAATTTGCTATCAGACATTACGACGTCGCGCGTGACAACTTTCAAGCGCAAAGCACATACACCTCCGACTGTATTGTGCATTGCGCTTCGGTCGTCCAATGGGCGAGCTGCCACCATAAATACCATAACCACGTCACATTTGACGTTGCATGAGAGGGAGTTGAATCCAGCTGCGACTTCCGTCGTCTGCTGTCACGGCATATTCCTTCAAATTTCTCGAAAACCACTTCGTTGTTCTGGTTGAAACTTCGCGACTGTATTTCTGTAGCACTCTTGAATATAATTTCAGCTAAGTTTCGGAATCGCTCGATCTGTACGAGACCGTCCCTTTAACTCTCACACTAAGTTAAATAGTGACGCACTAAAAAAAAAAACAGAGACGGAACAGTAATGTACGAAGGCCATTGTATTTTAATTTTTAGGAGTTACGTTAAAGTAGCAAATCCCGATCCCATCCTTTATCAATAGCGTGAGCTAGCTGTTTCTCTCTGATTTATTCTACTTCTTTTTCCAGGTTGAAAAACTGTGAGCGAAGGCGACAACAATACAGTGTGTGAACAGGAGGTAATTTCAATGCTCCTGAACATTGTCATAGTCGTTTGTGAAAGAACTATCTTTTTTTTTTTATTGTTTTTCATATTTTCGGCACCCGATTTGGAAAGGCAGTTTATTTACTTCTCTCGGTGTGTCAAGCGGGGTTTTTCAGTTCTGCACACACCGTCCGGCTTGCGAGCGAGCGAAAAAAATGTAAATATCCGTATCTGTTAATCAATTTTGCATTTCCTGCACGGCGCGCCATTCCTCGTTGTTCCAACAGTAATATCAATATATCGCGGAAAGGCCAGAGAAAAATTGAAATAAATGAGCACCGCGTGCTGGTTATTGTCATTTCCTTCTTTAATATACTACAACAGGGTGAGAGATATGACGTAATAACCGGAACCGAGCCTGGCGATGAATCATAGGAAGAGGGGGGGAACTCCTTTCTAAGAAAAACTAATTGACTCGAGCGAGCCAAGAAATTCGTAACTAAAGGGGACGATGAGAGCCATTCATCAAAACGCCCGCGGGAGAAAACACGATTAAATTCCCGCTTCCGACGCGCTCTTTTGCTAAGGTCTCCCTCCTTGTATATCACCGCGAGGCAACGGTGGCTATGACGGGTGAAAAGAGGACGACAGGAAGGGCGGCAAAGCCAGGACAACTCATTCCGCGCTCAACTTGTACCAACCTTCTGACCCTTGATTGGTTAAAACACTGGTTGTGACACTTACGCAGCTACGTTAATTGTCACAAAGAGGCGTACGCTTTCCACAAATCATAACGATATGATTCCGTGCAATGGTTGGCCTTCACCGTGACTCCACCTCATCACAATATACTATTCGCAAGGGGTCCACTGGCAATGTTTCTCGTGGGGTGGCTTTTGTGGTATTTTTTTTTAAGCTGGCTCACAAAATTGTGAGTCAGTTTAAAAAAAAAACTGTTGTAATGAATTAATTTGTTTCGTTTTTTAAAAAATTGTGCTCTGCAGTGACATATACTATGTATTCACGAGTAATTTCTACAGCAAATAAATGTAGAAAGCTTCACTGTGTACTGTTTTTGAGTGTTGTTTTTTAGTTTTGAACGTAATTTCAAAGTGGGACTTCTGTCCAACAAGATTTACACTCGATTGTTAATTCTCTTTTTTTTTTTTTTTTTTGCCCATCATATTCGGAATCCCGGTGGGAAACAACGTGTAATGGCGATATGTTTTTGGTATTCGTTCATTCATATCCGCGCTTCACTGTAAGTGACATTTTGATTCTTTTTTTTTTTTTCCTGGTACGGATTGTTGAGCGACAAGGTGGTATTCGTCTAGTTAAATAGTCCGTCTAGAAACAGAAACGCTTTTGAAATATCTGTGATTCCCCGTGGCATACGGCTCGTCTCCGCTGAAAGCACGGTCGTCATTGGCTGACTCTCAAAGCGATCAGGCTTTTTTTATTCTTAGGTGGTGTTGATTCGTAGCCCTGCACAAAACCACGACCTTGAAATGCTGCCCCTTTATTTGGGAGTTTGGAAGAGAGACTAATGTGGTCGCTCCGTGGGCAATAGGGGAGAGAGGGAATATGGGAAGCTGCGCAGACCTACTTGCATTCTGGACCCCTCTGGAGGCACAAACAGGGTTGCCAGATTTGGCTACATTCCGACTGTCGTGGCGCCGAAATTTGGGCAATGGCGACTTGGCTATTTTGTGGATGGCACTTGGCACTACATTTGAAAACGCCTGTGCACCTAAATCGGGATAGTCCTTTTATCGTGCACCACATGATGCCAAAGTACGCGTTCATTCCTGTTGCCGTTGACGAACGGCCTTAATTCTCTTAGCCGGTACGATATCCTTCCGACTGTTTCGTTTCAATATCCAATATACGATGCCTGAACACCACTGGCTAAAGAATTGGCTACGTACGAGGGAAATTGGCTACTTTCTGACGGCGCGTTTGCGACTTTTCGGGATTTCGACCTGCCAACCCTGGGCGCAAAGGCCACAAATTGCCCCGGGGTCATGCCAACACGACGAAAAGAATCTTCTCCGCAGATATGGTCACAGACCGCGATAATAGGAAATCGATATCGCTGCTCGCGTCTTGTTCGCTTCTTCGGGGGTTCCCGGTCCTTTTTTTTTTTTCCTTTGGACGCGCTAAACAACACCCTTGTTCTTCCTGGCCCATTATTTATCGTCAAAGTTCCTCCGAACCCTGCTTTACAGAGGGCTCGTTTTCTAACCCAGACAGCGAGGAATGATTTTGTCACAAATAGGCGCAACTAGTCTAACGTTGTTTTTGTAGTTACGACTGCCGACCGCGAATCAAAATACAAAATTATGCTGGCGCAACATCGGTCACAAATCGGTAGCATGTCAAAATGACATCGGCAGTATGTCGAAATGATATCGGGCCAATATCCTGACCCGACATCGGCCCAACTCTGGGCGGTGTTGCAAAGTGCATGTTGGGCCGATGTCGGGGGTGTCGGCAGGAGCACATTGGGCCGATGTCGGCCCGACATTGGGGTGCTGCTTGGGAGGCTTCACACTTGAACAGAGACGCGACTCTCTCTGGAATTGAAGCGGTGCATCCAGCACGGACGACGAAATACCGTGCAACATTCTAAAAAGAGAACTTGACCGCATGACACGGCCCTCCCGTATCCGGAAAAAAAAAAAAGTTCCTCAATATGAGATCACAACTATAGGTGACAACTTTTGACAAACTGCTTTACTTTACACGAAAATCGCTCCTGGGACGCGCAACAGATGCCAGTGACACACGATGTGACTTTGGCCATGCACAGGCTGTGAAGTCTTCTATAGGACCACAGCCTCGTGTCACAAAACATCGTTCCCGCGACTTTGTGACGACCTTAGCGTAGAAAGGCGGGCTGGTTGGTTCGGACAGTGCATTGTGCGACGGCGATCGAGCTCGTCCTGTTCGGTCGTATGTTTCTTTCGCGCCCCAATGTTTGTGACGGGGAGGATGTCAGGCTTTGTTAGGCAGGTTGTTACGACCCGTAGGACGACTGCTCGAGTCACAGAAACCTCGCTCGCAGACACCTCATTCACGGTCGAACCACAGCAGCAAGGTCACAATAAGGCTCGAATGTAAACACTCCCTTATCGATACAACCTGTCTCATGCGCAATGTCATGTCATCGAACGACATCAAGCGCTCCACCCTCGCGTTGTCAAAAAAGAAAATGACCCTGAGTCATATCCACTGCTCCTAGATAATAGAAAATCGATGTCAACGGTCATCTTGCCACGCAACTTGGTTTCGCCTTTTATATATATATATATATTTCCGCGTTCGTATACTCGAGATATAGATTTAATATGAGCGTCCCCCATCTCTCGCCAAAAGCTCGATATCGTCAAACTGGAAGGATGCTCAGACTGCTTGGCCTCCCGGAGCCATCGGGGATTATGGCGTTTGGTGACAAACGTGTGCTTCGAAAACGTAGCTTCCAAGGGGATTCTTTTTGGTGCCTATCCAACACAAACAGACAGCGTAACCTGTTGTCGGTTATATTACGTGTAATGGGGAAAAGAAAGGCCGTTTTTGTAAGCACCCTCGAGTGTTTCAAAATCGCCGTCCTGTGGCAACATAATTCGTTTATTGTGCGTTACGTTTTAGCGCTACATAAAACCGAGAGCATAAACAGAGCTATTCCTCCGAAGGATGAGGGCAGTTATCATATCTTCGAGAGAGGTGTACCTCAGAGGGGGCGTCGCAAGGCAGGGCTCCCTGCAGTATCACTGATTATCACTGCAGTAGTCACAGTAGAATTTGTCCAATTCAGAATTTTTCTGTAGAGCTTGGAAGAACACAGAACGTTTCTGCGACTGAATTTCTTAACTGAATACTTAAGTAAATTCTTCTCTCTCTCTTCTTTCTTCTTTTTTTTTTTTTTTGAAATAAAAAATTATTCTGTGGGACGTCGTCTTTAGACGTTGTTTCTGCGGGCGCATTGCTGGATGCACAAGTCCTCAGGATGGCAGTAGCAAAGACATCGGGTAAGACTATAATTACCGAGGTCCCAAGAAGCAGACTTGTACCGGTAACTTAAATGCTCTACTAATCTTAACTACTATATCTACTATATCTTAAATACTTTTGGGAATAACTTAGTATCTCCCAAATACTTGCCCAGTGACGCTTTTGCAAAGAGGGTACACATGGCTTTCTTTTTCGTTAGTGCCACTTGACACCTGTCAAATTATGAACGTTTTGTCCCAGCATTTGTCTTTGCTTTTATCATTGTATTTGTCTTCCCTCTCCCCTACACAATGCCACGTGAGTGGAGAAGTAGGGAAGACGGAAGAGTTACTTTTGTGAGCATTCTGCTCAAATACTTTTCAAGTTTGGGTATTTAGTACTCCACTCAGTTACTCTCTTGTCTGGTACTCGGTAAATTAACTTAAATACTTGGTTCGAGTAGATTGTACAAGTCTGCCAAGAATTTACAAAACGAGAACAGAAGCAGCAATCGCGTTCCTCGCAAGATGTTTGGCCTCTGATCATGGCTGCGGCGATATAGTCACGTATATGTCGACGTTTCCAATTATGAGACACGTGCATTGCGTTCGGACGCTATCATCTGCGAAGTGATATACACCGACGTCTTTCCACTTGTAGTCAATATCTGTTAAAAGCCTCTTCTGATATCCTCTAAGGCCACGTCACTTGATGGGGCGCTAGGCTTACGTCCAATAAACGTCCAAACACCAGCTACTACTTCAATCCGTGACACTTTACGGTCCTCAGCTGCCTCGTGTGCTTTCTCGGTCGTTACTACAAAAAGTCATGCATTCTGCTTTCCCCCCCGACACTTTAGAGAAGGAAGTGCCCCAGAACCGTCAAATGTTGGTTGTGTGTCACGAAAATAAGCGTCGCAAACAAAGTGATATCCGTGCGAGAAACGAAAAAAAACAAACAAAAAAAAACGTGTATGTAGAGGTAAAAAATATATTCAGCTAAATCTAAGTACGCCGAAACGCCCAGCGCTACGAGCAAACAGCTAACCAAAAATGCCACCAATCGTAGTTTATCAAAAACTAATCTCTGGTCTGCCAAGATTTAACCGCTTTATGCGGGACTCCTCGTAGGTGGGTCATCTTTCGGAAGCAGAAACCACAAGCGCGAGCAGACGAGATAGCAGACGACATCGCGGAAGAGAGATGATTCCCTCTTCCTGTTTTACGAGGGCGGTCAAACACTTCACTCCACTGACCATGCGTAACGCCTAGGTCAATGCCTTCAATGCACAATGATCCAGCTGACTCGGTGAAAAGAAAAAAACGAGAGAAAAAGCCTACGCGTGGAAATTCGATTCCTTCACTCCTTTTAGTGGATGCGGAAAATGTCTCAATGCAAAAAGACGGTAGCGCATTTCTGCTTTAGTCGGTCCGTTTCCTGTTCGAGACAACGGTGCAAATAAAGTACTTCCAATATATTCAATTAAAGGAGAGAGAAAAAACGCAGGAGCGAACTGCATACAGCTAATCCGTAAACTAGAAATTAATTTTGTCCAGCAGAAGACGCACGCTTTCCGAGAGCAGACGATCTTGGCAAAGGAATAACGTTGCAATGAAACAGTAAAACGTCCATTAAAAGCGCTCGAAAAGTTAAATTCCGTAATTTAGCAACAAATCGCGAGTTAGCGGGCGACTTTGCAGAAGAAGTTATTCGCAGACGAACAGGCCGAGCCACAGGCCGCTTCTGCCGTTTAATTAAGTATATCAGATGACACCAACGCAGGACGGTTCAAAAACACAAGCTCACGGAAAACGTAGGACGTGCTACGTCGTGCCGGGCGCTTACGTTAACGTCGTGACTTCAAAAGCTTACCGACGTGCGCTGTTCTGATTTCTCACGCTTCCGCGCCTTCACGTAGTAACAATGATAGGTGGGGTAATTAAGCCAGAGAAAGGCCCGTTGACTCAAAGCCATGCTTCGAGAAAAGTAAACGAGGTTGTCGCAACGACACAATCTGCGCATTATTATTTATTTTGGTTCCGTGTTAACGCCGCGAAGCAACTGTAGCTATGAGCGGTGTATAGAGATGTGGACAGATGGAGAGAGGGCAGCAGGAAGGAGTGAAGGGCTAGTATAAGTCCTGGGCCGACTTCGGGGGGACATTCATCTTTAAAGTCTTCGGAAAACCCAGGGAAAACCTCAGACAGCATATAGTCGGTGGTAAGAAACATAGGGTGCTCCAGGGAAACTTTGTAATACTTTATTACATCAAATTTTTGAAAAGGACTCTTGTGAGCCAAAAGCATGTGTCATGGTTCGAGCAATACGTTGTATTTCAAAAATGCCCGGTGAAACCGCCTGCTGTCACGGTTCTCTTTTATTTTTTTGCCATTTTGTTGGCTTTCTTTGTAGGCAAAAAACAAAAACAAACGAAGCAAAACAAAGCGTACTACTTCGTTGGAAATTCCTCGTTCGGATGATCCTCAAGGAGATCTACAACTCTCCAGTTAACACCTCGGTCCCTAAAGGTTTAAAGTGACTCAAGGAACTTCTAAAGAGCTTATAAGTAAATTAATGAGTCACAATGAAAAATTACCTGCGACTAGGATATACGGCTATTCCGTGGGACACCCTGTATGCCCTCGGAGTTTTGCTATTTGTGTAGAAATTCAGTGTCACTGCAGGTTGCGTGCAAGCCCTATGGTGATTCCTTTTACAAATTTGGATATATTGGTAAGGAAATCACTGAACCGTCTGTGTTTTTTTTTTCTATATTTTTGCGTGACTGCTAAGTTTAAATTACGCTCAATATTTACTGCATTCAAATGACAGCTAACATGAAGCGAAGAAAAAGCTGGGGAACGGACCAAATGGAATCTGAGTTGATACTTCCGGATGATCAATGGACCTTGTAACTATATCGCGGTTGTTGTGATGATTTCAATTTCTCGTTTTTTTCCTATTTCACACGTAGTTCGAGCGACACGCGAAATGAGACGATGAAACAAATACTTTTATATTTTGTTCACGAACGGGACATTTGAGATATTCGATGCCAGCTTGTTGGCATCCGAGTCCATTTTCATCCATAATGTAAAACGCGATGCCCATTTCAAAATCCCGGAATGTGAAACAGGATCGCCTAGACAGACTCACGAACACAGCAACAGATAAAATGGTTAAAAAGCAAGCGAGCTGGTGGCTAAGATCCATGACGAAAACCCGAGACTGGGAAAAAGACGAAAAACAGACGACACAACACAAAGAAAGACAGGAAGAAACGTCTTCACAAAAAGAAGAAGAAAAAAGTAGCTCCTGTTGCAGAAGAAAATATGCAAAGCAAACGACGCTTCGTCAGTCACCGCAAAATTTCCTTGCTCAAACGTTAATATTAGAAAAAATACGACATATTTAAGGACTCGACCCGCAAACAAAAATTATTCGCGCTGAGAAAGCACATAAAACAAAACTAGGAGGAGAAAACTCGTCACACTTCCAAAGTGTCCACAGAAGCACATCCACTACACATCAAAACATCCGCTAGAACACCGACACCGAGCAAACGTTTTTATACTGACCGATTACGACTGGTCAGACACACGGCAAAGGAGACGGACACCAACATCGCCACCTCGCGATGTTATCGTGGTGTAATCCTAAATGTGGCACGACCCAATCTCACTCCAATTTACCCACTACTTATTTATTGCTCAACTTTTCTCGCTGGCGAAACTAGCGCACACCCCTTTGCAGAAATGAATGGCGCACGGCTAAAAGCTGTTCGACGCCAAGCTGTGGCATCAGCCTTCCGTGCACATATCAACGTCTTCGTCAAACATTTGTTTTCTTCGCAGACGACATTAACAAAATAGTAATTTTTGCTGCCCTCAGTTAATCTTTCACTCAAGAGGATCAAGCGGACACGATGAGATAAAACGGCTGAACGAGTTAACCACTCGAGTACTCCGTCGATCGATCTGCAGACTCTCCGCACTGTGATTCGACAACGCTATTTTGACGTCTACTATGCGTGTAAACATGTGCGACATATACACCTAACTGCCAACAATACGCAGATACGACAAAACAATTAACATACCTCTCCTGTTCATGGGCCGTACCCGGACGGCTACCTTGATTTTGTCCGTCGTCATAATGCTGCTTGAATGTTGTGTTGACGTTGGTTTGAAAGCACTAGGAGTCACAAAAAAAGTATGACGAGGAATACCAGCTACAACAACTACATCCTTCCCGCACGACGAAGCAAAAATTAAAGGAGACTACGCTATGTTTCACACCAAAACACACCACCGTAAGGAAAATCGCAGACCACACTGCGACGCCATGTTTTTTTAACCAGCGAAAAGTGTTTCTGCTGGTGAAATCGATACGGAAGAGCTTGAAAAACACGTTGGGCTACGATGTGATTTATAAAAGTTTTAAATAAAAAATAAGCTCAGATAAAGATTATATTAACTCATTTTGATCAAAATGTGATGTGCTTTGATATTTGTCGCAGACGACACGAACACGACGAACACGTTCACTTTAAATCTCTTTTATCTCATTATAAGCATGTAAAACATACGGCCCTGTGAAAGATGTTTTGCCAAAATATACATACATGAAACGAGAGGCAGTTGACCATCTTTTTTCACAAATGAAAATTTAGACGATTAGACACCTCTTGATAACTGAATGCAAGTTCCAGGTCTGCATACACTGTGTAAGCGGTGCGCGTTGAATTTTATACTCGAGGTTGGTAAGTCTTGTCTATTCATCGCTGTAAAACATGATGGAAGAAGATTCTACGGGCTTTGGCGATTTACTACAGCAGGCGCAACAGCTGACAGCTGATATAGACGGGTACGCCGACCTACCAAGGGTCCAGCGCAACCTCAAACAAATCCTTGAGGAAGGCCAACAGCTATGGGCCCGGACGACACAACTTGCACCGAAAGACACTACGGACGTGAAAGCCTCCATTCTTCTGGGCTCCAAAGGCTTCGACCTTCCAAAAGTGTCACAGAAACTCGATTCCCTAAGCGTTGCGAAGACGTTTGAACCCATCGAGCCCATACAGGAGACAGATATTCAGGGCTTCCTAAGAAATGAACGGGAGAATGCCATATTGTCCGTCATCGAGGAATCTACAAAGACGACTCTGCAGGAATCTGACAAATTCTACTGGGACGTGGCCTTCAACAACTGGCAGAAGGAAAAACAAAACATTCTCAACTCTCTCCTGGGTTCGTCTCAGGAAGTGATGGACGTCAGTATCCCTTCTGCTTCTTTATTACCAGACACAAGCATCAACATGAAGACTAGAAGCACAATGTCGAACGCCGAGATCGCGTACGCTCGCGAGGTTTTCCTGTACAACGAACAAGTCGTACAGGGCGGAATGAGACCGAACCTTGCCAGTCGCTGTAAAGCTATGGCGAAGGAGATCGACGACAAGAACGCGGTCGACCTGTGGGACATGGTCTGTTACTTAACAGAAGTCCCATTGCAGACGGCGAGAGACACCTACGCCGAGCGGACGTCCGCTGTATTGCAGGCTGTGTTCATACGTCAAGCTCGAAAGTATTTGGAGCGAAGTTACATGTTGTACATGCAGATGATAGTGTTTGGGAACTTGAATCAAGCGGCGCTAGGTGGCGTACCAGGAACACTGAACCTCGTCAGAGGTTTCCTCAACGTGAGGTTGCCACCAGGCAGGTCTGAGGATGGAATTGTGGAAGGTAACGAATTCAAACAGCTCGGGGGGAAAAGAGGTGCTGACGCCGGCAAATCGAACATTGGTCTTCTGACACACTAGTTTGCATCTAAACATAATAATTCTGGGAGTTAAATGTAACTGTAGGTTATAATGACTACAATAATAAGTGTTACTTTTAGTCGTAGTTGCCACAAAAATTAGACTTAACTCTTTGCTGACTAGAACAATAAAAAACATCACACTTTGTCACATGTGCGCAAAAAAGGTGAAATCTAAGCATCACTGGAAGTGATGCTCATAACGTAACATAACATAACAAACAAACGTAACGTAACAATGCTACGTTACGACCATCCCAATCGTAAATAAGTGTGCAGTGCTGGAATCGAAGCCTCACATAAAATTGTTACCTGGAACAGAAAATTGTACGTTACTAATAATAAGTGTCTTTCAGGCCATCCGGTGTGGGCGGTCATCTACTACTGCCTCCGCTGCGGAGAAGTCGAGGCGGCCCTCGAGGCAGCAAACAAAGCCGGAAACTCTGTCGGAGACATCGCCTCGTACCTGTCGGAGTACCTGCAGTCGCCGGACCACCGGCTGAACCCGAGCAGCGAGGGCCAAGTGCGGCTCCAGTACGCGCGTTCCGTGCGGGCCAGTTCCGACCAGTTCAAGCGGGCCGTCTACTGCATTCTGGGTGGATGTGACGTCACGGACGATCATCCTGACGTTGCTACAAAGGTCCGCTGCCTTCTTTATAAAAAAAAAAAAAAAGTCATTAGTAGTAACTGAGCAACGAGCGACTCGGTAATTAACTCGTTACACCAGCTAGCTGCCCTCGTGGGAGAGTATAAATTTTAACTGTAATAAGTCACTGCTCTCGGTGAAATGTAGCGGTAAAACTGTCGTTAAAGGAGCGCTGAAATGACCGCCAGTAATTTTTGTGTTTGGCTGCGGCAGGTTCGGAAACAAACAAACAAAAAGGGCACCCGCAAACGAACGCGCGCGCGCACGGGGCTTCTGAAAGAGCATATTGGGAACGAGGGTATGTCGTGACGTAACCACGACCTACTAGATTATAACGACCATGTCGTGCGCACCCCTTCCTTGCACCGCATTTTTGGAAGGTAGCGGTGGCGCTTCTCATCGTCCCAGTTATTGCTTTCTCAACTTCTACAATACTTTGTACTTCAGCTTACCTTAGTATTCCTGTACAAACGGTGGACATTCCACAGACGTTTCATTCTGAGGTTGCTTATCATCATCATTCTACGCGTTTTCATCGGAGCTATCGCTGTCGTCTGCTACGGTAGTCGTACACACGCTTCTGCGCGTTCAGAATTCGAATTTCCATCGTCCAATTGTGGCGTGCCGATGAGTAGCGCCCCTGGCGGATCGTGCGGACAAGCTCCTCATAGGGTTTTCTGATTGTGACATGGTCGTTATAATCCAGTAGGTCGTGGACGTAACATACCCCTCTTGCAGGACCGATCGTGTGACTCGTGATCACGACATACTAGATTATACCCACCATGCAACCCCTATGCTGGAGCCCGCCCGCATTATCCACGAGGGGCGCTACGCGTCGGCCTGCAAAATCTCCTTCGTGTTTGGATAGTTGAAATTTGAATTTTGAACTGGCAGAAGCGGAGATACGGCCGTAGCAGACGGCAGCAACGCAACAGGGTGCAGCTCCAATTAGAAGTAATAGGATGATGATGATCAATTTACGACCTTAGCAAGAATGCAGCTCGTGTGGGACATGCGCTGCCCGTGCAAAAATACTGAGGCAAGCTGAAGTACGAGGTACCATGGCAATTGAGAATGCAATAAACGTAGGGAGTGACCTTTTCGTGTTAAACCAGATTCCGCCCAGTTACCATACAAGTTATCAGTGGTGTCAGGCATTGTAGTCTCGACCGATCGGATTTAATCTTCGAAAATGTCACTGATAGATCGAAATCCTTATGCAATTCTGTAAGATATTAATATTCCGCGAGAAACTGATAATTCTGGGGGTAATAACTGGTCCGAGAGACACGGCCAATTCCGCAAAATTTTGTTGAAAGCTCGGGGCTCTATGCATGCCATGCAGTTGGACGGTTAAAGTGCAAAAATAAATTTTTATAAAGTTGCATCTGCTCGGCCCTAATTTGTTAAAATGTAACCGAGTCATTTACTGTTTTGGTAAGCATGCCGTAACGTAAATAAGCTACCCATAACTGGTAATAAGGGCCACTTCAACTACAACTGTAATATTTCAGGTTGAAGATTACCTCTGGCTCCGCCTTTGTCAAGTTCATCTCGATGATGCCGAAGTTGAGGCCTCTCAACACGATCATCTTACGTTGTCTCGTCTGCAAACGCTTCTGCTCGAAGAGCACGGAGAAACCCATTTCGACGCTTATCACCAGCCCTTCCTCTATTTCAAGGTGCTTTTCCTGACAGCCCAGTTTGAAGCTGCCATAGACTTCCTGTCTCGTCTGGACAACCTCCGCTGTCACGCCGTCCACATCGCCATCGTCCTCTACGAGTCGAACCTTCTCTTAACCCCTTCGTCGATCCACGTTGCCATTCTATCCGCGCAAAACGGAGACTCTCCGCCAACACGCCGCCTCAACTTTGCCCGTCTCCTGATGACATACACGCGGAAGTTCGAATCGACTGATCCGCGAGAAGCACTGCAGTACTTCTACTTCCTCCGCAACCTGAAGGGTCTCCACAGCGAGAACTTGTTTGTGGCATGCATCAGCGAGTTGGTCCTGGAAACTCGAGAATTCGAGGCACTTTTGGGAAAGCTGGAAGCGGACGGGTCGAGAAAACATGGCGCAGTTGACTGTTTCCTCGGCGATACTCAACGGATCGTTGAAGCAGTCGCAACTGACAGCGAAAAACGTGGGTTATATGAGGATGCAGTCAAGTTGTACGACTTAGCGGGAAAACACGAGGAAGCTGTTAGACTGTTGAATAAACTGTTGGGACAAGTCGTTCCACAGCAGAGCACGGCGGGGTCAACGAGGGAGAGGGTGGAGACGTTAGCTGTCGAGATTGCAAAGAGGTATCGCACCAATGGGTCATCCGCATCGACGGACACAATGTCAACTCTCTACCTCCTGCTTGACTTGGCAACGTTCTTCAACCAAGCTCACTCAGGAAAAAAGACGCAAGCTCTGGAAACAATGCAGAAGTTGAATTTGCTGCCGTTCTCCACGGAAGAGGTTGAAACAAAAGTGACAAACTTCTCCCTGTTCACGGAGGAAATTCGATGCATCTTGGCAGATGTGTTGCTGGCAACCATGAACTTACTCCACACGCAGTACAAGGAACTGCGGAGCGGCGGGACTTCAGGTACTGCAATGCTCAGTGGACGGGGAAAGGACACGGAAGGTCAGCTGCTGTACCTGCGAATGCAAGCTCGGGCATTGATCACGTTTGCTGGTATGATTCCGTACCGAATGCCTGGAGACACAAATGCTCGGTTGGTGCAGATGGAAGTGTTGATGACGTAATAGTTTGTCTGTCAATTGTTCCCTTGTACATTATGTTTAATAAACGGTAACACATTTACTACATGCAGCTGTTATTGGACAGGTAGATACACTGAACTCGCTACAGAATGTTTCATCGGACATTCGAGTGTTTTAGCCAGTTGTTTACGCTCAACTGAGATGATCGACTCAAGTGTTGCGAATGCACATTACAACATTACAAATCTGAGAATTGTGGGGAGCACGGTTTCGTTTGGACGATCCATTCGCTCAGAATAGTTTCGTTTCATTTGGCAGCCACGGCCAGTTGACATCACAAAGCTGTGGCTGTTTGTACTAGCGGTAGCAAAACTGCCCAGAAAATGTTGTGGCTTATGTGAATTGTCCACAGGACATTGTTGGTTGCTATATGTTGAAAAGAAAGTGTCCATTTGGGGTGGTCCAGAACATTTGCTTCAGGTGGAAAAGTCTGTTCAGGTATACAAGGCAAATTAAGGCAATGCAAAGTGCTTCATCCCATCTGGTATTAATAGTCTGAGATCAAGCCATGATGTCTGCCTGAGAGCACATTCAAGACACTGACTTATGTGCTCGAGCTCATCCGAGCTCGAGCTTCCCACAAATAGAAGTATGCAGCAATATGCTATTTTTACTATGGAGAGAAATACATGAATTATCCACTCTGATCCAGTAATTTCCGCTGAAGTCCATCTGCAATGGATTTGGAGAGGAACGATTACTTCTTTGTTGCTGTTTTTTTTTTTTAAACTAAAAGTCACTTTAGTCCGTGTAACGGAAGAATGGGACATTTGATTTAGACAGAAACAACCCATAAAAGCTCCCCATTTGCTTTTGCGCACATCACGTTAATCCAACCAATGTGGTAATGCACGGCATTGCTAGAAAACAATAGAGAGGCATACTTTAGCGGATTACTTAGTTTTTAATTATCATACATTTAACAATCCTCAATGAATATCAACTAACTGGAATATTGAAATCACAAGAAACAGCAACTCCTTGCAGTTTGAAAAAAAAAAAAAAAAGTTGCATTCTGTACACAACTACAAATTGTGCATGAAATTACAAGAGCAAAAAAATTTTACATTTGTGAGACTTTAGCCAGTCCCGAAGTTATACATTTTATGTACAAATTACAGACGTGAGAACGTGAAAGATAAAGCTCCAAGTTTCTTGTGTCTTATCCCTTTGGTATGCTATCTATCACACTGCACATGTTCATTATCTTATGTACACTCAGATATATTACATAAGCAAGTTTCATTCATACAATGTGCACTTATGCTATTTTTTCTCGAAGTTTCGATTTTATCAACTACTGACGTGAGTTGAACCTAACTGGCTTATGTGAAAAATCACAAATCTTAAGTTGAAACCAAACACTGAAACTCAAAAGCTTACCTTTCATTAGAAGCATAACACACATACAAACGACAGGCTCTCGTGGAAAAAAACATTCACTTCAACGCGCACACACTAACACTCCTGTCGTGAACAAACCTAAAAGGACGTAACCAGTAGACATACACAAAAATCTTCACGTATCATTGCAAGCGCATTTACACTAATAAATAATGCTGCACACATCTTCTGCACATTAACGTGTACACAGGAACATATTTCAGCGACTTCTCCACACAACAAACTGCATATGAGCTACAACAAATTTGATTAAGTGTCAATATTTATTGATTATCTGCATGCTTAGTTGCGGATCAACTGACTGAGAACATATTTAAGAATGCTACGAAAAAGGAAAACGAAAGTTTTTACATTTTTTAAAAACATTGACATTTTTTTCCTAGGAACGTAAATTGCACAATGCTCTGACATCGTAATCACTTTTTTAAAGTCTTACAATTTTAGAACCTACTTAAAACACTAAGACAGTACACAGCTGTTTGTCAAATGCTACTATTTACATTGCAGATAGTACTTATTAAATTCTGAAACATCCTTCCTTCATTCCTAAGAAGGAGGTGTTCCCTGACAATCTCGACACCGAAGCCTCGCGCTGGCTGCAGAATGGCAAGGTGAACTACAGCCCTCCTTGGCCATGCATTGCAGACGAAGTACCTCCCCTATGTTACTCGCGTTCAAAAGAGAGAAGGTACAACCGTACCCCCAGGTAAATCCAGCTGGGACAAATTTAATAAAACTCTTCCTAGTTTCTGAAAAAGAAAATGATGCAAAAAAAAGAAGGATTGAACAGTGAGACCCCTTAACCCGTAACAAGAATAACGAGAAACAAGTTCTGGTGGAGACGTGAGGTTTGACACCAGGGGGCGTCGCGTGTGAGATTTTCAACAGTTTCCGGCAGTGAGGACCTCCACTGCGCCGTCGAAAAGCACATCCTACGCGTTGTCTTCCTCTTCCACGGGCGTAGGAGTTGATGTCAGCGGAGGAGCGTGCTAGAAGCGGCGATCTGGAGAAGGGGCCAGCTTTTCGTACATGAGAAACACTATGCAGATGTTTGGGGTGACGTGGAGGAAGTACGCAGTGACGCCTTTGTAGAAGCCACGGAAGCCCTCGTACCTGTTGCAGGAGACGCAGGGAGTTGCAGTGAGTGTTGCTCTCATGCAGCAGGACATTGTTAAGACGCACACACCATGCATCTCTAGTCTCAGTTTTCGACAATGCAAACTGTTCTGCCCCAAATGGCTGCGGCTAAAGGCGCTCCATTGTTAAAGGAGCACTGAGGTGAACACCAAACGTTTTTTTGTTTTTTTTCGGTGCAGAGTGTTCTCCAACAAATAAAATGAGTTCCCGCGAAAGAAGAAAGAGCGCAGGTGACCTACAGAGCGAGCGCTCTGTTCCGCACACCTTTGGAAAATAATTTTTCTGGAAAAGAGCGCATCGCAGAACGAGAGGACGTCGTGACGAATGCGACTCCCCTCACGTGTCCAGTGACGCACAGCGGCACAGCTCAGGCATGCATAAGCGGTGCGTGAGCTGCAAAGAAAAAAACAAAGGAACAAGGCACAGAGCCTCCAAAACGTCACGCGAGAATCATGTCGGGCGCCTGCTTTCTCCGACTGTTTTTGTGAATTCGATTGCACAGCTATAACGCACCGCAGAGCGAAAATATTTTGCACGGTGACTCCTGGTGGACAGTTTGACAGATGAGGCGGGATTTCGAGCGACGTTAAAGGGACTATGAAATTTCCCGAACCCCCATACTTTTTTTCGATGGAAACTGTTCTTCCCGCAGAGAAACTAATATGCCACAAATTTTTCCGGACGAAATCGCTCCACTCTGCGAGGAGCGCGTACTGGAAATGTCTCTTCCGCGTTCCTCCTCTCCCGCGCATATTTCCCTGCCGATGGTGTAACTGTACGGACCGCTCTTCGGTTCCCCGTTACGTCACCGGTGTTGCACAATGGCAAGTAATGCCGCGAGCTCGCGCTGTGGCTGCCGCCACTGCCGAATTCTGCCGATCGCGCGAAAGCTGCTGTCATGGAGATTTCCACTCCCGATGAACGCATACGCGAGATCCTACGGCGCATACTCCTGGCGGGATTCCTCGGCTCGGCAACACGTCACGATGACGTGTTGCTGAGCCGGCCGTGGTCGCGTCAAGTTACCCGTTGTGTCTCCGCTCGGCAGCTCGTCACGGCGCGGCGCCAGCTGTCCTCCCTTCGCCGCTCCGTTTAAATTCGCTCCCGAGAAATCCGCTCGCGCGACGAAAGTAAAATTTCGGTTCTAGACTCAGAAAAATGTCTTCTTTCGAACGAAACAAAGAAAAAAATCGTTTCATAGTCCATTTAAAGGTCACCTCATTGCTCCTTTAAAACTAGGAAGTATGTCCCTCGTCATATACTTCTGGACCTGTATTTTGCACTCATACATTCTTGTATCGCATATTGTGCCTCAGTCTGGGGTCTCGCGTATACAACGGATCTTTCTCCTATCAAAGTAATACAGGATCGAGCAGCGCAAAATAATCTTTAATTTACCGTATCAATCCCATACATCGACCATTATGTCTGGTAGCCTCTGCTCAATGTCAAACAACTAATCTCACGCAGTGTCTTCTCTACGCATTTCTCGACACTCAACCTGTTTCGCCTTTTCCGAATTACATCCTACTTAGATCCAACCAAGCAACCCGAGCACGAACTCCCACCCACTTTTTAACCTACCCGCTGTTAAGAAGAGTTGATAGCTCTTGCCTCCCATTTTGAGACCCGTGTGGTGAATGAAAGAGATGACACGAATACCACTCATTCGTAACACTCGAGCCCCCAGGTTTAAAACTGCCGTTACATCTCGACTAATAATCGTCCTTCTACTCAGGATGTCCTAAATATGGAAGGTTGCCTAGAGATTCGTGAAAACTTTACTTTTCAGTGGGCCTAGTGGCGCAACCCAGGAGAGAAAAAGTGAAGCAAACGTCACCTCCAAGTGCGCATAACGACCTCCTTGAGTCCTTTATAGTCCCGATGTTGGTCCTGCATGCGAGCCCTGGCCAACTGGTAAGGATAGGTCACGCTTGCGGAGAGCAATTTCGAGAGCGCAGCGAACGTCAAGTATTCCATTGTGCCCTGTGGAACCAAATACCACCCATCGGTGTTAGTTTGTGCAATTCGTGCGTAGTGCTATTTTGACTCGATCGAAAAAATATAAAACAGTTATATTGAATCGACGTTAAATTGAATATCAAAACCAAAATCACCAGTCACAACTAGTAAGAAGAGAAATCATTTGTACAAACAGAAAAGAAAAAAGAAGGAACGAAGCAAAATGAGTACAAATTTTGTTGGTGAAAGGAAAAGTACTGCTCACCAGTTTGGTATGCACGGGGATGTTAAAGTGGTTCACGTAAGCCTTCTTCATTTCCTCGTAGATCATGAATTGCAATGCTCCATGAGAGACGTTGAACATGCCAGGCAAGAAGCCCTACAAAAAGTTATACAAGATTCAATTTCGTGACATCTGTGACGAGCATAGCCACAAATGGAATCATTCCCACATTTTTGGGAATTATATTTTCTGCAAAAGAAAAAAAAAAAAAATCGGTTTGCATTGTCCATGTCCATTGTCCAACTGATTGTTCTTGTGCACCCGCGCAGAAACGCTGCCAACCATTTATCGACGACTCGAGACGTTTTCTCGTACAAGAACACAAAACATGAGCGAGAAAATTGTTCTTAAAATTCACGTACTTTGTAGAGCCCCGTAACACCCTCGTACTTGTAGACCTTGTGAAAGGCGTCCAGCATCCCGGTGTACCTTCTCGTGTCGGGTACGTGCATGTGGTGGTCCGCGTACTGTAGGCACAGGCGAGTCTTCACCATCGTGATTGGGTTTGTTATCACCAGAGTCAGGAGCCCTGCAGAAAATATTGCGCACAAAACCCATTAACATCGCGTCACAACTGGGCTTTTGTGAAAAGAGATTCAGAACTGCCATCTGGGCCTGATCGTGAATGGGTGAATTCGCGATTAAAAGCGCTAAAATCTGAACAAGGCTGAAATACAGATGACACACTAGACACAGGCAGCTGAGAGAGGGATTTGGGAAGCTTTTCTAATCGAGCAAGGTGATGACCAGTGCATGAGCACAGCTTCTAGTTCATTGGCTGAAAGGGAGATAAGTTACACATCTTATTTAACCGCAGCTGTTTTGTGGTGAATAAATTGTTGACAGAAGCGCTCTGTGCGTGTCGTCCGTATTTTGTCCTTGTTCAGATTGTAGCGCTTTTAACCGTGAATTCTTTTGTGTAAACCGATGAGGCTGATAAATGCGCAGAATGCCCGTTTCAAACCACAGTACCCGTTGAACTAAGAGCTGGTGTGTTCCGTCACAACCCTCATATTAATTTCCGTTAGATTCCAGGCCAAAAGTAAGGTAAAGCCCTGCTAAGCTGCCAAGGTAGAGTCCTTGCTCAAGATATGTGAAAGATAGACACACCGAAGAAACACGCGCATGGACATGTCCACATAGCACTTCTGATGTGACGTCAAGACAGTGTCATAATCAAAGATGAATGGCAAGCGCTTATGTACTTCAGATAACGGCAGAGCTGTCTCCCGCGTTATCTCTAACACGTAACCCTTACGCTGATTTGGAAGTCATATTGGTGTGTGACACCTGCAATAAGTGAACAGATGTGACGTGAGTCACGAGTTGTTGACGAGCGCTACAGTTAAGTCCAACTCACTTCGCGGGCACATACAACAGTAGTCATACCGAAACTACCGCTGTGTGTCGCTAAGAGCACAGTCGTCCACCCCTCTGAGGCAGTGAACTGGCCTGATTTCGCCAGCTTCCGCTTGCCGCTAGGGTGTCGTACCGAGGAGAAAATACACCGCTCGCGTGTTCCGTAAACTTTTGTCGGGACCTGTACTACAACTTCCTCATTGACATATGATAGCTAAAACCAATAATTAAAAAGTTGGAAAATTTATTACCGCTAATTAATTGACAAGGGGCGATGAAAAATATATTTTTGGATAGACCACACAACTGCCAAGCACGTACAGTTGGTTCCATTTGTGCAGGTCGCTCCGTTTTTTCATTAGCCCCTGGCCCTTTTTCTGCGGGACACCCTGTATATATAATTGCCCTGCATGTAACATATATTTACCAGAATGTTTATCGATGAAAATAATTCGCCTGCAGAGAGGTCAGAGGGCAAAGACCCTTCCCTCCTGACTAGGAGATAACACTTTAACCTAGATTGCGAGTACAGTGGGAGACAGAGATAAACCTATCTGGAACCTTATCATGGGAAAAAGCTTGAGTGGCCAGTAGATGCCATACTCATAATCCTCAAGTAGCTCAAAGGAGACTATCACAGGATGTGTAGCTCCACGGAAGCTTTCCCAAATGCCTGTTTACTATTGGCAGGACGGTTGTCGACCCGAGACACGCGCTAAAACAAAAACAACTTCTGTTGTTCCACTTCAAGCAAACAAACCTTCTAGCATTAATTTCAGAGCATCACTGTTTACTTGTTTATTAGTGCTACGGATTCTAACAGATCAATATCACTGATACACCAACAGCTGAAGAAAATGGCTGAATTAGGTACTGACACCGCATAGGAGAGGGCGAAAGTACTGAAACGAGACCAGGAAGCTGGAAATTCAACGTATTGGTGCTTTACACATGCACTGATGCAGGTTTTCAAAGTGTGTTGTGCCACTGACATTTTTTACAGACCGAAAGCAATTCCATACTTTACCGTTGGAAACCCTGCATTTTGAAGGTCATCTATGCTCATACTACGTTAGTGAGACCAATTTTGGAGTACGCGGATATCCTTTGGGATCCTCACGTAAAGATGCATATTGATCCGATAGAATCCGTACAGAAAAAAGCCCTTCACTTTATATAAAATGCATATGGTCAGCATATATCTTCGACCTCACTCAATGCTAAATCTGGTTTGCCAACTTTGGCCCAGTGAAGGAAAATTAGGCGCCTTAAGCTCTTGCACGATATTGTCAGCGAAAATAATGGGCTCAGGTGTGGTGATCACTTGACTTACAACTACAGGACTGAAGCATGAAGCATAGTAGACTAATCTGCGAGTTTCGTTGCAAAAAAGACGCGTTTAAATTTTCTTTTCTCACTCTCACTGTACGAGAATGGAATCCGTCTTACCTTACACAAATGCAATCTTCAAACCGGTTTCTACAAGGTCTGGTACCTCAGACTAACTTCCTTTTTTTTTAGACACGCATTGTATATATTGCATTTTTGTCTTCTGACAAGTAGCACTGTCTTGTGCAGCTTATGTTGTGTCATGTCACACTCTGCCACGGCCCTCACTAGCTGGCCTGCAGTGTCTTTCAAATAAATAAATAAAGCACAAATAAATCTGAGAAAGAAAGGAAAAAAAAAGGACCTCACCAGACTCGGCAGCGGCCATCATGTGACGTCCAGGACCGAGCTGTTTGTCATTGCAACCTTCCAGCATCCATGACTTGATGGAATTGTAGCTGTTGGGATAGAAGTTCACGTATCACGTCAAAGCAGAAAAAGTCACGACGGCCGGGCAAAATGGAAGCCGCTACCGATATTAAAGGGGTCGTGACACTTTGATAGACGTGGTTCATTAGGCAAGATAGTGTGGTTTACAGCCTTTAAGTTCTCCCGGCCAGCCGACAGTAAAGGCTGGCTTGCTCCACGTAAGTAGCAATGTTAGCAGGGGCACTTTTTTTTGGGGGGGGGGGGAATCCTGGGAGTCCTGACCCCCCTCCCCCACTCAATTTTAGCAGTTACATGGAGTTTCAATTGATAGCATGCTGTTCAAGGCAGGACTGCCCCCCCCCTTCAGAAAAATCGTGGTTCTGCCTCTGCTGAATGTTAGGGTATGCGTATAGCAGTTTATTGATGGCAGCCACAGGTGCACTTACAAGAGAAAGTACAACCCCCACGAAGTGCCAGCACCCCAGCAGTTGGGAGCCACTCCGCGGTAGAAGCCACGGATGCCTTCTTCCTTGAGGATTGTCGACACCGCATTGACAATGCCTCTGTACTGCGGTCGGCTCTTGAGCTGACCATCATTGACTGTGGATGAAGAAATTCTGTTGCAAACATCGAAGCATGATGCAAGTTAAAGTATTAAAGTATACCGCAACAAAAAGTGTCACTTTAAAGGGACCATATATAGAGATCCCAAAAACCTCTACAAGCATACTTAATGCATTCCTAGCCACTAATCCATTCACCATGCTGAGTTCCATTCAAAAATCCATTCAACATTGGTAAGAGTAACGGAGATATTATCTAAACACCACATCCAAGAAAGGAAACTGCTTCGACGGCAACGCTGCCGACGGAGAAACTGGCTATGACGTCAAAAGCAGGCGACCTTGGATGGGCTAACTTGGTGCAACCATGGAGTGAGGAAAAGACGTGAGTGACGTCAGTCCGCTTGCAGGGGGTGTGTCGGGCGTCCGCTCGACGCTTTTTTTCCCGCATCAACTACGCCCGCGGTATGAATGCCATAAAAAATGCGTCGCCGTGCGTCACCGGAAGTTCGTACAGCAAACAGGGACCGTGGTACTTTTTCCGTAGACCTCACTCTCAAAATAAACAATTTTTCTCTGCTGTAAATAACTTTTTCTTATAATTGTGCAACAATCAATTACTTCTTACTGCACTTTAACGAATACACACACAATGCACACCGCCCTCACACACTGCGAAAACATTGCTTACGCCCACGTCATTCATGCCAAGGCCCGCACTGCAATGACGCATGGCCGGAACAAAATTACATCACCTGTCACTCAAGGACCGGTCCAAACTGGTTCCTCACACTCACTACCATTATCCTGACCTCGTAATCGTAACTAGTTGCAACCATATGTTGCCGCGGCCGTAATAATCTTAAAATGCGAGCAAAATGGGCAGTTTCTAACCCAATTCGGAGGCATAGTTTTTGTTTTATGTGTCACTGGAGAACTAACAGCGGGAAGAGAAAAAAATCCCATCAGACAATGGTAGTTTCGGATTTGAAAGCTCATTTTCTTTGCCATTCCCGGCTGTCGCAAATCCGTTATGCAATACCTCCCGATTGGAGACTAGTAATCGGTAAGCGCTCTGCCTTCTGTGTTTCTTCTTGTGTCACCAGAGCGGCCTTGAAGCCCTTCCAAGTTCAGGACAAACGGCTGTGTGCTAACGTATGGTTTTATCTTTATATTTTTCGTGATTTATACCAAACGTCATTGTCAACGTCACTGTCAGCGTCAATCGCGTCGAGCGATCCGCGCTTCTCGTCTGCAAAAGTACCGCACACGTGACAGGTATTTCGATGAAAACAGCGAATACGCGATTTCTCACTTTTTCGGCAACATCAACTTTTTGATAACATTTAGACACAACCCAATAAAAAAATGCCGTTGTACACATTTTGGTCTGAAAAATCCTAGAATAAAGGATTACAGGAGTACAGTCGGATTAAGCCCTTCTATTTGAGGTTTATTTATGAAACTGTACCGCAAGAATCGAGACGTCGTTGTCTGCAGAAATAACGTTGAGATTGCAACATCACTGCACAAAGGCGACAAAGAAAAAAGTGCATCGAATTCAATGATGTCATAGCACTAGAAAGCCCGTTTGTCGTTCCTAAGAATAGACGTCAGTACTCTCCTCGAGAACAAGGCTGGTTTGAAGAAAGGAAACCCCTGGATGCGGGTTTTTTTTTCCCGGCGAAATCACGTTACTCGTCTGAAGAAGGCTGCGGTGAATTCAACACTGAGACCGTACTTTGGGCCTTGTTTTTAGGATCGCGCAACGCGCTGTATGCAGCCGGCCTTCGACGTACACCCGTAGAAGTATGCCAAGGGGTCATGTTCAGGGTTAAGCAGTGTTAAGGGGTTATCGCGACGTCCAACAGAAAACTACGCACAGGCATTGGGAAGACAACAATCCTTATCGGGAGACTTACCTGCTAGCCTAATTTTGAGTAGGTCTAGAGGATGCAACACAAGCGTCGATGTCACGCCACCCGTAACTCCGGCTAGTAAATGTTCGTACCGAACTTGCGGTAGGACACGATTGAACGAAGTCCGCCATCGTTGGGTGGCTGAAGAATTTTCCTTCATGACGGTAGAGCGTCCGAAGACATCTAGCAGATGAATAGTCAGCTGAGCAATAAGCGCAACACGACAAGAGACATCGTCGTTAAATGAATGAAAACTGATAAACTCCGCACACAGGAAGCGAGGTCTATTTGTTGCTGTTGTTATTAAAGCAAGGCTTAGCTTCCACTATGTTTTCATGACGGAATGTCAATGGTGGCAGCACTAGAGCTGCCGTCTAGTCCACTGATCAGTGGTCTAGTCGCATCGTATCTAAGCACACCAACAGAAAAACAGAATGCAGGAAAGTTGGTGTAGCTGTTGTTGGTAACATTACCTGAGAATGGGGAGAAATGAACAAAGGACAAACGTAAATGGACGGGACGAGCGGTGGGAAACCCTCAAACCAACAACCTATATTGTGATGTCTGCTAGCGCCCTCCGCCGCGCGTTCTATAATTTTAAACGTATAGACGGTCCTTTATATGTTCTCCTTTCACGTGCTGTAAATACAGGTAAGTATCATTCGATACAAAATTGCGTTTTAGATGATTTTTCGCGCATCTTCGTGCATTTTCATCGTTTTATTCCCTTCAGCTTACCCTCAACATTTATCGCATCAATATTTTTCTTTCCTTGGTACGACGTGGTTTCCGTAAACATCAACGTTTCTGCGGACTGTCTGCTACGCGATTGCTCACATTGCTCACGTGGACTTGGCCCTTTTCCCAGGAGACTCTCAAAAATGCCTACTATGGACACAACCAAAGACAATGAGGGATTCACCCTCGTTCAAAGCAGAAAGTCGCGGAAACGCAAGTTGCCCATGGAGACGGAGCCCGAGCAAGTATCCAAAGGGGAAGAAATAGTTTATCCGCCAGCAAAGCAGGAAAGATTGGTACGGTGCCAAAGTAGTATTATTTGCCCTCCCATTTTGGCCCGGCAAAGTGGGGTGATGTGCCTGAATGTGTATGTGTGACGCACTCGTTAAATGTGACAAAACCTGCAGCAAAGGGGAGGAGCGGGTTTTCGTATCGAGCCTCCCATACCTTGCTCATCTGACAGCTCGGTCGGTAACGCGGCGGGTTCTATGGACGGTAACAATGTGGGGGAGGTAAAGATTGCTTCCAGCACTGTGTGTCGAAGATTTTCGGCGCACGTCAAAAGAACCCGATTCTAATAGTAATAATAATAATAATAGTAAAAATAATAGTAATTGTAATAGTAATTTTAGTAATAGTAATAATAATAATAGTAATTTTAATTCAGACAATAAACAATCAATCAATAAATAAACCCCAGGTGGTCGGAAATATCCGCAAGGGCGGATTTTTCCGAGGAGGGGGCCCAGCCATGGACAGCATGCTAGACACGGGATCTAGGGTGGATTAAACACTATATGAAGACAGAAATTGAGGAGGGGGTCAGGACATCCGAAAACCCCCCTCTAGGTCCGCCCCCGATTATCCATAGTCCTACCCTGCGGCATGTGCAACATGTCGCCACACTAGGCAGACAAACCTTACGTGTAAATCTACACCAATTACATATGCCACTGGCAAAGAGTTAGAAAACCATACAACATTTAACGCGATAGCTTTGCAGGACCAACCAGCGTAGAAACATTTCCTTGGGTTTGAGGAACAAAGCGATGAGGACGACACATATTCCTCAAGGAGGGGGTCTTTCGTCTTTCCACAGCTCACTACAGCTTGACCACGTGACACTAGGTGTTCGCCAGACTGTCGCTCTACGTTGAAATTGTGTCATTGCAGAAAACAATGTCAAAGTAAAAAATAATAATAATAAACAATTTTGCGAGGCTTTCACTAAAAGATTAATAGGATTTTTTATTAGAAAGTTGTGCCAAAAATTTGCCTCGTCATGAAACGTCCTCTTTCGAGGGTGGCTCTAAATGTTGCGGTTCTAAATCACTGCAGCGAACTTCGAGGGAAGTGAGGCGCATAGCAATCCCGCAGCACCGTTACGCCCCCCTCAAGGCAAACTGGCTCAAGATCATGTCACCCGTCGTCGAATACCTGCACCTTCAGATCCGTTTCAACCTCCACACGCGGAATGTCGAGATAAAGGTAACGCGCGTTAAACTGCTTCATTGTCCTCAAGATGATACAGCAGCGGTGTTGTAAGTTGGCATATTATCGGAGGTGTCCTCCTCTTTGTTTCTCATATAGACATGCAAGGAGACTCAGGAGGTCGGCGCCCTGCAGAAGGCTGCAGACTTCATCCGCGCCTTCAGCCTCGGTTTCGAAGTAGACGTAAGTACCTCATTACTTTGTTCGAGGCTCTAGATGTGGCCTAGCAAAGGCTCAATGTAGTTTTACCACCATACTTTACGAGCATCGCACAGTTTGTGGCGACTTCGACACAGTGCCGCAAAAGTTCCGAGGGCTCAGGCTGTCGAACACATAAATTTTCTGACGACGAAGAGATGTCTGAGTCTCGGGGGGGGGTTTCACATTATGCATCAAATTTTCTGAGATTGCAGTTCTGCTGCTTTACATTACTTTTAAGCAAGTATGACAGTGCTCTTGCAGGGAATCTTGTGGCACACAAAAACTGTGAAGAGAGTGAGCACACTTATGAGTCACTATGAGTCACTAATATCCTCCTCTCTCCATTGATAAGGATGCCCTGGCACTTGTCCGTCTGGACGACCTGTTCCTGGAGTCCTTTGAGATTCAGGACGGTAAGTTGTGCTCCTACGGTCTGTATGTAGGGAGTGAAATTTTCGGGTCAAAAGGTTCGGGGCTCGGGCTCGGGGTCAAAAGGTTCGGGGGGGGGGGGTAAAAATCGGGCAATAATTCTGCCTTCGGGGGTTATCGGGTGTTTTTGTTTCTCCTCTTGTCTATTACGTCTTTTCCTAGTCTCTCTTTTCTGTTCTTTTGTTGTTGCTTTTGCGAGATCGTGACCTTCCAGCAGTAGTCCCTAAAGGCATAGACAGTGTTGACACACATGGGTGTATTGCTTGGAAAGTGAGTGACCCGTTCTTACGCGCGTTACATGTGGCGGCCTTTGTTCGTCTTCAGTGGAAACACCACTTGGGAAATTTCATACTGGCTGGAATTCGGGGAGAGATCGTTTAACCCGAATTGGTCGAAGGTCAGTTCGGGGGGGAATAACCGGGCGGAATCGGGTTTAACCCGAAAAAGTCACTCCCTGTCTGTATGTCTGTATGTTGTTTCTGTCTTATCGACGAGCCGTCGTTGAGGTTGACAAGATTGCCGTTGTTCACAGTGAAGCCACTGAAAGGGGACCACCTTGCACGCTGCATCGGCCGTATCGCGGGAAAGGGAGGGAGGACAAAGTTCACCATCGAAAACGTCACCAAGACCAGGATAGTCCTGGCGGACAGGTGAGAACCCGACGCGACTCCGATGGGTCGCAAAGATTCGACCAGGACTGTCGAACTTCGGTCGCCTTTGGGTTGGTGGCTCGAAAGAAACTCGCGGCAACAAGAACAACTTTATTTTAAACGTTTATGATTGAGGAGTCTCATCGCCAGGGACAGTGCTCTTCCGCATTGCTGGCAGTAAGGTAGTGAAATGGAATAATGTACTGTCAAAGTACTACAGTGCCCATGTACAGTCGGCGTCCGATTTTTCGGACTGAGCGGTGATCGCGCGAAAGTCAGAATAATCTAGCAGTCCGGAAAAAACGAATCTCGCTTCAAAAGTGAACTTTATTAGGCACTATTAGGCGTCAGCATTCCGCAAGTCGGCTTCACCTAACGCCTGCATGCTTTAGGTGAAGCTCGCTTTACGGCACTGTCGCGCGACTCGCGGCTCGACAGCACGTTCTGGGCCTTCGCGAATTTCGGCAGCGTCTGCCAAAACGTGCCGTTATCCTGAAATAAAGTTGTTGGTTTGCAGGTTTCATTCACTCAGAGTAACGGAAAATGAACAGTCGCTGTCTGTTTTCTTGCCTTCTTTCTTTTTCTTTTTTTTCATATTTGGCTTAATTCTTTTCGTACGAATTTCGGATGATCCGAAAATTTTCCGCCGTCCCGAGAGATTCGTATGATCGAGATTCTACTGATGACGACGACGATGTGACGTTATGACAATTCCTGCATATGCGAGGAAGTGAACAGACCACATGAGCCGCCAATAGGAAGCGAAATTTGGTGCAGTGGTTGCCCCCTTACCCAATTTGGAAAGGGGGACGTGGTTTCCTTTTGACCTGTTTCACGCCTTATTCTAGGTCTAGTTAAAGTGCGTCACAAGGGAGAAATGACTAATGCGCAGTTCCTTGGCCTTTGTATTCGTGCGCACATGGTGAGCTGGGATCCTTCGGGGTGTTCACTGGCTGGGCAAACCGTCCAAAATATGGCGTACCGCGCCCGAAATTTTGGACGTTGTTATAGACGAACTCTATGGGACCCGTGGCCATTTCACGAACGCACGCGGTCCAAAAAATCGGTCGGCAACTGTAGTTCACTTTCAGTGACACTCAAAGTGCTTTTAGGGCTGAGCGTTGGTGGGCTGGATTTGACCATGGACTAAGCAATTTTTCACATAGTGATAGAGGGCGAATGTCCAGCTGATTTAGACACACTGAAAGTGCGCCTCTAAAATGGTTGGTAGTGTGGGCAACGGACAAGGATGTGCTCGAGAGACTGGCGACAAGAAGATCAAAGTTGAAGTGTGTTGTGTTGGAAGAGGAGAGTTTAACGGTTGTCTTTAAAGCCCGAATCCCATAACAAGCGACACGCGGCAGATACACGCGAGAAGCGACAAAATCGACGTCACTGCCGCCACACGAGCGTCAAAAAAGCTTTGTCGCGGCTCAATATTTCTGCATCTACTCCCAGTAGATATTTGTAGCATGTCGCTGAGTTCGTTGCCTGTTGTTTGACAAAACCAGCTAGATTTGGCGGCGTGAAACAAGAACTGAACGCGTGGGCAAGGGAGAGGGCAACCAACAAAACTAGCAGACGAAGAAGTTTGCGGGGCGTTGGGTACTTCAACCGCAGCGCCACTGCGTTACGGCGAATATTAATAGCAACTTCATTACAATTTCTCCTCGTTTTGACGAATGAAATACTATTTTTGGTATATTTATGGCAATTTACAACTTAGCTCGAATAAAATAAGCATTGCTTCTCCAAAAACATCATTTCTCGGTGACGAAATGTCGCTGCTCAAATGGACCAGGAAGTCGCTCCATGACCAGACGCGACAGCGACAAATTCTGCGGCGCGGCGCGTGTCGCTTGTTATGGGGTCCGCGCTTAAGCCAGGGAATTCTACAGTGATAAGAGACTGTTTCGAAAGAAAAGAGAGAGAGAGATGAGATTGCGTGATCACTGCTTGATGAATTAATCAGGATTTTGAGCAGTCGAAAATGTCACATCCACGCTTCTTTTGAAATGTCTCCTGACATCGAAAGTTAATGTTACTTATTTCCTTTTCAGTAAAATTCACATCCTAGGTTCCTATCAAAATATTCGTGCAGCACGTACAGCCATCTGCAGTCTCATCCTCGGTGAGCGCGGTTTAATCTGTAATTGTTTGAACACGTAATCAACTTTTGCACTTTACTTTCAGGCAAACCACCTTCCAAAGTATATGGGAAGATGCGGCAATTGGCCAACAGGATAGGAGAACGCTTCTAACTTATTAAACTGTGAGATAACTTATCTGCGAATAAACTAGTCTCGACAGTACAAAGTGAACCAGCTACCTAGCATGTTTCATGTCAATCACCTGAGACAATCATCTCTGGACAGTTGATGTCAATAAGTGAGGTTCACTGCATGTATGTGCTTGCTCTGTAAAGGAAACAATCCGTCTGCCATTCTGGATCCATTCTTCGGACGAGCACCTGCTTTGTGTGGTTGTGTCAGAAATATCAACAAAATTATTTTGGCCCATAGGATTGATGTAAAAGACATGGGTAGGGGGCCTTGTGTGAACATGCTTCTTGTCTTTCCTAATATATTTTTATCTTCAACAAGTCTTTTTGCTGCATGAGTGCCTTTGCACTTGCTTATGTTGCTCAAAGAACCCTCAAAGCTTATTTTAGACACATTTAAAGAGTCCTAACATACCTTTTTTGGACCTTTTCCATCAAGGATGTTATGACATCTCACCCAAGTTGTGCAGTATAAAAAAAGTCATTTGTGGCAACAGGAACCTGCATTGAAAGGTTCACTGCAAATAGCGTAATAGACTAAAGTAAACTAAATGCCTAAACTGGCATGCATCTCTGTCAGTCACAGGAAAGGTCACGTGCTTATGGAAACCACTAGGAATTGACGAGGCTCGCGCTTCTGCGACGTCAGAGCTCGACTTTCTCTCGCCATTTACGACGTGGGGGAAAATCTCCACCAGTCTAACGTGTACTACGCATTATGCAATGAGCAACAGATATCGAATCGAATTGTCGTATATGCGTGCATATAATGCACACTCCTCCAGCAGATGTGGGTAATGTAGTAGGTTGCAGTAAATATCAGGAGCGCTCATACTACTACCAGCCCATGCCAATGAACATGCTCCTAACAGCAGTCTTTTATTACTAGTTGAAAAGATAATGCGGCACTCGGAGGTAATGGCTATATAAAATACTGCGGCTTTAGTTTCGATTTCAGCAGAAAGAAAAGTCAACTGCACGCGAAGCAGACGACTACGCCGCCGTCCGCGTGCCTTGCTGTCGATGCCGTTGCTGCCGTCCTCTCGGTCGCAAAATCGATATTCGTTCTCTGGCTATATTATGTAGAAAGGAGTATCGATTTCTCGGGAGAGAGAGGAGGAAAGTTTCAAAACGAGCGCCCTTTTTTGTCTCTTTTTATAATCTCCGTCGTGTATCTGTGAGGAAGCGTACATGTAGTATTTTACTAGAATAGGCCCAAGTCACTTTCGAAGAGTCGTTCTAGGGTCAGAGCCTCTCAGAGTTTTGAAGGGAGTTTTTGCGACTTGCTGGAAAAGATGGAACGTGTTTTATGCACCTTTACACGATAAGGTGTCGTATTGGTGGCGAGACAACTTGGGTGCTTAGTGCCTCGCGGAGAGGACGACACGTCTGTGCGACCTGTGCCATGCAGCCAAGTTAATGGCATCATCGGCAGGCTACGAACCCGCAACCGTGTAATCAGTGGCCGGAACTTTTACAACCAGGCTATGTCACACGGGAAATTTAATGTCTTGTCCAGTGAACGGCATTCACATTGAATGTTATTCGTTCGCTCTACACGGTAGCATTTAATGACATTACACGAAAATGACATTCGCTTTGCCGAATGAATGTGGGTAACTCATTCACTTTTGCTCTGGCACATAGAGATCATAAGGACTTTGCTCGGACACGAACTGCGTGCTTTCGGTGGCAGAGATGTACACTCTAAGAAAAAGAAAGGAGTAAAATGAAGAGTAATATTGCAGCTTCTAGTCCCCTAGACTGCAACTACTCCCCATTTTAGTCCCCTAAACCCGACATTTACTCCCAAGGACTGCAAATAGTCACCGAACTTCGCAAATGGTCTTCCGAATGCAACAGTCTACGCAAATGTGTGCCCTCGGTTAATTTGATGGCGTAAGGATGTATAACTCAACAAACAGCAAATTTTTCACCCACGCAGAGGAAGAAATAGTTAAAGGTTCTTTCTCGCGAAATTGGGCCTATATGTGTGTCGCAAGATTTTGTATCACTCGATATATTACGGTTGACGGTTTGATCCAAAGTATTTTCATGCATACACACGAATTACGTAACTGGGTCTCTTAGAACAAAGCGTGAAATGCAGACCCCACTCTGTGACATTTATTTACTCCCGAAAGGGACTATTTTTTGTGGCAATGCAATTAGTCTCCAAAAGGAGTAAAATTACTCCTTTTTTTCTTAGAGTGTAGTGGGAAACAGCAACGTGGAGTGAAGGAAAGAAAGAAGAAAAACACGATTTTTCTTCGATTTAGCTACTCAAGCAGAGTTATGAAAGAGAGATCAAAGCGTCCAGCAGCGCCGGCTGAAACACACGTGCACTTCGCATGTTCATAAGAAATGTCGTTTCACAACACTAAGTAGCATAATTGACCGCAAAACATACTATGCACTTTTCCATACATTCGTATTCCATGCATACGCGATGCTGATCAACAGCTTCCTCTAGCTCTGACCATACCTGCCCTAACCTATTCAACCATGCATAACCAAACCGCACCTCACCTAACTATAACAACCAAATGCACAAGTAGTGTCGAGTTTCACCCGAAATTATACGGGGTGTTCATTTTTATCAGTTAGATTTTTCATTAAAAAAAAGCTACGAAATCTACACGATGCCGTTTTTGCAAGTGCGTGGTACGTCCAGGAGGGCACCCTCTCGAAGAGAGATAAGATGACTAATTACCTAAAATTCACTAATTTACTCTTTAGTTAGATAATTTCGGGCAAAAGCGAAATGTCCTCGTTTGAAAGCCGTTCTATCTTTTAAAAATCCTGACACGAGCGCGTCATCGCCGAATGAGCCGGAACCAAAACAGCGCGCCTCAGGAGCTGACGGAGACTACTCCAATCGTCTCCATCACTCCAAAGCACGTGACCCTCTGACGTGGAATGACGAGAGGTGTGCGCGGTTTCGGCTCATTTGCATATCAAAATTCACACGTATGCTTCCAACGGGGATTATTACTATTCTGCTATCTCTCTTTTGTCCGGGATCCCTCGATTAAAGAGTTAATATAACTCAACTGCAAAAACGACATCTATGCTGCTCTAATAGCCTTTATATATATATATATATATATATACAGGGTGTTTCAAAAAACGTGTCATTCGGACTTTATAAAAAAACGGGGCGACGGAAAAATACGGGCTAAAGGGCACTTGTGTGGCAACTGAATTTGCCATCTTGCAAAAATATTTTAATTTGATTTTAATTAACATAAATTGAATTTCTTTAATTGAACTCCAAAATTTCCCAAGTCAACCTAACGTTTTTTTTACAGAATTAGAGAGCCTGTAGCGAACTTAGTCAGATCCACCAAGAAATCCGCTCGATATTGCAAAGGGTACTGCCCAAAAAAAGTCCCGAAGTTGAGGCTTCAGAGTTTCGGGTATTCAACAGCGCACCAAATCAGTCGGAAAAATGCGCGGAGGGCAGGACATGTTCCTGCCCCCATGAAGCTAGAACAGTTTATCGCCGGACCGACGTGCAGCACAAGACGCGCAGATAACAAGGCAGGTGACATTCCACCATACGTTGATAAGCGGCAAACAAAAATGATTCCGCCCCTTTTTTCCCGCTCTGTGTTTTTTCGACCTTCTATCTTTCATGGGGGCAGGAGCAGTCCTCCTCTCCACGAATCTTTGCGTCTGATTTGGTGCGCCGTTGAATACCCGAAACTTGGAAGCCTCAATTTCGGGACTTTTTTTGGGCAGTTCCATTTGCAATATCGAGCAGATTTCTTAGTGGATCTGACTAAGTTCGCTACGGGCTCTCTAATTCTGTAAAAAAAACGTTAGGTTGACTTGGGAAATTTTGGAGTTCAATTAAAGAAATTCAATTTATTTTAATTAAAATCAAATGAAAATATTTTTTCAAGGTGGCAAATTCAGTTGCCACACAAATGCCGTTTACCCCGTATTTTTCCGTCGCCCCGTTTTTTTATAAAGTCCGAATGACACGTTTTTTGAAACACCCTGTATATATATATATATATAAAATAAAAATCTAACGGAGAAAAGATTACAAAATAGGAATCGGCGCTTACTCACCGAATTTCCAAAAAAGTCAGTTTTCTTTTTGTGTGGTGTATGTGTGTGTAATATCAAGCTCTGGTGATCATTTCGTTTTATGTCATCAGAGGCGATGAGATAAAATGAGCAAAGTGCGACCATCATCATGTTTCCCCTCCCTCTTTCCCAAAATATTGTGCCAAGTTTCACAAAATTAATTTTCAGGTTCGCGAAGTATGACGCCATAGGGTGCACATTTAGCGATGCGTCTGGCAACATTGCTTCCGAAGGCCGATGTCAATCTCGTTTCCACAGATACTCTTGGCGAATCTACCTCGGAAAATTCGTGGAATCGTACGTGCGATGTTCACACACGGCATTCATATTTTGACGACGCCAATGACCACCCTTCTTTTGACGGCCGCAGCTATGGAGACAAGCCGCCATGAGCTGTATGGGCAGCCACAGAAAGCCTGTGTTTCAAAATCGTCTTGGACGATTGGCTGACATATTGGCTGGCTGTGCGGCGATTGGCTGACTTTATTTGTTCACGTGACGAAGGAGTGAGAGGAAATATTAAGTAGGCCTTCTGTATCTAGGACACCTCCCATCGATGTCAAAGGGATTGTCTGCATTTTCGTACAAGATGCACGGCAGAATATCGAGGAAGAAATAGTTATTTTTCTACGTGCCGTGGTTTGCGAGATATTGAATTTTACATTGAATACACGGAACCTCTATTGTATGCCATTGCGTACACTTGGGCCATTCCTATTGGCTCTCATAGGCACGTGACATCTTCTGCGTCTACCTGCCTCGTGGAGATGCATGTTGCATGCCAGCGCCATTGAGGATGCATGCATCTGTAGGATGAGTTTGGGAATTCGCAGTAACGATTCTCTACGCCCTTTGCCATAAGCCATAACACTTGCAGTGCGGAATAACTGCCTTGCCACTCGAGAGGAATCATTCTTCCGCATTTGGCATGTCCTGTTCCATGCGGACAGGTCTTTCTACAAATTAGTGGGTTTAAAATAAGACAGCAGACATTCAGTTTCGTCAACAATGCGGATAGTGCAGGCGAAGCGTCCCGCTTTGTGGGTCGGATGCGGATAGAAATGAGCCAGCACCGCGGATGCGGATCGGACTGCAAAAAGCTTATCAGCGTCAGACGGATTGAGTAAAAGTTGAACGCGGCAGCTTTGCCCAACTGAGAGTTGTTTCAATGGTACTTGTGCTGAATTGGACATCTCGTAGGAGCAGTTGACTGATGAGAGTAGTTTGGCGAAACCTACGGGAATGAAGCCCGTGTCGGGATCGGCTGTGAGAACCTGCGCTTACAAGTTCTGCTACCACTTTTCCCGGCAGAACGCGCTTCAAAAGCCCTTCCTTCCAAGGAAGTAACGGAATTACAAAAGTCGCTATGCAAGTAGGCCAGCTGTATGCGCAGTCCTCCCCTATTGCCCGGCGAGCAACCTCATTGGTCCTAGAGCATTTAGAGTCACTAAATAGGGAGCAGAGTAGCGACACTAGAGTCACTGTACCCGGGTACAGTGACTCTAAGCGACACAGGTGCGGTTTCCCCCTTCTCCGGTGGAGAACAGCGCGCAACTCAACATGACTCAACATGGACGGCGATATCTTGGAAAGAGAAACCACGTGACACGATCGGGCCCAATCGCGGACACCGAACGGCGGTTCCGGCGCGGAAAAGAAGTGCGATACTCTGTACCAGGGTACCGTTCCAATTCCATTCGGAGGAATGGAGATTCGCGATAATTCCATTCCTTTGAATTCCTCGGAATGAAAAGGTATGGTCAGTTCCCACTCCTGGAATGGCTTGGCAACCCAATTCCATTCCGTTAATTCCCTCAATAAAAGAAAAGGACCGATAACCATACTGGCAAGTCCAGCAGTGCTAAAAGAGATTGACATTACCAAGCACGGAAAAAGCGCAAAGACGAGGTTATTTCACTCTTGACCGTGTGCAGGTGCGGTGCAAAAGGTGCGAGGGCAGAAACCAGCACGTTTAAACCAAAACTGCCACCGGGGCACCCAGACCATTCCGTTCCCATTCCTAGGACAGTTTCCGCCATTCCATCCCAATTCCATTCCGGGATCTGCTAAATCTGGAATGATTTCGGAATCATTCCAACTCAGGAGTGGCAACTCCGCAAGCCTGCCCTGTACCCCTATATTTAATGCCTCTGTCCTGAATTTAGCGTCCCGAATCCACGGAGTCTTACCCGACCATAGCCCCACCCGGCCGAGGCCGGGCCCGCAGCTGCAGATTTATAATGCGATCCGTTTAACATGTTCGACACCTACGGTAAAGGCTCATAATACAGCGTATAAACCACACACACACGCACGTACCTGAAACGCAGCCTTTGATGCGATTTGTGCTTGTAGCAACAGTTGGCATCGAGTCTCGCTCGCCTATCTGCCGTGCACGTCGCAGCGAGGGCGTCATCCTCAACATGGCAAAGTCGAGAATAACGGAGGAAGGGCACTTTGACGCTTTGTTTCCAAAATGAGTGTTGAGGAGTAAATAACGTGAAAGAATGGCTCACAAAAGCCCGACCCAGGCCCAAGAGTACTCGGACTGGAAGGACCCTCAAAGTTATATTCCCGCATTCATTCGCGGCCATATGCTTTTTGGATGACTACTAACGTCGAATACAGGGAAATTATTTGGATATGACGCAAATCACGCAGCGCGATAACTTTGAAACACCAAATATACGGTGAGTGCGATATGGGTGACTGCCCGGGTGGGACCTACAATATGGCGGCCGATGGCAGCGGTCTCCTATGAGGATGACGTCATGCGGGCCGCACGTGGTTTCTTCTGCCACCCTACCTTCTTCACGTCGAGACTGCGAAGTACCCGGGTTCGAATCCCGGTGCCGACTGTGCTGTCTGGTGTTTTTCCTGGGCTTTCGTCAGACATATGTCGGCCCCTTAGAAGTCGGCTCAGGACGCACGTTGCCCACCTCTGTGTGGCCGACAACGGCAAGCTCTCCTTCTGCCCACGACCTACTAGATTATAACTACCATGTCATGGCATCCGCCGCAATTGGAAGTTAGCGGTGGCGCCACTCATCGTCCCAGTTATTGCTTCCTCAACTTCTACAATACTTTGTACTTCAGCTTATCTTAGTATTTCTGTACAAGCGCCGGATATTCCACGGAAAATGTTTCATTCTGAGGTTGATTACCATAATCATTCTAGCGTTTTCATAAGAGCTATTGCTGTCGTCTGCTATTGTAGTCGTACGCCGGCTGTGCTGTCTGGGGTTTTCCCTGGGTTTTCCTCAGACGCTTTCAGACATATGTCGGCACAGTTCCCCTAGAAGTCGGCCCAGGACGCGTATTTCCCCAGGGCGTCAGTCGTGACGTTGCCCACATACGTGAGGCTGACAACGGCAAGCCCTTTCGCCATCACCACCACCACCAGTCGTACTCACGCTTCTGCACGTTCGGAATTCAAATTTTCATCGTCCAATCGTGATGCAGATCTCGCGTGCCGATGAGTAGCGCCCCTAGCGGATTGTGCGGACGGGCTCCTCATAGGGGTTGCCGATTATGACATGGTCGTTATAATCTAGTAGGTCGTGCTTCTGCCAACCCAGCTGCGAGACACGTTGTCACGTGGTTTCTCCAAACTTTTACCCACATGGTTCTGCGCAATGCGCGAAGCTCTCTTTATGTTTTGCGCGTGCGCAGAACCACCAACGCTATCTCTTACGTACGCGAAAGCGATAGCGTACGATGCACTAAAACTCACTATTAGCTCACCCAGTCGCCTTTGTGAAATACAGTGAACCCTCGTTATTATGACCATGGTCGTTCCCGAAAATTTTGATCAGAATGCGGAATTGTCATATTAACGGGGGGATTTGCGGATGTTTCACTGCATTGTTCCCCAAGAGTATGGTCGTAAAGCGCGTTTGTCAGATTATCGGGGGTCATATTAACGAGGGTTCACTGTAATCATGCGGATTCGAGAGACATTACCTCAGTTACTTTTTTAAAAAAGTTCCACGACTATATGAGCGGCGTAGAGATGTGGACAGGTGGAGAGAGGACAGCAGGAAGGGGTGGAGGACGCGGGGGCTAGTACGCAGCCAGGGGGAACTGTGCCTGCATTCGTGTGGAAGTTCCATACGAACGTCGGCACCCGTGTGGGAAAACCTCAGACCAGGGATTGGAACCCATGTGAGCTCCTCGTCTCGGCGTGGAAAGCGATCATCCTAACTATATACTATGCCACGAGAGCTGGTACTGCAGTTACTACTGCACACAATAACATTATCTTATTTATTGACTTTCACGCGCGCAAGTTACAACACAAACACCGAACTCTAATTCTCCCTCTTACCCCACCCATTAAAATACTCGTCGATGAACTGCATTACTCCAGTCCAGTTCTTTTCCCAAATATCTCTCCCAAGTCGATTCGAGTAATCGTTCCCGCGTCAACGTTCCCACTCCCTCGTTAAATAAAATTACATTACAGAATAGCAAGGTCGCATCATACGACCAAACTTCGTGGAAAAACTTGACATAATCACGTGCAACAACAAAGTACCTCTGGTACCCTTTCCGTCACCTCCTCTCAGAATCACCGTCCCCTCTTCCCTTGTGGGTAAATATGGTATTCCTGCCTTTTCTCCCCCCCCCCCCCCCATGTCCCACTCTTCCCTGTGTTTCCCTTTCCCATCCCCATACGCACAATGCAATGACATCACCGATCATTTATCACTGTCCGAGTTCACCCTGCTGTTCCCCGCCACCGTTAGTCACCAGCGGCCGCATAGTGCTCAAAGCGGAGGACAGGTGGCGTCGTGATGCACGGGCTTTATGCGGGGGAAAGAGATTTGAATTTGTCGAAAAGACGTTTTACGACGCGGTGGCGTTTCATTGGTTTCATCTTGGCTGTTATCTTTGCGGAGTGTATTTTGAGCGGAAAAAGTAATTTCAGAACTCACGGTGAAATTACTGTTGGTCGATTCGACGATTGTCAAAAGACGATATAGACGACAGGCGTGTTTAGAACGTAGCGGACGTAGAGAGTCCTAAACACAGCAGAGATGAGTAATTTCGCTTCAAGTCGTCTGCTTCTCATTTGAACGCTCTTTTGTACAGAATGACGTCTTCGAACGAGATACTAAGCTTGACGGCTACAGCAACTTCTTTGCATTTGTCAACTTCGTCAACACAGAATTAAAAAGAATGTTTTCCTGCGGTCAAATTTCCTTGCGCAAGCTGAACACGACCATGATGTAGGCGATAAAGCGCTTACGCAGACGACAGGCGAGTAATTTCTGCAAGCGCGCATGCGCGTCTACTGCTGACTCTTCCTTGTTGAACATTTCAAAACCCTCCCATGACGAACACTTCAGGCCTTCAGAAGGCGCGTGCAGTTGTGCGCGTCCTTCTGACTGTTTCTGTCATCCGTCACAACTAGCAATGACTCTCTCCGCCTCCACACGGAGGCGCCAGGAGTCTGCAGAATAAATGTTGTCGTCTGCTTCAGTCCAGCGCTGTCCTTTTCACCAATGACGCCTCTAGTCGTAGCAAGCCCTTGTTTTACTGCGCCACAGGACTTCGATACAATTATCAAAACGCGACATACGTAGTCATTTCACAAAGTAGGTAACGAATGAACGATCACTACTATGCAAATTGGAATAATTTAAACACTAGAAACAGTTAATGAAGTCCGTGCCGTTCGTTTTTTCTGAACGGCTTCATTATACTACTGTTTAGCGCACAGACTACACGCTGCACTCAATTCAAAACATTTCTGCTTTCACAAACAGCTGCAAATTGAATGCGCTTCTAGAGCCCATATTAAGAACTTGTGGCAGTGCTCTCGGTTCTCTTTTCCCTATGACGTCACAGAAGGTCGGTGCACATTCTATGATGTGGTCTGGGCAGTATTGTCACTTTCCGTCACGTGGTGGCGGGGGCACACTTGCATCACAAACAACAATTACATTTGTAGCGAAGTAAACAAAAAATACTACCTTACAGAAAAAAAGTTCAATTTTAGCAAAACATTAAAACTCATTGCCTTCTGTCTGTCAATAAAGTAACAAAGGGAAGGCGGTAACGGGACTCCACACATTATACGCCTATGTATATTATACGTATATAAGGTGCGGCAGGCTATTCATTGCGTGCACTCAGAGGTTAGTATGGTATAACCATTCAATACCACGCTAATAAACTTTCGTCATTAACAAAATTGAGAGAACAAACAAGAAAAGAACACTGGGCCCATTCACGGTCAAATGAAACTGATACACGAGGAAACTAGAATTTTTGCCTTGGAAGAAGCAGAACAAGCAGCAAGAAAAAAACTGTTTTTCCTTTTCTTTTTTTTCATAACTGGTATTTCGCGCAGGCTCTGAGAGAGACGGCGGAAAGGAGAAAATTAGAAACGGGAGGAGAGAACCTCGTTACCACGAGAGAGTTCTCAACGGAGCGGCAGTGCAACCTTTCCTAGCAAGCAGGCAGTTTTCTTTTTTCTTCTTCTTCTTTTTCATCAACTTTTTCTTTTTTACATGAACGAGCGTGCACATTATTCGTGGTACTATTCCGTGATAGCAACACAATGCAAAAAAAAAAAAAAAAAAAGAACAACACCGCGAAGCAACTGTGGCGTAGAGACGTGGACAGGTGGATGGAGGGAGAGAGGATAGCAGGAAGGAGTGTTCTTGGACTACTTCAAGGGGGAAACCCCGAACAGAGGTATAGGATTCGAACCCGCCAGCTCCCGATCTACAGCATGATCTTGGAGCTACCACTCTTGCGACAGCCGCTGGTTTTTAAATATTTCGAGACTGAGAGTTGAAAGACGGCCGTGTTGGTATGGGTCCATATTCCAAAAAAGGGATAGCACAAAATGCAGCAGACGAGCGGACGAAGCAGACGACACGGACAAGCTCAATCCGTGTCGTCTGCTTCGTCCGTTCGTCTGCTACGTTTTGCGCTCCCCACCCCCCTTTTTTTTTGCAAACACTGCGAGTCTGAATTAAAAGCGGAGTTTTTTGGTTCCTTAATTTTCCCCAACCACTCGGTTCGTAGATATGCTCCTCAAACAAAACTCACGTAACATGCTCTCTTAGGGACAACTGCCTACAGCCAATTAGTTTTTACCACCTTCGGGTTCTTGTATGTCCACTGAGAGCAGGTCAGCACACCGTGTTTAATGTCCATCGGTAACGTGTCTAGGCAACATGCACCACGTGACACCAAACTGGGGCGTCCTGGGCCGGCTTCACATTAGGAGAGTTGGGTGTGTCACCCGCGTCTGGTTGCCTCTTTTCATGTATAGTGTTCCTGTTGTTTTGGTGTTGTAGGATCTGTCGGGGCTGCCGGGAAAATCCTTCTTTAAGAAAATGGGAGCTAAAGGAATTTTTAGGGGGCATTTCGATATTTTTATTGCGTCATACACGCTAGAATGTTGAGGAAAAAAATAATTATATTTCTACTTGTCGTTCTTTGCGACATAAACACACGTCCGCGTCGAGCTCTGAAGTCAAAGGCGCGACAGCCACTCCCATTGGTAGTCGTACGCACGTGGCCTCTCCAGCGCCGCCCCATTGGCGGAGATGCCTGCAGTGACGTCAGAGCAGGATGAGTTTCAGTACTCGCGGTGCCAACTTTCTACGATATGTCTATTGCTGTAAAACTTGGAATGCAGGTTGACATCGATATAAAAAACAGTCTTTCACGTTTACTGACCGTATATGGAAGCGATGTGTCACAAGCTCCTAAGGTCGTCAAATATTGTTAACGTTGTTAAACAAGATTATTGAACTAAAGACTACAGTCAAACTCCTTTATAGCGAACACCTTTTTAACGAAAATACCACTACAACACATTTTTTTTTGCGGTCCCCCTTGAGCCTATAGGTCCAATAATGGACATCCTTTTTAACGAAAATACCTTTACTGCGAATTTTTTTTTGCTGTCCCCTGAGCTTCGTTGTAAAGGAGTTTGACTGTATTACACAAACGACAGGCGTACGGAAAGAAGTGGCGTGTTGCGTCAGCCACTTTATTCCGTGTATGTTGTTTGTGTATTCGTCGAGCTCAAGGATATGTTGCCCCTTTCTATAGTACACCAAGCTCGGTTGATTGATTAATTGATTGGCAAAAGGAAAAGTGAAGATGTTAGTCCCAAAACGTTTTGGCTGGCTACTCCAGGACGCGTTAATTAGGTCTCACTATATGCATAGCATACCCTAGGCACGTTTGCGCACTTTTACGTTGTTCGTCGCATTTCTGCTCCTAGCTTTGTTACAGTCTTCTTGTGCCTGGGTAATATTGTTCCTCGGAAGTAACGAACATTCTCAATCCGCCGATCTGTTTTCTTTTCTTATTTAGATAGACGAAAAATAAATATAAGAGAACACACATGAGGATGTAATAGTCACTGAAAGACAACGGTTATCCACTTCCGAGCTTTCTGTCCCTATATTAGGTTGGTCCAATGTCCTACCTCCACAATGAGACTTTCGCCTTTGTTTTATTTTTATTTTTTTCTGCTCCACGGAGGATGTCTCGAAGAGCAGTATGAACTTCATGTGGTAAAAACGCAGGCGCTGCCGGCGTCCTACTGCTGTGTACAAGCAAGGTGCACTAAGTACACACTGCCACTCCAGTATCGCGGGAACCGCTCTGCCCTCTCGCTCTCTCCACTTACAGAGTACTCCTCGTTCTTCCCCCTAGCGGAGGACGTATAAACTTCTATCTGTTCCCTCATCCGCGCCGGGTACACATAAAGCAAGTAATAAAAAGCAAAAACATCCAGCCAATACGAAGCGCGAGGCGGAGCCAGTGTTCAGAGAAAAAAAGAAGCCAGAGAGAAAGACGGGGGGCGCACACAAGAGATGCCGCCGATCACATTCTCCCTCTCCAGTCCCAAAAAAAGAAAGAAACCAAAACCGAAACAATTTTTTTTTCCCGGAAGGTAGCGCCGTCTCGCGACCGATCAATGAAGCTTTCCACGGTCGCTTCTGCTCCGGCAGATAGGTTTTTCTGTCGCATTTTTAAAACTTGGGTTGACTGGATTGTTTTCTCGCTTTATTTCCACCTTTTCCTTTCCTAGCTCTTTTTCCTGCTTTTAGTTCTCGCTTTATTTGATGTCGATGGCGTTTATTTTATTTATTTATTTTTCGTCTTTGTTACAAGTTCGCGCGATCGCTGTTTGCGCTTGTACGTACTTGGTTTGTTTCGTTCGTCTGTTTGCAGTGTTTCGTATTAGCATGTTCGTTAGGTTGTTTCAGGGCTTTTGCATCCCGTATCGCCTGCCTAACAATAATGGTGTCTGAATGGAGATCGTATTGGGGTAATCATATTTGTGACGCAGTAAGTTCAGTGTGATGAGAAGCAGAAATACACACACACAAAAAAAAATCGTTTGACATAGACACACACTGAAGCACTTGCATATTCTTTGTTAGCACCGCGAAGCAGCTTTGGCTATGAACAGCGTGCAGACGTGGACAGATGGACAGCAAGAAGGAGTGTGAGGGCCTGGTACACGTCCTGGGCCGACTTCAGGGGGAACTGTGCCGACATCCGTTTGGAAACCCAGGGAAATCCTCAGAGAACGTAGCCAGTGGAAGGATTCGAACCCATCAACTCCCAGTCTTCAATATGACGTACTGAAGCACACGAGGCAGACTTTCAACATGTGCGTTGAGGATACGTACAGTGATACACAGAATCTTCTAACACAACCAACGCTCCCTATCCTGAAGTGCGTGACTTCCAGTAACTCTTCTAAAATGTCCATGTATGTACTCGGTAAGAGGGTAATTCAAGTGAGAACCGCGTTTATATTCCGTTTTAGCGCCGCACGACATTCCCTTTCTAGCACAAAACGATATTACATGAACTTATTTCCCACGTGTAAAAATATTTAATCCATTCGGTGCTTCTTACCCGACTTAGACACGAGCAGTTACCCCAGAAATCGTCCTCCGGGGCAGGGGGGAGGTACCGAGCTTCGAAGGGGTGGAGTATATGTTTATGGGTATATATGCATTGGTAGCCGAGCTGTATTGGGCAATCTCAGAAATTTCAGGGGGGGGGGGGTCGCAAAAAAACGAGGGGCGCGTCTGCTCTTGCCATGCATTACACCAAATTGCAGAGAAACTGCATTACAGAAACCTCCAGAGAGCTTTGAAATATCTCGTGCCAGAAAAGCCCCTTCTCTCGGCTGCGGATCTGTGACGTCAAGTCATCCGCCAATACTGTGACGTGTGCCTTTTTTTTTCTCTCTCTCTCTCTCTTTGCAGTTGTATTTCGCGCCACCTGTGCGAGGTGGTGGTGCTGGTGAAAGGGCTCGCCGTTGTCGGCCTCACAGAGGTGGGCAACGTCGAGACTGGCACCCTGCGGGAATGTGCGTCCTGGGCCGACTTCTAAGGGAACTGTGTCAACGTGGCAACGTATGTCTGAAGGCGTCTGAGCAAAAACCCAGGAAAAAAAAAACCCGTCGCGGCGCCCGTCCCGCGTCTGACGCAGAGCAGTCAACCAATCGCCTTGTTCCGGCGCTGTAGCAGACGACTCTCGGCGACCAATAAAAGTGATCGGATGATCTGACGTCACAACACGTACGGCGGAAAGGTTGGAAGTGGTTGGGAGAGATCGGCGTCGCCGCGTCCCAACTCTTGTAAATAAATTTTCGCACGATATGTGCGCTTCCCGTGGGAAATATTTTGCATGACAGTTCCTGAAGGTAGTATATATATTTACATCACACGGTAAGGTTAGAGATACTACCGTGCTCCTTTAACCACTGGCGGTTGAGACCACCTTCCGCTCGTATGGCTCCTGCTTCTTGAGTCCAGCTGTCCCGGTGCCTTTCTTACGTTGGGCTTGCACCCGGTTCCCCTTCGATGCTTAAACGTGGGTTGTGTGTTCAGAAACATCTCTTGTGTCGCACTAATGACAAGTAAATAGTTTCACAGTCCCAAAATGCTTGTCTCGCCATGAGTATAGAATTTCACGACTGTTTTTGTCACGCACAAATTTTCGTTTTACTTTCGGAATATCAGACAGAACGAGACTAATCCAGACTCATAAGTAGGGTTCCGCTTTTTCGGTTTTTATTTTTGGGCGGATTCGGCGCGTGTTTTTCGGTGTTAATTTGCTTTCACGAAATCGGCGTTTTTCTATGTTTTTCCTGGCGTGTACACGGTTTACCCGACAGTTATCGGTGAATAGAAATCACAATGTCATTTCCGCACGGCGCTCATTCAACATGGCGTTGTTCGCTGCGGTGGCGTTTTACGGCTAACCATCGTATTTCTGTATGGTTTTCTGATATGTATCAACAAGTTGCTGGGCATGTACAGCAATTAATCTCTGTCATCGTTCCTGGAATGTCCCTCTGAATTCGGTGTTTTTCGATTAAAACCGAATGAGGCAAAATTTACCCGGTGTATGTTTTTCGATTAAAACGGAAAACGCGGAGCCCTACTCATAACATATATCTGACATGATTTTGTACCTGAGACGTTGGACAACAACTAGCTGATATTATTTGCTGCCCTTTAATACCAATATTATACTTCAGCCTTCGCTAAAATCCACGAGCTCGACGCTGTCGAATCCAGCGTCTTGATTGGACGTTTCTTATCGTTAAATACAATTTCCTCCTCCGCGTGCTTAGAGCAGTATCACATTGCGTTCAACGAGGCAATATTCTTCGAGAGCGAAAACCGTCCGGCGCTATCGCAGAACGGGCAGAACGCCAACAACGGCGCGCAGGCAACAAGTTCTCCACTGCGCCTGCGATATTTTCGAGGAGGACGCCAAGTTATCAAAGTGGAAGGAGGAGGAGGGGAGAGAGAGAAAGGAGAGGAGAAAAGCAAAGACTACATAAATTTGAGGATGGCACTGACGGAACGGAGGGGACGATGGCCGCTGAGCGGAATTTCTCTGAGGGAAGTGAGGAAAGGTCCAGAGTTTGGGATATTGGCCGCAACGCGGGGTGTTCGTGCGTACGTCCTGTAGATGACGCAATACCTAGTGTTAGTACAGAACACGAAGCACTTCCTAAATCACCTCAAACATAGTAGAGCTGAAGTGGGTGGCCCGACCTACGAAGAGAAAAGAATCCATCCATAAGTTTGGGACAAGACCAGGGATTTTCTCAGCACATCCCCGTAACAACTTCAGAAACCCTCCTCATCCGAATACACGCGGAATTCCGACAACGCTGGAAGTAATTGGAAGAGTAAACATGATGCGCTGACGGTGATTCGGTGCAATATAGTGCACAATAATGACATAATCAGTTCTCCATTTTTTCCCGAGCATCGAAGAGAAGATCTCTGCTCGGAAAAAGAGTACACGACATCAGGCGGTCCGACGAAGAGGTTCATTCCAGGGGGCGCTCTCGTCCGTTCATTGGCTGTTCATTGATAGAGCGGTAGAAAAAAAAAAAAAAAATGCTTTTCTTCAGCTATGTCCATTGGTTGGCGACTGAGGGATTCAAGGTGTTTTCTAGGGGCTCAAAGGTCCTGAACGTTCGCAATCGTTCTTCAAGTTCATGGATCTCCTTCTAATGCCTCAAGTAATGAACGCAACTAATTCATCTTTGCAACTAATTAATTTAATTCCGTGCCGCGAAGCAACTGTGCTAAGAGCGGCGTACAGACGTGGACAGATGGAAACAGATGTCAACGGGGAGGTGTGGGGTGGTTAGTATAGTCATCTTAGGCAGACTTCAAGGGGAACTGTGCCGACATTCGTCTGGAAAGCCGGAAAACCCAGGGAAAACCTCAGACAGCACAGCCACATTTGACGATGTTACATGTTTAACATTTACAACAACTGCGTGTATGCGCCGTAGCCCGTCCGTCTACAGTAATAAATGCCGTTCGGTCCCATCGGCAAATCTCTGGCTCTGCTTGGCTTGGATGGAGTATTGCTCTGTGTTCTGAAGTTCAATAAGTTCTGCGTCACATGCAGTTATATGTGCGATGTACTTCTTTCTGTGTGGGCTCTGTACTACGCGAATGCTGATGCATTTTTCGTTTGGATTTACAGGGGCTGAGGAAACAATGAAGACCCATCTTACGAGCAATACTTCGACCACTTCCTGACCACCACCTAAGCGACTCACTCAACAATATCGTGCATGTGCAGGACTGCCTGTTTGCTTCATCCTCCCGAATGACGCAGTGGTATACGACGCAGCCGGTCCATTGGCGCACAACACGCTGGCGATTAACTCCAAGCAAGAGAGAGAGGAGAACAGCAACATTTTTCTCTTCCCCATATAAAGCCCCTGTGGCGCCCTCAGGTTGAGCAGACGAGAATCAATCGATTCCCTCCGAGATCCCGCACAAGCTGGGTTTCGCGAACATTCGAGAACTTCAAAATATTCGCGAACTATGTTGCATGCCACTTGCGCGATGCTATCCACGATATAGAATGATTGTGCCGTTTGCGTAGACACTAATATCAGTGTGCAAAAGATTGAGACGCGAAATTTTACGGAAAACACCGAAGGAGAAACAAAACTATGCTGACACTCGTAGGTGGCGCGCGTGTCGCAACATCGGTTTTGAAATCGCCGTCTGCTTCGGAGCGTGTGCGGCGTTCCCATTTCGTTTCTTTGCACGGCAGTGAGGGTCTCGTGTTCTGATTACATGCACACAGGGGTTTTCGATATAAAGCGAGCAGACTCGGACGTTTTATACACGTACACGTGTGGAAGAGTTTTTCCGTGAAAATCGTAAGCAGACGACAGGAAGTGCTTTTGGCTCGGTTTCTGTGATCGTCTGACATTTCCAGATCGAGCGGAGGGGAAAATCGCTGAGGTATAACTCAATCGGCTGGGAGCTTGCGACGAATATTCGGATGCTTCGATTACCCGAGCTAGAATTTAACGATACTTTATTGCTGAGCACATGTCGACCACTCACAGTAACGCGTTCAAAATGCTTTCCACAAAATGCTGCAGCAGCGCAGTCAGTTTGGGAGTTCCTCAAAGAGATCAAACAGGTGTCGCCTTCTCTGCAAATCACGGTCGTCTGCGCAGTCTATCGCTCATGTATTTATTACGTGCATGCGCAGAAGGGTGCACCATGATTTCCTCCCCAACATATGTCTTGCAGGCATGTTAGGAATTCTGTTGCGGTCAAGAAACAACTGAAAGAAATCTGACATCCAGCTGTTTTCTCCGTCAAGCAACTGCGGTTATGAGCGGTGTACAGATATAGAAAGAGGACAGCATGGGGTTAATATACATCCTGGGCCGACTTCAGACGGAACTGTATGAAAAGGAATCTCAGAGAGCAGAGGCTGTTGGTAGGATTCCAACTCATCGCTACCACCTCCGAGAGCTGCAACGAGGAAGCGCTGCTAATTTACCAAATATGTTTAACCCGGAGAAGCGAGAGCCTACCGTTGTATTTTACCGTCAAGTTACGGAGAAGTAAAAAAAAAAAAATCGAGGTGCCAACTTGAGCAAAACAATTGGCAGAGTGAGCTCTGACAGAAAGCATTATCCAAAAACCGATGCGTATAGCAACGCTCGGAGGTCTTATCAATACGACGGAGCCAAAAGCGGAACTGAGTCAAACCGGCGAGCGTGGCTTATATTATTAGCAGCCAATGTTGTTATCGATAGAGACGTATTTTACGCGTTCATTTGCCTCACATTTGTCCAATAAGTACAATCTAAGAGAGAGAGAGAGAGAGAAAAATTTTCGTCCTTTTGAGATTATAAGATGCATTGGCACAACCGTAAATCCCTTTCGGGACGAAGTGCACGGATGTTTACGCGAAATTTACGGAGTATTTGCAGTGTTACGGAGTAAATTTCAGGGTCTGGGGACTACAATGGAGGTACACCCAGAGACGTATCTATGGTATGGCAAGTGGGTACATTCGCACTGGGCGCGGTCCCGTTCAGTGGCCGGGTAGGCTAAAGCTGCTACTTTTGTACTGGCGTCTATATACATGGATTAAAGCAGGCTCTGCGATCTTGCTCTAAACGGATTCCAATCACGTCACAGACCAATTTTCGGCAGTGAAACTAAGGAATTAAGTTTCTTGTAGTGCCATTATTCATTTCTTCATTTTTTTAAATTTATCTTTCAAGTTGTCGAAATTGTTGATTACAAGATTACCAAGCTTGACTCGTGGTTTGCATTGGAAAATATGATAGCGTTACCTTATGGGTGGCTATTACAAAGAGTATGATGTTGACGCAGGGCAGCTGGTGAGCAAAGTCCATGGTGCAAAAACTGAGTGTGGTGTGGTCCCTCGGTTTGTGCACAGACTCAGACTGGGTATTAGAAGCAATTTCACTGACTGCATGCCATGGGGGGGGGGGGGGGGGGGGGGGGCACCGTTCGCCTTAGATCTAAAGCGCCACTGACTCCGTCTAATTATGTGCACAATTACGTACCCGTGTTACAACTTGGCAGAGACGAAAAATTTACTTAAAATTTACTAAAGTACTCTCGCACATGAATCACCGTTATTAGTGTCGTTTACCAGCAGGCCCTTCAGCTCTCGCAAAAATGTCTGTCACCAAAAATGTATGGCTGCTCACGGAGCGATCAGCTCGCTCCCATTGATCGGGACGTGATATCAGTGTGTCGCGATTGGTTGGAAGAATTTGAAAACGTCACTTGGTTGCCTATGTCAGCGGTTTGATTTGGACGGTGAACACAGCGCGTGAGTTCGTAACCGAGGAACACGTTCGAGCGCCGTCGGACGGTGACAAGAAAACAGCATTTGTGCAACATCATCACTTTCTGTCTGACAAACAGCATGCAACGACAGGAGTTATTTTGCAATAACTGGACGGCGGTCATGAAATCCAGTAAAAGCCGATAGTAGCCGTGAACGGTGGGTCCTGATTGGGTAACTACAGGAGCAATTAGCCCATTTTCATTGGCTCTCAGAAGCTTGAAGACGAATGTCGGCAAAGTTCGATGCAGGGGCCGCGGCGCAACGTCCTGAATTCAGGGGGACCCCAGACCCTAATCGGCCCCCGCTTCCATTCCTTACCGCTATCCCTATATATTTGTAAACAAACGACGTCATAGTGTTCCACAGCGCCACCAATTTGGTAGAGTTGAACTACGCTGGAAGCTAGGGGGCGAACAAGGTCGCGCCCGAAAGCCAGGGTCTTGAGGGGATTACGATGGTCCGTGAAAGGGACGCGACCTTCGGTCCTACTTTTCTTTCAATAGAAGGCAGTGAACAAGTGCCCATTCGTGGAACCCAGCTCTCCCCTTCCGGTTTGTTTCGGATTCACTCTGTGTACCAACGTCATGATGACGTTTCTCAGGTAGAGGTCTATTCATGCCCGGGTCCCAAAAAGGAAAAGGGTGTGGCATTTTATTGGCATGCGGCACCTGAGATAACACTTTGGCGCCTCACCTCCATGGGAATTTTGCGCCCCCTTCACAAATTCAGGGGTCTACAGTAACTCCTGTAACCCACCCATTCCGCAGCCCCTGGTTCCCTGTGAAGTCGGCCCAGGACTTCTACGGACTTCTGGAGCGCAGGAACGACATGACTTTTGACATAAAGACTGAAAGACCTCGCCGTTGTCGGCCTCACAGAGGTTACGACAAACGCTCTGGGGGAATATGCGTCCTGGGCCGACTTAAAGGGAACTGTGACAACATATGTCTGAAAGCGTCTGAGTAAAACCCAGTGCCGCCTGTCCCACGTCTGACGCAGAGCAGTCAACCAGTCGCCTTGCTCCGGCGCTGTAGCAGACGATTCTCGGCGACCAATAAAAGTGCTCGGATGATATGACGTCACAACACGCATGGCGGAAAAGGTTGGAAGTGGTTGGGAGAGATCCTGGGCTGAAAAGCGTTGTATCAGGCTAAACATCAGCGTTTATTCCAATCAGCTCCATCGCTACGAAACACGTGACCCTCCGACGCGAACGCCCTTTCCCTCTTTTTGCGCTCGAGAAATGCGTGGTTTCAGTGTCCGCTCATCTGCGTAGCAAAATTTTGCGATTTATATCTCAAAGTAAGCGCTCGGGATTTAAATAATGGCTGGCTCCAATTCTGCTAGTACGGAGATTCATGATCTAGCAGAGATTAGATTTAAGGCATCTAATAAATAAGATAATTAACGAATTTTAGGTAATTAGCCATCGAGCACGTACGCCTGGCCGCATAACCCACTTGTGAAAACAGCGTCTACGTAGCTGTCATAGTTTTATTGCAAAAATTCTGTAAATGATTTTGCAAAAAAAAAAAAAAAAACGCCCTGTATAGTACATACAATACAATCGGTACCTTTCGCCAGCCCGCCAGGCGCGGCCGTTCAATCTTATCTCTTCACTTCGGCACAGCTGTTGAAGATGGAACAATAATCGCGCGTACACGCTATTGTATGAGATAGGACAGACAAGATAAGGGACGGGATACGTGGGGAGCAGTGGCTTATGTCAGCGCAGGCTACACGGATACATACTGTACATATCACTGACGACAAAACTAGTAATAATTTAAAATTGTTTATCCTCGAAGGGCTGTATACTTGATCCGGATTAGTTATTAAAGGAGCACTCAAAGCTATTTTATAAAGTTTTCGTTTTTGTGCGAGGCAGATTGCGACCCGCTGACGGAGTGCAGGGACTGCATGGACTCCTCGCCATGCTCATCGATGGCTTCCGATAGACTAATGCGTCATTAAATGAACCGGGGAACTTATTAACTTAGGTAATGTCACCGCATTCATGTTTTTTTTTTTTTTTTTTTTCGTGTTAGCGCCGCAAAGCTACTGTGGCCGTGAGCGATGTTTACGGATGGAGCGTCGTGGGCCGACTTCATGGGAAACTGCGTCGACAGTCGTCCGGGAAACTCAGCTCGACTGCATAGCACACTCTTCCAGCCTTCTTCCATTCCATAGCACATTCTTCCAGCCATTCTTCTAGCCAACCATCATCCCGAATGACGTCATTCTGGCCCCTGATTGGTTAAAAACGGGGGCCTTTTTCTGACACTTACGCAGTTATAATATAAAGTATATATATATATATAATATGTTTGTAAGTCAAACGTCGCCATGCCAGTACTGGACAGCTGTTTCAGCCTTCTTGGGCCTCATCAGCAGTACGCAGGCAGGCAACGTTTGAGCTATACTTCACTGGCTTTGCACTGAACTTTCAGTGGTGAGTTAGCTCACCCGGACGGGAGGAATCACGTGTTACGTGACCTTCTGACGCCATCCGCTCAAACGTTGCCTGCCTGCGTACTGCCGATGAGGCCCAAGAAGGCCGAAACAGCTGTCCAGTACTGGCATGGCGACGTCTGACTTAAACATATGGTATACGTGCAGCCAAAGAGCTATTTTTTCCCTACTATAATATATATATAACGTAAAGCGCACGCCCCGCGCTTTGCATAAATCAGGAGTGATAACGGTACCATTCTGTGTCACCTTCACCGTGGTGCGGATACCGTGCGGCGTTTGCGGATACTGCGAGTCTCATATCCGAGCTCACTCGTGATTCTTATTACTCGGTGGCGTTCCATCGGTGGCGCACCATCTGGGACTGAGAGACGTCCGCCAGTATATGACCGACCAACCGGTTCTGCCACGCATCGCTTCCCTTCCCGCCGACGCCCTATTTGAGACAACGGAGAAAGTACCGTTAGAATATATACTATGCAGTAAAGTATTCACCAGAGAGTTATTTCTCGGTACACAAAACTATATACTAGTTCGGGAATAATAATGTCTTCGGAGCAAAGATGCGCAGAACCCTCAGCGTTTCTTTACTTGTCTTTTTTCTTTCTTTCTTTTTTTCGTCAGAAGCATCGCACAAAACTTAGAATGAAGAAAGAGAGCCGAAAAATAAGCGTTAATTTTTATCGTATAAACCCGAGAAAAGTTCTTAAATGTGGAAAGGGAAAATCACGATGGAAGTTAATGAACAAACGAGGACATTTATGTCCAGTCCTAGACGCAGCATTGGCGACATTACAATCCACACTCTTAAAAAAAGGGTGTACTTTTACTCCTTTTCCTCGCCACATATATCACTCCCTTTGGAGTGTACATGTAGGGAGTTAACGGGTCTCCTCACTCCCTGCCCTCAAGGGAGCCAGGAGACTCCTTTTTAAAGAGTAACTGTACTCTCCAAAAGGGAGTGACATATGTGGCGAGGAAAAGGAGTTAAAGTACACCCTTTGTTTTAAGAGTGTGCAGTATTCGAAACAATCCATTCGCGTGTTGCCGCCATGTATACTTGAGAACGTGGTAGTGGTGGTGAAGGAACCGTAGTAGGCCACGCTCAGGCGGGCAACGTCACGACTCTCGCAGGGGGAGGTCGTACGTCGTGGGCCGACTTCACGGGAACTGTGCCCCTGAGGAAAATCCAGAGAAAACAACTAGCTAGCACGGTGAAGGCCAACCACTGCGCAGTATGATACCGTTATCACTCCTGATTTGTGGAAAGCGTACATCTTTTTACGGCAATTAACGTAACTGCGTAACTGTCACAAGGTGGTGATTGTGAAAGGGCTCGCCGTTATCGGCTTCACAGAGGTGGGCAACGTCACGACTGACGCCCCGGGGGAATGTGCGTCCTGGGCCGACTTCTAAGGGAACTTTGCCGACATATGTCTGAAAGCGTCTGAGGAAAACCCAGGAAAACGTCCAGACAGCACAGCCGGCACCGGGATTCGAACCCGGGTACCTCCCAGTCTCGGCGTGACATGGTCAGCACGTCGAGTAACTGTCACAAAAAGTCGAACGCCTCCCGTTTTTAGCCAATCAGGGGCCAGAACGATGTCATTCGGGATGGCGGCGGGCAAAGAGCGTGCTATGCAGTGAAGTTGTGTTCTGATAGCGTAGAGCGACGCTCTGTAGATCGTTACAAATCTGTGCTCTTCGATCAATTGCCGCGAGCAGCTTATATTTCCGAGTGATCCATAAATTTCAAAATCGCCGACGCTACATGATGTAATGCACAGTATCCGCCCCGAGATCGACCTATAGGGGGCGACATCGTCACCTTTCTATCTAGTGTGGATAACACGCCGGCCGCTGTTCGGAGTTTATGGTTCTTTTCCGTAATTCTTGCGTATATTCATCGGAAGATCACTTGTGCCGCGATGGTACGATACTGTTCGGTTCCCCAATGCTCCACCTACCGCAGTGAACGCGGAAAATGACCGGGTAAAAGCGGACGACGCGAGGAAGCTATCCACACTATACGGTAGTTGATCGATTCTCCGCAGCGCGCCGACACCGTTCGATCTAGGGGCGATACACGTTCTTAGCAGCGTTTCAAGTACCTTTATTTCGAGGGACGTTTGATGTGAAGCCACAACCACTTGATTGGACACCACTTCTTCTCGGCTTCTATACCATTATCACCACCACCGCCATTATCGACGTCAGCAGTAAAACTGCATTTTTATAAAATTTGATGTAGACATATATTAAACTCCATGATCTTCATTCCGAGAAATAACCTTTCTTACTTTTCCCAGACAGACCCGAGAGATCAGTACCGGCGTCTATTTCCGCCTCCGGGGGGACAAATGGAAAATTTTCGCCCCCCCCCCCCACGTATCCTTGCTCCCCGGAAGGTGTCTTTTTTGCGCTCTTTTAAGTGGTGGTCGCAAAGAGGGGCAGTTGCCCCCCTTCACCCCCCCCCCCCCGTAGACACCGGCCCTGCCAGAGATTCCAAAAATTGTATTTAAATACATAAAATCTGTTAATTAATTCCGCGCATTATTTAGGTACATCATTGTTAATACCATTGTGTTGTGTAACACACACACACACACAATAAAGTTGTTGTTGTTGTTCATTGTGTTGTTGTAGCGAAACAAAGACAAGGTAATATGGAACTGAATTCACGAGTGGATTCCGGTGCATCTCTTCGCTGGATTATCCTCATGACAAAACAGTCCTGCAGAAACTCCCTTCTTGTGAAAGGTAATAAAAAGGGATAATAGTGTTAACAAAAGATAATCGGGAGAACTGCTCATTTGTCGCTTGAAACCCTCTGTTTGTTGTTCCATTTTAATTGTTTGTTGTTGCATCTATGTTGTTGAATCAACTCAGCATTGAATGCAAAGGTCAAGTGATTCGAAACGAACGTAAGAAACCGTTAAATCTGTATACAAAACTATACTATAACGTGAAAATGTCAATACATATATGTTAAAAGTGCATAACTATGAGCATTTATTTCTGTATGTCTAACATACAGATACAAAACACGAAGGAACAGATGAGGAGTGTGCAAGCGGGTTAGTGGGCATTTCGATGAAGGCAACAATTTCTTGAGTTTGAGGAACGAAGACTACACAGAAGACAGACACGAACACGACGAGACATGCCCTGAACCTTATGTACCGAAATAGATTCTAGAATTCTTCTCAGTGTGGATTCACGCATCAGTGCTTCATATCACAAATATCCCTATATTTTCATGAGCACTTTTCTAGTTTTTCGTATTCATCGAAAAATGTTTACGTAATTATATATAAATCGGCATATATAAACAGATATATAAATAATGGCTTTCCACGCTAGACTTGGCCCTTCATGCCCCTTCTACGATCATGTTACGAGGCGCACTGCATTTGCCAACAAACCCGTTTGCCAACAGAAAGTACAACAGAACAACGACATGCGACATGTGCTTTTTGTCCCTGCTTTGTATTAAACGTCGCCCACGCTGAAGAACTTGCAGCTTTATTGGAACTAAAAACCGCAAGTGTTCGAGAACCGAGAAAATACGCAGCACGTTTTACTCCCACAACGTAGTTCGGCTCGCACTACATTGCGGCTGCGTTTATAAGCACCGCGGCTGATCAGAACCAAGTTGTTTTTCGGCGAGATGTCCGAAAGGTCACCATTTCCCGCAGCACGGTCAGCATTCCTAGATGTTGTGCAAATAAACGCGTGCTTGGACCAGTGTCTTTTATAAAGCGTGATAATTACGAAAGGCTCTGCTGGAAGTGCAGTGCCCTTCGAAGCAAACACGTCGTCTGCTACGCGACGACGTCTGCTTGTGAGAGAACGGCGAGTGAAGTCATGTCGCCATGGAAACCAGACGCTCGACCTGACGTCACATATCCTTATCAACCAATCAGCGTCCAGTGTCCTCGTTTCGAGCGGCCGAGAAGTTTCGCGCTAACATTTTTCTTTTCCTGTTTTTCGCGAGCGCTTTTCCTTCCTCGACCCTGGACAGAAAGAGAATGAAAACTAATATTTCCGCCAATAGGCTGCGCTGGCAATCCGCGTATTTATTTTTTGTCACGTGGAAGCAGGCTGGCCAATCGGGTGTGAGGTGGATTCTAAAAAAAAGAAAAGAAAAAGAAAGCAAATGGAGATTGAAAATAAGAAAGAGAAAGAAGAAACAGAGTGGTTGTGGTGGATACCCCGTGTGGCTGCCGTTTTCTTTATTGTTTCCAACCTTTTCCTGGATGTGCAGGGAGTGGTCAGAACAAGCACTGTTCCGACATCCATACACTTCGAAAACAAGTTGACGCGAACAATTACAAGACCAATATTTATGTCGGAGCGCTTTAAAACTTCTGTTTGTAGCAAAGTATGAAACAAAGGTCTTCACTGACGAAACGTGCGAGACAATGCGCTAATACGAGCACTCCCGAAAATGCAAACGTAAATGCGAACAAATTGTAGCGTGCGCCGCGAATAATAAAAGATGAAACATCAATATAGGCGATGGGATGTCATGTAACATCTTAAACATCCAGTTTCCTTTTACGTGTGACATCGTGTGATTTAATTTCACAAAATATTGACATGACGTGGCATAAAAAAAGAGAAATATGTTTCAATAATATAACCTACATTAAACAAAACCGAATATAAAAGTTTTTGGGTGCTTACAGTATACGTTGGAGGGCGTGATGTGTCATTTCGTTCAGTTCTCTTGTTGCTAAATCGTGAAAATTAAAATACAGCTGCCGGCATGTAGTCTCGCTTGTATGCGTAGTTTCGTACCAGTAGAAACTATATACGTTACGACATTTACTTAGCCCCGTTTTTGCAATTTGTTTGCCACAACAAGTTCTATGATATGTATACCGCTAAATACTAATGGGATGATACTAGTTGGTGTGGGTTGCTATTTACGCGGTTGACATTAAGTTCCATGCGTCAGGAACTCCACCAAGCGGGCTTTTAGGTCGAATACTGAAGAGTACTAATATCTTAGTCATTTGTAACTTCTCCGTATTTGACAAAATCATCGGCAAATAACCGGACGTTTAGAACGTACACAATGCGGTAAATCATTTACAAACATTGTAGTGGGTCGAGTACCGGACATGGTGGTACGCTGCAGAGAACAGATAGGTGTTAATTCGGAGCAAACTTGTTAGCCGTTACGTTCAGTATCGAATTACACCAACCAAGAATAGAGGCGTTCAATAGAGAACTACACCAAAGTCTAAAGTATCGAATGAAAAGGAAAAGCAAAGGACAAGGCGTTCAAAAAAGAAGTACACCAAAGTACAAAGTATCGGATGGAAAGGTACAGCAAAGGACAAGGCATTCAATAGAGAACTACACCAAAGCCTAAAGTATCGAATGGAAAGGAAAAGCAAAGGACAATGCGTTCTTAAGAGAAGTACACCAAAGTCTAAGGTATCGAACAAAAAGGAAAAGCAAAGGACAACGCGCTCAAAGAGAAGTATCACCAAAGTATAAAGTATTGGATAGAAATGTATAGCAAAGGACAAAGCGTTCAATAGAGAACTACATCAAAATCTAAAGTATCGATTACAAAGGAAAGGAAAAGCAAAGGACAAGGCGTTGAAAAGAGAACTATCACTAAAGTGTAAAGTATTCCGTGGAAATGTACAGCAAAGGGCAAGACGTTCAATAGAGAACTACACCAAAGTCTAAAGTATTGAATGAAAAGGAAAAGCAAAGGACAAGGCGTTCAAAAGAGAAGTACACCAAAGTACAAAGTATTGGATGGAAAGGTACAGCAAAGGACAAGGCATTCAATAGAGAAGTATCACCAAAGTATAAAGTATTGGATAGAAATGTATAGCAAAGGACAAAGCGTTCAATAGAGAACTACACCAAAGTCTAAAGTATTGGATGAAAATGTACAGCAAAGGACAAGGCGTGCAAAAGAGAAGTACACCAAAGTCTAAAGAAAGGAAAAGCAAAGAAGAAGGCGTGCAAAAGAGAAGTATCGCCAAAGTCTAAAGTATTGGATAGAAATGTATAGCAAAGGACAAAGCGTTCAATAGAGAACTACACCAAAGTCTAAAGTATCGAATGAAAAGGAAAAGCCAAGGACAAGGCGTTCAAAAGGAAGTACACCAAAGTACAAAGTATCGGATGGAAAGGTACCGCAAAGGACAAGGCGTCAAAAGAGAAGTACACCTAAGTCTAAGGTATCGAATAAAAAGGAAAAGCAAAGGACAAGGCGCTCAAAAGAGAAGTATCACCAAAGTCTAAAGAAAGGAAAAGCAAAGGAGAAGGCGTGCAAAAGAGAAGTATAGCCAAAGTATAAAGTATTGGATGGAAATGTATAGAAAAGGGCAAGGCGTTCAATAGAGAACTACACCAAAGTCTAAAGTATCGAATAAAAATGAAAGCAAAGGACAAGGCGTTCAAAAGAGTAGTATGACCAAAGTATAAAGTATCGGATGGGAAGGTACAGCAAAGGACAAGGCGTTCAATAGAGAACTACATCAAAGTCTAAAGCATCGAATGAAAAGGAAAAGCAAAGGACAAGGCGTTCAAAAGAGAAGTACACCAAAGTACAAAGTATCGGATGGAAAGGTACCGCAAAGGACAAGGCGTCAAAAGAGAAGTACACCAAAGTCTAAGGTATCGAATAAAAAGGAAAAGCAGAGGACAAGGCGTTCAAAAGAGAAGTACACCAAAGTCTAAGGTATCGAACAAACAGGAAAAGCAAAGGACAAGGCGCTCAAAAGAGAAGTATCACCAAAGTCTAAAGAAAGGAAAAGCAAAGGAGAAGGCGTGCAAAAGAGAAGTATCGCCAAAGTCTAAAGTATTGGATAGAAATGTATAGCAAAGGACAAAGCGTTCAACAGAGAACTACATCAGTCTAAAGTATCGAAAAAAAGGAAAAGGACAAGGCGTTCAAACGAGAAGTACACCAAAGTATAAAGTATTGGATGGAAATGTATAGCAAAGGACAAGGCGTTCAATAGAGAACGACACCAAAGTCTAAAATATCGAATGAAAATGAAAAACAAAGGACAAGGCGTTCAAAAGACGAGTATGACCAAAGTATAAAGTATCGTATGGAAAGGAAAAGCAAAGGACAAGGCGTTCAAAAGAGCAGTACACCAAAGTCTAAGGTATCGAATAAAAAGGAAAAGCAAAGGACAAGGCGTTCAAAAGAGAAGTACACCAAAGTCTAAGGTGTCGAATAAAAAGGAAAAACAAAGGACAAGGCGCTCAAAAGAGAAGTACACCAAAGTCTAAGGTATCGAATAAAAAGGAAAAGCAAAGGACAAGGCGTTCAAAAGAGAAGTACACCAAAGTCTAAGGTGTCGTATAAAAAGGAAAAACAAAGGACAAGGAGCTCAAAAGAGAAGTACACCAAAGTCTAAGGTATCGAATAAAAAGGAAAAGCAAAGGACAAGGAGCTCAAAAGAGAAGTACACCAAAGTCTAAGGTGTCGAATAAAAAGGAAAAGCAAAGGACAAGGCGCTCAAAAGAGAAGTACACCAAAGTCTAAGGTATCGAATAAAAAGGAAAAGCAAAGGACAAGGCGCTCAAAAGAGAAGTACACCAAAGTCTAAGGTATCGAATAAAAAGGAAAAGCAAAGGACAAGGCGCTCAAAAGAGAAGTACACCAAAGTCTAAGGTGTCGAATAAAAAGGAAAAGCAAAGGACAAGGCGCTCAAAAGAGAAGTACACCAAAGTCTAAGGTATCGAATAAAAAGGAAAAGCAAAGGACAAGGCGCTCAAAAGAGAAGTACACCAAAGTCTAAGGTGTCGAATAAAAAGGAAAAACAAAGGACAAGGCGCTCAAAAGAGAAGTACACCAAAGTCTAAGGTATCGAATAAAAAGGAAAAACAAAGGACAAGGCGCTCAAAAGAGAAGTACACCAAAGTCTAAGGTATCGAATAAAAAGGAAAAGCAAAGGACAAGGCGCTGAAAAGAGAAGTACACCAAAGTCTAAGGTATCGAATAAAAAGGAAAAGCAAAGGACAAGGCGCTGAAAAGAGAAGTACACCAAAGTCTAAGGTATCGAATAAAAAGGAAAAGCAAAGGACAAGGCGCTGAAAAGAGAAGTACACCAAAGTCTAAGGTATCGAATAAAAAGGAAAAGCAAAGGACAAGGCGCTCAAAAGAGAAGTACACCAAAGTCTAAGGTATCGAATAAAAAGGAAAAGCAAAGGACAAGGCGCTCAAAAGAGAAGTACACCAAAGTCTAAGGTATCGAATAAAAAGGAAAAACAAAGGACAAGGCGCTCAAAAGAGAAGTACACCAAAGTCTAAGGTATCGAATAAAAAGGAAAAACAAAGGACAAGGCGCTCAAAAGAGAAGTACACCAAAGTCTAAGGTATCGAATAAAAAGGAAAAGCAAAGGACAAGGCGCTCAAAAGAGAAGTACACCAAAGTCTAAGGTATCGAATAAAAAGGAAAAGCAAAGGACAAGGCGCTCAAAAGAGAAGTACACCAAAGTCTAAAGTGTCGAATAAAAAGGAAAAGCAAAGGACAAGGCGCTCAAAAGAGAAGTACACCAAAGTCTAAGGTATCGAATAAAAAGGAAAAGCAAAGGACAAGGCGCTCAAAAGAGAAGTACACCAAAGTCTAAGGTATCGAATAAAAAGGAAAAGCAAAGGACAAGGCGCTCAAAAGAGAAGTACACCAAAGTCTAAGGTATCGAATAAAAAGGAAAAGCAAAGGACAAGGCGCTCAAAAGAGAAGTACACCAAAGTCTAAGGTATCGAATAAAAAGGGAAAGCAAAGGACAAGGCGCTCAAAAGAGAAGTACACCAAAGTCTAAAGTGTCGAATAAAAAGGAAAAGCAAAGGACAAGGCGCTCAAAAGAGAAGTACACCAAAGTCTAAGGTATCGAATAAAAAGGAAAAGCAAAGGACAAGGCGCTCAAAAGAGAAGTACACCAAAGTCTAAGGTATCGAATAAAAAGGAAAAGCAAAGGACAAGGCGCTCAAAAGAGAAGTACACCAAAGTCTAAGGTATCGAATGAAAAGGAAAAGCAAAGGACAAGGCGCTCAAAAGAGAAGTACACCAAAGTCTAAGGTCTCGAATAAAAAGGAAAAGCAAAGGACAAGGCGCTCAAAAGAGAAGTACACCAAAGTCTAAGGTGTCGAATAAAAAGGAAAAGCAAAGGACAAGGCGCTCAAAAGAGAAGTACACCAAAGTCTAAGGTATCGAATAAAAAGGAAAAGCAAAGGACAAGGCGCTCAAAAGAGAAGTACACCAAAGTCTAAGGTATCGAATAAAAAGGAAAAGCAAAGGACAAGGCGCTCAAAAGAGAAGTACACCAAAGTCTAAGGTATGAATAAAAAGGAAAAGCAAAGGACAAGGCGCTCAAAAGAGAAGTACACCAAAGTCTAAGGTATCGAATAAAAAGGAAAAGCAAAGGACAAGGCGCTCAAAAGAGAAGTACACCAAAGTCTAAAGTGTCGAATAAAAAGGAAAAGCAAAGGACAAGGCGCTCAAAAGAGAAGTACACCAAAGTCTAAGGTATCGAATAAAAAGGAAAAGCAAAGGACAAGGCGCTCAAAAGAGAAGTACACCAAAGTCTAAGGTATCGAATAAAAAGGAAAAGCAAAGGACAAGGCGCTCAAAAGAGAAGTACACCAAAGTCTAAGGTATCGAATAAAAAGGAAAAGCAAAGGACAAGGCGCTCAAAAGAGAAGTACACCAAAGTCTAAGGTATCGAATAAAAAGGGAAAGCAAAGGACAAGGCGCTCAAAAGAGAAGTACACCAAAGTCTAAAGTGTCGAATAAAAAGGAAAAGCAAAGGACAAGGCGCTCAAAAGAGAAGTACACCAAAGTCTAAGGTATCGAATAAAAAGGAAAAGCAAAGGACAAGGCGCTCAAAAGAGAAGTACACCAAAGTCTAAGGTGTCGAATAAAAAGGAAAAACAAAGGACAAGGCGCTCAAAAGAGAAGTACACCAAAGTCTAAGGTATCGAATAAAAAGGAAAAGCAAAGGACAAGGCGCTCAAAAGAGAAGTACACCAAAGTCTAAGGTATCGAATAAAAAGGAAAAGCAAAGGACAAGGCGCTCAAAAGAGAAGTACACCAAAGTCTAAGGTCTCGAATAAAAAGGAAAAGCAAAGGACAAGGCGCTCAAAAGAGAAGTACACCAAAGTCTAAGGTGTCGAATAAAAAGGAAAAGCAAAGGACAAGGCGCTCAAAAGAGAAGTACACCAAAGTCTAAGGTATCGAATAAAAAGGAAAAGCAAAGGACAAGGCGCTCAAAAGAGAAGTACACCAAAGTCTAAGGTATCGAATAAAAAGGAAAAGCAAAGGACAAGGCGCTCAAAAGAGAAGTACACCAAAGTCTAAGGTATCGAATAAAAAGGAAAAGCAAAGGACAAGGCGCTCAAAAGAGAAGTACACCAAAGTCTAAGGTATCGAATAAAAAGGAAAAACAAAGGACAAGGCGCTCAAAAGAGAAGTACACCAAAGTCTAAGGTGTCGAATAAAAAGGAAAAGCAAAGGACAAGGCGCTCAAAAGAGAAGTACACCAAAGTCTAAGGTATCGAATAAAAAGGAAAAGCAAAGGACAAGGCGTTCAAAAGAGAAGTACACCAAAGTCTAAGGTGTCGAATAAAAAGGAAAAACAAAGGACAAGGCGCTCAAAAGAGAAGTACACCAAAGTCTAAGGTATCGAATAAAAAGGAAAAGCAAAGGACAAGGCGCTCAAAAGAGAAGTATCGCCAAAGTATAAAGTATTGGATAGAAATGTATAGCAATGGACAAAGCGTTCAACAGAGAACTGCATCAAAGTCTGAAGTATCGAATGGAACAGAAAAGCAAAGGACAAGGCGTTCAAAAGAGAAGTATCACTAAGGTATAAAGTATTAGATGGAAATGTATAGAAAAGGACAGGACGTTCAACAAGAACTACACCAAAGTCTAAAGTATATAATGAAAAGGAGAAGGAAAGGACAAGGCGGTCAAAAGAGAAGTATCACCAAAGTATAAAATATTGGTGGAAAGGTATAGCAAAAGATTATGACTTCAACAGAGAATTATACCAAAGTGTGAAGTGCTGAATGAAGAATGTAGCTAAACATAAAGCAGGAATTAGGAAACGCGCTGTGACTTCAAATATTATGCGAAAGTGTAGCAAGACTCGAAGTATCATACGTAGGAAAACGTTGAGAAACATGAAGTGACACGTATAATACGCGTCAAGTGAGCGCGTAGCATATGTATTGACATGCCGAAGTCTTTGAGCAGCTAATCTGAAGTTAACATCGGGACAAATTGGAAATGACTAACATCACGCGTCACGAGGCAAAAGTTCCTTTCCGTACAGTAGTTCGGCGCCAAACATGTATGCATCCCCCTTTCACCTACGCGTTGTGATCGTCCGCAAGAAAACCCCGATGGTACAGTGGCAGCTACCGATGGTTTGCCATAAAGAGGGCGCCTCCTCGGGTCCTTCGCGGTTGCCAGACGTCATACCACGGCATCTTCCTTATCTGGAGAAGGCGCGCAGGAGGCAACTGCGCGGTGTCCGATTACTGAACAACTCCGTATACCACGGCACACGGGCAGAAACAGGCGCAAAGTTCGAACTCCGCATCGGATCGCGTTGCACAAACGAAGGAAAGAAGGGATAAAAAGAATATCGACTGACAACAAGAAGAAAGATCGCGTATATAAACAATAAGCACGCCAAGAAAGGTGGAGGTGCCGTACAAAATATTGCTCGGTGTCTCGTTACCTGTATGGGCCTCACAGGCATGGCTGCTAATTACTGCAGCTGTATCCGAGAGCGAGAGCCAAACTAAAAAGACGCTATCATTTGTTTATGTTTATGATGCTCAAACTTCCGCGTAAGATATTTTAACTAAATTCGCGACCAATTATTGGTAATTCGGTTCCGGTTTCAGTTCTGTCAGGCAACCAAAGAGACCAATTCGAGATTCATGGTTGCGCCTTGTCGTACGTCAAAACGGTCCTCAATCCCCGTGAATGAGATGCAAACACGTCGTTTTCCTTTCTTGCTTGTATCAGAGGTTGTGACGTTTTGACGGATGAAGTTTGGCGCTTCCGAAATCCATCGAAGAATGCCATTAAATATCCGAAAATAAATTCACCGTATTTCGAAAAGCTCCGAGTATATGTGCCTCCCTCAGACTCTCACTGACTCGGAGTTTCAAAAAAATGGCGGTGTTCGTCGCAAAAAGCATTTACTTTACCATATGCGTGTCCTTTGGGGTACTTGGGGCTCCCAAATGCTCTGGGACGATCCCAGCCTTCGTTGTGTCAGAGGTGTACGAACACGCGCATAACATTCGATGTTTGCGAAAATAGTTTCCAAATGAATTCCAGCTCGTATTTTACTTATCTGGCCAACAAGGGAGTCTTGCATCTTGTGACGAAGTGCAAATTTTCATGCACTACAATGTTTGTACCTGAGCAAAGGTACTCTATTCGAGACTTGAGACGTATTCAGAACATTGCGATCCATCTTATATCGCAAAAAGTTGCTCGTTTAATACTGCAGTAAGCGGTGTAGAGATGGAGTGCCGGAAGGAGAGGGGTTAGTATGCGTAATGGGCCGACTTCAGAGGAAACTGTTCGGAGAACCTGGGATAGCGCAGTGGGTGGCATTATTCGAACCTCACAACCGACTGTAGGTCGATAAACACAGAGTGAATATATTCACAAATACGTATCGCAAACACGGCAGCGTAGGAAACATGTCCAGAGAAGTTTTTATTATTATTATTTTATACTTCAGAATGGGTGTATGTGTCTGTCCCCATTGACGAAACGGCCGCTCAACTGCATCGTCATCGACATGGCCAGCATCACCAGTTGGAGATGCTTCGAGATCACACTAAGGGTCTCAAGGTTCTCTCTCGGCTTTTCCTCAAGACGTCGACATAGTTTCCGCTCATGTTGGCCCAGTACGGTATACGGCCGTATTCTTGAACGATCCTCAACTCGATACCACGTCTTGTGGAGTATTCGTGGAAAGGATCTCCTCCGCCCAGAGGACGTTTCGAGTCAAGGTCGATTTTGAAGCACAAAACCAGACTCGAGGAGCAGCTCGAGTGGAGGGTCGAGTCGAGGACCGTTTAAGAATACGGCGCATAACCTCGATACAACTTTGCTCCTGACGACAGCATGATGCCTAGAAAGCCCGCGCTCTGATTTCCCCCTTTGCTACCTGCCCCACACAGCTGTGAGAACATAAATCATTGACGAACAGTATTCTTTTTCCCCCGTAACATCATAGGGCGCAAAGAACACGCTCAAGCTTATCACGGTGGAAGCACACGGAGATATCTTATCTCTGACCCAGAGCGGAGAGTCAGAAGCGATAAAAAGAGTCCGCTAGCTCTCCCAACGCAGTTTGCAAAGACTAGGGTCGGTCAAGGCTCAGAAGGATGTGCGGATCAACTTTTGAACACCACGAAGCAGCTGTGGCTGTGAGCGGCATGCAGAGGACGCCAAGAGTTAGCACGCGTCCTTGGCTGACTAGGAAGGGAACGTCATACAAAACGACACGTGATGTCGAATGACGGCCCACCATGACGTGATGTTGAACGAATTTCCAGAAAAGTGCCTACCATTCATTTCAATGTCAAGCCCTGAGGGTACCAATTAATAGATCCACGATTTTATCCGTGTATTCACACCAGCGACATACTCACGGAAGATTCTAGCGGAAGAAAAAGCGAAACCACCGCTGAGTTCCGTCCCGCGTTGTGTTGAGCATTCACACGGTGCGGTATACCGGGAGTGGCGTACTGCGCATTTTGCAGACGACACTTAGCAGACGACACCGTCAGCGTGTTTTCCTGTCGTCTGCTACGGAATATATTGTGGCTGTGGCGCAGGATATTCCCCATGGTTAGCAGTGTACGTGAAGACACGACTCTGAGCGCTCGCGTTCACGTGACAGCAGAAAGCTATGACGTTTTTCGCATCTTCCGCTTCTGGGGAAATGTCGCTCGTGTGAGTACACGGTGAGGGTAATAAATAAATAAATGTTCCGCTGCCGAATGCCGTACAGGCCTATCCTTTTAAACAGCTTCGCTTCCTTTAGGTAACCTCGGACGGCACAGCAAGGTTCGAACCCACCGCCTTTCAGCATGACCTTGAAGCTGTCACCGTGGAGAGTATATGGGTAATTAATTTACTAATTATGAACTTACGGATGCTGATACCAATAATTGCAACTAATGCAAAATAATTCGGTTCGGAAAATGGTCCACGAACGAACGAGTAACTAAGTGCGTAAGACGTTGTGTTGATACTTTAAAAATGATAAAGGACATACTCCACTTGTCACACGGAATATCATTCGCTAATGAGTAAAGTATTATACTAGAGCGTCCATTCCGCGGTGACTTTTTGCTTTTTTGTTTTGTTTTCAAAAACATTTTCAGCCCAAACTGCTAATGACGCTTCTTTTGCTGGGAATTTATCGGATTATCTGAGTTTGTGCGAGCATTGCCCGCATGGTTCTGTATTTTTGTTTGAAGCAATTATTACCCTCTCCTCTACATATGCGTGGTACAGCGGAGTAATGCTAATAAATAAATATGGCAAACAGGGAACACGTGCGTTCAAGGTCACTGGGAACGAGGATATTTCTTCGCAAATTGTTTATTAAGTCGTCCTTTTTAATGACAAAAGTAAATCACCTCGTAAAGCGTCGATAACTTTTACTTTGTATTTTTTGTTGTTGACGTTTCTTACTACCATCGACAGTACGCAGATCGTGCCCTCCCCCAAAGTGATTCGGTAAAGCGAATGTCCTTTTCGTGTAATGTCAGTACATGTTCCTGTGTGACATTCAATTTCTCTATCTCCACGTCTGTGTGACGCGCAAGAATAACAAAATTAATTTCGAGTGTGCAAAGGTGCAGTTTGCAAAGGCGTGATACGGCGTGCAACCTGCCAGGCGTCTGGCAACATTGCTCTTCGAAGGTCGATTTCCTCCGCCCCACAGTTGCTGGCAGCCCTGGCAGCCTTCCAAACAAGGGGAGCATGCTGTTGCTAGGACGCAAAATCCCCCAGTGACGTCACTTACTTCTCTTGGTGAATCCGAAACTATCAAGTTTTGTGGTTCTTTCGAAAATTCGTGGAAGCGCATTCGCTGACGGCATATTGCGTGGAATTCGAAAGCGTTATACGATGGACGGGAAGTCGATTTGACTTTCTCTGTCGAATAGTTTATGCAGTGCCGACGCTTGCGACAGACAGCGAACATAGTAGTGCGAACTGTGAACCAGCTTACACGTTCTGTACAGGCTTGCACAACACTATCACATCTGGTTATTAATATTATTATTATTATTATTTTGTAACGAGAATAATAATATCGATTCAATCGTTCGTTGCGGAGCTTATAGTGAGCTCGAATTGTAAATTTTGTGCGCGAGTAATTTGCATAATATTTACTGAAATAAATGAACATAAATACAACGTGCACGAAATGGGGATTGAATTGTATATATTATAAATTAAATTAAAATTAAAGAACAAGATTATAAATCGACGACCGCCTCGGGAAATAGGTTTTATTTCCACCCCAAAGGCTCTAAAAGAAGTCACTCAAATTTTGCACTTGATATAGGAAAGCGTATTTCACCCACCGAGCGGCGAAAGCTATTCTCATGTCATCTCGTCAAGTGCACGGCACCTGCAGCTCTCGCAACAGATGAGCTTTCTTCGGCAAAAAGCAGACGGAAAACCCCGAAACGAAACAGGAGCACATCTGTACAAACCACATAATCGAAAACAGTTTCAGTGAAATGCAGAAAGAAAATGAAATCGTGTAACCTCACATTAGTTGGAATAATTGCGGCAGTTGACGTTAATTTCACTAAATGCTTCGTTTGCTTTTCTCTAAACGCTGGGAGTGGTGACAATTTTGTGAAGCTATCGGGAGTAACCACGCTGTAAAATCGACGGCGATATGCAGCAATTTCGTGGGCATGAGGGCAGTGCCTAACATCCACGTTTATCACAAGCAACACTTGGTATAATAAGCGTGAGAAGTGAAAAAAAAAAAAAAAATACTGGTGTCATAGGTACTGGTACGAGGACCGTAAATGTCAAACGTTACAAGGTATTGTGCTTATCGTAAGTAACGCTGGTGATAGTGAAGTCGGAGAGGGGAGTTTCAAGATGATTCGAAATTACCGAAATCACTTTCGGAATATTTGGAGAGTTTTTTTTTTCTTTATTCTTCTTAGTTTATTCACTTTGTATTCCGCGTAGGCATTGCCCAGTGATCGTCTGCGGACACGGACAGATGGACCGCAGGTTCACGAGTACAGAGGAAAAGTTAGTTAGGAGCTAAACTTTTTCTTCGTTGAACAAATTGAAACGGTGCAAGCGAGCTGGTCTACTGTAGAAAGAGGTAACATTTACTCGAATTTTGAGGAACACAGAAAACGGTGAGAGAACGTAAGGCTTGTGTGTTCCTCCAACTCAAGAAAATATTACCTCGTTTTCTTCGTGTCTGGTCTAGGTCGTCTGGCTACCTCGCGATAAATTACGGCGTGTATATTTTTACTACTAATATATATGTATACCATAGTCAGGAAATGGAGTAGCGAACGGACACAAACGAACAGGCGAGCCAGCGCGCGAAGTTCAATTGCAGCAGACGATCATCTGTAAAGCCGCCAAGGACGCTCAGAGCGGCCGGCTAGCCTCATTAAAATTTATCCCCCGTTACAAGCGTCCAGTTTTAGAAGAACTATGACCACCATTCCACGCAAAGGAATATTCAAAGGACAACAGAAAAAGCACGGGAGGGGCCGTGGAATGTACGGACATTCCATTGACGTCATCAGGCATGATCGTCTGCTGAGTATTTTCAGTATTTCAGTAGGCTCTTTCCACCCCCCCACCCCCCATTAATGATCGTCTGTGACCACTCTTTTTAAAACAAACAAGGCACCCGAACGCATCATGGGCTGTAACATATGTAGACTGTGATGACAAGCATATATTCGTGCGCCAGAAATGCTACGTGTACATTTCACAAACAGACTTCGTAAAAAAAAAAAATCGCTCGTACACCGTCGACTTCGAAGTTTGTGTCGCAAAACTTCTCATCTGCTAGCGAATATCCCACGCGCGCGCTTTCTCGTGCATTACAAGACACACGCTACCAGTGCGCCGAAAAGAACGCAAACTACGGGTCCCCTGGCCCGCTACCATCATGGCGTCGTTCTGTCTGCCGTCAGTTGACGTCACCACACCTACTGGCACCGCTGCGCCCAATTCGCCGGCTTCCATCACGTGACCGAAGGCTCTCGGTCGTTCACGTGACCATCTTTCCCCTGATGGCGCGTGCGTTTCTCTTCCCTACAATCTCCGGCGCTGGAAAAGCGTATTTGCTGAGAAGCAGACGGCAGCGACGGCGGTGTGCAATGAGCGTCTATTTCGCCGAATGCGCGCAAACGTTTTGACGTGCCGCGCGGTTTTGTGACTTGACAACTGTATCACGTTTGGTTTCAGTGAGTGTGTGTGCGTGCCCGACCTCGCCAGGTCGGACGTCATCCTGTGTCTGACACCGGACTTCTATGGCATGGGTGTAGAGGTCAGCCCGCTTCACGCTCGTAGATTCAAGGTATGTAAAAAAAAACACACACGTCATTTCATACTGTTAAAGTTTTCGCAGTACGATTCAACTCATCTCCTCCTCCTGAAGCCCTACCAAAGATGTTACTCTGTTGTCAGCAGGTGTGTTCGTCTTGTTTAGAGCTTTGACATAAAAGTTGAGCGGAAGTATCCGCGCGAAATTGCGGCGCAATGTCCCAGGGAAGAGTTTTATCTCGCGCACCGCCAGCGACCGAACACTTCTCTGGTCCTATCAGGAGCCACGATGAATCAGTCACTAGCGATGAAATCAGCCTGCAACTCAGCAGAGTGGGGAAGTGCGAGGAAAACAAGCTTGGGCAGCCATTTTTGACCCGATGCGGCACAAGTTAAGAAATTGTGATGTTGCCGGCATCCGAGCTCGAAAGCCACCGGTCGTCCCACGTGAACGGACAGTCTAGGATTGGAGGCGAGAGCGGTTGACAACAGGTCAAAATGCGCTCTGCTTTGCAAGACTGCTCTGCGAGGAAGGCAACGGCGGCACAGATAATGTTTGCGTTGGCCTCCACGCGGTGGCGCCACCGATTTTCTCCGAGAAGCGCATCTGTGAGTGGGGTTCGCCGTACCAGCTCTCCACGCACGAGGTCTGGGCTGCATTCTTCTATGTTTGATGGGGCGGGATGTTGGTTTTCGTTTCGAGCACACTTCTTTGTATTGTAGCCAACTTCTGAACAGTTCCATGAAACTTTGTTACATGCTGTCTAGCCGGTAACCTCCAGTTTCTCTTGCAGATGATAACGCAATATCCTCCCTCCCATATGCACCTTCTTCTCAACTCTCCACTGCGTACAGTTTGGTGCCATTCTCAGCTTTAATTGTTTGGCAGCGTGTGTCGCTATATTCGCTCGCGTAGACTACCATGTTGTTGCGATGACAAAATATGGTTCGCATCTGCGGTTGAAGTCTGCTAGCGCAATATGTGCAGTGAGCAACCCTGAGTTGTTTTGACTACGCTCCTTTCTGCCCCTTTTTTTGCGGCCTACTTTCCTCATCCTTGCCCTCTTTTCCGTTTCGGGTACACTTTTACAGCGTTTTGCAACCCTATTCTCGGTTCTACAGTGCCCTAGTATCAGCTCTAAGCTCCTTCGTCATGTAAAAAGTAACTTCGCTAAAGTAACCTTCTTTCTCGCACATATCATTGCACTGAGTCACATTCACACGATGTGCTCATCCCGTATGGCCTCTGCTTCTGGGGAAAGACCCGAGGAAAGTGTGCCGTTGGACAGACCCGATTAGTTGTGTCAGCGTGTAGTATAACTTACACACAGCCGTCCTCTCCCCGTCTCTGGTGTAATGGGACTGGCCCAATGACGCACTTCCTTAAAGGGGTTGGGACACCTTCGTACATGTGGTCCATTACATCATGGACGTATTGTACTGCACGCCAGAATACTGATGAAAAAAGAATTATTCTTCTACGTGTCGTAGTTAGCGAGATACAAGCCCTCAGACACACTCCCGAGCCGAGCGCAGACGTCACAGAGCTCAGAGTTGCGCCCATTCCCATTGGCAGCAGTAAGCACGTGACTTCCCGTGCGTTGCCTCACTGGTGGCGGCGAGCGCTGTGACGTCAGAGCCACATGAGTTTCGGTATTCGCGGTGCCCATTCTCTCCGCTTCTATTGCCCTTTTTGCTGTGAAACTTTCAATGCAGTTTCATGTCGGTTCAAAGAACCGCCTTTTACGATTATCTGAGATAACCTGGAATGACCTGTCTCAACCCCTTCAGTCTTTTATATAAGATATTGCATTTGAAGTTTTTCATATCCTTCCATTTGCTAGTTCATGCGTCATGATTGTAACATTTGCATAAGACATCACTGCCACACTCTTTTCCACCAGAAGGTGGTCATTTAGACAATATCCCGTACGTAGGTCTATTTGTCAGTAATGCGCCAAATGCGAGCAAAATATCTAAAGTGATGTGTTAAATGTGTTAATGACTACAAGGCAATGTGCATGTTTCATTGCTATGCTAACTACGAGCAATTACCCCTTTCCCTTAAAGGGATTGTGACACTTTGAATATGCGGGACAAAAGTGATTATCTTTCTACGTGTCGTTGTTCCCGAGACACAAACCAGGAGTCGAGCACATTCCTAGCCCGAGGAGGAGCCATTCCTATTGGCTCTCGTAAGCACGTGACTTCTCCCGGGACCGCCTCAGTGTTGGCGATGCGTGCCTTGATGTCACATAGGGACGAGTTTCTGCGCGTCTGCTTTGCTGCAAGTCTAGGAATACAGGTTGACGTGGATGCAAAGAAAAGCATCTCTTGCATTGAACATAGGAGCCGACGTGTCACAACCCCTTTAAGGCAGGCTCCCCCCGTTGACACGCTGTTCTTCGACTATCTGTTTACTTCCAGGTGTGAGGATTTCCATCTAAGGATGACGATGCCGACGCATAGAGTAATGTCTTCCCGCTTGTATCGCTTTGCAAATCCGCGTCGGGCGCGGTTGCGAGATTTCGTCCGTTTGCCCCTCGTGCCTCCCTGATTGTTGGCAACCATGATCCACCACGTCACTGAAAACAGACGCTACTTTCGTCCTCAATGGCAGTGCTCGCAACAGGTTAGTCTCAAATCCCCAATAAATATGTGCTGGGATTACTAATTGTCTTCAAGCTCTCTTCCTTTCTTTCCCCTCCCCCCCTTCTCATGGTGGCCAGCGCATTTTTTCAGGACGTGTATAAAGTTGGCGGGTTCATTTGTCTGTGTACGTTTGATTGTCCGGTGGGGGACGTTTCTGGAGATTCAACTTTTGGTGAATCTTTTTTTTAGCTATGTGTACCGTCAGCTTTTCTTTTTTTCTTTCTGCACTCGTTGTTTGTGTGTGTGCTGTGATCGGCGTATGTGCTGTCCGTTTGCATGTCCACATCACTGCAAGAATTGAGAGTTCGAGAACTCTCGTTGCGTTCGACACATATAAGGTGGGCAGTGTGCAGCTTAATGTGTCGGGACTTGGGAGTGCGCCCCCTTTGCCAAACCGCCCTTGGAAAGTAATAACCCGCGTCACCTAGCGACTGCCAGCGCATGTGCATCGCAAGCCTCGCTAGCAGACGACAGTTCCGCGCGAATCCTGGGGGCGCACCATGAAGGTGAGTCACGTGACGGGGCCGAATTTCCCCCTGAACGAAGAAGGAAAAAAAAAAAGACATACAACCTCCACTCCCTTCCCTCCTCCTGGTGCGATCAGCTGACAGATGTTTTGTCAAACAGGGACGCGGGAACAAAGAGTGCGCTGCGTTCGCCACCGCGATTTCTAGGCTTGCGACCGGCCCAAGTCTTGCAGAGTTGCAGACGACGCGGAGATCTGTCAATGACGCGCTCGGCGTTATGACGAAACGCGTGCACGTCATTATAACAGGTATCTGCGATCGTTTCCGTCGCACAGAGGTCGTCTGCTTCGTATACGACTGCCATAATTGCGGGACATTAGCTTATTTCTCTAACACTTCTAACATGCAGTGACGAGACAACCTGCGGACAAAGAAAAGTTGGACAAAGTATACGAAGTATAATAGGTAGCATAGAACAATTTATGCTTGATGCAAAGTTGTTGTGTGTTGTACAGCGCCATCAAGCGGCGTCTTGAGCAAGATTTTTTTCTAAACTTGTTGACTTATCCCACCTGTTCGAGCGGAACACTGCTTTCAACTCTCGAATTCAATTCACCATTTTGGTTTTCCTGTGTGAAAATTGTTTTCCGGCACGCTGGGAAACTCCGTTGAACAGCAGCTGCATCTATTCCTTATTTATTTATTTTTTAAGTCACATTCGCGGTAAAGTCAGGAATATAACACGAGCCGATGGAAAGGCCAAAGGAACGAACGCGGAGAACAAAGTAATTGCGCGTGGGCGAGAGGCGCATGCGCATGCAGGAGGGATAGCATAGAGAAGGAAGGACAGCGAGAAGGACAGAGCCCTTCTGGGAAGCGAGTGAGGGAGGGGCGCCCTGTCGCCTGTTTTTAGTTTAGCTGCGGGCAGCTCACGCATGCGCGGGAGATGTCGGCGCTGCTTTTCGAACGGCGCCCGCCCGCCTCTCTCTCTCCTCAGCTGATGCGTGTTTTTTTTTTCTTTTTTTTTTTGTTTTTTTTTTCTCTTTTCCTGTTCTTTTTGGCGTAGCGGAGGCGTCCCATTTTCGAGAGCGCGAAAAGATATTGCCGCTGTTCTGCCATGCTGTGTGCTCCGCGCTTTAGCTGGTTATTCCATTGTAGATTCTCTATTTTATTTCTCAGTTCTTTGCCAGTTTTCGTGTGCCAGTGATGAATTTAAAAGGTGGAACGACAGAAAAATAGAAAACGAAAACTTCCTGAAGTTTACAGTTTCGGAGTTTTCAAGTAGTTGAATAAAAACAATTTCGACAGTGCTTCGCTCCCCGCAGTCAAGACTTCGACGTCTTTATTATTTGACACAGGAAACACATAGGTGTCGATTTTTATTCTGACATTTGGTGACGCGCAAAACTCCGTTGCTGTGCGTTTCAACAGTATCAGTCAGGACTAACAGCTTGCTAGACTACCGCTTTTAAACGCGCCCTCGTTAATTCGCCGTAACATTCAATTGAATTGCACTTCAATGTGGACACGAGAACGTGTAGTTCAGGTTTTTCATAATGTTTTCATTAATGAAGGAAGGCGCAGAAGGTAGGTGAAATTTTCTACAGATGTTATTCAGTTTCAATGTTCCAGGAATGCATCCGCGACATTATTTTACTTTGATGGCACCAAGAAGTGAACGCTGCAGCGTCAACAAAGACTATTGCGAAAGTACAGCTGGACTCAAACCAGAGACAAGCGCGCGCTTTTTCAAACCTCTCGCCACAAACATACGAGGAGTCGAAACCAAAACCATGCTGTTTTGGTCTCTCATCGAGGTGGTGTCTACAACAAGCCTCTTTTTTTTCTTTTTTTTTTTTTCGCGCGCGGTTGGTTGGACGACGCGCAGACGACGCACTGGCTAGTTCGCTTGGAGGCCGCATGGCATCGGGCGGCGGCGCTGCGGTCGGGTCAGTGTTTCCTTCCGCGGCCGAGGACTTTGAACTCCCTCGTCGTCTGCAAATTTTCTCCCTCGCTGCTGCTGCTGCGCGTTGTACTGCTACGCTGCTACCTCTCTCTGGAAACTCCAAAGGCTGCGAGCAGCTTCGAGGTCATTCCGTAGCAGCGTGAAGGATAGCGTCCGCGTTTCTGCGCGCTCTGGTTATCACGGGCGATTGTACTTTTAGATGGAACATACGGCTTGGATTTTATAATTGTCTTTTGTTTTGTTGTGGCGTTCATGTGCAGAAACTTTTAATGGCTGAACTCATTTTGTTAACAATTTTCTTCCCTTTACATCTCATTATGTTCTGAAGAAATTACAGTTGAAGTTATCCCCAACTTGATGTCGATTAACGTTACATTTATTAGTGTAATTGATTTCCCACTAACGTTGCATGACATATCGGTTTTGGCCAGAAGAGTTATGTTTTTGTGTCGACGGGTAAATCGCTGTTTAGTTTCAGGTACATTCAAACCTGATCCACCGTGTCGTCTGCTTGGACCGTTTATGGTTTTCTGCTTGATATTTAATATAGAGACAAAGCTCTTGTTCCGCATCATACCAGTGTCACACGCTTATAGACCTTGTCAGTGCCAGCACAGACCAAGTTCCTGCTACTGCAACCTTCAGAATGCAAATCGAAGAGCGAATCTCTGATACTCCACTTCAGACCATTTTTATCTGTTGTGCGAGCTCGCTCAGTTAAGCGTAGACGAAACATGTTCTGCATTTTCGTCTTTTCATATCGGTGTCTTAGAAACCGAAACATGATTCTGCGCATCGTCTGCGAAGGGCGGCCGAAGTGTGTCGTCTGCTAGGATCACGAAGTGATCTCCCGCTGTTTACCTCTCCCCATCTCTTGGGGCTGCAGAAAGCAGAATAGAGAGGCTTCTCTCGCGAATCTATGATCTATTCTGCGCGCATCGCAAGCACCGCCTAGCGGAAGCACGTGCGTTAGTCGCCGTCAAGTAAAATAGGAAATGACTTCCGTTTCCGGCCGAGAGCAACTTGAAAGGCAGGCGCGAGATTCGAGACGAGGGCCTCGCGGTTTTTGAAGGTCTCGCGATGGTTGAAGGTCCGGTCCAGTGTCAAGGCTTAAAATATGCATCTTCTGCAAAATATTGCGCGGATACATTGCAGTCGATAGCAACACAGATGACATGTGTGACTGAACGAACTTTTCGTAGAGTTGAAGCCGCGTGAGACATTAAAGTAAATCCTAGGTTGAACTGGACCCGATATCTGTGGTTGTGTTCGTTTATTGGGCCCGAGAGTCCAGAAGGTCGACTCTTGTTGTACGAAAACGCCGCGTGACGTCATCCCCGTGGCTGTGACTCTCGTTGTAAATTTCGAGGATTGAACACTAGAGGTGCTAGATGACGTACAATTAATCGCATACGTCACGACTCCGACTCGCGAGTTAGATAAACGAACACAACCTGTACAGAGGAAGAAAACAGGCAGATGAAACACTTTATATCATGATCACAACAGGAATTACAAGTTACGCTTCCTTTTATTGCGATATGGCAGCAAGACAGAGAAAAAGCAAGACAGAGGCCTCAGAACAGTTACCCTGTCGACGTATATGTTAACTTTTCCCGTGTAAATAGTCAAAAGGACGCAGATGACTGCTGACACTTGTCTGATGTGATCACGTGAAATCATGAGTGAGGCGACAATGCTCTCGACGAACTTTTCAAGTTAACCACACTCTTTCTCTAATAATGGTATGGCGCAGTTTTGTACGTAACGCGAGTAGGCCCAAAAATATTGTCTCGAATGTGAGAACTTTAACCTCCAATTTGAACTCGCGTTTGGATGTGCGGACACCTCATTCGAGACGCCGCGCATTTGATCGCAGCGACCCACGGCAGTTGTCATCATGAAACGAGTGCATCACAGCGCCACCCTCGGAGGAAATCGATTTCTGTCGGATGACTGTTCCAAGTTCTCCCGCCGCCGCCGTTTCTCCATTCCGGCAAATTGTGGATCGATACTCGAGGGGGGAAGACACGGGAGAGAACATAACCGTTATGGCGAGAGCGACTACGCGTGCGCACTAGACTTTTCTCTTGTTTCTCTGAGTGCGCTCATGGCGACGCGTGCGCCTCGAGCGGCAGCGTTGCGTGCTACTGGGGGGTTTTATACCTCCAATTGTATTGCTGCACATGAAAATAGTTGACGTGACGTCACATTCTCGTCACAAGGGTTACGTCTCTTGTTGCTATATGTCCCGTTTTCCGTTCATGTAATAGTCTGCTACAACGGTCCTTTCAGAAGTACATGCAAGAATTGTACAAGATACTCAATAAAGTGTTGAAGTTAACCAGGCATATAAAGTAAGCGAGTGGAGTACTAAATGCTCAACCTTGAAAAGTATTTGAATAGAATACTAAATACTCTGCGAAGTGACTCATTGCTTTCAACACACTATCGAGTTACAATTTGTGAAATTTACTGTCAACCAAATTAAAACAAAGTGGAGCTAAATGCATATACCCGTATGGATCTTCTCGTGTGATACGTTCTTGAGAGGATGCCCACTTCCCCGTTTCATGTACGCAAACGCAAGCGGTCTCCCGAAAACAAATCAAGTGTCTAGGACTAACTTACGAAATGAGTACAGGGTACTCTCAAAGAGTATTTAAGTTCCCACTTTTGAAAGTATTTATAAAATGCCAAATTATTCCCACAGCTACTTCAGATAGAGCAACTTGAGCAAGAATTTACGTTACGTACAAGTCTAGTACATGCATGTCATGCCAAAACAACTGAGACTGTCAAAATTAAATGTCATTAAATGCAGGTTGTGCACCCAGTTTTGTGCCGGAAGAACGTAGTATTCTCGCCAAATTAGGCGACATTGGGTACCTCAATGCCCACAATGTTATTTACTTTATTCCAAACACGGACCTGCATTTTGCAGGCTCTAGACGAGCCGGGCCTGAAATAGCCTCACTGAGGTGAGGTGAGGTAATCTAATCTAATCTAATCTAATCCAACGCTTCTCTACCTTTAACAAGATGGCGGCCTTCACCCCCGTTAGGCTCAGCAGTGCCGTCGCTTTGCTGTAGCAGAAGTGCTTACAAGCTATTAAACAAATGCATATTTAAAAAAAAAAACTTTCCAGTCCACATTTTTTTTACAAATATCGTTATTGTTGCTATTATTATTTTTTCGATCCAGTACTCACCCATATTCACTTCCACGCATTATTTCATTTTTAAAGACGCTAACTAATTCGTAAAAGCCAAAAGGACCGTCGATTCCACAACCACTCTTCCAGCACATGTTTTAAACGATGTCTAACAAACGAAAACGCGATATTGTCGGCATTTTCTAGTCGATTCCTCAAGATTTGCCATATTCGAGTACGTATTGGCTTGGCTTGACTGTCGCCTTCCCAAACTCAAGGTTGCCGCTCGTGTTGAAGGAAAAAAGCTCAGAACAGCACCGAGAGGAAACGAATAAAAAAAAAAGAGCTCACCTTCCTCCCTCGGTGACCCACTTAGGGGAGAGAGAGACTATTTTCTAGGCCAGCCAAACAGGATGGAGTTTGAATCGCTTCCCGCGGTATATTTGCTCTATCTCTGTCAGATGAAAAATTGTCGTTCATTTTGAAATAATGACCAAACACCGTTTTCTTTCGTATTTATTTATTTATTTCAGTACACCCCAAGGGCCCTTTGGAAGGGCATTACTTACATTATTGTCCGCCGTTACCCGTTTAACACGAACAGCGACAACTACTATATGTAGTATTATGTTTGGGCCCTTGCCCGGTCAGACCCATCGTGCTGTTGTGTTTCTGTTGCGGCACAGGAGGTAATTCTACATGCGAAAGACCTCTGAAGTGAACACAGGATCCTTACTAAACACTCCTATATTATCCTCTTCCGGCGCTCGTAGCTGTTAGTATTCTAGATAGTATATATTACTTCGTTGTAACACTACTAACGTATGTCTCGTACTTTGTAGTGCACCACTGCCTAGGCATGTGCTGTTAGTGGGCATAGCCACTTGGCGGTGCCAACGGGAAATTTAAAAACGTGCGTATCCCTATCAATTTCAATACTGTGACAAATGACGTTTACAGCGGGCTAACCTTTTCAGTGACTTCCATATCTTTCATCATATAGCGTGTGCGCGAGACACTTAGTTGGGGATCTTATCAACTAAACAATGGTAATCTCAGTAACTGGCTGTGGTTATCGAGCGTCAAAATATCGTTAATCGTGTGATGCACGATATAGGGCACCTCTTCACCGGTTATGGATCGTGGTCAAACATCGGGAAACATAATCCTTTGGTTTCTCCAGATCTGTCTCGTTCTCGTAGTAGCCAAAACGATAACTGGGAATGATGCAAATATCGGCGGCATATGCAGACGTTATCATACCCGATAAGATAAGTGATTGACGTTGCACATGGATCAAATACGAGGTAAGCAATATTGAGAAAATTTCAGGATATCATACCCAATGCGTATTTTGGGTTTTGCGGGTGTAGGATGCGTTGCGGCTTCGATACCGAAAGTACCCAATGTGAGCTTGCGTCGGCCGCCCAAGATGTTTGCTCGAAAAAGAAGCAAAGGCAACACGTCGTCGTTTAGCGTAACCGCGATATACGGGGCCAAAAATGAAATTATTTGATACGCAAATTGAATTATGTGCTAGGAGCGCTACAGTGCTCGCGTTTTGGGTTCCGCTGGGGACACCCTATCCGAAAGCGTTGCCCTCGGCTAAAATTGCGCCCCTTAATTCTCAGACTTCGTGCCGCAATTAAGCGCTCTTCATGTGCGAGCTTGAAAGAGGAACGAATCATGTTCTCCGATTGAGCATGTCTATATAGTGTTCACTCGTCGTCATATTCTATTTTTGGATACGGGAAACGCAGTAGGAAATCCTATTTTAGCCGCTATATTTTGTAAAATTATTTGCTCAGATAGTAAAAAATCGTCATCTACGTATAAATCCAGCGCTATGTATGTACTCGGATGTTACTGGGTAAAAGTAAAAGGAGAAGACGTGTCTAGAAAAATGCACCCAGAAGAGTATAATTGCGAAGAAAATCTTGCTTACGCTCGTTTCAGCGGGCATATACCGGTTTTCACCCATTCTACTCTATTTATTGATTTATTCAATCGAATCACGAGAGAGGGAAGTGAATTATGAAGACAATTAAAATTTGCAGGAACAACTAACATGCATTCAGATAAAAAAAAAAAGAAAAAGACGGAATAGAAAAAATTTGTGTACTTAGCGGGCATGCTTTTATGGTGAAAAAAAAAAAAAAAAAAACGGGTTGTTGAAAACACCTCGGTCGCGTGTTTCTCAATCCACCTTCCAATAACATAAAAGTTAGCTCATTAGTCTTACCAACTAATTAATTAGGCACGAAAAAAAAAAAAAACGCACGTAAATTGCGGAGGCTTAAAATTAAGTGGTGGGGGTTCGACCCTCGCCACAGACATTCTCTCGAGCCATTCAGTTGGTCACATTTGAGCGGCAGTTCGTCCCGTCCTCCCTCTGGCCCTTTCATAAATGCCAGTCTAACACTTTTGCCTGGCAGCCATTGTTCGTTCTAATAAAAAGCATTTTCTAAATTTTGTTCTCGGACACGCTTTTTTTCCCACGTCGGTCTCGTACATGGACCGCTTGTTTCTTTCAAACATTCGGGAAATCCTGGAATGCGAAGGGTTTTACGGGGGAAGGACAGAAGGGTGGATCAGTTACCATATTGCCTACACCGGCTGTCTCTGGTTTTCCACAGTTTCATCGCGGTACCAGCACAAAATAAAAATAAAATAAATCAGTCAGGCACAACGTCTCTCCAACTTCAAAAGAGAGGGTAGAGGTTACATTAGGACTCTGGAAGCTGCTGCTTTCGTTGAATCCAGTACAGGCTGCAGCGCTTTTGAGTTTTCTTTTTTTTTTTTTTGCGTCATAAAATACTGCAATGGAATTTGGAAAACGTTTTCATGCACTTCTTAACATAAACAACGTAATTAACAACAAAAAAAAAAAAACGTTTGCTTGCTTTTTTTGCTTGCATTTTGAAGTGGCATAATGAAGATGACAAACCGACATTCGTTTTTTCCCTCAACCGTGCCAAAACCTTGTGGGAAAACCGGACTGATCCCGCCTAAAAAGATTGGACTCGCAACTCCCGACAGCTCCTTTTGCACAAGTCGTGAGCACCGTCCCTGACGTCACAGTTCCTTCATCGAGGCCTTTGCGGAAAAGCGCGCCAAGTTTTAACCGAGTCTCTTCGACCAGAAAACGGCGCGGAATTTTCCAAAGCGAAGACAACCCTGCCAGCGCGTTTTCTTCTCTTTCACATTTTCTTTCCTCCTCGTCAGGGGAGAGAGAGACGGAAAAAGCGTCGGTCGCTAGGCGAGCCGGTCGAACCGGTCGCTGGCTGTCCGTACGGGTAGTGCAGCTGGTTGGAAAAAAAAAGAAGGGACAATACGAGGGAAGGGGTGGCCGGTTCTCTTCAAGGCCTCCTCACAGGACGGCCTTGTGGCTGAAACGTCCTCAATGCGTCTGCCCAAGACGCATGGCCTGCCACAAGGCGGCCGCTATGTCCGCAAATGGCCTTTACTCTTGGGAAGTTGCGATAGAATAGCCTTTAAAGAAGGAAATAATAAGCCAAGGCCTGTTTGTGCCGACGTGACCGCTTATTGGTGAAAGATGAAAGTCACTGAAAAGGTTAGCCAGCTGTAGGGATCGAACCCACATCTTCTGGATTGGATTGATGTGGGTTCGATCCCTACAGCTGGCTAACCTTTTCAGTGACTTTCATCTTTCATCGTTGATTTCTTAGGCAATTTGAGGCTTTGTTTGTATCTGTCCCCTCTATGTTGTTCCAGCCTCAGAACATCAGTTTATCGCTTATTGGTACCGAGGTGGCGGGTTCGAACCCGGCAGAGCCTGCACCGAGATGGCAAGATACGTACCAGATGCGTCGCCGATTTTATGAAAAAAAAGAAGCCCGGATAATTATTCTAGAGACCAGAGAAGGTTTTCTTCCTCGTGACATAAAATGCGCAAAGATTATAGTTTGGTAAATAAAATATTGCGGGATGGATGTGTTTGGACAGTTACTGCTAAAGTGTCCGATATTTTCTGTAACTCCACGATGAATTCCAACAACCCCCAACCCCCAGTGTACAAAGCAATGTTCACTGTTTCGGTTCGTCAGGAGGGATCCCCCCCTCCATTTCCCTAATGCCACCCAAGGTTCCAGCAACACCCCGCAATATACTTGCCAGCAAAGCAGTAGATAACGGTGCAACCCACACCACCCCTTGAGGTGAAAATCGAGGAAAAATCCCTGACCAGAGCTTATGGCACGGGGGCAGTTTGATACTTTAAAATGCAACCTCGTGACATCTTTGGTAGACGATCTGCGATATTTATTGCTACGCTGCATTGTCTGTGTCTGCGGATTATGAACGGTAACTTAATTGAGCACTGCAAACAAGAGTGTGCTTCCACGTGTCATTGTATGCGTCGTAGTAGAGAGACAAAAAGTTTCAAATAAACTAAAACTGCCATTTTAAAATTTGACGCAGAATGAGGGCCAGTTTCTAGCATTCAGTTCTCGGATCACTTGGCTGTGCTTTGTTGCTAGATCAGGATGAATACACACACAGAGTGGATTCTTGGATAATGTTGGATGTTTTGTACGCGTAGATAAATTGCATTCTCGGATTATTTGAATTTTTCGTACCCACGCAACTAACGCGCTCGACCGTTCCTTTCTCTTCCGCGCAGAGCGCTCTGCCCTCCTCCACCTTCCATGTAAGCGACACCATGTTCCCGGAGTCCCCGCCGGAGCTACCCTGCCGGGGCGTCAAGCGAAAGGTTCAGAGCCTCTTCGACGACGACGATGACGACGACGACGACGCGGCCTCCACGTCTTCGTCCTCCTCTTCAACTTCGTCCGAAGGTGGAAGCGCCGGAGAGTACGACTTCAGGTCCTACACGCGGAGACGCCACGCCATCTTCAACTTGAGCCTCTGCAAACTGTCGAGGTTTCGACAGGCGCCCGATCCGAGTCTCCTGCGTTCGGTGCTCGTCTGTAATACGTTGCGAGCATTGGAGAGAGATTATCTACCATCCATGATGGCAGCAGCTCCTGTACAGAGGCCCCAGAGCAGCCCCCCACTGTTGCATTATACGGCGGCTTCCTATCATCCCTACGACTGTCCGGCACATCAGCCTGCGGAATATCAGGTGAGCTCGGGTTGGAGATTATTCCGCGGTTGAACGTCTAGGTCGGCCGAAGGTGAAATCGAACGAAGCGGACGTGCCAGGGAATTGAGCTCTTCTACGTCTGGATAAAAGCGCGTAACGGAAATGGTCGTGTAACACCCCAAACTTTAGAAGGAAAGCTCATCAACGAGTGCACTTAAATATTGCTCATTTCCATAGAGGCAACAAAATTACTTATTTCTTCTCTCTTTTTTCGTGTAATGGCCACATTCCTAGTTGTCAGCCCAAACCTTCGACCAGAGAAACTTGCAGCCATTACACACGAACAACCTATTATAGTTACTGACTCGGGAGGTAAAAATCAGTCGGTAATATAGGGAAAAGAAGCTCTTGGTCAACATTGTGTGCCAGGCATGTTTATACTATAACACATTTACGATAAACATATCTTGGAAATATGCGCGCATGGTTTGCTTACCAGTCCAATCTCTAGCTTCTTTTTTTTTTACATCAATAGAGCAGAACAGCTACAGCTGAGTTTTAGCTACAGTGTTTTTTTTTTCCAGGTGGAATCAGGCAATATTAAAAATCAGTAGAGGTAGTGGCTCTTCAGTTGTTCAGTTGGCAAAAATTGTGCCTAGTGTTGAAGAGTGAAATACTGCAGGGCTTCTGGATAGCGAGGAAAATTATTTAAATTGAGGAAATTTATCCGTGCCAGGTCGGTGACCCAGACAACGGCCGCCTCACTCCATTTGTCCGCTGTGATCCTGGGCCCGTTCTCTGGTCTGAGGACGACCGGCTCCCGAGCCTCAACTGGAGCTCCGTCCTCAACTTCGGCAACCCTTCTCCGCCTCCTCCTCCTCCACCTGCCTCGGAATCACCCACGTACACCCTTCTGCCTGCCAATGGCGGTACAGCGTCGGCATCGACATCACCGGTGACATCTCCCATGACATCATCATCTTCCTCGTCATCATCATCAAATTCATCATCCGGCAGTGACGAGATTTTCGGAGACATCGACCTGTCTCTGTACGACTTTGACCTCTTGTCGCCGCTGTCACCTCCGAGTGTTAAAGTAGCCATGGTGAGCGCGGAAGAAATTGTGAGGACTTTATCAACGTCATCCGCATCAATGACAGACGGGATAGTGACTATGGCGGGGGCGTCGCCCGGGAGCAGTTGTCAGCTGGTGGCGTCATCGGGACAGCAGATGAACTTCTGCTATAGGACTCTTGGGGAAGAACACATCGCAACAGTGATGTCCTGAGACTGGGCAATTTGAGTGTCTATGCGGTACATCCGCAGAAAAAGAAAATTGTTCACAAGGTGCTCACGTGACTCATTATGATACAATGGTGCGTTTCTTTTTGTTCGTTTTCTTTTTTTTTTTATGTTTGAAGCGTGATACTTCATTACTACTCGAAGCACAGGGTTGCTTGATGAAAGTGAGTTGTCTGTTTAGCGGAGGAACGATGGCACGAGGCATCTGTGTACATAATAGATAGAGACAATTATTTTTTTTAGTCAAAGGCAGGACAATGTGTTTGAAGAAACATCTGGTTGTCACATCTGGTGTGTTTAGTCCCGCAGTGTAATTATGCAATTGTACCTGCTGAATACTTTTGGGGGAAATATTTAAATTTTTAGGGGTTTCTAGTAAATTTAGGAGGAAACTGTCGTGACTGTACGAGATAAAAATGAGAACTGATATTTTAGAACGGCCCAAAACGCATGGGGTGAGCAATATGCATTGGCTTTGGCTTGGCTAGGCTAATTTGTAGTTATTCGATCTTAACCCTTGTAGCAAACGCAAACTTTACTCGAATTATGTTTTAAAAAAAACTACGAAACATGGTTGCTGTAAATCTTGAATTGCATTCCAAAGATAGCAGCAAATTTGTGGGAGCCACCAGTTGTGACAACCGTAAGACAAATCACAAGGCGTGCAAATTATGCAATCAGCTCAAAGATTTAGTGTCCTGGCCAGATTTCGTGCTATCGATTCGTGTCTCCGAAACACAAAATGTTGATACTGGCCCAAAGCGCAAAAGAAGAAAAAAAACAACAAAGGTCCGTCATCTATAGCTGTCGCCAAGAGCAGTTTGTACATATATATACGTATTGCGTTTTGTTAGTGATGAGAAGGCAGAGGTATAGCAGAGCCAAAGACGCAGCACCAAATGGTCCACTTTTCAAGCTGGTGTGTACATAGGCGTTTACCAGTGCATAGTTATTATTTCAATTTTGATAATGAAGTATTGTTATCATTGATTTATGATAGAACAAACAATTCAGGAAAGAGAAGTGTAAATATTTATTTTATCGTGACTATCCGTCTCGCACAAGTACTTCAGGATGTCTACTTGGTTCACGTGTGATCTCATACAAATAATTGAGAAATGTAATTGAGGCTTTTTGTTTTAGTCATCCTTGACATGACGCAAATCAGTAAGAAGTCTTCAACTTGAGTACGTTGACATGTGTAAATCTTGTAAAACGGACACAATCATCGCCGACAGTGTCTTTCATGCGTTGACAGAAAAGCCACAATCAGCGTGTTTTATGACGACGTTGCTCTCACATTTGAAGCATAGGGGGCACCACTGCTGCAGAAAGGCAGCCATTCAGGAGGTCTTGTATCGTCGCCTTTGACAGTATTGTGCTGAAGGAATATAGTGATTGCAATACTCGGACAGCAATAAGGAGAGTCGGAAAGATGTGCTAACAGAAGCGTGTCTTATGAGCAAAACAGTTCACTGCTTGATTATATCCTGTATACAGACATTGCCTGAGCAATGTCCAAAGAATGCCCTGTGCTGGGGACATTTGAATATCCCGAGCAGATCCAGTTATATATGGAACTTCATAGCGATTGATTTTATGCTGATCAGTTAGCGGTAGTACTTACTCGTAATTGATAGAATTTTAAAATTTATTGTAAAACAAGCACATTATTAGGAGTGTGTACAAATGTAACAAACTAAGACATGCGAATGAAACAGGCGGAACATGCCAACGTCGTCGTGTAGATACGCCATGTGTGTGTCTATGCTGGGATGTTCCTCGGACATTTCTAGGACGTTAGTGGTTCTTTAGCAGCATACCCGCTGAATGGCGTTCGCTCCTGAAGGCATGTCCTTCTGACTAGCTCCCTCTGTGCAGCAGATGGTGGCGCCCTCTCAACTCATATTTGATCATCTTTACGCTCAATACAAAAGGAGTTGCCATACTCTCAGACGGTCAAGTCACCGAGCTGTCGAAGGAACGTGCTTTGACCTTCTTGGTAGCATAATGACGACGATAATATATTGCGTTGTTTCTGAGTAGAAAATATTTTTTTATTCCCTCGGCTCAAACCCAAGTTTATGTGGATTCCTTACGGTGCCAAGCAAAGTGTCGCACTTTATACTTAAAAAGGAGTATTTCGTGAAAAATTACGCAAGTATGAGTAATATATATATTGACAAGATGTATATGCTTTTATGCTACGGCATAGACGTGTTAGCAAAGGGTATGCAGCATACAGTTGACACTGATGATTGCCAGTTGCATTTCTTTGTTGATGCGATGCTATAATCCTGCTGTGCTCAATTTTCTGTCATTTTCTTCTGTGTCTGTGTTGAGAATCGTCGGATGTAATCAGGGGGGTCTTTGCAGCCGTGTTGCGCGTTGACGAGTACTTAATGAGAAGCTTAAATGACTGTGAGCTTTTTGATTTAGACTTTGAAATACTGCGCAGAAACTGGCGTGGACATAAAAGTATCAGTCTGCTGAAATGAAGGAAGTGCCTTTGAAAACAAACACCTCGTAGTTTTCAATCACATAAGAGACCATCATCGTGAGACCAATCGCTCAACTAATGACATAATGTTTCCATTCTTTTGAACGATTGTCAATCACACTTTTGTCTAATCTCATCTCGCGTTGCTTGTTTCAGTGCATCGTGCAAAGCCAAAGTATTATCTGCAACTAAACGAAGAGTAGCACTAAAGAAGAGTAGCACTGCAATTGGTCGTTATCGTTACTTTTCTTACTTATCAATGTTCTGCTGATATACAGAATAAACATATTCCATTGTGGTGTAAATAGGATTCATTCTCATCAAAATCAAAGCATTTTCGCGACCCTTACATTGCCAAAGGACGAAAGAAATCTGTCCAAAAACCAGCTTATGCATTCACTTACGTTTTATTCCAAACAAGTGCTGCCACCTCCCACTTGGGTAACTAGTTTTTAAGTGTACGGTGCTGCCCTCTAGATTTTTCTTTCTTTCGGGGACTTGATACTCAAATAGAGTACCGACAATTTTCTGGACATTCAATCCCTGTTGGATGATGAAAGCACAGGCAAGCGATGTGAAGCTTGTTCATGTTAATTTATACACATTTGCGCGAAATATATGTATGTACAGAGAGTATTATATGAGCATCGATATATATATATATATACATGAATGAAAAATCACAAGTATATATATAAATATGTATGGCATGAAGTAGTGCCGTAGTGCGTTCTGAGTCGCAAATCATTTGCATACTGTATCATACACTGCGAACTGCGACACATACAATTAAAAACGATTATTGCAGAAAATGTTTTGCTTCTTATTTACTTTGTTTTGGATTCATGTCTGACACTCTGCGTGGCATTGCCAGAAGGGGGCTTCAGCTAGGGATTCAAACCAGGGCCCCGAACCGGAAAATTTGCGGGTTCGGTTCAGGTTCAGGGACTTTGGTTCAGTTGTGGTTCAGTTTCGGAGCGCAGAAATAACGGTTCGAACCGGTTTATTCGAGTTCATTTCGGTTCAGCGTAGTGCAGAAAAACACCATGGCGAAACGGTCGAACGTGGCGTTGCAGAGTACGATTCTGCATTCAGTTCCACTTGTTCAGATTTCGATGTCGTCTGCAACGCCGCGTTCGACCGTTTCGTCATCTGACGGAAAGGAGTGAAACACAGGTATAGCCGACTAGGCAGCGGCGATTTTCTAATTTTCACGATTTATTCGGAGAGGAACGGACCAAATGGCAGTATCGACATAAAATTTTGGGGCATAATACATCCTCTAACACCTACTTTGGCTTTCCGACACTGTTCTTATTTGTTTTATCTCCGTTACAAACCCCGAAGTTTATCTTGGCGAACCCTGTATATATACTAGATTATAATGACCATATCGTAGGCACCCCTTCCCAGCGCCGCATTCCCAGTTATTGCTTCCTCAACTTCTACAATACTTTGTACTTCAGCTTACCTTAGTGTTTTGTACAAGCGGTGGATATTCCAAGATGTTTCATTCTGAGGTTGATTATCATTCTACACGTTTTCATAGGAGCTATTGCTGTCGTCTGCTACGGTAGTCGTACATACGCTTCTGCGCGTTCGGAATTCAAATTTCCATCGTCCAATCGTGGTGCAGATCTCGCGTGCCGATGAGTAGCGCCCCTAGCGGATCGTGCGGACGGGCACCTCATATAGGGGTTGCTGATTACAACATGGTCGTTATAATCTCGTAGGTGGTGTGCATGATGAGTTGATGGCAACGCAAGCGGGCACGTGCGCTGTTGAGCGCAAGCAGAAGTTAGAAAATGTTACTAGAATAATGAGTACATCTTTTATTAGCATATAGTATCTACTTTTCGTAGTGCACACAGGCCTAGAGTGCGCGAATCAAGGGCGCAAAGAAACAAAAATAAGTTTTATAACACAATGTTAGGAACACGACTCACAGCTGGCGATTGACCCAAACACAAAGCGCATGACCAAAAGGATTACGAGCGTCGTGTACCACATTTGCGTGCAGATGGAATTTTGGATAGCATTTGCAGCATATGAGGCAGTGTTAGCCCTCGACTACGCTGTCGCCTTCACGTCTTTCATATCACCCTTGTCCAAGCGCCTTACGAAAAAAAAAAAGTATATATATATATATATATATATATATATATAATAATAATAAAGCTGAGTGAATAAACCTGAGAAGAATAATTAAAAAAGTGGTTCGGTCCGGTTCCGGAAAAAAATAGAGGTTCAGTTCATTTTCGACACATTGTTCAAACCCCTCCGACATCGTGCCTTTAGTAGTGCATTTGGGAGAGGGAAACGCAAGATGGAAAGCGGATTCGATTGGCTATTTTGCGACATAAAGTCAAACTTGCCTCGTACTGACATATTCATTCATCTCATCGCATTTAAATTTGATATTACTGCCGAATTTTAGCGTAATCTGTCTGCTAGATATGAACGGAGATACCACAGTCGACTCGAGAACACCAGTCTCACCCCAAACATATGCTGACGATAATTTAAGCGCAATTTCTACTTCTCACTTCATAAACTTCGCATATGCACGCCCTTGTACAGATTCCGAAACTAACATGCGAAACAGACGACAGCAGTCGGAAGCGGTCCTGCTTTCACTCACTGACTTCTCCAGTGATATCGGTCTGCTCTAAAGAGTCTAACGTAGGTACCCGTGAACACTTTACGTTGTTTGACCAATGCGAGCAGGAGGAACAAAAACAGTCATTCCACAACAGGAACGCATTTCTTACATCCAGGAAGCAGACGACGGCATACCCGGATGTAAAGTATGCCATATTTCTCTCGCTCTTTCTTCTCACTCTCTCTGTTTGCCTCTCGTGTTCTTTCTGCGATGGTTTGCGAATTTTCCTTGTCGAGATAGAGGTAGATTTATCCAAAGACCTCAACGGCGCATAGCAGGCTGAGAACAAGGGTCTCAGGCAGAGGCGGCGCAAACGCCGAAGAGTTTTCTGCCATGCGGGATGCAGACCAATGAAAAAAGAGTAAAAAGAAGGGTGAATAAAAGAAAAACTGCGAGAAAAGAAAGAGAACGAGTTGACGTAATTTAGAAAAATCTAAGGACAACATCACCCACAAATTATGTCTGAATAAATGTTGCTAGAATTAAAAATATGAGTATGAGAAGTACTCTGATGGAAAGAGGCCAGTATGTGGGAACAGAACACAGAGGGCGTCGCGTTGGTGTGGTCGCCGAGCAGGATTTGTACATAGGCTGCGCCGAAACCAATCCCTTCAGTTGCACTACTGCTGCGAAAAATTATATGTGATGACCACTGGTTAACCTTCAGCTGAAACATCAGCAAGTTGGAAACGCACGGGGCCGGGAAAAAGAACGAATAAAAAATACGAAACAAGCGCATCACGGTCGATTCGATCACCTATGCTGGCAATACGCACGCTTGATCAGACCGTCGAGACAGTTCTCGAAAGAGGAGCGCCACGAAAACCCTGTCGCTTCCCAAAGTCCTAAAGTTGCGTAGCCGCCGCCGCAGTGGCGGCAAAAATTCGCAGATGCTTAGTGTGAACCACCTCCTTACATCTTGGTGTGAACGCACGTTTAGTCGCAAAAAAAAAAAGGTAAAACAAAAATCAATCCACCAATCAATCAAAATAAAATCGGCGACTCTAGCTGTTGCTGAACAAGCTAAGAGGTCAGGCGGAATATTTTTTCTTTCTTTTTCATAATCGATTTGAGCAACTGACGTTAAATTACTTAATAAATTGCGAAAGTGCATTCGTGCAGACGGGAAAAACCAGCGCTAAAAAAAATTACAGACACGTTGGAATGGACACTTCAAATAGAGATTAGATTGGACAGGAGGTTCGTGAAAAAAAGAAATGGACAGACGACTGATACCGTTGGTTGTGCTTTCTTTTAGTCTCGACCAACTTAGAAATATCGGAGAGCTTTAAGATAACGAAACACATAAATTTGTGAACTTTCTCTTTTGTCACGAAGATTATATTTGTTGCCTGCGCTCAGGCTTCGTCTACGTCGTCGTGTCGAAACGCTCTGGAACTGCCTTCCAAATCCGGCCCCGCGAGCAGAACCAACCACCAGCGCTTACTTCGTCCCGGCTAAAAATACGGTCCTCCTTTCTGGAACGGAAAAACCAAAGCAAGAAAACAATATTTCCAGGTGCCCAACAACCAAAGAAGCAAAGCGAGTCACTCGCGGCCGTGGAAGCTACGATGGTAGAGAGGGCAGAGGATTGGGGTAAGAAAGAGAGGGAGAGAGAGACAGGCATAGGAGGAAACCGACAAGAACATAGAAAACAGTATGGCGGCCGCGGATTGTGGCGCCCTCTCTTGTTGGACTGCCGCGGTTGGACTGCAAGGCGGCAAGTTTTTGTTTCTGCTCACACGTGTCTCCGTTTGTTGTTGAAACGGGTGGGCAAGAAAATGTTTTTTTGCGAATAAAGGCCGAGAAGTACAATTGTTCGTTTAATTACAGATTCGACGCCGCACGTGTGTGGCAAAGCAGAAAAGTATTTGTTCACTAATATCAGCTCGACAACGTGTTCTTGCCTCAGAACCAAGACTGTCCTGGAACACATATATAACCTTCCGAAATTCAAGAACGTTCGTGGCGTTCATTGGAACATCTTAGTAGCGTTAGCTATCTTTGCGAATTTGTGCCGTTTTGCCGGTCAGACCGGAAGCAGATTGTGCAGACCACCGGGACCTCGCGTATTTCCGGTCACATGACGCGAGCGTAACTCAAGCGTAACAAACGGGTTTTTCACAAACCAAGTGTCTACTTTTATTTCGCCCATCAACCCGGACTTTAAATACTCAAACCCAAATAGAGAGGAGCCAATATATTGATTGAGCATAAACGGTTTATGCGAGCCAGCTGGTGTAAATTTGACGTTTTAGCAAGCCGTTGATAACGTGGCTTGCGTCGAACCGTATCAACCGGAGGCAATCAGTTTATAAGATTCTGAGTCACACGCGACTGTGATTGGTTCCGATGTACACGATAACCTTACCAACGGTCTGCTAAAACTGCCTAAGGCCCAGTCCTGTTGTTGTACATTCATCCTCTTGTCTTCACTCCTAACTATGAGATATGATGGAAATTGATGTTGTCAGGGTGGAACACAGAAGAAAGGGCAACACACAAACTGTGGGTTCGAGTCCTACAGGTGGCTAACCATTTTAGTGACGTTTTTGCTTCATTCAGGGATATGTTGCCCACGTCAATGTATTGAAGCGGAGGGGTGACACCGGACATGACAGTGGGAGACGACCCAACGATAAATTTCGGGAAAGTGTCGAAATGAAGTGCGCCGCGTTGTAGTCCGACTAAATTATGTCGTTTGTTTATTTGAACAGAGTTGAGCTCAAAGTATCGCTATACGCCTGCAAAATATCACAATTATTTTCGGGGTCCACAATTGACACACAAAGTAAAGTCAACAGGTCAGCGGATATCAACAACGTCGCGAAGGCATAAACCACTCCGCATAAATTATCAATTACATCAGGTGGAATTAATGCACGGTAAGTTGTTGATGGCGCGTCATTACCGAGCGATATGTCAGCAGCTGTTGCTCGGGGAAATCGCGCGTCCTAGGCAGACTTCACAGGAAACCGTGCCAGCGTTTGCCTCGTTTAGCACAAATGAGCACGGTTGCTCTTCCTAAACTATAAACCATCAACCGCAAATTGAACTTCCCGCCATGAAAGAATTAGGGTTAAAAAAAAAAAGAGCACGAGAGAAAAAGCTGACCTCCCTTGTTTGTTGCGAAAGGTTCGCGACTGAAATGCCACTTAAACGTTGCGCCATCTGTCGCTAGCTGCACGTACTAAAATCTGTTTATCGTCTGCTATTGAATCACGGCCTTTGAAGGCGCGATCCTGAGAAGTGCACGCACGCTGCATACCGGAAACGTGACGTCATAGGAGGACTTCATCGGCTCGGATGTGACGCATACTCGTTGATGTAGATGTGCTGAAGCAACAGTGCAATCGGTGTACAGGTGTGGCCTGGCGATTTCCTTGTGGCCCTGCTGGGAAAATAATGAGACATTTGTGAAAATGAAAATTCGACGTGAACTTCGCAGCTTCTGTCTGTACCAGAAGTATTTATTACCGAAGCACGCCAAGCAATAATTACAATAACGACATTAAAAATAGACCCGTTAAGTGCATTATGGATAAAATGTAATTACTAAAAACACGCTCTTGCTCAGAACCATATAACAGCCAACACACACACATAAAACAAAAGGCCTTGTTCGTTTTTCCTGCAGGGTTCAGTTCAGCGATTGTATGATTTATTGCGAACACATGTCAGGTGCCCGTATGTTGTAAGGAGTGCTGCTGACTAGTGTTTGTGTGAAGTCAGTTTATTTATTTATTTATTTATTTATTTATTTGTAGACTCGGAAATCCAGGAGGTAAGTGCCCTAGTAGCACAAAACGTCGCGGAAACGTCTTTATTTGGTCAAATTAGGATAGAAGACGATCAGGACGTCAACGCGACGTCTAGAAGCCGTAATTTATAGTATGTTTATAAGACGCGCCGATTTAGCGTTTATAATACGTCTTCGGCATCTCTGTTGGAGAGATATGCTAAAGGAAGACCTCCCGTAAACGTCTTCCGTTCACGTTTGCAAGAAGTACCGAATTTCCGTTTATAATACGTCTTCGCCAACTGTGTTCAAGACGTATCTTAGACGAGGACGTTTTGTGTGCACTGAATAAGTTTACTTTCGGTGGACCTACTGACTGTCTCAAACCAAAAGCAGTAGGAAACACAGGCGTTGAGTTCACGGTGAGTTAATACTCCCAGAAATTTCCCACTTCAGTGTTGTTTGTGTGCGTAATTGAAATAAACTTAGACACCTCACCCTCCATTTTGACTCAGAGGCGAGCACGGCTATCGAGTTTACGGCAGTTTCTAAGACGAGCAATGTATAGTATCCGTTTTCCCTTTGCAAGGGAATAGACCACCTCTACGCTGTGGTTCCCCTACGTGTAACGCCGTGGAGGGAGCCTGCTGTTCTTACGGAGGGAGGACCTCTGCTAACGCGGTCCACCCGCGTCTTCGATTTTGGCCAAAATGCCACGTGGCAGTGCTGCTTGCAGTTCTGCTTGGAGAAACAGAAAATGGAACGTGTGGTGATGGTGACTGAGGTTGAAAAATGAAAAAAGAGGTAGATTTCCGGAAAACTGTACCCGGTGGATATCCACAGGGCTGAATTTTCTCACATTCAAATTAGTGTTCTAAACATTTTTTGAACGCCTTCAAGACGGCCACAAACACGTCTTCAAGACTCGGGAAAGCGTCAACTTATCCGGGGATAGAAGACGTTATGTAGATCAGATTGAAAACGTCTCCTAGATGAAAATGTGGTTGTGGGTAGACCTTTCCTCGACGTTTACAAAACGTTTTGTGCTACTAGGGTGGGGAAGTTGCGAGGACCATCAAAGTGGAAACAACGAAGAAACCACGTTACATTTTTTAAACAGAGCTGACGGGAAAATAGGCAACAATATTTCTTTGTTCTCACGTGTACCTTTCGTTTAACGGAGTACCTGTGTTACAACAGGTGTAAGTATCAAGGAGACGGTAAACTACTTAAGCCTAACGTGGTGACTGGAGAGCCCGAGTAAGGAATTCACGAAATTCCGGAGAAAATAATGTAAGACGAAAGCAATTCTCTGGCACAAATACTACGAAGCATAAAAATGGGGTTCGAGACAGAAGCTATAACTGGACCAAACCCATTTTTCGCATCCGAGAGCGCCGGTAAATGTAAAAATGTATTATAGGATAGTAGGATTCAGTTGGTAGTTAAAACAGAATTTATGCAAAAATCAAATAGCCTATGCGTATTCAATAATTATCGTTCGTATATAATAGGGAGAGAACAGCTTTCCCGAGGGTTACTCCGGATGAATACATTCAGTCCTGAATGCTACAAATACTCCGATCCCATACTAACTGACCGGCACCTTGTGATTTATCCTATCTTAAATCTCCAGGTGTTGCAATAACGTTTATTTTGAGTAATAAACACGGGCAGCATTCATTCGTGCGTCTTTCTACAATACAATACAATACAATATTGGAACAACATTTCCGAGGGCAAGTAAGGAAATATGGGCTGCAGAACTACGCTCTTAGAAATGAACTTCACCGCATAGCACACTCCTAGCCGACCGCCATTTCGAATGATATCGTTATCAGCACTGATTTGTTGAAAACGGGAGGCGTACGCCATTTTTGTGACACTTATGCTGTTCATAATTGTCAGAAAAAAGCGTACGCCCCCCGTTTTGAACAAAATCTGGGCAGATAACGATATGATTCGAGATTATGGTTGGCGTGGAAGTCCATTTTGAGAAGTGATACTGACAGGCGATTCCAGACGACCGTGTCGCAAGCAGTACATCAGAGGCGGATTCAGGATTTTTCTGAGGGGGGAGAGTCCTGCCTTGGACAGTATGCTATTACACAACCAAGGTCAACTGAAACTCTATGTAACGACCGAAATTGAGGCGGTGCCCCCTAAATCCGCCCCTGCAGTACAAGCTTTGTTTTCATTTTGCTAGAAGGGAAACTATAGTACACATATATCGGGAAATTACACGGTAATTCTTCAACTATGCAACAAGCCGAAATACCGAACACAGGACAGCAGAACGTCTGCAAGCAACAGGAGAGAGACAGTCTGTCGTCTGCTTCGGAGCAGCCTGCAGCGCCACTGCACGCTCGACGAGCGCGGCTTCATGAAATATTAGCTATAGCCAAACTTTTATATAATAAACTTTGCGCTAGTTAGCTAGCTCTGGAGCACTCTCTTCGTGTTTCGTTTTCAGCCTGCTCCGCGAAACGTACGAAGAGAGACCGTAGGTGTACGGCACGGCCGACGGAGAGGCAGAACGGAGGAGGAGAGATTCGTGTGCCATTAGCCTCGAGTCCCCAGATCACCATAGCAACCAGACAACGCGCATGCGCGCAGCGACCGCGCGCACTGGCAGCAAACGATCGAACGGAAGACTAGTTGTGCTCTGTTCCCCTATGCTCGAAAATTTTGCTCAGGTTTCACCTCAGATAATGCTTTAGTAATTAAGCCGTGTCTGATTTGATGATATGAAACCCTTTTACAGGATTAACGTTGGCGTATCCGTCGCGTAAGAGCGCTAACTGGAAGCAGACGCGATGTCGGAGGAGCCGCGATAAAAATAAAGCGGACGCCAGCTGATTGTGTTGCGAAATCGCGGCCAACGTCCACGCGCTAGCAGACGATAGGGTGGTGTTGAGTTATCCGCCGCTCTTCTGCGAAGTTTTCCTCGCTCGCTGTGGAAGCTTTTGCGAAGAAATATAGCTACGTTAACAGAGACCGCTGCGGTTAGGTACAATATCTCGGGATAGTTCGTCAGAGGAATGTCAGAATGCAGACGGTGTTGCGAGAAAGACTGGAAATTTCGTGACGTCTGCGTGAAGTGCCTGGAACATTCCGGGAACGCATCAGTTTTTGCCGATGATGTACGGTATTTTACGTGGGCATTTTATTATTGGGATGATGCCCCCCCTGCAATAAATTGCAACGGCAAAAAAAAAAAAAGAAAAAAAGAAAAAGAAGAAAAAGAGTAAAATAAATAAATAAAAATAAAGAGGAATTGTGTTCTGTTATGATCGGTCCTTCTTGCACTGGGACGCAGGTACGACACGTTTCCCTGAACGGAGATGACAAGTGCTTCTTCTACTTCTTCTTCCTTTCTTCTTCTTCCTTTTTTTTTTTTTTTTTTTCAATGAAAACGTTTGACTTCCAGTTTACGACGTCATATTGCACAAACTGGTGACGCCACACTCGAGACGTCTTGAGAGAGAAACGCGCATCTGAGGAAAAAACAAAAATCGTTTGCACTTTACAGTGACTTCAGCGCGCTGTTCAAAAGGCTACCGGAAATAACGTCCGCAGTAGAGGAGGAGCTATATGAGGAGAACAGGAAGTGAAATCTATCATGAAGATCGTTATTAGCGAAAGAAACTGATATCCGATGCAAAGAATAAGCAATTACTTCATTCGGAAAATGTGTAAAAAAATTATACGTCAGATCTTTAAGATTTATTATCATTTGATATCGTTATGTACCAAAAATGAGTAGTTCTAGTTGAGACGCTCAAACGCGTAGGCAGAAGTGAGGTACCACTCGTACAAATAGTGCTGAGACTGGCGTTGTCTGGCGCAGTACCATTATACCACAATACTATATATACGAAAATATACTATTTTTCGTATCCCACGAAATCCCACGCAGGTCATGGTATGAAGGTATACCTTCATACCAGAGATTTATCCAGGCCGTACACCCCCCACTTGTTTGGCGACACCTCCCTAAATTTTTAAACTGTGCATCCCCTTCGGGGAGCATTTGCAATTTCAGCTTTAGGCACATGTCGGTAATGATACGTTAAGCTGTTATGACGTAACTGTAGTAATGAAACCCTCATTTTTTGCATCCCCCCCCCTCGTACTTGGGATTCTGAATGAACCACTGCACCAAATGCAGTCGATCGAGTAACCAAGTTGGCCAGATACGAAATTGCGCGCGCGAGTCGATAATATATTATGATGCCGTATAGCAGTCCGCCATAGACTACAAAAAGTTCTCGAAGACGCCACTTTTCCCCTTTTTTTGTCGTCCCACCCAACAAACTAGATCCCATGAGAGCTGCAACAGATTCCGTCTTCCCCGCCTGCCTTAGCTTTTCTTCTTCTGTTTCTTTTTTTTTTTTTTTTTTGGCGTGCAATGGAACCTGTTCTGTTTTAGAACCCGTTTTAACCCGCGATCTGCATCATCGTCGCTTCGAGTATAACCCGGAAAACTCCGAGAACGGAACTTACCCAAAGTGGAAATGAACACTAAATAATGTCATCACGAATGTTCTTCTCTTCTGCTTCCTTTTCCACCTCTTTCCCGAGATATCTCGCGGTATTGTCCCGGTATTTACAAAATGCGGCGCAAAGCGTGATTTTTGTTCCCTGTTTGGGCAACGCCCACAAAAACACGAGCCCACGCCCACATAAAACCCCGATTTTGGGGGGCGTAGCCAGATATCGGCCAAATACATTTTCGTTAGCCTGCGGGTTAAGGGTACTCTAAAGCAGTAGAGCCGCAATCTCACAAAATTTATATCTTCGATAGCCTGACCCTCAGTGCTCTCACGTCACAATTTTTGTCTCAACTGCGCTCACAATTTTTAGAAAATTGAAAATTACGGGCAACACTGTGTTGCCACCAATTGCGCATTGTTCGTCAAATACGGCGACAAAACCCCATTGCATGCGGATAACACTGTGTCTAAAACAAAAAAAGTCGGCTACGTAGCCGTCAGGAGCAGCAAGTCAGTCGGGAACATAGATCACTGTTGCTCGACAAATGGGGGGATTATTTCCCACCAGACGTCGCCCCGAACCATTCACCACAACTTTACTAGGGATTTAAAGATACTTAGCGTTCCACGTCACGTGCAAAAACTTGTTGTGCTGGGTTTACAAGCAACAAGCTCTCAAACTACGCCGGCAAAACATCGGCTTTACAACCTCGGAGCACCGAAAGAAGTATAGACCATGCAGTGGCGTATAGCCAGAAGAAACATTTCGGGTTCTACGGGAACTTTACGTGGGGGAGAGGATTTCACCCTCGTTTGCCCTCACACAAAAGCACTATACCGGTGGGGGCTGAAACCCCGAACCCCCCTCGATACGCCACCGGCACAGACACATGCATCTGCAACCCACTCACACCCGGCAGAATTGGCATCCGAGCGTATTTCACCGAACCCCGATAGATTTAGCGGTGTAGACTGGGGCTGTGGAAAACCTACTCCTTGTCATGGCGACTCCCAAACTTGTTCGTTGAAAGGTTGAGAAAGAGTTCCCCCGTTTCTTTTCTCTCTCACAACTTCAATAAGTACGACTTCTATGCAACGATTGTTGAGGAAAGGAGACTTTTACAAGCTGCGAACCAGTCGTTTCTTTAATGAGGCTTCGCTAGGAAGGCGTGGCAACGATTATGGAAATCAAGCCCCTTAATTATCCGTCCCGCTTTATTTATGCCAACACCGCGATGAAAGCCTTCAAAGCAATTGATTCATCAGCGCATCATTACACAACCGGTGTATGATTATGTACAGCCCATATCAGACTTAACCGTAACTCGTCCGAGCGCGCTGCTTCACCAGAGCACTCTCACCCGTAACTGCACAGATTCAGCTTCAAGTTGTGCCTTGTACCCTTCAATGTACCTCGAAATAAAGTGATCGAAATCCCCGTTGTAAAATAAACTGCCATAAATAAATGCTATCCGACTATAAAAGTCACAGTAGTCAGTCACAAAGTCGCACAAGTACAGTCGGGAAACTGCCAAAAGCGAACCTGGTCTAACCTAATAATAAACTAACCAACATGCTGTTCCGTCGTGTCCGCCCTGCTAAGCCTGGTCGGTAAAATGGGGCTTTGGACAGACATCGAAAACCCGTGAATTTGAGTGGTTCAATAGTGATGCAGTGTTTTTAAACACGGCACATTAAGAAGCTATCTAGCATTCCCGTTTCGAGAACGTGAATTTCGAGATTGGGGATTTCGCAACTGGGAATATCGAGGTCCTCCCGTCCCCTTTGTATCGGGGCAGGCTTCCCTTACGAGATTCACAGTCACTGAGGAATATTTTAGTTGTTGCACGTAGCTCGCAAGGCGCTTTTCGTCTGTCTTTTCCAGTTCGCTAGGTGTCGCTTGGTTTTCTCAACGATGTCGCTCGTGTTTTCTCCGTTTGGGGGAGGAGTATCAGTCCCAGCGCGGTGGCGATGTCCACTTCCGTAGGGCGCGTCGTGTTTGTAGCTGTGCATGGGAACATAACATATACCTCCATGTCTCACACTCACGCTCGCCAGCAGGGGGTTCTGCATCAGGGGCAGATCCAGACCCTCCGTGTGGGAGAGGGGGATTCTTTGTCGGAGCGCGTAGTGGGGGAGGGGAGAGAGGGAAATCAAACTTAGGTTTCGGTGGGCGATGGCCCAACCTGCCCCCCTTGGATCCGCCCATGTTCTGCACGCGCTAGTCTCAAACACTGTACATTAGAAATCAGAGAAATACAGAACGCTGATCAGGACTGAGGATAGCAGCCCGGCACTTGACGTTCATATCAATTGCGAACAGTGTGCGTTGCGTACGTTATGTTACGTTCATGAATGCTGCCGAAGACAAAAAAAAAAAAAGAAAAAAAAAAAAAAGAAAGTTGAAAACTTTTATGTTTTTCGCGCGTTTCTGAAGGAACCGGCATAACAATTTTTTGCAACGAGATCTCTCGAGGTATCAAAAATTCGTATTCGCAAGTCGCTCACGCGCAAACCTGACCAACTTTCCAAAAAATGTTGGACTTTTTCGAGCCTGTGCGGACTGGAACCGCAGCCGGTCCGCGACATCATTTTATACCTGACAGCGGCATTACACATGTGCAGATATAATTTATCATCGTTATTAAGACCTCTACCTCTTCTACAAAAGACAAACATGGGGTCACATACCGATTATCCTCTACTGGCACGCTTCAGGTCACGCGAAAGAATGGAAGGTTGTGGCTTCAGAAACCTGACACCACCTGTGCTGTCTCCGTTTTTTTGGCAGACTTTTTGGAGGGCACAGTGACCCCTGAAGTCGGCTCAGGCCCCATCCCACCTACAACCTGCCTACTGAACGGAAAAAGCGCATTAAAAATTATTACTTATTTAAAATTTAAAATCATTAAGTTAAATTAAATTAAAATTATTATTATTATTATTATAAAATTTAAAATTCCTATCAACTTAGAGCTGCGCAATTTGATGTACCGATATGTAGAACTAGCTACAAGAAACAGTCACTAGTCGTCGTCTTTGTTTAGTCAGTTTATAGGTGCTTCAGTAGACCCTTCCACGTTTTCTAAACGGGAATTGTGCCATATTTCTTTATATCCGGGGATTAAGTGAATTTCTATCGTTTATGCGCTTCCTGCGTATAATTTCTCTGTAATGCTACGATGTATTCTTGGGAGCAGAGTCTTCGTCGAGCCTTCTGGCTTTTTACTCTCTCCTATCCGAAAGGAAAATAAAATTGAAATAGAAATTGCAAAATGTGTACAAGTTTTTAAATCTCCGTTCGCCTCCACGAAGTTGCTTCGCGGAACAGGCTTCTAACGTCACCGGCATGAGATCGCCGCTAAGAAAATTCAATAATAAATAACCGAGCGATACTTTTTATTAAACTATTATAACTGCCTCACGCGACAGTGATGGCTGTGTAGTTCGGTCGAGATTGTCGCTTCAAAGTGGGTGTCTGCTAATCAGTGCGACACGAATCGAAACGAATTGAATTTGAATTTGAATGTGACACGAATGTTCCGTTCCGACGCAAAAAAAAAAAAAAAAAAACTGAAAATTACCGATTTGACGTTAGCTATCTTCCGCAAAGCTGCGTTTTCTTTCCGTGTTTTCAGTTGTGTAAGAGCTGTGTTTTCATAATTATGGCGCGTTTCTTACGTAAAGTGACTGGGCGTCCCGAAAAAGAAAAGAAAAAGGAAGGAAGGGGGAGGAACTGAAGGCTCGAACCGCTGCAGGGTTCCCCCAGAAGTGATGATATATAACCAGGGCTTCTCAGTCTTACATAAAAGCAACTGCCACGGTCCAGTTTCGCTCCGAGGAGTCGGTACTATAAATTACTAGCAGTAAGTACTAGGTTACCAGGAAAAGATGCCGCCCTATTCGAATATGGGTTAGTCTGTGCGGAGTGTGAACGTATGAGGGAAGTTGACTAAAACTGAACGAACGGGACTGTCCCTGAAAACCGGGCTCTCGAGTTCCCTACCCCCCACCCCCAAGAAAAGAGAGAGAGAGAGAGAAAAAACAGTGTCGGCAGCGTCTTCCTGTTGCCTGGCAACCGCGACAAGTTGCCGAGCGCGAGTGACGTTTTATGACGTCACGAAAGGGCCTCGACGCTGACGGGTTGGCCGCTTGCCTTGATGGTGCAACCTCCTCGGAATGCAGTTTCCTCACAAGCCGAGTACTGTCACATCTACGAATACTATCAAAAAATTCGAGGACGGGCGCGTTCTCTTGGGGTTTGAAGGATTGATTTTCGTTTGATCCCCGTGATGTTATCTGCGCTTACAAAAAAATATCGCGACAGCACGCGTGATAAAGCGCGGAAAGAGCGATAAAAGACGTCGTGAGCCTGTTGGTTCGCCACACGATTCCGGATAAGATTCAGCTATAAGATGAGATTTGTACGATACTTTTATCCGTGTTTTCACACGCAAACTGCACGACGTCACAGCTCACAACGCAACTTTACGTGCAATCAACGTACTGTTATCTAGCTTTGCGCAAGAGCGTCGACGTTCGATAAAATCTCACCTGAGATATTTCTTGAGATAAAATTTTGGAGATTGTAGCTGAAAGCCTTATCGCGAACAAGACATTGAGCGTTCCTGGCGACACAACAATATATCTCTCGTAGAATAGCCTCCCGACATGTTGGCATGAGCCGGTGACAGCTGTTCGTCGGAAGGTCTATTCTGAACGCATTACAAACATGACCCCTTTAGCTGATGCGCTCTACTGTCCACAGGATCCTATCCCACCAGTCGTGACCAGGAGATACAGCAGAATCAAGATTGGTAGATTCTGAAAACAACCTTCTGTTACCTAAACCCGTGCCCAAACCGAAGCAAACGGGGTAGCCGGTCCTTCTTTCTATCTCGTCTGCCTCGACAGACACACGACGAGACACAAGATAGGGTGTATATGTGCGATTGTCAAAAACTGGTGTGATGACAAAAATGCTGGGCTTTCTCAATTTGAATGAAACAATTGGTTCTATTCTGCGTCAACGAAAAGGAAGAAATAACAGACGCCTTTTCTGCGGACGCACTTCCTCTGCTTCCTCAAGCGAGCTCTACGCAGACGGAAACTTCCTCAAATATCGTTCTGGGTGGACAGAAAGCGCCATCTCGAAGCGAACGCCTGTACTTCAAGACCGCTGCCTGCTTCCAACTGTTTCGAGCGTTTCAAGGGTTCAACCTCAAAGCGGGCGAAACAGGTCCCTTTATCTTAGCTACTGTACTGTAAAAACGCGGGATGTCGAAAAAGGCAGCAGACATCTCCATAAATATAAAGTGGACCGGCCGCTAGAGACAATTTTTATAACTGAGGCTCCCGTATGCGTTTGAAATCTCGCGGCAACAACGGTGGTTGCCATCTGTACCGCGGTAATACGACCCCAAAATGAAAATTCTGCGCGATCCTCGCGTCACCGCCTCGCATTATTATTATTATTTGTATTTGTTGAAAATGAAAGTAGCGTTGAAGATGTCGTGTCGAAGCAGAACAGAGAGTGACAACAAGACGCGCTCCACTTTGTCCTCGTCGCCATGCTGATGACGCGCCACGTCGCGGGTTTCGGTTTCGGTTAATTTTCTTGTTCCGCGCAAAAATCCCGCTACGCAAATTTATTGGGTACTTTAAAGATTTTCTTACACTTCGGAGAAGAAGAGGTGATCGAAAAGAAAGAAAAAAGAAAGGAAAATATTTGTAAGAAGAAGAAGAACAACAACACTTGTGGATGCATGCTGCACGTGGGTAGGACCGCTGATAATTTCGACGTTGCGGATAAGCACCATCCCGCTCGAGGAGAAACAACAATTTCGACTTTCTCTTTTCAGCTAGAGTCACTAAATAAGCTACGCTTCAGAGTAGCGACACTGAGCCGCCATGTTGTTTCGGATGACCTCCAGCCCCACCTCTATTTTGGCAGTAGAAATAGATGAAGGTGAAGTTCAGCAGTGGAAGAAGACGACACTTCGAAGAGCGCTAAATGGATGGCGCTGGAGGTCATCCGAAACAACATGGCGGCACAGTGTCGCTACTCTGAAGCGTAGCTTATTTAGTGACTCTATTTTCAGCATGCCATTTGCACTTCCCGCGTACAGACGACAAAGAGGAGAGGCTCGCGCGTAAAAGAAGAACTCGAGGAAGCAGAATGGACCTCAGAGAATTTCAGTCACGTAAGTTCCCATCGTGTCTGTTTCATGTACACTCCAATTCAGACATGCGTTGACGTTGCAGTTCCTTCGCTTGAGGGGTAAGCACTGAGTAGAAACTCACTTCCGAACTTGCGTATATGATCTACGGGACAGGGACCTTATAAAGGCTCTCGTCCTAAAGCGCATGCAGCAAGACGGCACTTGACGACCTCTCCAACTCACACAAGACTGAAAAATACTAGAGCAAAGTGTCGAAGAGTGACATCCATAGTTACATACCAACGTCTGAGCAGCCATTATATAGATACGGCCCTCGTATTAGAACGGCATCTAAAGCTCCGTCGAATATTTCCACGGTATAATACCCCTTCCTTACGGAAGCAACCCAAGAAGCATAGGATAGCAGACAAGCCTAGAGGGAAAGCATTACATCGGGTTGGATGCCAGGAATCAGCCAAAGGGCTGTCCGAGAGTCCAACCCCAAAAATCGTGCATTAGGTAGTATATCTGAGAGACTGAATAAGGGTGAAATCCTCTCCCCAATGGAAAGTTCCCGTAGAATGCCTCCCGAAATGGTTACAGCCAGGGATGCAGAGGCCGCGATTTTATGTTCTGTCTATACAGTAGTGTAGGTCGTTCTGACATACAACTTGGTTTTATTCGCGTAGCGAAGTAAGAATGGCCCCCACCAGCCGCCTTTTCTTTTCCTTCATCCATTTCTCTCTCAAAGGCCGACCTCCCAATAGCGGACAACAGCCGAAGACCGAGTTCAACCAACACCACCTAGAGACAAAGCGAGACGTGAGTCCGCCAATGACGAGCATGCTTTTAGCGGCCGTCTGGAGAAGAGCCGCCATCGTCTTCGGCGATTGGCCAACATCTTGGCTGCCCTTATGGTTCAACAGCCCCAATGGCATGCCTCGCAGACCATACATTCCGCCATCTTTTGCGCGGTGCATTTACACATTTTGGGCTAGAAGCTTTCTCTCGAAATGCTCATCTGTCTGAAATTAACGGTGGTTCTAGAGATCATCAAGTGCCGTACCTGTGTGACGTCCTTCTGCTCGCTTTGCCTGCCGTAGACTTTTTCGGTCCCCACTCACCCTGCATAATCTTGTGGCGCTTGAAACTCTTCAGTCTTCCAAGCGGAGAACACGCTCAACGGCCATCACTTATCATCATAGGCGTCGCCACCGTCGTAGTAACCATCGTGCTCATCATCATCGTGTCCCTGGTGACGCCCTTCCGCACCGGCTACGACAGCGCCGCAGGTGAACGTGAAATACGAATGGAGTCCATTTATAACGGTTATCGCGCTTTTTATGATGGGTAGCACGGTTATAACGATTGTCGTGCTTACGACGAATACAGTACAGCCATGGCTCTCAGCGCTGTACACAAATGGCCCTAAAAATTGCAGCCATATTTCTGTAAAGCGTGGGATTCTGTCATCCAGGGGTGCAAGGTCTTTACCTGTTGGCGCGAAGGCTTTGTACTCTGCAGGACATAGCTGTAGGAGACAGACCTATAGGTGCCATCCCGCAAAATTTACAAGCATGCCAGTAACAAACGATTTCACTTCCAGTACTACTGGCGTGGAACTAACGAATAAGATTTGACTCTCCCAAAAGACCAGTAAAAGCAAAGACCTTCTATGTTGAACACTTTGCGTTTACTATATTTATAAATTTTCTCTCAGGTTTCAGATATCCGAGGCTCACAATGGCCCCAGGCAACAGCACAGAAACGCGCGCAAGGGATGATGTTTCCCTGACCAAGTTCCAAGGACCGCCCGAAAGTGACGTGACGACTTCTCCGGACACATGACGATGACTTCCCATTTTAGATGTCGCAATTTTCTTTTTTTCAGTTTCATCGTCTATGCTACGAACATACAACATTAACTACTGAGATGTATCTAGCCTGGAAAAAATCATTTTGTACTAATCCTCGCATTGAGCCACATCGCGAGTGCCATTATACGAGATGCATGGGTTTAGCCTCTATAGGGTAGGGGAGGGGAGGCTTAGCCCGCGCGAATAAAGCTAGCAACCGGAGCGGTCCTTGGCTCATTTCTTCGCTACACCTACCGAACCGTCCATCCGTTCTACATGTCCATGGGCGGCAACACCCTCGCTGGTCAGCCATCGCCGTTAATATGCCCACATTTTGGGACTGGAACCCTACCACTTGGTTCGTTCAGGCCCAATTTCACTTGTCTAACATAACCTCCCAACAGTCCTGTAGCTGCGCTACAAGCAAGGCAGGAGACCAGCCTTGTTGGTAGGGAAGATGTTGCGCTCGCTCGGAATTCGTGTTCGCGGGTATCGTGGAGCAGATGCAGTCGATGACGATGCTGCTACAAGCCCCGCCGTATGATGCCGAACCGGCGTAGTTTGGGCCGCGTTGCGCAGACCGAACGACATCTTGACACATTCAAGCAGGCCGAATGGTGTCACGATAGCAGTCTTCGGAATATTCGACGGGATTCTGATGACAGGCATTGATCGAGTGTATTTTTGAAAATAGAGATTATGGGCATGAAGATGGGCTGTAAAATCGCACGGGGTAGACTCAGGCACCCCATGCAGAGACGACGACCCAGGACTGGATGATGGCCTAAGTCCAACATATTGTCCAATTCCTGTTTGGCGATTCGTAAACGCTCCGGGGCCAAGCGGTGTAGTCGAGAAATAGGTATAGCGTACGTATAGCTATCTCACATTTGTGATTATGCTTGTCGTCCGGGTTGGGTGGAATAATTCCCCCGACGAACATCAGCCACGCGGCCCCGACAATTACTCGGATTCGTAAATTTCTATAGACGATTCGTACCATATACCGTACGGAAACACTTCGCTCAGTCTCACCATCCGCCCGCAGACGTGGTTCATCAAACACTGGATGGTCCCAAGAAGCAACCACCGCGTTCAACAAGATTCGCAACGACCTTGCTGCCTCCGCCCAGTGTCGGCGTCTGCAGTGGGGCAATTTGCTACCAAAGCCAACTTTCCAAAAAAGGCACCATTCGCGCAGGAAGGAAGCCGCATTAGGACGACAGACGAGAGGAAAAAAATCGAGCAAGCATCGCGGTGGACGCCTCGAGTGTTGCGGTCGGTACTGTGCGTCAGCAACGCGTTCCTTCCGCTTCGCACCCCTCGTATTCTTCTCTTGCAAGCTCAAGCCGGCTGACACGCGTGTTTGGACACGAGCCTCTCGCCAGATTTCTCTCAGTGACGCATTTTCTACATTTCCTGGAGGGTCGGTCCAGGGAGCACAGCACGGGCCGTTTTCTTAGGCCAAGGCCCGGCCCGGGACCGGCCCGACGACTCCATACCTGGCACGTGACCAAGCAATTTCTACTCGACCCTGCCCGCCCCAGTGAAGCTGGCTGTACAAACTTGACCGCGACTTGCAAAAAGTGGGGCTACACAGGTTCGAGACCGACCTAGGACTTGCAATGTACAAGTCCGGGCCCGGCACAGGCCCGCAATAAAGAAGGCTTTACCCGGCCCCCGCAGCGCTCTAGTCGTCCATTCACCACCTACACAGACCACAGGCCCCTCAAGTATGCTCTTCCACTGGCACCAGATATACACCCCGTGAAATCTGCATTCGTATCGGAATTTACCTCTGATATCCAGCACATGAGTGGAGCCAACAATCCTGTGGCCGATGCCCTCCGCTGAGTCCACTCTAACAAGCGCACCAGACCAGACCGCCCCCCCCCCCCCTCTATACCTCACGCTCCCTTGACATCCTCGTGACGATCTTTCCACTTTTCGCACAAGCTCTTCATCTAACCTAAAAGATAGATAACGCCGTTCTCCCTGGAGCAACCATTCCTGTGGCTTGTGACATTTCCCGGTGTTGCCCTCGACCCTTCGTCGTCCTATTTCCCACCAATTGCACACCATGGCCCATATACGAGCTACCCAAACACTCATTGGAACACGATACGTCTGGCCAAACACGGATGCGGACATCGAGCATTGGGTTGTCCAAACCCAACGGCACACCCGTGTGGCTCCTTCAAGATTTCTGCCGCTTGATTGCCGTTTAGACCACCTGCACATCGACCTAGTAGGACCTTTGCCACACAGCCAAGGCTATAACTACATTCTACAACAGGTTTCGGCACGTTCGTATAAATCCTGCATAAATCTCGCATGCAAAAACCGATCCTTACACCAGTTGGCCCAAAGCAGTCCCATTCCCGAGTCACCTGCATCGACTGTTGCCACGGAAGATGAGTACACGGATGTCCCGTTTTGGGCGCCACGTCTACCACCTCTACAGACAGACGCCAGCAACTCAGTCCACCTTATTTGTTGCCTGGGAAGCAACCATGTATTAGGACAACCGCATACCACCCAGCATAAGCGGAGAGTTTTCAATCTGCCCGAGGGGCCCGGGCAACAATGCCCCCCCCCCCCCCTCTTCATACACAGAGGTCTGGTAAGGTGTCGGGAATTCCGTTTTGTGACCTTGTGAGGCGGCATGAAACGCGCGATCCTTAAGTTATCCCTCGAAATATTCATCTTGAGCGTCAGCAGGGTAGACTTTCCGGAGGGGGCCATCTTCCCCCCGGGAAGTCCCTGGAGGGACTCAGGCTCGCAAGCCCTCCACCCCCGCAGTCGGCGCCTATGCCACCTTGCGTCAAACGGCCTAGCAGAGAGGTTACACCGCACCTGAAAACGCCATGGCCAATAACACACCTGGGCATCCGCACCGCTTTCAAGCCGGACCTCTGATGCACCGTGGCTGAACTTGTTTACCGGACAACCCTCCTCCTTTCCGGCAAAGTCTTTGTCCCCCCCCCCCCAACTGACATGGTACCAGCGAGCACGACAGACTACGTCTCCCACCTCCGTACCACTTGAAAGCCTACCAGCATCACGATCTGGAGACTTGCTCACACGTTTTCGGCCACTGCGATACCATGCAGAAACCCCTCCAGGCGCGCCACTCCAGACCATTCCCAGTTACTCACTGGACCCCACACCACGTCACCCTAATTATCGATGGCCACACAGACACGGTTTCCCTTGAGCAGTTGAAGGCTGAAGTCACCGTCCATCCACCACACCAATCCAGAGCACAGCCTGCTCCAGTCTGAACATCCTCCATATGCCTCTCCTGACCTGCACCTTCCACTACCACCCGGACTTGCTAGAAGCATTTCTTGGTCTCCCTGCCTACTGACCTGTGCCATGTGGCTTTGCCAGTGCCACTACGAAGTGCATGGGTTTAACCCCTGCCAATAAAGCTCCAGCCGGAATCAGGCTTGCAACCGATATGGTCTTTGGCTCATTTCTTCGTTACGGTTATCTAGGGCTAGGTGGAACAAGTCGCTAAAAAGGGAAAAGTCACCGTAATCCACTGTCCATCATTTGTATTACACTTATATACACTCAATTTATTACCTGTGCACATAGTTTACACCTTCCTCGTACTTTGCAGAGGGAAGAAAAAAAAAAAAGATCCAGGAGGAACAATGACGATGGTGATGCACGCAGAAAAGGGGCAACCACAATATGAAGAGGGTCTTCGGTCGGCTTGCCAGCCGGTTCAAGACTGGCTTTTCGATGCCTGCCTGCGCAGCAGGATGTAGATCTTCTCCTTTATCCATGCCTTGTTGTAGGGGGCGTACGTGTTTGTCGACTTCTGGTAGCTGAGAGAGACCAAAAGAGGGAAGCTGTTGGAAGTCTGAAGACCAGCAGCCTCTCGTACTAACTTCCCCGGCAGGATTCACGCGCCTTTCTATAGGTGATACCACGTTAAAAATTGCCTACTACGGCATTACCAGGTACACCTGCATGAGCTCAGGACGGCCCGAAGCTGTGACTACAAAGGTTACGTCTTGCCACTTGTGGGATGTCCGCTGGCCATTTTCAGACAGTATTACCCATAGAAATGCACGTTGCAGTTAAACTCTTCCTACACTTTGAGACCACACAACAGCCAGAGTCACAGAGGTATGTCTCCACCAGGGGAGGACGGCAGTCCATACGAGAAGATGGCACTGCTGGAAATGCTGTCAAGATGTTCCAGTTGCTGCAGCAACTATCACGCGCTATCCTTAATACCTCTTGACGTACATCTATTACTCTGTTTCTCTAAACACATCTTGTATGCATATATTGATGGTTGTGCAATTTACTCAGTTTTTTGCAACCTATATCTCAGGAAGGGGCGTCCATTTACATCTCACCTGCATTCATCAGGCGTTCTCTCTGTTTCTCACCATCATGCAACGTATCTGGGCCCATCTCTCTAGTCAGCTTGGTAGCCATAATGGAAAGCTGATTGACACGTTGTGCTATCGCAAATATTTTACGTGTTTGCTAATGTGCTTGAGGTATGCCATCGGCGAGGGCTGTTTTCACAACACAATCAGTGTACAAGCGGCTGTTTGAAACAAGCGTGTGCACTACATAGTGACTCAGAGGTATCCCATGTCCCCTCTAAGTCATTCACGGTTATCTTAAGATTTGGAGGATGCTGTTGATCTGTGTGAGCTAACTTGACCTGTACTATAGTTGCTTTCAATGAAGTTTATCCAGGCATATCCTCGATACAGAGCTCAAATGAGGAAAGCTCATAAATGTTTCTGCTTGGGCTCCCAGTATTTGCTTTCTTTACACAAAGACTGATTCACACACTGTTAGACAAATTTCCGTCATTTGCTCCAGGTAGCCATATTTTGTGCCCCTAAATTCACGATTGAAATTAATAGACAGAGTCAAATGCCACCCTTGCCCAAAGTGGCAACACACTCCTTGCTATGTTTGCTGCATATGATGTACTGGGGCGACTTCTCGAGGCCTCCACCCTATGAATATTGCTCTCGCAATTCGATTTGCCAACCACCCAGACTGCGTTCAGAGGATGGCTGCACACTCATGGCGAATTCCGCTGATCCATCTTGACAGACATTTTTTTGCTAGACAGCGGAGAGTTGCGAGTGCGCGTATCACTGGTCGATCTATACCAGATTTGCGTGCTTCGACGGTCATTTTGAACTAAGCGGATCGTGCTTTCTTGCTCCGCAGACAAAGCTCTGATTTGGCTGAAATTCCAGCAGCGCTCCACTGTAACTTGCGCATCTTCTGATACTTCACTGCACCACCAGACGATTGGACGGAGTGTGAGATTCATGATGTCTGACTTTCCTGCTCTGTCCAGAGGATCCAGATCGACCAGCGGAGTTCGCCATCATCACGAATAAAGGGATGCAGGCAATAAATACTAACACGAGACAGCTGAGGTCCGCGAGCTGGTCCACGAAGTCGAAGAGCTGGCTGATGTCGTACGTGATGGATGGTGTGTTGGGATTCTGTCGTTTCAGGTGCTCCTCGTAAATGTGGCACACTCCTTCCATGCACTCGTTCACAGACTCGTAGTCTGAATATGTGCGCGTCTCCGGCTTCCCAGCTTGCACCAAAAGGATTGTATGGGACTGCATCCAGGAAGGAAGTGTTCTTCAAAAACAGTGCTCCCAACGAATCAAGAAATCAGCAAGCACAACACGTGAAACGAAACATGTTCAATATGGTCAGACGGTGACTCGCTTTCATTGGCTTTCATGTCATCATCTTTGCGAGACGATGTCACAACGCGTATTTGACATCACAGTTCTCTGTACAAAGTGCAGAGAAAAATCTTGATCGCAATTCTCTTACTCATCACCAAACAAATTGGTTACCCATCTATTCACGCGCGAGTTTAACAGTGCGGGAGTTGAGCAACGAACTTCCAGTTGCGGTTCTCATTCAAAGTACCGTCGGTAACCGGCTAGAGCGCACGACGAGCCAGCCGTGCATGGGCTGCGAATGTAATACGTACTACCAAAGTAGGTGACGCAAATTAGGCACGCATCTTCGCTAACATTACAAATATTCGCGTAGCACCTATAAATAACGGGTGAAGCTTGTTCTTTAAACGCATGTTTAAACAAATACCGTCAAGGGTGACAAGTTTAGGCCTGGGGCAGTGTGCCGCAAACAAACAGTACGGGCACATGAAATGTGCAATTAATCAGCTGGTCAAACAGATGTAATAATTGGCACTTCGTTATCGCGTTCTTACCATGACTGCAGCTTGGGTAGTCGAATTATTGCCGAAAATCTTGGTACGCTGCACCTGAAATAAAAATTATGTGCGACTCAAGACATCCAACACACGCGCAGTTTATTCTTGCTCTCAGCGTGTTTCCAGCCAAACACATTTGCTCTGTACGTTCTGGTTGCGAGGCTGTCAAAATTATTGCAGACGATACGAGACTTCTGCTCGTGCAGCTAGCGCTAATGAAGCGTGTTGTAATCTGTTTCTATTAACTTGCGGCACACTTTAACAACCACAACGTTATAATCGTAATATTCGGCACATAATAACCGACATATCTAAAGGTTACGGTCACTCTGTCAGTTGTACTCCAGTTTCGGTTTCTACACTTCCCACAGGTAGTGCAGGTAGCGCGGCAATCGTATGCCTTCGAAGATGGCTGCCTACGTGACACGGGCTGCCGCTCGAGCGGCAGAGACGTTCGTGCGTGCATGTTTGTGTTGCTGTTAGAACAGCGAGTAATTTGTCATTTCAAGTTTGTGTAGTATTCTCGTACCGCCACGATGGCGGATAACACTGGACTGTTCGCACTCGTTGTAACTATGGGTGTAGGCAGCTATGTGAGCGGATTGCTTCCACTAGCTATTCCTCTATCGGAGGTGAGATGTCCTGTTGATAACGGTGCCAGAATTACCGTTTCTGAACCGTTTCTTTACGTCAGACTTCTTAGACAACTGCGATCACAAGACGACGTGGTCGAGTTATGATAATCGTAAACATAAGTTCACTAGGGCAGTCCTGCTGACGCTGTTGCATGCAGGATGTGCAAAATCTGATTATCATAGTAAGATCGTGCTGCTGATACTTACTAGAGCATCTCCGAGAGACAAAAAAATTCAAAATGTAGCACTTGATGTGTACGTCTCGACGAATACATAGTAGACAGGTTCCTTTTGGTTTGTAGCAGATTGATTGACAGGTTGTTTTTTTAACAGTGTAGAAAACAGTCGTCTGCCCCAATTTGGAAAAACCACCGATGCGGAAACGCGTCAATACGACTTTTCTTTTTTTAACGAACCTCTCGTGTCTTTCTGCACCTGCTCGAGACCCACATGTTGACGGTCACTGAACTTTTTCTTGCAGGCTCGTCTGCATCTAGTTTCAGTTTTTGGGGCAGGGTTGTTGGTTGGAACCGCACTAAGCGTCATAGTTCCAGAAGGCGTCAGCACTTTATACAATTCATATGTCTGTAAGTACCACGAGCTACTTAATTATATTAGGAAGTTAGAGACAACTTTACGAGTCTCATTTTTAGTTATTTACAACCATTGACATAATTTCGTGGGGAGCTCGCCCATCTCTTGTGTGGGTGAATTTTAGAATTTCAGAAGCAGATCAACATTAGGGGAAGCAAACGTTTGGGTGTTTGAAAAGAATCTGAGCTTTACCATACATATATTGTTGACAGATAACAGTGCAAGTCATCTTAGCCAGCATGAACACCAAGCCCCCAAAACGACGGGAGGTACAGCATCTGCAGCGAACCATGTTCACAGTGCAACAGAGATTACTAGGGATCCACACCAGCTTGTTGGAATTACGTTAGTTTTGGGATTCTTGTTCATGCTGATCGTAGACAAGTGCTTCTCACAGCGTCACCACAGCACATCCGGTACGTTCGGGCATCCGTGTGTCTGGAATGTGGCTTTCATGCAACCGACAATTTATGACGCAGATGCGGAGGCGACGGTGAAGATCGGCGAAGGTCGCAAGACAAACTTCACGGCCACTCTCGGCCTTGTTGTTCATGCTGCAGGTACGTCGGTTTTCTGGGCGGTGGACTTTCCCGATAAACGTAAATATTCGGTTGTGTGTTTTTTTTTTTTTTGTTGTTGTTGTTTCCGTTTCCATCTAACAAAAGATGGCGGTGGCCCCGGAAAAAAAGCTACAACAAAGTAGCTTGACTGACACCAGGCAGCACTATAATTAAGGCGCAGAAGTACGGTAAAGATAAATAATGCGCGAGAATCTAACACACAATAGCCTACGCTACACAGTCTCATACCCATAAACTTTCTGTAGTAAGTAGAAATATGACGGAGGAGAATAGTGAAAAGAAATATGATAAAATAAAAGCACTCAATACAGCTCGCCGAGTAAAGGAAAAAAAATCGCGCAAAATTTACCGCAATACCCGTACACTTTCTGTAGTAAGCAGAAACAGGAGAACAGTGAAAAGAAAAAAAAAAAAAAGATTCAGTAAGTTAATCGTTAATAGTTATAAAACCCCAATAAAGGTCCTTAACGTAATTAAATCAATTAACACCCAGCCGACGGCATCGCGTTGGGCGCTGCAGCAACGACTGGCAAGGTGGAAACGGAGTTTGTGGTGTTCCTGGCCATCGTACTGCACAAGGTAAGTGGGAAAACAGTGTTGGCCGACCACCCGCTCCTTACAATGCCGGTCGGTATCATAGGCTCATTGTTGCAAATTTCAGTTCCCTGCTGCATTTGCTCTGGCCACTTTTTTACTGCACGAAGGCCTGGAACGGCCGACGATTCGCAGGCATTTGGCTGTCTTCTCACTGGCTGCTCCTGTGATGACTCTGACCACCTATTGTGTCATCAATTATGTAATTAACACTTTTTATTAAGTACGAACTTAGCTCGAGCGATCATTACATTCGCTAAAACGTCCATTTGGGCTCGTTAGTGTAAGACTCGCGTTCTACGTTAAAAGCACTAAAACCAGGACAACACGTGGAAGATAATGGCATAATTTAATGGAACGTAAAAATAACAGTAATAAAGCGGACGAGGAAATTTGTTCTTACATTCTAGGAAACGTGGCTGCGATTGGGGTATATGTAAAAGCTATAACTGGGGGAGATATAAAAAACGGGGGAAAGGGAAATAAGGGAAGTGTTGTTCATAGTACAGTCGTCTACAGAGAGAGTACGGCCATTAGGAGGAGTCTAAGCGTGCCATGTAACGTTACGGCTCAACCTCGTAATGCTCAATGCTCTATTGTTGTCTCGATGCCATATTGATGCGGAGCATTGTTTACGATGCAAGGAGGGAAGACGCGCATATTTTGTCCTCTGCCAGTCTGGCAACAAAGCGCTCCCACATCACACGCGTTGTCGGAAAGGAATTTCCCGCTGCAAAAGTAAAAACAGCATTTGTGAATGTATCTGTATTAAAGTGAGCGCTCCGCGTTGTGTTGTTCCCGGTTGTCCCGGTCTTAGTAGAATGCGGATCGCTACATTATCAGAAAAATGATCGTTATATCTAATTCAACGTCAAATTATCCCGAATTATTATCTTCATTTGTCGCCGAACGGCACTTTTCAGAAATCTCAAGAAGGGTCCAACTCGCTCAATTCCACTGGACTGGCTCTGCTGTTCAGCGCGGGCACATTCCTTTATGTATCGACGGTACACGTCCTACCGGAACTGGTCTCTCGCCATGCCGACCCAGACGTGAGGAATCGGTCCAGCGAGGGGTTCAGGAGGAGAGATGTTCTTATCCTTATAGTGGGCACAATCCTACCCATGTTCCTTACATTGGGTCACCATCACTGAACAGTGTCACGAACTCTTTCCACGGACGCCCCTCCGTTTTGATGTACCTTACATCGATGGACTCCCGAGGGTATTTGATTTAATAAATGGCTCTACATGTACAGCGAACTGGCTCGCAAGAGCCAGAACATGTTGAAGAACGTGTTTCTTCTTCTTTATGCCATGTGTATGAAACAGCTCTCCTTGGAAGAGCCACTAGATGTGCTCACATAGACGTGAATCCGTAAAATACCGTATTTCCCGGTGCGTGACACGGTGTCCCCAAGAGACTGAGTGTTTTATACATTGCTAGGATCATGTGGTGCATGGCAACCTCCAGTGTCGGTCCAGCTACTCGACGTAGGCGAGAATTGTTCTTTTAAAGCGACAGTCCAAAGCTGGTACACTGGCACATGCTTTGTCGCAGCAACTTTGTGGCTAATTATAACTGAATATTGATGCCACTGCCTCAGTTGCCATGGCTACCATATACCCCTCCCTGTACCTTTGGCAGTGCATTTGGAAGAGGGAAATGAGGGTGAAATCCTCCTCCCGCAGCTACTTCTCAGAACAACTTTTTTAGAGCCATTTTAAGCGCTACATTAACGAGAAATGTTGCACAATATTTCAGAAGCCTTCGGCAACTGACATAATAGCGCCTCATAAACCCAAGGGCTTGGGGTGCGCACGTTTAAAGGGACGGTCGCACCCGTTTCGGTCGGTTTTGGAACTATGGTGTCATTTTATTCCTCGCAGACCACAGTGTAGAAAATGCAACGCGAAGAAGTGGCGTAGTTAGGCCGTTATTAGCCGGAATACATGACGACTGTCCTTGCGTTTGCTGACCTAACAGATGGCGCAGCGTTACCATTATTTCGCCTGCTGCAAGGCTCTTGGTCAGCAAACGCAAGGATAGTCTACATGACAGGAGCAGACGCCGGATGCTGAGAGTATGCCGGAATTCCCTGTCTGGAAAAACGTCACTCCCTAAGAACCAATGAGGGCTTGAGCTTGAGAAATGGAATGGTGAGGCCGTGTGGGCGTCTGAACGGTGCCTCACTCTTCTGAGCGCCGCCCTCTCACTCCTCTGCTTAGGGAGCGACATCACGCTGCAGAGCCTCTGCAGCTGCGGAAGCAGCGTTGATCGTTCAAATTTGTTCATTTAGTATCTAAGCACTTTCGGGACAAAAAATTGGTCAATTAGATTGTCGGCCTATGCTGAACGCAGCGGTATCGGTCTCCATAGATTTTAATTTAGATTAGTTGAGATTAATCAGATTTTTCCGGATGCGATTGTCCCTTTGTACAATGAACGCCCTGCTTTTACAGTGCATAGTTCTTGTTTGGCCAACAGCTGAATGCCCTTTAATCCCCACTCAGTGCTTAAAAAAAGAAAAACATCCGAGCAACAAACTGGAATGATGACTTTAATGATTCGACGGCTCACGCTTCCTCGTCAACATGCTGTGGTTCTTGTACGACTGTTCTAAATAGAATAATTTGGCGCAACTCCAGTCATCCCGTTCGCCATATCGCCACTGAACACTCCAAGACCCTTTTAAACCAGAAACAGAAAAAAAAAAAATTTGGTATAATCCAAATCTGCTTCTTTCTTTTCTTTACAAAACAAAATTGGCGACGGCCTGAAGACTGAAGGCAATGGGAAAATCTGAACCTCCCATGGGCCGAGAACGTTTCTGATGTGAGGGGGGAAAAAACAAGGAAGGAAAGAAAGAAAACCCAGGCCACTGCCTCAACACAGCCTGTCACAAAACTGAAGAAACACAAACAAACAAACAAACTGCCGCCAAATCTAAAACGAGGCCACGAGTCTTTCCCCTTGCACAGAGGGCGCTCTCAGTCATTTGAAGCGGACGCCACGCACAGAGAATGTGTGACAGAGTTTCAAAGTCATGGCTTGCACATGGTGTGTTGCGGATGCAACGTGTCACTCATCGTAGATGGGCTCAAACCCTTGGTCACCCAGAGCTTCGATGGCCACCGTCTCCACGGGCGTCAACAGCGACGCTTCGGTCTCTTGCTCTTTTGCTTTCAGGTCAGAAGTCAAGTTGCTGTCCTCCTCAACCACGGACAGTTTCGCGTCCGTACTGTCCGCTGAAGTTGTCTGAGGGTCGGCCGGTTCTGCCGATGCGTCTGCAACTTGCTCGGTCTCGACAGTGGCGCTCTCTGGATGGTGACGGAAGAAAAGTTTTTTTTTTCATTCGTCAGAATGAGACGCAACCGCGCACATTTTCCCACTGCATTTTCGGAAGCACGTAGGCCTAGTAGCACATTCGTTGTTTGAGCTGCAGCTTAATGAAGCGCGTCAATTTTAAAAACCAGCCATGTTGTTACTGGTTCAGTTGGAGTGGTTTTCAGGTACAGTAGGTCCGATTTTTAAGCACAAATATTTCCGATAATTTCAATTATCACGCAGAATCCAGTGGAAAGAAAAGATACTACGTTCACATGGTCTAGTTAGCAACCCAAGTAACGGTATGTTTGTGATACTCAGAGGGGAAATAATCCGAAGTGCCACCCACAATAGGATCTTGTGGCGCGAACCCAGGAGACAAATTAATCTGTCTCCCAGCTAACCTCAGTTCCTCACTCCCACTGTTGTTGCTGAAGTGCAAAATAGGTCAAACTACATGTGTTCTTACATGAGGCTATATAACTGTGCCTCACCTGTTGATACTTCCGTCTCCATAGGCTCCTCCTTGACTTGCGCCGGCCCATTGTTCTGCGAGTCTTCCTCCACCGGTTCCGTCACCATCTCTTTCACCTCTACACCTTCCTCCTTCACCCTGTTCTCCTTGTCACCAGTGTCTTCGGCAACGACCGCGGAGGCTTCGTTCTCTCCCATCTCTTCCTCCTCAACCTGGGTCACCGGTGCTCCCCTGCGGAACTGTTCGTCGATCGCGTCCAGTTCTTCCTTTGCTTTCAGTCTCCTGCTCTCGATGATTCCTGAGGGAATAATAATAGTACTCACTGTAGCTATTAGGTTGCCAGACTACAGGTGGATAGTTCCCCTTACCGAGTACTCTCTTCTGCGACTCTTTTAGTCGCTTCTGGGTCTCGGTGTTGTGCTTTGCAGGCTTGTACATGATGTGAGGCTTTGTCTTGGTGTGGATGAAGTTGAGCAAGAGGCGCTGACGCGCTTCCGCCTCTTCGTGCTTGTTCGTGCAAGGACAGTATCCTCGATTATTATTCGATCAATTTATTTTCTACCCGAACTGGCGTGTATTCTCAAATAATAGGCCCTTCATATTTTCACTACACACGGTCCCATGGATATTTGAGGAGTACGTATCAGAGAGTTAACAACACTTTTGTGTATAGTAATCAACAGTGAATACTAGTATCCTTGTTGAAGTACTAGCTTCTTTGCACGAATAATAGTCAGATAATGCTGGATACATCTGGGCTGCACTGGACCAGGTCTGGTGGATCCTTTTACTGCATCGTCATACACAGTAACTTGAATCAATCGCTGCAGACTATTTCGGAGAGCCTGTACCTTTGAAACTGGCTCGTGTGCAAGTCTATGGTTGCTACAAGCGCGCGATCACATCACAATCGAGCAACCGTTGTTTATAGTCTAGGATATGAGCGAGAGAGACGGGAAAACCGTTTGTACCAAACCAGTACAGTTAGTTTGAGTAACTGAGCCCGATTTCTTCCCGAACTTAGCAAGTTGCTGCAAGTTTTTTCACCCGAATTTAGAGCACATGTTTATTTACCCGATTTCTACCCCCGGATTTAGAAAAATATATTTCCCAAAAACTTGAGGCTCTACTCATCACCAAAAAAAAAAGGGGAAGGACACACCAGACGGGCGATCTCCAGTTTCTGCTCCAACCGCCGCAAGCTCTGCTGCTTCTCTCGGCGAGCGACAAACAGGTCTTGGCGCTCTTTCCTGAGCTGGGCTTTCTCCTTCTCGGCCGCTTCTTCCAGCTTCTGCTCAATTTCGGCTCTCTTCTGAGACTGCGAGAGAACCACGGAACACTTATAATGTCAACTAGTGAGGTGAACATATAGCCAGTGGAGAACAGACGCCGTATAAGTGGTTAATTTTGCTGTCTTAATATAATGGGGGGTGTCAATTCGGATGGAGGCAGGCTTGGGAAATATTTCGCGAAAAAACCCTAGGCAACAAACGGTTCACTAAAAAAAACGCAAATGAGGGCGCTGTAACCAGGGCCGCCAACAGAGAAGCGGTAGAAGATGGAACGTTCTATGATCGGTTGATTGATTCTTGCTGTGGTGCAGGAAACACGCAAGATTACGTAACGCGAGACACATGTGGTCACATGCACGCAATCAATCCGGACGTTTCTCGTCCTGTGTCTTGCACAACATCTTGCCGAACTGCTCTCTCAGATACCCGGTAACTGTCCAAGAAATTAAAAATATTGCAGAATCAGACGGACATTTGACACACAACTGACCAAGGTCTGCGCGGCAAGCGACGGATGCCAGATGTGCCTTACGACGTAGGAAAGCCAAATTACTTGTATTCGAACAAACACGGTCGCACAGGGTCCACGTTGATGTCCTCGTACTGTTTTGTACCGACAAAAGCCAACAAGTAACCAACCTGCGCTTGCTCTTTTCGGCGTGTCTCTTCATTCTGAAACTTCTGCAATGTTCCGAGGATCATGCCGAACATGCGTTTGTTACGCTCCATGCATCGCTTGTCCCCTTTCTGCTCCGCACTGGCTTCTTTGCGTGTTCTCGAGGCATCTTTCGCAGGTGCTGCCACCACTGATGACTGCACTGTCCCCTACAGTACAGGCAGAAAGAAGGTACAACTATGAAACACCTATGCATGAAAAGAGGCACCTCTGAGAAGCGAGAGAGAAATATAAATATCTGGAAGCGCCTCTTGCCTTGCGAGGAAGATCTTCTTCATCGCCACTTTCATCCGCACGGATTTGTGGAGCAGGGCCAAGCCTGGGAAGGGATAAGTTCCACTTAACTTACGTAAAGAGGTAACTAAGCTGCAGTTACAGCTAGCTATTGAAACCAGTAACTGCATTACAAGTGTACAGTAACTTTTTCTATATGTACGTAGTTACGGGTAGTCACAAAGTTGAAGTACAATAGTAAATACTGACAAAGTCCACGCGTTTTTCGCTCCAGAAAAATCACTTCTGTACTAGAAGACAACTTTGACTGGAAGAACAGCATGAAAGTATACCGGCTAAATGCGCTTCCGAAATTCCGTCTCTTTGCAGGCGGCTGACCCCCCTGTCCGGCACCATTTTTGCTGAAACACGTAATGATGATGAAATATATGCACATGCACCGTCGCCAGCGAATAAATAAAGAGTAACAAGATCACATCATGTTATGATACACTCTTCACACACACACACCATTGAAGGCAATAATACAACGTAAAAAATATATTACGCATTAATATAATTACCTCACGGTCCGATCTCGGCCTTGTCCCTCCTCCTGATTCCCAGCCTGAGGTCCAACACCCGTCCGTCTATTTTGATTTCTATCAAATGTTAAAATACCTTTATAAAAAATTACACCAAGCACTACGGCGCTAGGTTATCACGCTATTGCACAAAACAACGCTGGCGTTCCTCAACTTTCTTGTCCTGGTCCTGTGTGAACGATAATATTAATATGTGTGGGTGTGACGATTGCCTAAACCATTACAGGAAATGTTACAAACAAAAACGTAAAACGCAATGGTGATCTCTGCACGCGAATGGGCAAGTTTTGAAGAGGATTTCTAGCGGCAAAAGTAGATAAAATGTTCATTGTCTCGAAAACACATGCACCTGAATTCTTCGGGGTTGCGGCCTGTGAGTCTTTTGATGTTCTCATCAACATCTTTGAGTCCTTTTTGAGCTGCATCAAATTCAGCTTGGATTAATGCAAACACACTAGTACCCGCCATGACTATTGTTACTTCAGCGCCGCACAGAATATTTCAAATCATTTTTTAGTTTTCACATAAGTACACATCAATATAAAAAACATTAAATGTAGATTCACTAGATTCATTACAATTTCAACGAGCAATAATCCAAACGTGAAAGGTCGAGGTCGAAGAACAAACGCGAGGCTGTCGTAGCTAGCAGACGAACTTCAAAATGGCCGACGATTGCTTGTTCGAGTTTCTGTACAATGAGATTGCGAATTACATTTATTCGCAGACTGATCCAGATGACAGAGTAATGCTCTCACACATCACATATTTACATGCGTTTAGGAAAATTTTACTGTTCAACCTTTGAGTAGTAGCTTTGAGGCTTGTCTTGTCGGGGGGGTAGGCGGATGGCAGCGAATATGCATTAAATTTCATCGTTACTGCGCTAACAATATTATCTAACACATTTCAGGACGCCTCCGTAGCAAAGCTTGAACATATAGGCTACTCAACCGGTTACCGGCTTGTAGAGAGGTATGAGACTCGTTATTCATATTCAACATAACATCCTCACATACACTATGCGTGTCTTCTTAATCCAGGCTTACGAAAGATATGCCGAGGTTCAAAACTGAGCTCGACATCATTAAATTCATCTGCAAGGAACTGTGGTCTGCTGTGTACAAAAAGCAAGTGGACAATCTCAGGACTAATCACCATGTATGTATGCAATCAATTTTTTGCAGTTTTTCTTTTTACCGGAATATTTTCAGGGTGTGTACGTCTTGCACGACAACAGGTTTCGCTTCTTAACCCAGCTCTCAACTAGTAAACAGTACATAAACATGGCTCCTAAGGTAAGTTTTCCGTCGGGAATTGCATTTAAAAAGTGACACTTGCAAGTTTGTTCGCTCCAGTATTTGGCCTTCACGTGCGGTTTAATCCGAGGCACACTGGCAAACCTCGGAATCCAGAGCAGCGTCACAGTCGAAGTAACGACAATGCCTGCATGTAAGATCTGTCCCTTTTGTTTGGACGGCTTTGCTTCGTTACTAATGCTGGACTTTTTTTCCTGCAGGCAAATTCCAGATCCAGGCAGCGCAAAGCACTTGAGGGCAGCCGCGATGAAATGAAAGAACGTGTTCAGTCTCCGTTGATGCGTATAAAAGAAGTGTCGATCACCGATAGCTTATTCGTTGACTACCTAACTATACAGTACGACAACAAAGAGACAGTACCTTTTGTCATATTCACATATTGAAGATGACTATTTCGTGCCGTTTGTACATTGCGTTTATTCGAACTAAAGCTCCGAAAAAGGTTTGTACATCTCGTTAAAGTTATTCCCACTCTAGTACACTGCAAGGGGGGGAGGAGGAAGAAATAGATAACAAAGAACGAGCTAAAACGCTAGAAATCAAGGAGACTAAGTAAAGGACCAGACAGGGCATGCCCCGCCAGCTGCTGAACAGCGTATGACACCAGTACCACCATGGTTGCCAGCTTTGTGCTTGAGCCAGATGCAGCTGAAAGGTAGAAGGCAACAGCAGGTTTAAACTTTGCACATTAGTAACGTGTCGCAAACATCCTGCTTCACTTTCAAGAATCCGTGAAACAAACACGGCAGACAAGCAGTGTACAATACGCGACAGTGTGTTGTGTTCCTTAAGGATCCTGTCAGGTTCAACAGATCTGTCCTCGTTAATACCAGGCGTGAAAGCCTCGGCGTAATGCCCCGTTGCTGAGCTTGCTGGTGCTAGAGTTGTGTCGTGTCACACCCGTAATACTGTGGAAAGTCTTACCTCTGCAAGCCTGTACTTGGGAGATGAGATAAAAGAAGGTGACGACGTAGCGCGTCACTTCGGGGTGGCAGTCCCACAGTACGGCAGGAAGAGCGAGCATTTTTCCGTAGCTCGCAATGATTAGGCTTCGGACAGTGTTGCTGCTAAAGGAAAAGGACACCCATTACAACCAAGGGCGTACCGAGAGGGGGGCACGCCCCGCCCCCTGCAGCTTCGAGGTCACTCGCGAAAATTGTGCACCGTTTAATCATGATTTTTCTCAGATAATGTCATGGTAATATGAAACTCTGAACACCCCCACAGTCTGCAGCTCCGGTCTTGAGGAAAGGAGGTAAGGGGGTTGCACGCTTTGCCCCTCCACCCCCACCACAGAAGCACTTTGCCCCTCCCCTTAGAAAAAAATCCTGGGAACATCTATGATTACAACCCCATTCTGTTTACCATAATTATTTATGTACCCTTATAAAAGGCGCATTACATTTTGTAAAGCGCAACGAAAACGTCGGACGGCACGGAGACCCAAAAGTAACGCACTGTCGGCAGGTGCTTACTTTGCGTGGCTCCTATCACAGCAGACGCACAATGCCAAAGTAACCATGACGACGAAGACAGTGTTGCCTGAAACCGGTGCAGAGTAATTGATGTTAGAGCAAAACTTTCACGGTGCTGTGGACATATTTGTAGACCTAGTGTACCAATGACTTACTAATGACTGGAGGATAGCAACAAAGACGAGACTTTCGTTACTTCGTCAAACTTACTAATGACAAGGAGAAAGCACGTCAGATAGAAACGCCATTCCAGCTCCAACTCCACGGTGAACGGCTTTGCCAGGCTGTCTTGCCATCCGCGGCTCGGAACGTAGTGTTCGGACAGCCATAGCTCCAGCGCTTCGCCCAGTAAGAACAGAAGAGCAAGTTTCCAGGACTTCTACAGAGAGACGATATCATCGAGAGGTTACCGTGTTCCCAACGTCACTACGTACAAATATACGGAAAAAAAAAAAGATTAAATTCCCCACTTATACCTGGATTCCAGCATTAAATATCAGATGCCTGTAAGCTTCTAGTCTCTGCAGTATCGTGTCGATAAAAACGATAGAAAATTCAGTCTCAATATACTCATCAACTGGTTCGCCGCACTTGGACTGAAAAGAGAAATATTCGGTTGCGCGTGAATGCCTGGCGGGCCTTTTCGAGACTGCACTTACACATCTTGTCAACTTTATAAGGCCATGTCCATATTCCTTGTATAACCGTACAGATTTGGTGCTGCAGTGGATGCAGACGTACTCTTCTGTGCGGCTGATCGAGATAGGTTCAACATATTCATTTTAAACACACGTCAACATATGGGAAAATTTATACTTCAACTACGTGCATCACTTCACAAACCCGGCAAAATGATTAGTAAGCTTTACAAAATTGTATGTGACACACTCAGGAGCAAGTCAAGAGCTACAAGCCGGGATCAATAAACCGACCGCTACGATTGGTTTTCTCTGCGCCTATCGGCGATGTACAATTCAAGTCTCCTCCCTGTCGCTCATCACGCTAAGAAAACTGAGTGTAGTTACGCTAATGTTGTTAGAACTACAATGCATCGAATCCCAGCAGGCCTGGAGGCCTCACAAGGTCGCACAGGAGCAAACTCACCTCTCCATGCTACGAAGTTTCAGCGCTGTCTTTACGATACTTAAACGAGAACTTTGACCTCAGTCTCTCAATTAGCGACGCCTCCACGTCGACTTGCTGTTGTTTCTCTTGGTGCAGATACTCAAGAATCAGGAGATCGCACTCCTGAGCAGTTAAGCCCGTTGCAGAAGATACAGCCAACCTTGGATACCTTTGGGCGTACGTGTTTGAAGCCAGGCTGCGGAGACTTTTGTAATTTCGCTCAAGCACCTCAATGTTCCGTAGCGAGGTCTGTTCGCCTTGAGGAAATTCCTTAGCTACTAGAAAGCGAATAAATTCGCCCAGGCATTTGCCTTTTCGCGCCGGGTTAGCGGGCCATATTTCGCACAACTTGAGGTAGTTCTTGTACAATGATGCCGCCATGGGATGGGCCCATAGGTTGTACCCTCAACAGAGGCCTGCGAGAATGTTTGCTACCATCTATTGCGGCAGTGAAAAAAAGCTTTGGGAAGTTACAATACTACCGTAACAATACCTTCGCGCAACCAAGCGCAACTCGCAGACAGTTCCGGATACTGTTGGCTAGTATTGGCCAGCATTGGCTAAGCGCACAAGGCACAAGGTCGACGGCATCGTGAGCTTTACGATAGGTAGATTTACTATCATAAAAACATTTCTCCCGTTATGCTATTCATAATATCTCTCTTACAAATTCTGAAAACGAAGAAGATATCCTTCTGGTACCATTTCTACCGCGAAATTTGAACATCGTACGCGGCGCACAAAATGCGCTCCCGATAAGTACTCACTAGAACCACTGTGCAACGAAAAGAACAATTTATCGACGGAAGCAACACCTTTATTCTGTCTGGTTATCTGGTCTTTAAGTCGAGACATACTCTTGCACATCCCCTGAAATCAACCACAGGGGGATTCCCGAGCCTCCATGGGTGGGGGGTATATGTTCCGAGCTGTATTGGAGAATCTCAAATTTCGTGGTGTGTTGTGAAAGCCTGGGGCAAGGAGGGGTTTCTCTGCAACCCGCCCCGAAATTCCCGAGACTGCCCAATACACTATAGGCTACTAATACATATGTCCATACACATATGTACTCAAAAGATATACTCCCCCAGAGGGAGATTTCTCACGAAATGCCTGCTCTTGCATCAGATCAGAACATTGCTGAGAGAACAATGTAAAGCCTGGAGATGGGCAATACTTTAGCCAAAAAAAAGAAAAAAAATCGCAAAAGCAGAATAGTATATAATCCCTTTTTATTTCAAAAATGCTTCACTATAGAAAAGTGTCCCACCAAAAAACTCGACGCAGACAGGAGGCAAAATAAATACATCCGAAAGGTGACATGTCCTCCTGTGGCACGCACGGCATGCTGTGTCTTGGAGGTCTTTTCTCGCAGCACCAGGCAACGACGACAACAAGGCAGTGCTCCGCTACTGTCACTGGCTTACTGGTTCATTCTTCAACGAAGCTATGCTATTCTTCAGCAACTGAACTTGTGCCTACACCATGAAAAGAAATTAGGATACCTTGAGGTACCTTGAGGCTACAAGTGGTGTACAGACATGAACAGATAGAGAGGACAGCAGGAAAGACAAGTGAATCAGTATGCATCCTTTACCAACTTCATGGGGGGGAAGGGTCCGGAAAGTTCACCGGAAAAATGCAGGATTTAAACCACTACACCTGCGTGTTCTTTACAAGCCCTTTTGACGGAAATGACATTCCGATATACCTTAGCATGCTTCAACTCCAGCTCCGCGAGCTCCACCAGGTTCTTGCGGAAGTTGTTTACCCGTCGAGCCTTGAAATCCGTTAGTTCTGAAAGCAACGACTAAATCTTAACGTTTCCCCGGAGAAATGAGGAGACGTACCCTGCTTGGCCTGCTTCGAGATGTTCTCAAATTTCTCGCACGCTTCTTGCTGCAGCGATTCAGCCTGTGGACATTTAATCAGTTACTGGGTGTGGCACAGAAAACTTTTACGTGGCGGGTATCGAGAAAGAGTCAAACTCACAGACTGAACTTCTTTGTTTTTGTTACGGGCTCTTTCCAGGGCACGGTTGGCATTCTCGTAGTTAGCCAGGCAACGCAAACGGCGATATAACAGATCCTGATAAAGGTAGAGATAAGAAGCCAAGACAGATAAAGCGACATCTCATCAATAGAACGACCTACCTTAGCTGCCGAAGTGTCTCGCATGTAGTACCTCAATGTGTCCGAGAGCTTCAAGTCCTCGTCGGTCGCTACTCTGCTTTCCACTTTCTGATATGAGTTTTAAAAAATGATATCAGATAAGATAAAGATAGTTGTATTCAAAGTTAAGCGTTACGAGGACTTCAAGTGGCCTACCCTAGCTTTCTCGAAGATATCCGAGGCTTTCGGCAGAAATCTGCGGAGATAATGCACAAATTTGAAAAAAAAATTTGATAAATGTTAGCAACCCTGTAGTACGATATCTACAATATGTACGAAACAAAGAAATTGGAAGGAGAGTGAAATTCGGCTCACTTTTCTAATTCAGAAGACTCTACCGTCGCCATTTCCGTCAAGCAGGAAGAAATCTTGATGTAACTATCTGAAAGGTCTGCAACAACCATTTGACCATTAAAAGAAGCATGCTCTACGTGTTCGAAGCAGTAGCTCACGTAAAATGTTGAATATTTATGAAATGAAACGTCAAATTATTGCCCCTTTAACCAGCAGTACATGAAAGGTAATATCCACCTGTATTCAAGTACACATCGAGGTAGAAATAGTGTGTAGAAGTAGCCTGAACGGCCCCATTTGTGGAACGTAAAGTAGATAAAAAAAATATCGGAAAAACTTTTGTCACTCACTTTTGTGGCTCCGCGTCATCTTGTCCGACTTATTCGTCGCGTCCTTGACGTGAGTGTGGTACTCCACGAGGAATGTCCTTTCATGCTCGAAAAACTCATCCACATCCTGGCAGCAAAAAGCACAGATAAGAAATTAAATCGCTGATTGCTCGAGCTGTCACGAGGTCTGCCACTCAAGTAGTCCTAGAGTAACCCTTAGGTACCACTTAATCGGTCACAAAAATTAGCTAACTTGTCTCAGTCAAATACGATCCTGCATACGAGGATGTTTTTCTTTTTTCTTTTTTTTCTTTTCAAAGTTCTTCACTGAGCTCTTTCCATTGCTGTGACCAATGTTGCATGTGCAGTGGAACTTTGACAACACCTATTCCCTAAAAGATGTGTGCACTCTCAAGCGGAACACTCGCTGAATATGAAGACGTGACCAAAAAAATTATGAAAGCTGCATATTTTTTTTTTAAAGGTGGCCTAACGGGTATTTCAAGAAGCCAACTTCATCTTCTGCGCAGTCGACAGCCAGAGCTTAAATGACAAAAATTGTTCGAAATTTTTTCAAAGATTGTGTAACTGGATGTTTTAAAAAGCTAACCTCACCTTCTGCGTAGACGACAGCAAGAGGTCGTCCGCCGACTTCCCCAGAGTAGTCAGGAGGCCGGCCAGTTTCTCTTTCTTGTTCTTGCCTCTAACGCTTAACTGAAAGAAATTCAAATTACGAACTCAGAGCGACCGAACTGTCTCCGATATGACTCTCGTAACTGAGCGGGTAACCAGGTGCAGGACCGGCGTACCTCTTTGTCGTACTCTAGGAAGACGTGAAAGTTCCTGTCGGTGCGGAAAATGGGATGCAACGCCAGCCGCTGGAGAAACAGTTCGTGCATGGCAACAGTCTTCTTAAATGTCGCCAGGTATTCGCTGCAAACACACGTGCATGAAGAGAGAGTGAAGCAGAAAGAAAAGAAAACAGACACCTACGCTTCCAGTTCCGCTTTCATCTTCGCAAACTCTTCTTTAGTCATGGTCCCTTCGCCCTCGCCAAGTTTCTGAAGCTTCTCCCGCGACGCGTCAAAGTCGGGCCTTGGAGGCGCTGGAGGAATCTGCGTTGGAACAGACGGCCAAGACGAGGGTGACAATTACACTAATGGGTTGCGAAGAAGCAGCGAGAGATTGGAAGAGAATGGTGACAAACTTACAATGAACCCACCGTACACTTCGTTTTCTTCGAAAGAATTGTGCAGCCAGATAAATTCCTCATGTTGCCGGACCACAGAAAATTCTGGCTTCTGGAACTCCGATAAAGTCGTCTGCAGCAGAAAGAACAGGGTCGGCTTTACCGCTCGCATTGTTCTCTCCCCGTCAGCTCACCTTGGTGTGAACGGTGAACTTCACCTTGTCCCTTTCGCTCAGAGCATCAGAGATGTCCACCAGCAGGGACTGGTCAGCCAGGTCGATCGTGTCCGACCGCATCTGAGGCAATGGACAGGGTCTCTTTAAAACCTGGCAGCCATATGGGGTGTCTCCCGGAAGGGGCGACAAAGGGGGGTGGCAGGGGTCCAAGAGCTGGTCGTGAGCTCGAGCAATGAAGTTGTGAGCAGATATAATTTTCGCTCTAGATTTTCGAATGTTTCTTTCGTTCACTTTTTTCAGTTTAAATTTTTCTGCGGAGCTTCGAAATGCACGTTTCTGCAACAGAATTGACCACCTGTCACATGCATGTAGCTAAAGCTAAAATTTTCTGCTGATGAATACTTCAGGAAAAAAACAATGGTAGTTCTGTTTGTGGGGAATGTTTCAATGTCGTCCTGCCCCAGGTAGAACACTGCCTAAGGATGGCTGTGGTAATTTAGAGTTTATTTTGAGCGCAATTTTTGAAAGAAATTACGCGGACTACCTCACAGGCTCCTCAAATCCGAGGAGCGACGAGATATCTCGAAAATCGTCACTGTGATGAAAGGAAACCAATTTTTTATGGTATGCTAAGACAAGGCCAACCACACTGTTGCCCTATGCTTAGGCAGCATATAATATTTCACAGATGCGGATGGCAACCATAAAACGAAAGTGAACCGTTATTACAAACCTGAACGGTTACGGTGTCCAAGCAACCGTTTTGAAACGCGACTTCAACTTCCCACACTGAAAGCATGACTGGTCTGAACTATTTGCAAGTGGACGAAGATTATATAAACGTTGAAAGCCCGTTCATTCTGCATATACCAACAGTACAATTCCGTTTATGGCTATCATGTAACAAGTATGGGACGTACGGGAACGCCCCCTCCTATACAGAGATAAAATTTGCTGCGTAACACTTTTTTTGAAATAAACGCCATCGAGCGTTTAAACGCTGAACGCGCAACACGAGGTGTAAAAAAGAGAATAATAATATTATTACATGTATGTTTCTGGTAAACGTGATCCGACGCAGGCACCACCTTGACTCACCGGGAGCTCTAGGCATCGGTTATCACTTAATGAGACAAAAGAACAAGAATGCTATTGCTTCGGCTGCTATTCCGTTACACTTTGGATGACTTGTGCAATTTCTTGCAAGTTGTAACTCACCGTGCGGCATATGTGGCCGTTCATATCCATGTCCCAGCACGATAGGCCTAACATGTTTGGTTTGTTTTTGTGGCAGACGATGCAGTTAGCTCACCTTTGAAGCCGCGTCTGAGATGTTGGATGATTCGTCGGTGCCATCCTGAAATGTAAGCATCTCTCCGCGATTGGTCGAGGTCAGTTAGTCGATGCAAATTTGGTAAACAACGAAGCACTTTACACCCCGTTTTCCTCCCCCGGTGTATGTGTCTGCTACGTTTTGCCGACAACGCCCCCAGTAGGAGCACGCGTCGCGTGCTCCGAGGCATGTGTCGAACGAGGAAAAAGAATCAGTTTCGGAATCTGATTCGTCGTCTGCAAGATAGCACTGTAGTATGACAGCTGAAAACGAAATAAAAAATAAGAGCTGGGGGACAAAAACAGGAAGAAGAAATAAAATATATTCAACATCCAAACTGTATCACAATCCATTTTTGCTTTTTTAATTTTCATTTTAGTGAGTACAGGTTATGTTGTCTCGGAGTATGTTAGACTAGAGTTAGGACCTCTCGATCAGTTAATTAATAACAAGTCACAGTAAATAAGTCATAATACAATCAATAGATGTGGAAATGACATAAAAAAAAACACCGGTTGTTACGCGCCGAAAACCATAGTATGGAATGTGCGGAGGAAACAACATTGTGGTTTGAAGGCTAAGATCGTCCAAGAAATCAGATAGAAAACTTAGTCATATAAGGTCAGGGGCGGATCGAGGGGGGGGGGGGGGCGTTCGCCCCCCCCCAAAAAAAAGTCAGTTTATACACGGGATTTCTCTCTCTCCTCACTACGCGCTCCGACAAAGAACACCCGCCCCCATCGAAACCGAGGGTCTGCACATGCCCAAGGGCGGATCTGGAGGGGAGAGGGGGTTCAGGATGACATGGCCAAGGCTGGGCTGAAGGCTGCATGGGATTGCTGTTGTTGAGGAAGGTTGACGCGTTTTCCAATGCAGATGACTGTTATACCTCACCCGGAGCCACTGCTTATTGGCTCAACTCAAGATGTGAGACAGTAGGATGAGAGTGGAATTCATTGAAATAAATTGCATTTACTTTAATTCGTTGAAATAAATTACTAACTCTATTGTTTTACAAACCTCTGAAATGTGGCCCTTTTTCCTTTAACGTTTTTCGTGGAAATATGAATGCTTCGTTGTATTGCATACACACACAAACACTTACGAGCTATATTAGTATGTGTGTGGAGGCTGTGCTAGTTGGTAGAGACCAGGTCATCATTCACTGGGCAGGCCAGCAGGAAAACACAGACGAGGACATGCGATAACTTGGGACAAACTTTTCCACAGAAACAGGTGTTTTAACACTTGCCGATCCCTAGGGCCGGCGAAAGAAATTACGGACCCCGAGGGCGGGTCATACCTGGGCCCCCTCCACACGTCTCGATAACACAGTCCACGAGTATTTCTTCTTTATATGATTACGACAGCCCTGGGATCCTGCGGACTCCTGAAGTGGCCATAGCCCGCGGGAGCCCTCCCCGGCTGCCCCACCCTCTCGCCGGCCCTGCCGATCACCCTTAGTCAGGCTTAATCTATCAGGCTACAATCTCTAGAACACCTGCAACTGTGAGCCGATTTTTAGAAGTCTTAGCAACGTGTCAGTTTGGGCCTGTTGGTATTGACGTTCGATGATAAACGTCTAAGATGTAATACAGACGACGAAGACGTTGTAGCAGTGCTCGAGATAATAAAAACCGGCTAACAAGGGAGATAATATAAGCAGAGATGATAGGCAGCCTTGGCCCCTGTTGTGTAAGTGCCTCCTCAGTGGAGCAGACAAGGAAATGTACTTTAGGAACTGTTCCTGTTTCTGTGGAAATGAAGTTAGCTGCAAGTTTTCTGTCCTCTCTTCGTATGTGTTTTCCCACTGCGCTATCCAGTCAATGATGACCATTAGTTATGTGCACACGCGAATATGTTGATAGTAGGAGCCGTATGTGCTATGGTTTTCGTCCGTCCGCGTCCTTTCGCTCCTTTATCAAACAAAGAGCTTACTTTGTGCAACTCATCTTGAGAAAGTCCTTACATACACACACAAAAAAGTGAAGTAACAAGCGAATAAGTAGTTTGCAGAACCAGCAGACGTACGGTACGGTACACCTAGCGAACGAGGCCACACAGAGTCGGCCGAACTATCGGCATTGGTATCACGTAATGTCAGCGCACGTTCGTCAACTACTTCGGCGCGCTTCCGAACACATTGTGACACTTTCCAGAAACCCCTCACCCGTTATGAAGGTTCTTCACGTGAGCCCCCACTTCGTTGTCGTTGACAAACCTCCGGACGTAGTAATAAACACATGCTATCCCGACAAGTATCCGATAACCGTCGAAACCATGCTGAAAGGCTCGCACCCCGAACTGGTTGACGAGACGGTGGAGCACAGCTTTAGGTTTTGTCATCGTCTGGACTTCTCTACGAGTGGTGTGCTTTGCTTAGCCCTCACCAAGGAGTCTGGCCGTGCTGCTTACCACGCGTTCAATGAGAGACGTGCACGTAAGTACTATATTGCCGTCCTCCGAGGCCACGTCAACGCGGAAAGACTTTTATTGAACCGTCCAATCGGCAAGGATTCGCGGGAAGGTCACAAACACAAAATGTGCTCGGGAGACAAATTGTACTGCGAGTCACCTCGCGAGTGCTTAACGAGGCTGTTAGTTTTACAACGAGGTTTATTAAGCGGCAAACCGGCTACGAAAGTGCTTCTAAAACCCATCACTGGACGTCGACATCAGCTGAGAATACATTGCGACGTCTTAGGGCATCCGATAGTTGGTGACTTCACTTACGGCGAAGATAAGACGTCGCACCGGATGTTTCTACACGCGTGTCGTCTAGTAGTACCGACTGAGGTCGAAGACGTCGACGTTATGACCGAAGATCCGTTCACGGCAGTGGTAGACGAAAAAGTGGACTGGAAACCTGACGATGGACACATGGTACTTGAGTGTCCCTTTAGTGACATGGACGATGAAAGGAAATGGAACGACGTAGCGGTTGTGTGAATATGAAAATAAAATACGAATAATGAGCAAAATGAATATCTTTTCTTACTTGAAAACTTGGCACGAGGGACACCAGCGAGCATCTAGACAAAGAAGAAAAAACGAGCACATTCTCCATGGGAAGAAGGAGACCGTGACTGGTTGTCCGTATGCATTCCTTCTCTTCCGAGCTGCTTCCACCAGACTTTTCGAATGGAAGGGCCCTATGGCAATTGGTACCGCTACGTTCGCAGAAGGCAAAGTGAGTAGAACACTCAGCATTCTTCGGCTTGAAGCCAGAAGGGTGCCTGTGGACAACAGCCGCATTGTCAAACCAGGGGTACAAAATATGGTGTAAAAGAGAAGTTGCACCTCCAGAGAGGGAATTCATTTTCGAAGGTAAAAACCCGGTGAACGAAGGCATGGAGTCAAGGAAGAATTTGTTTCCCAGGACTTACCTGGCTAGAGTTGTTTCTGTACGAATAAACAGTTGCGAGTTGAACGCTGTCTGTGTGCGTTCCCACCATGTCACTTGGGTGCAGCACACAGGCTTGCCTTCCGAATACGTTGTCTTCTCGCAGGCGATAGTACCAGTTGAGGGTACTGCTTGCGGAGCGGCTCCAAATTTTGGGACAAGTGTGTCGGAAGCAGTACTCGCACCATGTATTGAGATCATGAAACGCGATAGGATACTACTCATAATGACGTGTTCGTAGTATATAACATGTTGTATACTGCGTGTGCTTTGCTCGATTGGAGCTGAATAACTGTGGTAGCTCACCACTCCCAGTTAAAGTACACAAATACATGTTCCGTAAATCAGTCGTGGGTAAGCTACTAAAAAAAAAAAAAAAAAAAAAAAGAGGTAACCAAGTTGCAATTACAGTTAGCCCGCAAAAATAGTGACTGAGTTACGTTACTCTTTCTGAAACGTAACTAGTTACAGCTACAGGCACCACGTTAAAATAACTTCGTTATATTTTTTTTCCTCACTTGTACTGCCCTAGCGTACGTACTGTAGTTATACCGTGCTATAAACAGAGGATTTCCCATGTAGACGAGTTACACCATGCAGACAGTTACAGTTACTAATACAGATAGAAGTTACTATACTCGTAGAAAACTATAACTAGTTATAGTTAAAAGTTACTTGTATCTTAGTTACTTCCCGAGACTGCTGTAAGCAACGAAAGTGATAAAACAATTTCAACCCGTTTTTACTTTCAGACAAAATGCGGTAAGCACGATAAATGGTTGAATATTTCACTTGGCATTTCAACATGTTCATTATTGGTAGTTTCTGATCGATATTTCTACGTAGTCAGGTAACTATTCTAGACATCTTTCGATATTTCGAAGTAGCTATACTTTGCAGCCATGGACATTACCCCATATTTCTGAACAGCGATATACTTCGATGATTGTGTCAAATCTCTCGGCGCAATGCACGTGAAAGTTTTTAGTAATTTGTGCACGAATTTTCTTCCCAAAAAGGATGTTGCAAAAGGAAGCAAATGCCCGGCACAGGAAGATGAACTTGTTTGCCTGTTGTCTTCCAGCCTTTATCCTGTTCGCCATCACCGTTTGGTCCCTCTACACTGTGGCCGGCACCAGTACCGGTACCAGTACCCAGACACTTCTGTATTCTCAGGATTAACTGAGGATTCTTCGTCAATTACTGTAACGTTGGCGTCATAGCTAGCATAAATTTTGCGCCAGAAATTATTGGGACCATTGGGACCATGGGATTGGGTTGTAGCTAACTGAGAGGTTCCGGTCCCAAGGTCAGCTCTGCTTTCCGATATTCTCCCCTGGTTTTCCGTCAGACCCTGAAGTCCAGCCCAGGATACGTCTTCCTCTCCTTCTTGCTGTCCTATAGCCACTGTTGCTTCGCGGTGCTAACGAAAAAAAAAAAGAATGGCAGTAAGATTATGGGTGTAGAAAAGGTGAATACAAGCGGTTCTTTGACGAAGGAAATGAGCGGATCTCGCTGCTTGGGACTTGTTATCGAATGCCTTATCTCTTAGTGACATCGTAATAGGGGATCAAATTGGTATTGTTTTGAGCTTAACTTGGAGCAGAACGGCCCTATTCATTGGTTACGTCATCAGTCTCATCCGAATTCTGCCCTAACTGATGCCAATATTACGATATTTGACCAAGTATTCTGGAGCTCTTGACTAGCGCCCCAAACTATCTGACTCAGTCCTTTTAGAGACCGCACTTATCTCGGGTTGAGCTTTAGACTAGACTGGGCAATAGCTGGTCACGTTTGGGAAGAAATACACTCTTAAAAATGAACTTCACCGCATAGCACGCTCCTAGCCAACCATAATCTCGAATGATATCGTTATCTGCCTTGATTTGTTGAAAACGGGAGGCGTACGCCTTTTTTGTGACACTTATGCTGTTCATAATTGTCACAAAAAAGGCGTACACCTACAGTTTTCAACAAATCAGGGCAGATAACGATATCATTCGAGATTATGGTTGGCTAGGAGCGTGCTATGCGGTGAAGTTCATTTTTAAGAGTGTAGTTTGAGTAATTTTGAAGGATGTTAAACGATAAAGGGCTGAGGTGATTTCAAACCCATCTTTGATTCCTTTATCTTATCGTTTCAGCGGTGACGGATACGACTGACAGAAACGCAAGCGGAAATTTAGGTATATTCTTTACTACAATTGACAGGGTTATCTTCGTCGGGTGAATAACTGCAGATAAGTAAAATAGCAATTGAAGCAATGAACTAACGCTTTCCTCGACAATGTTGGTGTCAGTGAATTCGCGGGACCGTTTGAAGCAGCATGAATGGAGCATGAAGCGGGCCCTGGAGAATGAAATTTATTTATTGATTTTTATTGATTTCACGAGCAACGGCACGGGCGGCGCTTGTGAAAAGCGAGCGAATGCCGGGAATCGAACCCAGATATCTCCGATTGCCTTTCAGACCAGAGGCTTCGTTGAGGAAGACGCAAATTGTTCACGAGAGCGCGGCGCGGAGTGTGATGAAAACTACGTTTTTTTTTTTTTTTTCAGTGGGAAGTCGAAGCAGACGTCGAAAGGGGACGGACGAATACGATGGCGAACCGTTCACTGCGGAATATGTTACGGCCACGTCCGAAGAAAGTATCCAAGTAAGTAATCGGAGTTTATTACCCTCGTTATTTTGCCTTTAATCCTCAGCTCATTCATTCTTCTAGGTTTTAAGGCGGGCTCGCTTCTTAAGAAAGCCTGGGGGGGATTTTTGTTCGCAGGGTTCCCGTAAACCGCGCTAAATTTCTACACGAAAGAAGTACAGGCGTGTTCTCCTCGAGTTTATCTAGGGAATGACACATTTTTGAAGGCCTGACGCGATCCACTGATTTTTGCCGAATTTTGTCGAAGTTTCTCAAATTTTCAATACATGGGAGTCTATGGGAGATGCAACAAAATCGCTTCTCTCGGCGAGCCTGCTCGTGATATTTGGCCCAAAATGATGATGATGATTTTTCCATATCTGTGCGAATGAAAATAATGACCGCTTTGTCGTTTGTTAGCATGTTCTTCACGAGGCGCTGATTATATTACTTATAGCGCGCGAGAACAACAAAGCGAAGAAAACACCGTCTCCGGCAGCGAACGTTAACTAGATCGCATGAGTCCGCCTTAAGTGCTATAATGTTGATACGACTCAAAGTGCTGGTAGCAGGTGAAACATGAAGAAAAGTAACCCGGAGACACAGAAAGCACACAGACGACCACGAGAATTGTTGTGTGTTGTCTGTGTATTTCCTCTGTCTCCGGGTAACTTTTCGTCAAGTATCTATAGGACAGAAGTTACTAGGGATTGAAGCTTTCACTGATAGAGTCACGAAACAATATTTTCAGTAGAACAGTACAAACAGTAGTAGTAAAACGGTAGAAAGAAGTCGTTAAGGGGATTAATTCGGACGGAGATGAGTATCTATGGGACGAGTTAACCACGGCGGGGAGGGGTATTTGCATCAGGTTTGTTTGAATTCATATTCAATTTTTCGTCGTCGCTAAGGTAGAGAATGTCAGTACGATGGCTACAAAGAGAAAAACTGTGACGTCATCGTGGAGCAGCCAATCGTCGACACATACTACCACAGGTATGGCTCAGGACGGCTTCCAAACTCCGACGTCCGACGTCGTTGGTTCCTTTCAGGGTACGACAATAACGTGACCGAAAATTCCTCATCGCACACGTCACTTCCTGGACCCCAGGGTAGGTTATTTCCACTTGGGGAGTAACTTTGGAGTAAGTAGTAGCTCTACATGACGTACCATTTCCCGGCAGGTTTACAGACACAACTGACATACGCCAGTTCTACAACTGTCTTCACAGATTACGAGATTAATTCTACCACGGTGTCGGCAGGACACGACACCTAATAATATGCCTACCGATGATGATGGTAATATACGTACTGTATTTGTAATGTCTGGTTCGCACACGATATGTGACGTCACGGCGAGCATGCTGTGACTCCGAGACACGTCGTTTGTCGTGTTCTCACTATATAGAAGTTCTCTCGCGGTTGACGTGGCTCTTCGGAATGTTTTCTTTCAATGGTTACACCTGTCTGTAACGTCACTGAAAAGGTTGGCCAGCTGCAGGAATCGAACCCACATCTTCTGGATTAGCGTTCTGGAATACCGGATCATCGTTCTTAGGACCTTGAGGCTTTGTGTGTTCCATTTCCATCGTAAATATCATATTTTTGATCTGATTGTGCTCTTACAGATAACGGTTACTCCTCAACAAGCACAGCACAAGCACTGATTAAAGCTATCAAAAATGGTTGGTGACTATGGTTCCTTCTGGAGTGGTCATACATGGTAGAACAAGGTCAATTGTGTAATGATCAGGAGAGAGTGTTGCCTGAAATTAATTCGCGTATTCGCTTTAACGTCTTCTATTGCTATTCGTAAAAATTATGGACACTATGCTGTGTATGAGCTAAGTAATAGGAACTCAGCACAGGGTGTATATCCACGTACAGTGTTGTGCGCTTGCGCAGACCCCACGTTGGGCGCCAATTTATGGGATTCTTCCGCCAGTGAACAGGTCGAACCGCAGTCCCAGCAACACAAATGTACTACCAATGCAACATTTACAATTGCTACATCGTGCTTAACTCGTCCTTGAGCCTTCAGATACCAGCCGACGGTACGTGTTTTTTTTTCCAACCTCCTGCGCGACCCCCCCCCCCCCCCCATCGCAGGTGCCCCCTTCACGCGCCCCCGTCCGCCTCACTTTTTCTTTTTCACACGACAGTTAAAGGGGGATATGTTCATTACGAAAAAAAGGGGGAACAACAGGATAATTATGAAAGTCCTATGGTGTCCAAAAAAGAGCTTCGAGGGCAGAGCGTTGGTGCGCTGGATTTGGCCAGGACCAAGCAATTTTCACAAAGAGACCCGGAGAGTGCGGTTCGGGAAGGTTGGTAGTGTGGGCAATGAATGCCTAGAGCACATGCATCACGAGTGGCATCCAATGAATTAATGCAGCCTCTTCACGAGAGGTTTCGTGGCATGCGGAAAGCGCGCGTAGAGGGGTGTCCATTGGCGGGAAGCCAGGGGTGTCACGAGGCGTCGAAGCAGCGAAATATTCTTCCGTCTCCGAGACGAGAGCTGCTTCTGGGGCGCTGTCAGCCTGTTCATTCTCCACGACACCACAATGGGCTAGAACCCACTGGAGAACCAGCCTATGCCCTGCTCCGTACACAAGGTGGTACACATCCGCCACTAGGGGTGCGGATGAGCCCCGTAAGCCAGAATTTTCAATAGCTTGCAGGGCTGATTTTGAGTCAACTATTCTTCTGCGTGTCGTACACTTAGCGAGATACAACCCCACTGGTGGAAACGCGTGCTGTGATGTCAGAGAGAGAGTTTCGGCGTTCGCTGTATTACCCGCTTGGCTGTAAAACTTAGAATGCAGGCTGACATCAGTGCAAAGAACAGTCTTTGACGTTTATCTGGAATTACCTAGGATGTCGTCCCTCTAATGGTGGACATTTAGTGAGGTTAGGGAACATCCATGTGGGACTCCCTGCAGCGGTGGCATCCCTAGCGGAAACTGGATACAACTGTGAGGAGATCGCCATGGCCCATTGGATATGCACGAATTTTCCTGGTTTTGATCGCGTCGTCGTGTGCCTCCAGAGGCTCCTCCGGTAAGGGTACACCCTGATGCACCCTGCACATTTGTAGCGATAGCAGTCGCTCACTCGTCTGTATGGTCTCTATTAATTTAATTGTCTTATCAGAGGCTTTCGTAACTAATGTCATAACTACCAGTAGTGAACCTGTTCGCGGCCTAGATCTTCGTCTCCATACAAGTCATGCTCTCCTGTGCCCTGACTTGCTGTCATCTTCGTTCCTGGAAGCACGTGCGCTGCTGAAAGCTAATATCGAATCACCACAACTGGAACTATTGGGGAACATGACCTTACCTGTCGTTCTCCCAGGGACTAAGAAATATCCAATAATATCCAGGTAGTCGTGAGTACCAGCAGACGTCTTCCCTTCCATCGCAAGGTGGCTTCCCGGTGTACTCTCAACACCCGTTGGGCGAAAAATAATTCTCCTCCCTAGGTTCCTTCTAGTAGTCGGGAAGTCCTCTTGGGCTATCACGTGCTTGCCTTTCATTGGAAAGTTAAAGTCAAACGGCGATATATTCGTCGTAGTTTCTTCATCCGCTTCTGTTGTGGATTGTCGTCTGCGATGCCAATTAACTCGCCTCCTGTCCTTGCCTTTCATTGCCAGGTTAAAATCAAACGGCGATATCTCTGTCGTGGTTTGCTCATCTGCTTTTTCGCTTGTGGATCGTCGTCTGCGACGCCAACCGACTCGACTCCTGTCCTTGCCTTTCATTGCCAGGTTAAAATCAAACGGCGATATCTCTGTCGTGGTTTGCTCACCTGCTTCTTCGGTTGTGGATCGTCGTCTGCGATGCCGACGAACTCGTCTCCTATCGCGGTTTTCTGGAAATCGCCTAGCGATTCCTGGCAACTGATATGTATTCGTTTCTCGATTCGTCGAGGGGGATATAGCCGTCGTAGCCGTCGAAGGAGTATATTGCGTTTGTTCCGTAAGGCTGCTGGTTAACAAAATGGTCTCGGGTTTTGGTCGATGGATCGATGATTCGGAGTGAAGCTGATCGTTTGCATCATCGAGGGCTTCTGTTGTGGCGTGTTCTGTCGTGTGTTCGGTGGTTAACGACGCAGCCTCTGTGGATACCGCCTGATCGTTCGTTGCACGTGTCTCTGTCACCTCACTAATGCCCTCAGTTTCTTCCGCAATTCTCATTGGTCGACGTCTGTGTACACGGCGACGTGTGAGCATGGTGGCCAATGTCACTACAGCTACCGTGGCTGTGGTATGGACTTTCGTTTGTAGAGAGGCCGCCTCTGGTAACGAATGCGCAGTATTCGTCGTTGATGATTGACTATCTGTGTCGTCATACTCCGCAACCGTAGCGATCGAGATATCTCTCCGGGTGATCCTGGGTCGCCGAGGACGGAAAGGTGAAGTAGTGGGTGTGCTTCTATGTTTAGTAGGATTGGAAGTGTAAGGATTTCTAGTAAGTGTTATGTAGTATCGCCTGGAGCGGCGCCTCCGAGATGATGCCTCCGAAGGCGCGCTGAAACGTTAATATATGAAACACATATTAAAACGCCTATTATCGGCTCAAAAATTGCCGTTTCATCTCGCGCTATAAAACAACGTCACTCAAACAGTCAATACAAAAACTATAATAACTATCAGTAACGTGCTTATACTAAGTTCTGGTGTAACTGGCAAGCTTTCGGTTACGAGGAAGGTACAGCTTGGCAAAAAAGTTTACGGAACACCAGGATGTCACATTTCTCGATAGGTACGTGCGGGCACACATGCAAGGAGATGAATAGAATAGCCGGTCACCCGTTTCTTATTTGAACTCATCTTGATAGCTAGCACGAGACCGCTCTGATGAAGGTCCATGATGTGTCAAGGTCAGCGAAAACGCAACGTGAAGGACCATTCCCCCATGACAGTAAGCGCTCATGATGCAAGTGCGCGCAGTGAGCACTGAGATTTCCTGAAATCGTCTGTTCGTTTGTACCCAGTCCCGAGTTGTGAAAGTTTCGGTTTCATTTTCACCTGCTTTGTCGCGTCGTTGCTGTTGCGGAAAGTCTGTCGTCTGCCTCCTTTGGCGTCGTTCGTCTGTCGTGGAACAAGCCGTCTGCTTCACCAACTCCTCTTACAGCGATACCGATCGTGCTGCTCGCTACGTTGTGCTTCGTCAGCTGCATCACGGTTGCCGTTGTGCTCTTCACGAAGTCATCCTTCCGCGATTTCGAGTGATCTTGGAGGAGATGAGAGCATATTGAGTCGCACAAAAACTAAGTCGCGCTTCGACGTGCTGGAGGTACTTGATGAGCCAGAAGTGCTTAAGAAGAGACATAAAGACAACACTAGAATTTGTGTGCAGTGCCAAATGCTCGCGATAAAGTGTTGGGTGTTCTCCATATGGTTAGAAGATAAGCTGACGTAGCTTGTGCCTATAACGTTAGCCTAGCACCCGGTTGCGTACATGACATTCTTCACAACATAGAGCGTAGTACCTGCCACCCCTAGCGGACCGCAAGACCCGAGGAGGATAAGCTGGTGGCGTGAATTTAGCACTTTCCATCCGAGAGTTGAACGTGTGCTCAAGTCTTGGATCACAACACACGTGCTTTCACGACCTACACCAACTGTCAGACTTAACCGGACACGTGACGGCGAACTTTTACGCTGGGTTTAAGACTATAGTCTCTGGCGCGCCGCCTTACCGCCAGGGGTGCGGTATTCTTGCTTTGGCTCTTATGTCACCCGCAGTCGGCGGTGCGGCATGCGCAGTGCGACCTAGTGTCAAATGTCTTCGTGTGCCACGTGCTCCAGGGTTACGGTTATGTCTGACGGCAGCTGTACCTACTCAGCTCTCTTTCTTTCTTGCTTTATTTCGTCATTATGCCAAAATACACATTGTCAAGGGGGGGCCACCCCTCTAGAGACAACTTATAATAACGCTAGGACAGAAGTAAGGGGTGTGACAAATGAAAAAAAAAGTAATAGAAGTATATCGCAAAATAAACAGAACTTAACAAGATATACCAGGAAACAAGATAGAACAAATATAAAACAAGATAAAACGAGATAAACTAAAGATAAAAAGAAAAGATTTAAAAAGAAAAAGAACGAAATATGAAAATGTGTGGGGCAGCATCTGTCATACAACAAAGGCACTACGACGGATAAGGTTCAGACTGAAAAAAAAAAAAAAAAAAAACAGAAAAAAAAACAGAAATGGAGTAGATAGCGATAATTTGATTTCGGAGGATGTTCCACAAGGGAATGGGGAACTCGTATCACGCCATCAAATTACTCGCACTCCAGACTACACTGTTAAAACAGAACTTCACCACATAGCACGCTCCTAACCAACCATCATACCGAATGATATCATTCTGTGTCATTATTTGTTCAATACAGGGGGGAGGTGCCTATCTGGGACAAGATAATCTGTCCCAGATAGGCGCCTCCTCCTATTTTCAACAACTCAATGCACAGAATGATATCATTCGGAATGATGGTTGGCTAGGAGCGTGCTATGTGGTGAAGTTCTGTTCTAACAGTGTAGCTTGAGCACGAACCCGCAACCTTGGAGCCAGCATATTTCACGGGCAAGACACAGAAGTGGTTAAAGAGCAAAGGGGTTACCTAATGTGACTGGTACATGTACCGCAGTAGTTGTAGTGTAAGGTATGCCAGCGCGACCCCTGTCAGTCTGCTCTTCCTGGGCGATGGTAAACTCAGCGAAGTAGTCATGGGTGCTATCCGTGGTGGTCACAGTGGGATGACCGTGGCGATGTGGCTTTACAGTCGCTATGTACAAGATCAATGTAGAATGTAAAGCACTCGATACTTTTGCTATCTCTTCTAGTATATATAGCCCTGAGTCCCAATTGCTCTCGTAGCTTTTCAGAAAATCAAAATTGAAAATTACGGACAACACTGCGTCGACGTTGCCGCAAACTGCGCATAGCTCGTCAAGTACGGCGGCAAAACTACATTGCATGCGCATAACACTGGGTCTAAAACAAAAGAAGTTAACGACGTAGTCATCATGGAGCAGGAAGCCAGTCGGAAACATAGATCACTGTTGCTCGACCAATTGGGGATTATTTCTTACCAGACGTCGCCCCGAGCAATTTTACTAGCAAATTAAAAAAAAAGAGAAATGTTTAGCGTTCCCTGTCGCACGTATAACTTGTTGTGCTGGGTTTAGAAGGAACAAGCTGTTAAAACTATACCGCCAACGTAACCTGTCTGTCTGCTGCTGCTCTGCTGCTTTAAGAGTAACAAAAACAGTAACGTGAATAAGAGTAAAAATGCAGGCTAGCTGATGATACATGATGAAATTTGACTGAACCCCGAGACAAGGAAAGCACAGACGATCACAAACACAACAGTAAGCTTTGTAAAGAAATATGAGCTCTGTTAAGAATGCAGCGTTAAAGACAGTCAAGGATACCTCTACAGCGAGGGCAGCCCACTACGAGCGAGCGTGAAATATATTTAGGTGATATGCACGTGACACTACGCTGCGTGGTGGCGCTGCAGTATTTCTCCTGGCGCGCTATTGCGTCTCCTTATCTCCAACAGCGTTATGTAGTTGACGGACTAGATTTGTTTTCCGTCTTAAGTAACACGGCTATAGTGCTGAATTCTCGAATTTGATAAAGGGAGTCACTACCACAGGGATGACGTCATGAGAGCCACGCCACCAAGAGTCGACTCTCTCGGCTCTCGAATTGCTCGTATGGGGAACAGACACAACTTAGTTTCGGTTTCACGGCATAATCACGTCTAGACTGGCCTGCCGATAGAATGACGGTTCGCAACCATGGTGTTAACCAAGAGAGAGACGGTAGACACTTCTGCAGCATCAACGGAGAAAAGATAGTCACTATGTTAACGATCTCTTATATATACGTATATACGTGTGCAATGGAAGTGTAAATGAATCCTTCACATTTGAAGCCTATACACCCGAGTCCAATAAATGGACACAATCTATGCGTTTAAAGCAACTTGTACAATGATGCCAAGATGCCGGGTTCGCATCTTTAACCTTCAGACGGACATACTGCAATATATACTCTCGTATTATTTTTTTAGATTCTATATATTAGCACCGCCAAGACGTATCAAGACATATCCATGAGCTGTGTACAGACGCGGACTGGAGGAGACGCCTGAAGAAGCTAAGAGGCTGCCGGTAAACCCAGGAAAAACGTGAGACAGCACAGCAAAATAGAAACCTCTCAGCAATTAGAAGACGAAAAACGGACCTGATTGGTTCGTCCAGGTGTCCGTTGGTTGCGGTGGCCACGCTGGAAGTGACAAGTAGGGCCATAAGACAGGAATATGCGCTATGTTTAGAGTTAACTGATCAAAATAAACGGATGCGAGCGTTGCCCAGTAAAGCCACGTTCCCGCTGCCGGGCGGAGCTCTCGGAGCGAGCGGGGAGCGGCGAACGGAGAACGGCGAGAATGTCCACACGGCCGTGTTCGCCGTACTCTCGAGATAAACCGATGAGGGCGAGGGAAGCGAGACTTTCACGAGCGCTACGAGGCAATCGTTTTTTTTTTTAATGCGCCACGGACCCTTGTCTTATTCTTGGCTTTGATTGGTTGTTCACTACCATCCGCCGTCGTCAGTCGCGCAAGGAGCGACTGGTTGGACGGCGCCAGAGAACGGGCCTCCGGCGTCCTCCAAGTAAAGCTTCTGCCGTTGCGGGCGCCGTTCCGGGCTCCCGCCCGGCATTGGGAACGCTACTTAACAGATGAACATTTCTGGCGACTACACAGCAGCATGTGTGGCAAGTTATCGTACCTGTATATAAATACATATCATGCTTTCGGTGTATAATGCGAGCGTGGTCCGCGGTGAGGCATCTTAGATTTTTTTCGAGAAGTTGTCTCGCACGTTGGTCCATTCGGGAAAAGACGAAAAGCGGGCAGCGGACATCCCCGATTCGTATTTAGAGAGAGCGGCAACGAATGTACAACGAGCTTGGGTACACATTGCTTCCGTTTATACGAAGAATAAAAATTACACGCACTCTACTCTACGCACAAGATCTGTAATCAAACGGGGATGTAGAACTTTTGTGCGCCACTATAGTGCCGATATTTTCACCCCAGTGACGCTCGTTATACACCGGAAAATGCGGTGCCTATGACATTTATTTGATCGCTCATAATTGGCCAATTGTTATTCCCCGAAAAAACACTTACCTATGGTTTCTGTGCTACGAGACGACGCTGTACGACCTATAGGACAACAGCCAAGTGAGGAGACGCGGTGCGAGTGATATTCAACTCACGTATATTGGTATCAGAGGTTAGGGTGAAGTAGGAGGCGAGAGGGACCAGCATCAACAGGACCACAGGAAGGGAAAACATTAAGCCTTTCAGGATCTGATGTTTATTTTGAAGGCGTTCTTCGCGACGCCTACATAAAAAGATCATCGGATAACAATCAGATAAAGCAAGAAGGGCAACTACAGATGACTTCATACGTTAGATTTACACCTAGCCGTTTCAGAGCTAAAAAATTAATAGTCTCCCTGCTAATGCAACGAGGAGTAATGCGATAATAATCGCTCAACTGCTAATTGAATATTGCGATAGTTGAACCGCTAATGGGGACAATTATAAATTGCGCGTCATGGTTTGCTGATATGGGTGCAATGTCGAGAATAATTGCAATGAGTTATGATGTAATGCCCTAGCGAGGATCCCTTCTTTTTCTCTTTCTTATCAGCATTAAACATATCCCCCCCCCCCCCCCAACGCGCTGTGGGGTTTGGCGTGAAGAAATAAGATGCACTGATCCGAATTCGAGAATATATTTTTTTCTACTCAAGCCTATCTTGTTTGCTCCTTCTATCTGTACGCCGGTTTAGCGACGGCTTATTGAGTACTGAAATACGTATTTCGAGAGCCATTGACTTTAATGATCTGAGCATTCACATGAAACCTGCGGGGATGACGACAGCCCTAACTTGATTTACTGCAACGCGTAGACGAACGACCGCTTGTTCATGTCGGCTGGCCCACGGCAAGACGAAGCAAGACGTCCCGCCTTGGCAGTCTCGCTTGCAAGATGTAATATAAGGTAGCATTCCAATGCTACCTCGTGATAACCTCAAACACGCCCGCTTTAGTAGGCACTCTTAGCCGCCAGCGGGTTCTCAATCGACCCTTGGCACGGGAAAAGGGGAGGAGTCACGTTGAATACCCTGCCACAAACGCTTTTGCGCCCACGGTTGCCGTGGCGCCATCTATCGTCCGAGCTGAGTTTTCGGCGCAGACCAGAGGAATTTCCGAGGGGGCAGCACAATAATGCTATCACATTAAAAGAGGGCGGCCGAAAAGCAACCGTACAGTCGCTCTGTCCTCGAGGAACCTAGGAACCTCGCCTTCAAGGATACTCGAAGTGCACTCTACCGCAGCGTCTTCCCTTCCCTCAAGCCATGTGGACGCGCTGAACCACATTCCAGTGGCACCTGCGTTTCCCTAGTGAGCTCCAAACTGAGCAGACGACTATGCAGACATTGTTTTTGAATTCGTGAGATACATCGCTAGGTTAACAGAAGACAGTCATATTCAACAGCGGAGACAGTTGCGTAACTAAAGCAATAAGAGAGGGAGCTCTCAGGGCACAATGAGAATATGGAGGAAAGAAAAGGCCCCCTGAAGCGCTCTAGTCGGTTCAAACAGTTCAGAATATTGTCAGGGCAGATAAAATCTTTACTCTGACGGCCCAGATACAAAAAAAAAAGATCTCGCCGAACACATTCTGAATCTCATATTACCGCGCTCATCAACGTTTGCATGAACATTCGCGAGCATGTGATTCTACCCATTCCAAAGAGAAAATCCGAGAGAGCCAAACCCCAAGCTTACCGAGCCTTCTCTTCGATGGCTGAAAAGAAGGAATGCACGTCTTGGTTCTGTAACATTTCACACTCGACAGACACTCGATCCAGTCGTGAAATTAGCGTTCAGTTGATATGTAGGTACCCCTTCTTTGCATTACCCACATAGATATCGAAGAATGCCTTACGTGTCATGTTGCGGATGTAGTAATCGTACCAATTCGGGCTAGGCATGGTTCACTTCCAGAAAAGACACCTCCAGAATCTTCGCGTTGGGAGAAAAATCGAGGACGTGCTTCGTTTTCGTCGTCTTCTAGTGGCTGGATGGTTGGGCCTAGAGTCACTAAATAAGCTACGCGTAGCTTATTTAGTGACTCTAGTTGGGCCGCGTTATCAAACCTCAAGATTTGCTCGTGGCACCCGAATGACAGTTCCTATTTTGTTGCTGCAGGGCTAAGGTTCCCCATGAACATGGACTTGTCAATGATGATGTAAACCACCGATGTAGCCCTTCCGCAATCCAAAAGTGACACCTGCCGGGTAACCTAGAACGTGTAATCTATACAAGAAGTAATCTTCACGTGAAAGTGTGATTATGACGATATGAAACATCAGGTTGACTGCGTCCTCAATTTCTCCCTAAAACATCTTTTGCGCTAGTATCTCTTTTCACTTTCTCTCAAACCACGACCTACTCGCTCGAACCTGCGCAGTAGTTGTTGCGGCTTTGACCGTGTTTATGGCGAGCGAAGCAGAAACGAAATGACGTCACCGCGCCATGACGTCACAACATCACGTGCAACAGTGGATGCACCAATGGCATCACACAGACCTGACATCACACCACCTGAAGCACCACCATTGGACGGCGCGGTTGTCAATCGCAGCGCAGGGAGAGGGAAACACACGTAGCGGTGCGCTTGACGCCACTGTACCATACTCCTCAAACTGTGGTGGTCACGCAAAGTGCGCACACCATCTGAAGAGCGAGAGTGGAAAGCGCTGCTGCTCGTGAGCGGCGTTGTACACAAAGTGAGGCTTTTTGAATAAAACAAGTGCAAACACAGTTGTCTATGTGTGTGTGTGCGAAACAGTTATTTGCCGTGAAAACATTGCGCCCCATTGCGCGAAGATACAGTTGTCACTTCTTCGCAAATTCGGGACGTATCCCCATTTTTGTTCCCATCTTACGTTCACCTTGGGGGATGATGGTAATGGACACAATGGCGGATCCAGGGGGGGAAGGGGTGGGGCGATGCCCCCCAAAACGTCAGTTTATATATTGGATTTCCCTCTCTCCTCCTACACTACGCGCTCCGACAAAGAACCCCCCCCCCCAAACCGAAGGTCTGGATCCGCCTCTGGATGGACATAGCCTTTAGCATGGCTTCCGAACCTGTTTGCAGCTGCTCTTAAGAGTGCTTTTCGTTCTATACGTATACGATGTACCGCCATGCAGACGACACGTGGGAACGACGATGGCAGTCGTAGTGTCCTTTTGTGTTCCTAACCCTGGTCCTTGGGTTATGCTGCTTTTCATCACCTAGCCCCCAATTACCCCGCCCCGGCTTATTCCGACCCTGACGGCCGAGCCGCCAGAACCACATTTCGAGATACAAAGTTGGAAAAAGAGCCGCTCCAGATGATGTTGCCCGTGAAGCCAACACAATCGTTCGCAGCACTTACAGGCTTTGCGAGGTGGTGGTTCGTACATTCGTAGCTTTGTCACGACACAACTAAGATATCTGTTGCTGACTGTTCTAAGACAGACGACAGATCAGACGATATACTTAGATCAGTTCACAAGCCGGCCACTGCTGCAACGCAAGAATTTGCTCACCAATGGTTTCTGCGGGTCAATTATATAGGCATTTTTAATAATTTACCACATCTTGTGTTGTCGTCGATGTAATCCAATTATAATGTCCTATTATAGAGACTCCAACAAACGCGCACGTATGTGCCCCTTTCCTTTCCCCGCAGTCACTTGGTGAACCTAATCTCTTCCCTGTTCTTCTTCCTAAATCCCCACTTAGCGAGCGGTCCAAAAATGGGCCAATTGACGAAGCCGTTGGAAGACCTGTAGCCTCGGATGGTAGGCAGGGTCTCGAAGCGATCGCAGTAGGCGATTAACGGTGCCATGTCCCTGAAGCCGTTCTCGGAGAAGATCCGGATCCAGTCCAGCGTCTCGTACATCATGAAGTCCACGTAAGAAATCCGCTCGCCCAGGACCCATTTCTTGTCGGTGAAGTATTTGGCGTAGGGTTCCAACGTCTGTGGCAGGAGGGCCATGTATTTCTTCTGGGACAGGTCGAAGTCGAGGCTGAAGATGACGCGTCCGAGGCCCCAGCGCAGTTCACATACCTATGGCACGAAGAGGTGTCAGGACAAAGACGCTGCTACAGCAGACCCATATAGATGCTTCTGGTCGCTAGGCAGTGTTCACGCTGTTTCTATGACACACCGGCAACAGTTGGCGTGAGTCGACCGACTCAACGAAGGTCGAGTTTTAAGTTCGTGTCTTGGGCTTATAACGTCAGCAAGGGACTTCTCCGAACTGTATGCACACAGATAAATTCACAATATATGACGAAATAATTAGCGTTCAGCAATATTTTAATGTAGGTTTGAAGGGGCCTTGAATGGCACAGCAAAGATGCTCATCGTAGGACGTAGCTTGGAGCTGTTTGCCCCTGTGTAAACGAAGTCTTTGTCCGCGTAACAACCGAATTGTAGCTTTCCTTTTAATTCTGCGTTAGCCCCGCGAAGCAACTGTGGTTATAAGTTGAGTACAGACGTGGACAGCAAGCAGTAAGGCGTAGGGTCAATCTACGTCTTCAAGGGAAACTGTGCCGACTTACATGTAGAAAGTCTACCGGAAAGCTCGGAAAAATTTTCAGACAGCACAGCGAGTGGTTCGAATTGGTACCGTGCATATAGCCAGCACTACGATTATAAAGGTCTTGGATTGCAGCACTCACCTGCTGTTCCATTAGATCCAATTCCCGTTTCTGTACTTCGTTCGCTGCATCTAAGCCGTGCTTTCTTGCCAGGTACCGCATAATAGCCAGGCTTTGAGTGAGCTTGACGTCTCCTTCAATATAATAGGGCAGGCCCGGAAAGCTGAGGTTCAGGGCAGCCTTGTTGTCTGCCCACTCGCTGAAATCGTACGCAGGAGGTGGTCCAAAGTTGTAGCGTCTGTCCTCGAAATCGACCCCTTTGTACCTGAGGATATATCGAACGGGCTCGGCGAGGCCTCGGATGTTCCAGTAGCCCAAAAGAGGTTTGTCAGCGGGAATGCTGGAGAGCGGGACAAAGGATCCAGACTCTATAGAGGGAGGTTTAACAGCAGGAACGGCGGTGCGCGGGGCAAAGGCTGCAGACTCTACAGACGGTGCACGGCTAGCTGGAGCTGAAGAGGTAGTTAGTCGGATCGTCGTCGAAACGGAAGTCGCCGTAGGTTCAGTGTCGCTGGTTGAGGGAGCAATGCTGCAGAATGGAGCTGAAGGGTCGCAAACTGGAGGCGGGGGATTACTGCTACCGGTTGGCGGTACCGCAGTGCTGGGAGCTGCTGCTGTTGGACTAGATGGCGCTCCCTTTTCCGAGGCTTTAGCATCAGTAGCAGGAGTGGATTCAGCTTGTTTCTGAGGAGGTTTAGTTTCGTCGTCAGATTTGGGCAGCGCAAATTTAATGTTGCTCATTGTGGAGCCGACTTGGTCGTGTCTTCAGTGCTGGAGATTCAGTGTTCTAAGCGCATCGTCTTCTTCCTCAGACTTCTGGGCAGACAGCTTCCTCTACATTGAAGGGTGCTGTTCTACATCCGTGTGGCGGCATGTAGCCACGTCCCAGCAAAGGTATGGGGTCGCCGCTAAGAGATTAGTAACCGAGAGTTGCTCAGCACTTGACTCGCTAAGCAACACTCTTTTAAAAAAAAGGGGGTGTACTCAAATTCCTTTTCATTTCCACATATAGCACTCCCTTTTGGAGAGTACAGCTATACTCTCCTGAGGATGCCCTTTAACTCCCTACTGGACAGTTATATTTCTCTTCTAGTAGAGTCTTTTTGAGAGTAATTGTACTCTTTAAAAGGGAGTGATATACGAGGCAAGAAAAAGGGGTTAAAGTGCACCCTCTTCTTTAAAAAAAAGAGTGAAGAGCGCAACCGAGGCAATGCTTTAAAGGAAGTCTGTGGGGATAAGTGAACGCGATACAAAAATATGAATTTCTAGAAAGAAAGCGAGCTCGTGCCTAGAATACGTGACGAGACCGGCTGCATTCCCCTTTGGCATGCGAGCTCTGCGAAGGCCTTCCAGACTCGTCGGCTTTCGAAGGAGACCGTCTGATACGTTCTTGTGAGAACTGTGTTAGGGCCGCTAGGGAGTCTGTTCTAAATAATAATTGGGAGTAGAGTTACACTTAAGGTGACGAGACTGTCCTCTTTTTCCCTTTTCACATTGTCTCGTGTTTCCTTAAACGTTCAGCTGAGTTTGAGACTTGGCCTGTGTGTTCTCGTCGTCCATTGTCCGTCCCCTAGGGGGCTTTGTCGTCATTTATGAATAATTAGGCCCGATCGCTAAGCGACGCGGTGTAGATGCTTTAAATAAGGATCCTCCAATCACAGCCAAGCATTGCCTCAGCGGTCGTAGCCAAGAAGACTCATTGGAAGCCGCTTAGCTGCAGCGATTGGCTGAAGTAAACGACATATCATACAGGGAAGGAGGAAGAACAGCCCTTCTGTACTAGATGGCCTTGATAGAACAGACAATGAGGCAGACGAGCGGGGAAAGCCATCACTGGGAGGACGGGCTGGGTGCTGCAAGACAAATACCGGCACAGTTCCCCATGAAGTCGGCCCAGGACGTTGCGATGATACTGTTGGTGTCATTTCATGCCCTTCCAGACTACAAATAACACCCCCTTACGTCCGCTGTCGTAGTAACGTCCCACTCCCATCGTAGCCAATAAATAAAGGCATCAAATGATGTTTCTTCCTTTATTTGCAGTGGATAGACACGAACCAACCGGTATTTCATTCGCGAAATTCGCAAACACTTGAGCCGCCGCTGCCGCCGCGCAGCAAAGACAGGTGATGAAAATAATGACATGTTTCCGCAGCGGATGAAAACCACTCTTCTGCCACACAAAACGTTTTCAAGTATATTTCCTTTTTCGAGGTATTAATCTTTCCACTACCTGCAGTCTTACCGATTGGCAGACGCCGTAAATGATGCTCTCTAGCGCAAGTTCAAGCGCAACTTTCTTGATTCTTTACGCCGCTTTTGAGCATACTGTCAAATAAGCCATCGAGACGTTTAACGGGGATTTTTCTGCAGACATGGAAGAAAGAAGAGAAGGAGAGGACCTTTCCCCTTCTCCCCACACATCTAAAAAAAAAAAAAAAAGAAAACTGATATAAATGTATGTTATACCAACACATGCACGGTACTCGCTGGCAGAGACAGGTGTCAATTCCCTCTTGCAGAAATTTCAATACGAAAATCCCGCGCAATGCCTAGCTCTTATAGGATGTCGAGGAGAAGAGAAAAGCGTTAGGGCACGTGTGGATAAGAGACGAGTTCTTGCTTCTTTGAAGCCTAGTAAGTGTCACGTTACCTGAGAGGAGCAATGAGGTGGCGTTGCACACGCTACTTTAGGGGTCATATGTTTACGTGCTACGGGTACATCTATCCCAGGGATCCCACAAGTACCATTTAAATGGCTATGCAGGCAACTGTAAAATGGTGACGTCATACGGCCCCCAGTTTGAGTTCCCCCTTTCATTCCTTCCTCTATGGTTTGCATGAGCACTGACACGAGCAAGGTGTCTCTTCGTTCCCTGGGTATTCGTATGCACTAGTATACTCCAGGACAAACATTTATCGAAATGATGCAAAAAGAACTTGTATGGTAACGGTACGAAAGAGTGATGACATCAGTGAGGTAAGCGACTCATTGTTTTGCTACAGAGGAACTACAGGAAGCCACACTAAGGCTTAAAAAAAAAGACAACACGCAAGAAGTCTCTAGAACACGAAGAGACAAGTATTTGCTTATCTTATAAGGTCTGGCGACTTCTACGATGTTATAACGTTCGTACGTGCTGCCGTCGTCAGACTGCATGCGTGTGACACGCACAGACCTGAGCGTTCGCCTCTTTGTTTCATGGGTGTTGCGGAGTCTGCAAAGGCCAGCGCGTTACGGCCAAGTCTAACAGCGGATGTACATTGAAACTAAACCCCATTATAGATGATTACTCGACAGCATAGGGATGTGCAGGTTGGATGCGATGGTTATGCTCGAGAAGTCTTGAAATGAGATAGCATGTACCCCAGCAACACCGAATATCCTCTGGATGTGCGAATAATGTCCTGAGGAATTCGTACGTCCGATGGATATCCGAATGATATCCATCGGACGTAGTAATCCGTCAGGACGTTATTCGTACGTTCAGAGGATATTATTCGGATATCCATCGGACGTGCGAAGTCGTTGGGACATTATTCGCACATCCTGAGGATATTCGGTGTTGGGGTACATACTACATCATTTCAAGATTTCTCGAGCATATGCTCGAGAACCCTGCGTATTACGAATAGTATACTATTCGTAGTACGCAGGGTGGTATTTCAAAATGTTAAAGGACATTCATGTGCCGACGTGGTATGAGAATGACTCGATGTTGCCCCTTATTTCGCTAAATTAGTTATGCAGGAACACGTACTTCACCCAGGGTTGCCAAAAAACGATGATAGGCGTCACGCGCCGTGATCGAAGCTATCTACCACCCGCCATAAAGGGCTATCTATACATACATCCATGCATCCATCCCCAAGCAGCACAACGTACTGAAAGTCAAGTGCAATAGGGGTGGCCGGTATGTGTATTATCAATGTTCTTTACTTTCAGAATTCTGTTCAAGGCCTTCCACCTACCCGTCCACCCCTATTGCACTCGACTTTCAGTACATTGTGCTGCTTGGGTCCATCCAATCCAGGATATCTCGTTTAGAGTTTGTTGAACAAAAATATGAACGTACTGTTGGAGACGTTGAAATTTGTGACTATAATTTCTTCCTACGTCGTTAAATATGCAACAACGTCCGAAGGTTACTCCTTAGAGACTCCGAAGTTACTCCGAAGGGAATTCTCAAGCGTTGTACACCCAGTGGTATAGTTTTCATTGCAAAAACGTCCAGAAATAAATACGGGACAAAAAGATGACGCGGTACATAGCAAGTAAAAGCGACGGGTACCCACCTAGCAAACTTGATACCCCCGAGTACCGCCGCGTAGATGAATAATGTGTGAGATATGTTCAAGGTGGAACACGTGAATTTCACAACAGCGCCGTCTATCGTTCATGACGAGTATTAGACGTAGGTTCTTCTTTAAATGCGTCTGAACCGCTATATGTATGTACAAGCGTCCAAGCAGACAAAACGAACTAGAGAGCTCGTGACAATTAGATGACTGCGTCTATCGCAACGTAATGTACAAGTTTGATTTAGAAGTTGATTGATAAATGTGGAGGAATAAGTTGTTCGTGAAGAAGGCAGATGAGATCCCATGACAGTGAGTTACAAACTAAGGTTTTTATCTATGAGATAAGGGTCAAATCTTGTTCTTGACACTGTCGCATATGGATAAAGTACTGCGTTTCCAAACGGTCGTGATAATACTTGAAAGGCTTTCCTGCGTGGAAAACTTGCGTCGGAGATTCCAGGAACGCGATACGCTATCTACGCGCATTCGAAATTATTGGGAATAAAGAGATAAACGCTAGAGTGAAACCCTTAATACGCAGTTTCAGCGGAGAAAAAAAAAAAAAACAGAAAAAAAAAACGAAAAAACGCATTCCCGGAAAACTGCCTCAGGCGCGAGATCGCGGACTCGCATAGGGACATCGTACTGACGAGGTTCCATTGTAATATGACGCAGCGTTGAATGTTCTTGTTCTGATTATGATATCGTTAAGACAATGAGCGAAGGAAATACACCAATCACATCGTTCTAAATTGTGTGAGTAGTTCCTTCTTGTGGTTGCCATGGAAACACACCACAGGTGCTTGATCACAGCACGAGTTGAAGCCAACGTGATACAGTGGTGCGGAGGCGACAGGTCTTGTGGGTGCGAATCAGGGTGGTGAGAGTGGTGGTGGTGAGGGTGGTGTTCGATGTGGTTGATGTGGTCTGGTAGTCAACCTTTGCAGGAACAGGAAAGGAAGAATGGGAGAGGAGACCGAAGAAGTGGTAAGACACTAATAGGATAAGACAGAGATACACGCATAAGATACAGATAAGATGTGTGATTTTCTCTTTTTTGCTCGGTGTTAGCACAAGGTGGAAGAAGTCAGAGGGGGTTATTATAGGGAAACTCTGTCGGAAAAACCTAGGGAAAACCTCAGAGTGCAGAGCTCTAAGAGCCACTCAGACATCCTCTGTTGTCTGTGAAATTCGTAAGGACTTGCTCATGTCGGATTTTGCCTCGTACGGCGTGTGCCGGAAGTACCGGTAGTTACAGTATACCGGTGCTGACGATGCCAGTATAAAGCGAGATAAGAGACAGTGTCAATAGACCGTTGATAACGTCACCGTGAAGCTACCGTACCTACCGGAACCAATAGATAGTTTTAGCAGATCGTTGATAACGTGGCTTGCGTCGAACCGTATCAACCGGTACCAATCAGTGGATAAGATTTTGAGTCACGCACCACTGCGATTGGCTCCGATAGGCAGGATAACCGTATCAACGGTATCTAAAACTCACTAATGTCAGCGCATGACATAATCTTATCCGTTGATTGGGTGCTGTTTATGGATACGGTAACTTTGGAAGCCACGTTACTAACTATCACTAATGTACGAAATGGCCCCGATATGTTCAACTACACCCAATAAGAACGCAGTGAAAACAACAGCAACAAAAATCGTTGACTGAAATTGGAACTCACAATATTGGTTTGTGCGATATCATCTTGGGCGACACTCGCCGAGTTGAAAAGTTTCTTACCAGAACCTGCGCAACAAAGAAAGAAAAGAACGGATTGTACAGTATATATCTCCGTGTATAATAAGAACAACAAGAACGACGAATGAAACAGAACAGAAACAGATAACGGAAGTTTATGTTTCTGTTTTTCAGCGATAGCTGTCAGTGCATCATCTTCCCGAGACCGCGGCGTTGGCGTCGTCCGCAGAAAGAAAAGCGAACACAGTATTAGTTTAGGGCGACGAGGACAATATTAGCATGGCGCTTGAGTGAAAAAAAGAAAAAGAAACACACACAATCACCCTTCGTGATTTTGGTCGAGACGCCGTGGAGACACCAGGTCCTGCTTAGAGATGCAAAATTTCCGGAAATTTTGAATCGCTCGAAAAAAACAAACGGTTTCATTGAATTTTTTCCCCGAAAAATTGAAAAAAATGGAAACGAACGTGGTTACTGCTGAATCGAAGTATTGCCGGCCAAACCACAGCATACAATGAGCTAGAAGCTTTTGTAGTGTTCATCCTTTAGGCATAAATGCAGAGCAGAGCATCCCACGAGACTGCTGTCTACTCAGCGATAGGAACAACCCGTCCACTCCGACAAGAACTCCGACATTATGTCGGCGATCGCTTAAAGCAGCCAGACGGAGCTCTGAGTTGGTGGTTGTTGGCGGACTAGAGGCACCTAAGGCACTGTTGGCGGGTTGGAACGCATCGAAGGCACGAAAATTTACATTTTTGAATTTTGGTCGCCTGGAAAGTGTGAGCTATTTTTCCGGAGACGAGGAAAAAAAGCCGAAAGAAACTGATTTTTTCCACCAAAATTTCCGTTTTTTTTTTCCGGGGCTTGGCATCTCTAGTCCTGCTGACACACGAGCTTGGCTGCAGGCACGAGAACGCGAACGGAAGCGCAGAGCCAACACCACCTAGATACAGAAAGCCTGCGCGCTCGTCGACTTGACGCAACAATTAAGAGTGAGCCAATCAGGATCGTGTTTTCAACGGCCGTAGCCAATCAGGAACAAGCTTTTAGCGGTCGTGGCCATGGAGGAGAACCACCGTCGTCTGCGAGTAGTGATTGAACGTCCCCGCGTACGAAATGGGAAAACTTGGAAATAAAAGCGCAAAACGGTCTCAATCTTTCTCAAAACTGATTTTCTGAAAAGCGACTCTTACTTTTTGTCTAAATGTTTAGGTCTGCAGGTTCCAGGTGAGCTGCAATCATTTGCGGGGTCTTGAATTCGCACAATGGTGAATCGCAGTAGCGGACGAATTCTAACTGTATATGTCCAGGTAGCGAAGGAAGGAGAGGAGGCAATGCGCATGCTCTATCTAGGTGGTGTCGGCAGAGCTCGCGAAGACCGTCCTGCAGCGCAGGCCGCAAATAAGAGAGTGCGACGTCAGGATCCCAACGTGCGTGCCGTCGAAGCTGAGGCAAAACAACAAAGACGCGAATACCCTGCAGCGCGTGCCGCCGAAGCAGAGGCAAGGCGGACTCAGTGGCAGGACCCTGCAGTACGAGCCGCCGAAGCGGAAGCAAAGAGGCGTCAGAGGCAAGTGAAAGCCGAAAGAGTCACGAAGGGCTTCACTAGGCAAGGAGGGGAGAACCCACTTGGGTACAGTTGCTCGGTGTTGCCATCGCTTGTGGTTCAAGAATGATCTCACAGCGCCACTTGCCATGCAGTGCCTAGACTACAATGGACTTTTCTCACAATGGCCTATGCGCATGCCCATGACCTTGAGGCGCCGGAGAGGGTTATCTCTGTCTTCACTAGATGGCGCAGTATGAGGACGACAGAAGTGGGGACCAGTGGGGAGACCGCAAGAACGGGGTTTTGGTCGTTTGTGCTACCCACGTGGATTTGTTTTGACGCGCTCCGAGCGTGGTTCGCCTAAGACAGCCGCTAGGATGCGACGCTTATGTGAAAAAGGTTAAAATGGCGTCCCAATGTCGACGGTGCCGTCGCTGAAATTCGCGTTACACAACCGTAACCGCCCTGTCATTTTTTTAATAACGAAAGAGATACGTTTCCAAGATAACGTCAGATTATCGTTACCAAACGCTACAATTACCAAAAAATAGTAACGGATAATTAGGGAACAAAGTGAGTGACGCACCTATTTTATTGCCGAGGAACAGTGGAACAGTCTATCTTCTAGAGGTTCCTCAAACTAGCGGGATAAAATTGAAAAGTGCGGGCAGGAACAACGAGAAAAAATTTAAAAGAAACATTCTTCAGTCGAGCACCGTGTCCAAAACGGTCAAGGATTTCAAAATGTCCTCGTCCTGAAAAGAAGAGAAGCGTTATATATATTATTTATGACTATGAGATACCGCGAACCTTTTTTCTCTTTAAAGGCAAAGCGTTGGCTAAGGCGTGCCACAATTAACGTTTAAGTGCTCAGCGTTATCGGTGTGCAAAAACCAAACGTGTAACAGGCGGTACATTCGACAACGCACTATTGCGCCTTGTCCTTGCTTGTCCTTGCCTGCGTTGCAACCTCGCGTTTTCTTCGAGAAACGGGCCTCGCGGAAAGACCGCTCTACTGCACCTGTCATCCACAGTGCACCTCCGTCCCATCAGTATCGTTCATCCTACCTATGCCTCACTTTGAAATAGTCAACTCTCTTGTTGTTTTCTTCTTTTTTTTGCTATAGTGGTGACGATGCCCACTCATGTGCGACCAACAACGGCAAGCTACTTCGACCCCCCCTCTCCCAGTCTGCGGAAAGTGTGCCTACAGCGCGAGCGGACTGAACACCGTTGGTTGCGATGCATTTTAAATGTACACTACAAAGCAGGGAAGTACAGAACGTGGTACGCTAATCAGGTATAATACGGACCAGTGGACGAGGCACGAAAGAAAAACGCATTAAACGGGAAATCGCAGTAAGCCGAAAGTCGAACAGATTACGAAGTTCTATGATGCGGGATAGGGGGCGCTAGTGGTGAGGCGCTAAAGATAGTCGCAACGCGCGAGAAACCGCACAAAAGCGGAAAATCTCTTTAGCTGGGATCGTCCTGCGGGAGATTATCTTTATGCCATAGTTCCGAAAATAACGTAAAATATTATAACATCTTCCTCACGCAGAGAAACAATGACTTGAGAACACAATGTGGCGTACACGAGGCATATGATTCTGCAGAACAAAATTTGGCCTGAAGTCACAGTACGAAGGTGACGTGAGGTTATTTCAGGCTCTGTTCAACACTGTGTTCCGCGAGCCAATAAAGAAATAAAGCAAAAAGCCAAGAAGAATGAATTTTTAAATAGCTTACCAGCAAGCAAGCTTCGATGAATTCATCATAAGTAACTATTCCGTCGTTGTTGAGATCCAGTTTCTGCAACGAAAGAAGACAACACCGATTGGCCAACACACGTTGCAGTCTTGGCGGGTTGGTCACATAAGAAGACTAATTCCTATACCGAGACGCCAGCGGATTAGGCCTTTTAATTAGTTATTAATCAATGAAATCGATGACGCATACACGGGGCAGAGGGGATGTATCTACGGATAACTGTGGATCCTTCGGGAGTCTCCGATTCTGAGTGATACGTGTTTCCATTAGAATTGGTACCTGGAAGACCCTTGCGGCATGTTCCCTGGCAGAGTGGTCAACGACCAAGGGGGCCGCGTAGTGTCCGAGGAGGCTGTACACGGACGAAATGATCTCAAACATCTCCTCCTTGGTCACTGCGCCATCTTTGTTGATGTCGTACAGATTAAATGCCCATTGAAGCTTCTCCTGAGGGGATCCACGGGACAGCACCGACAGGCCCATGACGAAATCCTGAATAAAAGAAGATGGCGCCACGAGATAAATATTATTACGAGCACGCTCTCTGTTCGAAATCCTGATTCATGCAACAAGTCTATCAGGAGCCAAAATATTTTCACTGACCGGTATCTCGTCTACGCGCAATTTAATTTACAAAAAAAGAAAAAAGAAAAGGAAGTAAAAAAACGTCCTCAAAAGCCAGTCATGAGCGGCGATGCGCCGTCACCTTAGAGTCTGACGTAGCGTCAGTGTAGCGGGCAGCCGTGAGGTCTCATTTCCAGTCCGTACACCACGTGGCGCTTCTTGCGGTGTACTCTATACGTCACGATACGATGTGACGTCAATAATACCCATTCGCTTACGGGATTTTTGAAGGAGTTGAGGGTCTATAGTGTAGAGAAGGGGTAGTTGGTAACTACCAATTGTGAACAAAGCAGCCAAATGAACACAGATAACGATAGCAGCTGTACTGTCTTGTTCTCTACCGTTCTTTGTGTTTATCTGGCTGCTTCAGGTTCAGGTTCAGCTTCGCAAAATTCCTTTTAAAACAGGGCAGGTAACATAAGCTAAGATACCACACGTGAAATCTAGACAGACTTCCAGACTAAATAATAATAATAATAATAAAAGTTGTCAAGCTCAGGCAGATTCGTGAAAGGTTGGTGGGGCGCTGCCAGTCTGCTGCAAGAGTGTAGGCTTCGCTTGGCTTGGCTGTTTCCAGTTGTTTCGGTTTTAATTCCAATGAGTAATCAGGAAATCGTTGCGACGTTGGCCAGCTTCTTCTCTGGAAGCTCAGAGTTTCCTTTGGGTGGTTGTTCCTCAGGTTAGTAAAAGTCCTTGCGTTCGAAGGATGTCCTTTTTGCTTGACAGCGCGAATCTTGGGAGGATTCAATTGACTTGGACGATGGAGTTCTGTGAAATATGCCGGGCAAGACAATAATACGTGGTCGGTGTCTTCGAAGTCACCAGCTTCGTACAGAATGCACGTGGCGGTGTTTTTCTCGAACAGCTCAGGGAGTTCGTTCTCTTGTCCCGAGGGATCCGGTTTGACCATCATGGTCCAGGAACCACAGGCGAAATCTTGCTTTGACCATCATGGTCCAGAGAGAGTATAGATCCAAGTCTATACTCTCGCACGCTTGAGGTTGCCTACGGTTGTTCATCTTGAGTGTGCATATGCTATTTGTTGTACTATCCGCCGGAGCAAAAAATGGCTTTCACTGCTGCTTTAAAGTGCGCTGAAAACTCTGCAAACGGCATCCTGTTTGCAACGTCCAACGCGGAGGCCTAAGTGCCATCAAGTTGCTGCCGTTCTCGACAGGGTTCAAATCAGTCGCGAACACTGGTCCACCGAGCCCGGTGATGGAGAACGGGCTTCTATTATTTACATTTACAGCTCAAACCTCTAGGTGTTTTTTTTTTCTCTTGCCAAGCGTCGAATTTTTATCACCGCGAAGGATAGACAATAATTAAATTCGTATATTTTTACCGAGCGGAAACGGAGACAAGGCAAAAACACAGTATAGAGTAACGTGATACTCGTTAAAATTACTTCAAAATAACCCGTTGCAAAATTTACGTCAAGCTTCGTAACTCTCGAGCGTAACATTTAGTTGAAAGGAACGCTCAGGAGTCTCCATGAAACAACGGAAGACACAAAAAGCTCAATTCCAGATCGCAAAAGTTCAGTCTTGGATGACCCTAAACTTAGAGAATTCCATTCAAATTGGACGCAGTTTTCAAACACGGCGGAGAAAATGACGCATTCAGTACAAACCGACGAGCGATGCGAGTCCATAAAACGCTGCGCCAACGAACGTTAAAGCCGTTCCAGTGACTGTATCGCGCGCAAGATATATCCGCGTACCTCCCATGTGGCAGCCGCTCGCTGCCCTAAACGTTGCGGCAAACGAGCACGCTAATGTCCCAGCGCTTAGTGCGACGGACGCTCCAAATGGTCGCCTACATTTTCTGGCCTTGAATAGCGAAGCCGTTCCAATGGGTTCACAAGCCTCGATTGGCTAGGGATTCCCGCACGTCCTACTCTTCAGATAGACGCAGGAGAATACAAAAAAACTGTCGACGACAAAATTTCATCTGGTTTTCTCATTATTTTAAAGGAGAATGGGCGCAATATTTATGTGAACTTCGCAATAAGATGTTGTTGGGTTAAAGTAATCATGATTTGTTTGTTTGTTGTTTTTAAGGGAAAAAAAAAGAGGAGAAAGGAGGAGGAAAGAGGAGAGGAGGAATCATTCCAAGCAGCACAATGTACTGAAAGTCGGGTGCAATAGGGGTGGACGGGTAGGTGGAAGGCCTTGAACAGACTCGTGAAACTAAGGAACATCGATAAGACATATACCGTCCACCCCTATTGCACTCGACTTTCAGTACATTGTGCTGCTTGGAATGATTCTTAAGCGATAGCTTCATAGGTCACACTAACGTCGAAAGCCGTGCAAGTAACAGTTCCGGAGAGAGAAAAGAATTAGTGGAAGAGAGGGCGCGATCGTCACCGCACACCCCACACATGGAACACAGGCTGGATGCGCAGACGCCGAGGAGATGTTTGAAAGCCGGAGTAAAAGCGTGGTAAAGGAACGTGGCATTCGGCGAGGGAGAGTAAGGGACAGTGTGGGGTCAACGGAGTAAAGCAGAGAGTGGGTGGTGATGTCATGTTGCCATTGAGAGTGCATTTTGGGGCCAGCAAGGCTTGAGATGAGGTAACGCTGATCCCCCCGAGACAAGATGATGGGGACACATCGGGTGTATACCGATGCGCGCCTGCGGCTGTTCGATCTACGTCTTCGTTTCCGCTGATGCCCACATGACCCGGGGTCCACTGGAAGACGATAGAGTGGCCCTGTGCGCTTGCTTTCTTATATGCTTGCAGAATTTCAATGACCGCAGGGCTGAGGGAACCGCCAAGTCCCATAGTTGCCACACACTGCAGCGCAGATCTGGAATCCATAAAAACGACCCAGGAGCGAACGGAGCTGCAGAACATTGAACAATGTGGAGGGTAATTATTCGCAAATTGAACACGAAGCGTTAGCTTTGGTCTTTGGAGTGACATATAAAAAAAAGAAAAAAGTCTCGGAGCAGGACAACTGGAGTAGAGGGAGTGGTATTGGGGACGAGGTCCATTGGAGTGAAAGATTTCGAGACAGTCTTCTCGGAAGAGATTTTATCCTGATAACAGATGATCGACCACTGCTCGGGCTATTGAAAAGCGACCGAGCGACACATTTAAGCGCACCAGCCCAGATTCAGCGTTGGGAGCATATCGCTATCAGATCAGGTAAAGTTGGTCGTCATTTGTTGAACGCCGATGCGCTGAGCAAATTGCCCTGCGCTGGCAAATCCGGAACCGGAGGAAGAGGATCCTCCGGAATATGTTAATTCTCTCGTTATCACCGTTCGAAAGCTGTCCCATTTCAACAAAGGACCTTGCACGAAACACAGATGCCGACGAGGTGTTATCAATAGTAAAACGTTTTGCTCAAACCGGTTGGCCTGAAGATAGCGCCAACATGTAAGTTGGTGTTCGTCAATTCTTTTCATGACGATATGAACTCTCAGTGGTGAATGAAATCGCGTACCGGAGGACCAACGTTGTTATTCCGAAGAAACCGCGCGAACCAGTACTCTTGCTGCTTCATGAATCCCACCAAGGAGTGTCAGCTATGAAGGCAACGGCTCGTTCTGTAGTTTGATGCCCGGAGTAGATAAAGATATTGAAGATGTTTCTAGGAAATGTTCTACCTGCATCCAGGCGGTTGCCATGCCACCAACCAAAGAACCAGTACCTTGGCCTGCAGTAAAGGAGCATTGGAATCGTCTGCACATCGACTTTGCGGGACCCTTGCGAGGGAAGATGTTTTTGCCGAAGATGCTACAACCGTTGATGCTACAAGTAAGTGAATAGAATCAGTGGTGATGAGAAGCACGACATCCGAAGCTATTATAGACAGGTAGATAGATGCTTCGTCGTCTATAATCAAGTTCTGGGAGTTGTTTGCCCGTTTTGGTATATACCACTTACTGTGGCATCAGATAATGACCCACAGTTGTGTAGTGACAAGTTTGACGAGTTTGTACACAAAAATAACGCCGTCCATATTTGTGCTGCACCTTACCATGCACAGTCGAACGGGGAACGTGCTGTGCGTACCATAAAAGATGGACTAAAAAGGATACGAGGGAATAACCTGGAAGAACGACTCGCAAAATTTCTCTTTACTTGTCTCCGCAGCATTCCAGACGTTCACAATCTGAAGCCCTGCTCGGATTCCAAATACGTTCCCCGTAGGACGTGCTCATTGCTCCAGCTTTGTCATCCAGTACTCCGTCTGACCAGCAGAAGAAGCCTTGCCCCAGGTGACAATGTCTACGTTCACGACTATGGAACTGGGCGCAAGTGGTGGCCTGGTTTCATCAAACCTCCAGCACAGTTAACGTCCAGACACCAGACGAATTCACGGGGTTGTTTAACGATAGCAGCCTATCTCTTGGCGGTCTGTTGTTATCTTGTTCGGGAAGCTCTGCAACCCCTTTTTAAGCCAGATCTTAAATGGCTCAGGTTCATTCCTTGGGCACGACAATCTGGTTGTTACGTCTGCCATCCTGAGGGTTTCTTGAATAGAATGCAACTGTAGCCCATTTGGGCCCAACAAATAGGAACAGCTGTACCTACCTTAAAGTTGATGGTTCCTGACCTGTCTGTGTCGAGAGCTCTGAAGACATAGTGAGCGTACTGGGCTGTGTCTGCAACGGGATATTCGGTATAAATTCCACACTACCGGGTTTAGGTCAGCACCATCGTTAGTAACTACTATGGTAAGCCACGCAGTCTCCTGCAGGTACGTCCGTCACCCCATCGGCCCCTGTGATGGGCCTGAGTACCGGCAGGGGCTTGTCGTTATTGCCAAAGGCAGACATATTTTACACCCAGCATGGAAGGACGCGACTCTTCCAGTATATGCAAGATTTATGTTTATGTTAGATCTTCGGTCGCTCTTTAATATATGCCAGCATCCCTATGGCCTCAGTTAGTGGCAGAAGAAGTTGTTGAGAAAGGTCGTACTTACCAGCAAGTGGGAAGAATTGGCAGTACATATCCTTGAATGTGTTCTCGTTGACTAACCCGGTAGGACAAGACTGCAAAGCGTACCAGAGGTATTAACCAACTGTTCTCTCGCATTCTACACGTTTTTATTACTGAACGACCGTACGAATATGCCTGCACGTTTAGGAGCCCATTTTGTGAGAAAATTCACTCAAGACACTTGTGTGGGGGTTCAAACTCGAGCCAACAATCAGTCTCGTCGCGACACGTACAGCGGAGTATGTGCAGCCAGAACTAGTACCCACTGCGAGCGGAGCAGTATACACCAGAGAAGCTCTCTAGAGCAGTATTGAAACTGTTATAATAGCGTTATTATCAGAGTGCCAAGTGCATCTCTTGTATTCTACAACGCATGTTCCTGACAAAAGACACGATTCCAAGTGGAACAATTCTTGTTACATATCCATACGTCACCTTCGTTGGTAGATGGGATGTTTTCGTCATTCTGACGTATTCATTCGTCACAACTGACGGAAATTTCTCGTCCCACACACCTTACAGTCGGCGTCGTCGCAAAATAGCGCGCAACTGAGCTTCCCCCAACAACACCGAATATCATCTGGATGTAAGAATGATGTCCTAACGGATTCGTACGTCCGATGGATATCCCTCTGATATCCATCGGACGTACGAATCCGTTAGGACATTATTTGTACATCCAGAGGATATTCGGCGTTGTTGGGGTCTGCATGCAATAAGGGGATAAGTCTATTTAAATTCCCTTTTCGCTGTTTTTGCTGAAATAACATCTGATTTGTCCCTGTCAAAGAAAATTTAGGACAGTATTGCTACGGGACCCAGAGAGTAAGAAACGGGAAATGCACGTCTGTCAATGGGACACGGATAGTTGCATCAGGCCTCTTTTCTAGACACACTGGTACAAATCGTGTAGCTTAAATTTTCTTACGATGCGGACGGGAACTTCGACTTCTATTCGAGAGACATGTTCTTCTCACCTCACGTGACCATCTCACTAGTGCTACTGAACGTTGTAATCGAAAAAGACCCCCGCACTAAGCTAATAAGTCATATTATATGCTGGTCATCTAGGACATTATTTTTAAGAGTGTGCTCGTTTAACGGCACACTAAGTCCGATCATGGGCGCTCCGCTACACACAGGTCACTTGACCCTACCTGGCATATAACTGCTCAGCCATCGCGGCCTGGCTCGTGAAAAAAAAAAAAAAAATCTGCATTAAAACCCAGTGCATGCGGTGTTATATTGAAAAAGGAAATAAGTCATGTCCCTGGATTTTGCTCAATTTCTGCTAAGTCACACACCCTATAAAACGGCACTAACAGGAAATGCATGTAAAGTAGACCTATATACATATATGGTACACATTTTAAATTTGCGTTATTCGAGGAATACCAGCCGCAATTACGTTAGCAAATATTTACTCCAAGTTTTCTCGGGATTTTTCGACTTTATCCCCTTACTGCATACAGATGACCAATTGTATTTCTTCCTGCGTTGCAGTCCAAGTGTATACGAACTCATAAGCATTGAGTAGAGGATAGACCCAGTAGCATATGGGACCCGTAAGCACCGACCCCTTTAGTCGCTTGAGAACCTACCTGTTTGAATCCCTGATAGATTCTCTTAATCTCGTCTTTGGTGAACTGTGTGGACTTACAGAGGGCGCCAATAGTTTCCGGTTTGCACCGGACAACCGTCATCTCCAGGTCATCAATGGCTTTCTCTGCGAAAGAAAACAAAAACAACGTTTTAGCACGGTCCCTCGGTTTTAGGCTTAGCCTCTTTGGGCTTTTAAAATTGAACAACCCATAGCAGTGAAAGAAACCATGGCCAGGGTGCCATCAATAAAGGGGCGAAAATGTTGGTGCTCGACTCACGCAATGCGCTCAGGGCCAGCCCTGGTCACACAGGTCATTGTGTATAATACATGGGACAAAAAGAAGAAAAAAAAAACAAACGATGGGACAACGTTGATTCTTTAAAAAAAAGAACGTGGTTGCGTTGGTGTTCGCCCACAAGGAACCAAGCAGGCTAAAGTGAGGGCACTCCAGCTATTTGTTTAAGTCCCGGAAGCAGACTATACATTACCCCCAAATTTGATTCATCTAACCATCACCCATTCGTACGAAAGGAGAAAATACTTTCTTTTAAAAAAGCTTTCCGGTCGGTTGCATTAATTATCCGCAACAGAACAATAGCCGCTGCCGCCATTGATCCCCTTTCGTTTTTATCGCGTTCCCAGTTGTTCCGCGTAACAATGGGTATAGCGGTTGCCAGACTGCTTTATTGTTGGCACTCCCACCCAACACAAGAAGAGAAGCGAGCTGTCTTTTCGAGGAACAGATAAGCCGTGACTTGGCAGCTGGATAAAGCAGTCATCGGGGCTGTCGTGAACGTGAATATAAACGATTCGTGGCCAACGGACAGAAGACACAGCCATACACGTATACCCCGATAGACCTCTACTAGAGAAACGTCATCATGACGTTGGTACACAGACTGAAACCGAAACAAATCGGAAGGAGAGGGCTGGGTACCACGAATGGGCGCTTGTTAGCCGCCTCCTATCGAAAGAAAAGTAGGACCGAAGGTCGCGTCCCTGTCAGGGACCATCGTATCCCCCTCAAGTACCCCCTACGTAATCCCCTCAAGACCTTGTTCGCCTCTCGCTTTGAGCGTAGTTCAACTCTACCAAATTGGTGGCGCTGTCGAACACTATGACGTCATTTATTTACAAACAGGCAGAGGTCAACTGAACGGAAGCCATGAACTCATCGAGGAGTGTTAAATGAGTGTTAAGAAGGCATAGCTCTCTGTTACGCGTGTCACATTCACCGCCCTTATTTGGCCAATAGGTGCACGTGTGCCTTCAAGATATTATATCATTTCGAGGCACTGTCCCTCAGATGTGACGGTGTAAAAGACACCAGGGTAACACGCATAATATAATAAGCACTCTGCAAATGGTACACACGCAGTGGAGACCACGATTCTCAGACAGTATCGTAGGTAATATAGACGTAACGCACGTAATGTAATGGTAACATGTGAACAGAAGAAGGGTGAGTGATCTTTGTGATTTGACATTTCTCGTATACGGCATTTTGGCAATGACGATTTTCTTGCTACTTTACGGTTCCATCGTGGAGCTTACGTTTGTATAGCTACCCAAAGACGGGTTAGTTTTCATCGTGACGACACATATAATCATCCCTGAATCCCTCGATGATCGTCCTTCTCTCAGTCGGCATGATGTCCCCGTTTGTGTGCTGGAGTTTTAGCACTCGTTAAAGATCCTCGACGCTGCGCTGTATAGCGTCTACCTGATACGCTGGTCTATACTTGGTGTTCTTGCGTACCAGCTTACACAGAAAGAACAAAAGACGGGACGCGTTGTCCCGTCGAGCCTTCCCTTTTGTCCTTTCTTTGTTTATACCACCGTTACTTTAACATGGAACCCTGGAGAGCACAGTGAACCTGATAAATAGTTGCCATAAAGGCCGACAACAGGCGGGATGGCACCGCTACATTATAGCGTACGATGGACTTATCTGGAGTTGGACGGACTAAAAATAATACGTAGATTTTCACTTGTCTGATTTCTAATTACGCAGCACACCGTTGATAAATCACACGCGCTATGCGAAACGCAAAAACGAGACGTATAAAAATATCCGACTGAACGCGAGCACGTACTTGTTTTCCAAACTGACGAGCGAAAATATTGCGCAAGGAATATTCTGGCTGGAATACGTGATACAGACAACAATCATCTTTTATACGAGCCAACGAAACGAGAGAGAGTATAGGTTCCATCGCTTCTATAGACGTCTTCATTGAGAAGAGGAGACGGATGTGTATATTTCTCGCAAATAACTTTCAACCTCGAAGGAACAGAACAAGTTCGAATAAAAAGAAGATAGGGCCGTTTCATCTCGCATTTCTACGCCGGTATATTCTCTATCATTTGCATAACGAGGCCGTCTGAGCCGCTTCTGATTGGACGAGCGGAAAAACCGTCTTCTTCCAATTACCAGTACCGTTTGTTTTAGACTGGGCTGGAAATTGCGGCTTATATAGAGGCCAGTTTCCAAGTCGCCGTGTTATCATGTACAACAGGATTATTTTGCAGTCTGCGGCCGCCTGTATCTTTGCTTCCGTGTGAAACATTGTTACTTCGCGGTAAGAAATATGCCAACTTACACTACCAGGGCTGCTCAAGAAGTGCCCAGGAAAAGTAGGATACTTACAATTTTAAGCATGGTCACAACCGAAGTAGTCCGCTTATGAAGCCACACACAATTTTATGGGACCTGCTTTCGGAACTCGCAAATCGCTTCCTCGACAGATTCCTTTGAATCTCCGGGAATTTCCTTCGCGCGTGTAAATGTTTTACAATTTCTAAGTCCCCATAAATCGCCCGTACGATGAGTATGTGCTACACTCTTAGAAATGAACTTCACCGCATAGCACGTTCCTAGCCAACCATAATCTCGAATGATATCGTTATCTGCCCCGATTTGCTGAAAACGGGAGGCGTACGCCATTTTTGTGACAATTATGAACAGCATAAGTGTCACAAAAAAGGCGTACGCCTACCGTTTTGAACAAATCAGGGCATATAGCGATATCATTCGAGTATATGGTTGGCTAGGAGCGTGCTATGCGGTGAAGTTCATTTTTAAGAGTGTACTTCCCAAACACTTGTCTGAAATGTCGAGCAACTATGCCCTGCAGGCTGTGTCGTCTTGTAAAAGAGTATGGCAGATAATGAGAGGACGATATAGATACAGACCACACTGCCAGTGACAGCCATCAATGTTGCCAGTGTAAAAACTGTTTTCTTCTAATTCTGTTTTACGACCGTGGAGTGACTGCGGATATGAGCTGCAGGACTAGTGGTAGGATTCGAACCAACCACCGTCACCGCGGTTGAGTGAAGCATCTGCCTTCATAGCAGCACTGTGTACGAAATTGCTTCTATGGTCTCTCATATTGCGTCACTTACGAGTAGCCACTTTCTTCTGCTTCCTCGAAGATCCTTTCCTCAAATCCAATTCTACAAACGAAACGTCATTGCAGTACCTTCCACCTTGCCCTCCGTGTCAACGTTCTAGCAACAAGAGCACCTTTCAAGATTATGTTTATGCAGGCATCAAGTATTCAGTGGACGATTACTCCTGTCGTCTGTTAACACAGTCTCTTGTCGTCTGCTAAACTTGTCACGATATGAAACGAATCGTCTGCAACGTTGCGGATGCGCGTAGAAGAAAGATTTTCCAGGTACTCCCTGGTAGCGTCATTTTGAATCTTGTTTGCCCAGTCGTGGGTTAGATTCGAAAACAAAAGCAGATTTCTAAATTGCATCGCTTTCCTTCCACAGCGACGTATGACAGCGCCCCTATAGCAGATAAGGTGCTGTCGGAATGCGGTAGTTTGGGGCACGGGATGCTGTGGTTGTCGCGTTGGCGTATTTTTGTTCAGGAGCGCAGCAACTAACGCGCAGGAATGTTCATTGAGTCACATATTGGTTCGGACATTCCCTCTGAACAGATCGTTTTCAAATTGTGTTTGGTTGTGTGATTGCAGGAGTAAAGACTAGGCTGCCACGGGATGGGAGGAGCCACGAAATCTGACTGTTGCGCAACATATGCTACTAGTGATGCAGTAGCTTTTTAACTAATGCGTTTCCTCTACGAACTATAATACGGGTCCTCATCAAAACCCGCAGAATTCTTCCTAATACTCATATGCTGCTTTATTTATTTGTATGCTGCTTTTCACGCTGCTTTATTGGTGATGACGATGATGATCGAAAGAAAAAAAAGGAGATTGCTTTATTCATTGCTCATTCATTCATTCCGCTCTCATATTTCGTACTGCCGACAATCTATATAACTATCTATATATACAGTGAACCCTCGCTAATATGACACCCCATACTATGACGTACTCACTTTATAACCGTTTTTCTTGGGAACCGTTCCGTCGCCATGTAAATCCATCTCGTTAGTATGACAATCCACGTATCCGACTATGACTCAGATTTTTGTCACAAGCAGGGTCAAACACGGGTATTATCTTCTCGTTATTATGACCACGTCACATGACCCGCTGAGTAGCCACAGAGAGAGGCTACACAGTACACACATACCTCATGCAGAGGTTGACAGGTGTTGAAGTAAGGCGCCAAGGTTTGGAATTACTCCTGATGTTGTTGACCTCGGAATTACTCATAGAACTTTTCAGACTGGCAAAGCACTGTAGTGCTTAAAACAGCAGTGACCACGAGACCAGGTCATACTGTGCTGCTGCTGCTGCTGTTGTGCACCTAAGAATGGCCGGAACGAAGCGGTCTCTGAGGTCAGCGGATTGTGGGTTTCTCGTTAGTATGACAATTCGCTTTATGATCAAAATCAGCAGAAACGGCGGTGGTCATATTAACGAGGGTTCACTGTATATGTATATGTAAAAATATTTAATTATCTATTTACATTACGTGCAAATGATTTCCCTCGTAACGTCCGGCAAAAGAAAAATGGAAGCTTCCGCGCTTACGTACAAATTATGGTTCACAGTCACTCTCGTACAGTCTAGCTTTTATCTTAAATAGATTCTTTGAACACGGCATTGAAGTTGAACCATCTCGTTTTCTTGGGTTGCAGTCACCTCTGGAATTGTGATAATGTGTTTTATATGCGTAGTGTGTACGATAACTGGGCATTGTTTCTTATTTGTTACTGTCTGTGCTAGTTCGAAATGTAAACTTTGGGGATGGGAACTTGTCAAGCTGTCTCACAGCCTAAAGACGAAATAAATTGAATTGAATTGAATCTTTACTACCCTTACACCGAGAGCCATCGCGCGGCGTGTCCGCCTGTTTGTACTGTAGCCTAACCAGTAGCACCTATATTACTTCATCTTTACCACTATTTCACGCTGTAAATGTCCCTCACATCTCATTAGTCATCAAACTAAAATATCCGTGCTATTTTGTAAGATGCGCTTCGGACAGATTTCTTTGTCCTTAGACCAGAGCATTCATTCCATGACGTCATTACGTAACAGGTTTCCGGCGCAAAACAATATTCATCTCCCCAAGGTCTCACTAACTATGGAAAACAGAGATTCATTTATAGCGCAATTTCTACGTGGACAATGTAAAAAAGGATATAAAAATAAATAAATAAAACAACATAATAATAGTTTTCGTAATATATTATAAATATAAGAGCTCGACTTATGCGGACATTTATAGCCTGATCTGGACAAAGACGAAATATGACGCATAATGTAAAACCCCGAGACTAGGGAACACGAAAGGACAGACACAACACGACACACGTGTTGTGCGTGTTCCCTAGTCTCGGGGTTTTACATCATGCATCATCTTCACCAGCTCGCTTGCTTCCTAGCCATTTTTTCACGAAATATGAGGCTGCGAAGAAACCGGGAGACTTATTAAAGATAAAACTGGCAAGTTCTATACCTTTATCTTGTAGAAAACACATAATCAAAGGCACTGCAACAGACATTGACACCGCTGGGCCTCAAGTTTCGATGTTGCCGTCTATCCATCGGGCCAGGGATGAATTGTCCGGGACGTCAACGGGACATATCAATTTTAAAAAGGGAATGTCCGCATTTCAGTGACTAGATATAATCGCAGGAAATGCATCGGCAAAGTCAGGTACATCACCTAGAGTACCGTAGTCTTTCAGCGGAGGCAGACGCCCCATGCCTTGTAAGAACCATCCAAATCATAATAAGTAATAGGTCATACAGACATATTTTGATTCGCCTATACCTATCCTTTACATTCCTATTCAATATAATTGGAACCGTTCCAAACAGCCAGCTTTGACCACGAACGCAATAACGCATTTCATCGACAAGGGCCCGTGTACCACTTATGGCCACTAAAATAAGTAAACAAAGAAACGACAATGCACTACCACAGACTATATGCGGTCAGCGCAGACCATTTGGCGGGACGATGTTCTCATTGATTACGCATGCGCTAGAGTGCGCCCTAATCGCAAAGCCCAAAATTACTTCTGAGAATAAAGAACACGACTGCACAGGTCCAAACAGAAAAAAAAGAAAGAAGAAAAGTCTCCTTCCGTTAGCAAGAAATGATTGATTTCTGTTCCTTTTCTCCCCTCTCCGTTTTGTGTAATTCGCTAGTACGTTGTATTGGACAAAACTGACCCGCGCGTTAAATCCATTATTGCCTCCTGAAATTTCAATTATAATTATTGTTATTATTGAAATGCAAAACGGTCACACACCTTTCGGTGGATCTCAATTATTGGCTTATTGAGAAAAGACACATGTTGCCGTTGAACTATTATAAAGTTACTATTAACAAGTCATCAAAAATTGTAGACCGACCAGCTGGCAAGATGGCCGACCCGATAGTTACGGTACTCTTGAGATACCTGCCTGCAGAGCAGCCTCTGCCACACAACTGAGGTGTCATGCAAAGAAGCCCATCTTGCATTATGCGCATATTTTCTTTTTTTTTTGTTGTTGTTGCCTCGAATTTTTTGGGGGGTAAAGTTTTCGAGGTAACTTTTTAGTGTCCCAAACGTGAGTCAGATTAGGAGAGTAGGCGAAGCTAAGTTGACACACGCCTTTTTGTGACAATTAACGTAACTGCATAAGGCGTCCCCCGTTTCTAACCAATCGGGGGCAGAACGACGTCATTCTTGATGGTGATTGGCTAAGAGCGTGCTATGTGGTGAAGTTCTGTTTTAAGTGTGATAGCCGAACCTTGTGGGTTCTTTGCCAATTTCAGTGGGCGTTCAAGGATGGATGGAGGGACTATCTCAGCAGACCACATGAACAGAACGGGATGAAAATCCCCGGGAAGTCCTCGTATTAGTTGATGAACAAACAGAGTGGCGATTTTTATGGTCGGTGAGTATACACGTTCTGCCTCGTAAAAAAATAATAAAAATAAAGATAAATAAAAAATACCAATAATAAAATCCAAAATAAAAATTCCCAATCTAGATAAGCGCGTTTTACTTACGAGTATGTCCTCTTTCATAGAATTATCCATCCGACTCCGATTACTCGCACTTCCATTCTATTTCGGCCAGTGATGGCCGGTAGTCAACTACATGTAACTAAACGACTAGTTAAAGTGATTGTAGTTAAAAAGTAGTTGCACACTACTATTTCGAGTAGTTAACTACAGTAGTTAGGTTACTGCAGGCGCCAACTACTTCCGATTTTGCCGCGAGATTTACGGCACGATTGTGCTTCCGACTTTTACCTCGAGCTACTTGTTTGATGAGAACGGAGGTGCAGAGCAATTGTGCCGTGCATGTGTACTAAATATCTTCACTTTTATCGCTGCTTGTGATTCATATTTAGGTGTCCACGAACACTATAGAATGGGATTGGTGCTGACGAACGACGTTAAGTAGTTGGAGATGTAGTTAAAATACATTGCAGTAGCTAAAGGAGTAGTTTTAACTACCTCCCCTGAAAAATAGATGAACTACTAGTTAAACTACTCCATCGCGAAGTAGTTCGTAGTTATAGTTAAACCACTGTAGAAGTAGTTAGTGGCCATCACTGCTATTTCCCCTGTTCAACGTTTTCAATGTCGCTCTGACGTCTTTTCGAATTTTGTCATCTACAAAAAACCGCTGTTGACGGTTTTCCCTTAGACCGAAATAAGTGATCACGAAACGTGCCACGAGCGCGTATTTGATAGCGCATAAACCATCAATAAATTCCTGTATAGCATTTTCTGGTACTGTATCTGTGTTTTTCTTTTTATAACGCGCGTATTATAATTTTATAATGCCCGCTTCTTCGTCTGATTTATCCCACTCCTCGATATAACGTCGATATATTAACTTGTCTGTGAATAACACATCCCATGGTTTCATATCACTTCTAGAATAGGAGTACGCCAACTGTGCTGCGGTAATGTCTATCTTATCGCGGCATAAGACAGAAAATACAGCTATTCTACACCGTTAGGAATAGAGGGAGAGAAATAATAATCTAACTTAAACTTACTCTTTCTGCGTCCTGTAGCTGCAAAATTCTCAATTACTCTCCGAGCCCCGGTAGCGAACATGTCACTTCTCTGTCCCTTCGGATGACGACGAATAAGTATCCGCGCATTCAACCCGTCACAGCACGCACTGTGTGCAAAAACTTTAGAACCCGCATCCGATTTTTGATCCAATCGCGCGAAACCCGTCGATGCGCTTTCAGCTACACTAGCGCCACCGCAGTGAGCGACGAAGGAGGGAAGCCATTCGGGATGCGCGATATTTTCCTTCTCTCTCTCTTCCCTAAAACCTCTCTCTCCCTATTACTTCTGGTCCTCGCGTTTCATTTTAAAAGAACCGTGCTTTCTAAATATGTTTATAGGTTCGCTACTACATCGTTGAACGTGGTGCGATTTTTTTTAAGGACGGGCTCACAGGCATGACACACATAAGTGAAGGGGGGTGGAAAGAGGATGTTTTCTTTCTTCTTTTCTTTTTTTTTTTTCGTAGAAGCAAATGTTGTGAGTGCAGCGAAGAGCCAAGTTTACAGTTAAGAAAGCACAAGGCTCTTTTATGTCATCTGCGTGTAAAGACAGTGTGGCGCAGTTTCATACAAAACGAAGAAATACGAAGTTACGCTTTGGCCTTTAAAAATATGACGCACAATAGAGTTGGAGAGAGGGAACGAAAATGTGAAGGAAACGTAGAAGAGAAATAGATAGATGCAATTGAAAAAGGGGGGCTCAGATGACGTCAGGAAGCGGTTCATTTCCCGACAACAATCCTCGGTTTGTTAGCTGTAAAAGTTGATCATGTGGCTCGTTATGTACTCACTCATTAACCAGTAGTAGCGACTAAGTGTAAGTAGGGAGTCACTTTTTCGGGTTACTTGCCTTTCTCAGATTCGGGAGGTAAAAACCGGGCGCTATGTTTAAATCTGTAATTCGGGAAGAAATTGGGCGATAATTGTGCCTTCGGGTGTTATCGGGTGTTTTTGTTTCTCCTCTTGTCTAATAAGTCCTGTCCTAATCTCTCTTTTCTGTTTTTGTTTTGTTTTTTGTTGCTTTTTAAGTGTTGACTCACATGGGTGTATTGCAGGGAACGTAAGTGACCTATTCTTACATGCGTTACACGTGGCGACCTTTGTTCGTCTTCAGTGGAAACGTCACTCGAGGATTTCATAGTGACTGGAATTCAGGGAGAAATCGCATTTAACCCGAAATGGACAGAGGTCAGTTCGGGGGGGAATAACCGGACGGAACCGGGTTCAACCCGAAAAAGTCACTCCCTAAGTGTAAGGAGTTAAAAAAAAAAATTCGACAGACATGGGAGAGAAAGTTAGCACCGCGAATGAAATGTGACCGTGAGATGTGTGTACAGATGTAGACAGGAACTTTTGGCAGAAAACCTGAGAGAGCACAGCCGGTTTCCAACTCGCGGTCTTTGCCAGTATCCTTGAGATATCACCCAGTCAGCCGCATGAGGAAGAGTCCGCCTCACCGAGCTTCTTCTGGACCAATTCCGATTGATGAAGAGAAAGCGTCTTTGCACGTCCTTCTCCGAAACCACCAACTTTCTGTCAGCGCGGATTCGTTCTTGGTGTCAGCTCAAGGTCTTGCAGAAGACAGTTCGGGGTTCTCCCTCGATTTCCCCCACAACGCTTACAGACACACATACTTCGTGGCACTACGAAACGAAAAAAAAAAAAAGAAAGAAAAGGTGCAGTACGCTGTGTCGCGCTTGATTTGCGCTGACGTACAGCTTGGGACAAAAGTTTACGGAACACCGGGGTGTCGCATTTCTCCAATGGTGCGACAACCTAGCAGCAAACAGGAGGGGATACACATACTGGGAGGTGGATAGAATAGCCGGCCACCCGTTTCTTATTCGATCTCTTCCTGATAGCTAACAGGGGCCGCTCCAATGAAGCAATACGCAGATGCCGTGTTCCGTAAACTTTTGTCCCAAGCTGTACATAAATGCTAATACGCGTAACTCTCGTGATGACGGACTACTTGGAGAAAAAAAAAATCGCGAGGAACTTAAGAAACGCGAAATATTAAAATGAAAAGCCCTATAGCAGCGACATCAACGGCAACTATACAAACAACACGACGTAGCAAACTACCCCATCAACTTTAGCGAGCTTACCTTCAGGCGCAAACATCCTGGCTATTTCCGCGCAGCACCTTCTGCACCGTAGTGGCAGCAAGCAAACCCAGCCTGGACGACGCTCAGGAAACTAGAATATTTTCCACCGACGACTCTTCCGCGCTGCGCACTTTAAGGCGCGCAAACTTTTAAGCCTATACACTTCCCCGCTTATAACTTATAAGTGCACCCATGGGGGGGCAACCCTGAGAGGGTTGGTGGTTTCCGAGGCGCATCCCCATGGTTGCCCACCTATCTTTCTTCAACGTCGCGGAATACGGGCTATTTTTAACTCTTCTAAATTACCATCCTTTTTGTTTCCTCGATGTTTCTTTCTGGAGGTCGGCGTAACTCTCCACAGCACGTGGGGTGATTACGAGAAGTAACTGTGAGGGGAAGGAGGCTCATTTCGATCTAATCACCACCGCGAGGAATGTTTTTTCTTTCTTTTTCCATTAAGTATTATTGTTCTTCGTTCTTCTGCTAGAAGATGCTTTAGAGTCAAACGTTTTTAAACTTACGCTACGACTGTTTCTCGAACTCGTTGCCAAAATTGACGGCGCCGAATGACAAGGATGACAGGCTAGGGCACGCTATGGCTGACGATTCGTCGCAGGTGACAGAAATAACCACAGAAAAACAAATAATAGGCGAGTAGAAACGAAAAGAACAAATGAAGCGACGTTGGCATCGTTGCTAAGAAGGGTGCATCCGGTTTTGAAGAACAGCCTGACAAGGTGCTCGAGTCACACCGAGCGTTCAGTCTCGCCTTCTGACTCGCGTAAATACCGCAGGATTATCGACCGTTGTCACGAGTAAAATATATATTTTCCTATACGTTAGGCATTTCGTTCATTGCAATCCAAGTCATCATCATCAAAATAAAGTTGTTAGGTTAATCGTAATATTTTGAATAAATCGTCACCAAGTTATCTACGATTAGTTAAGTAGTCACAAAAGACAAATAACTATGCATTGTTCCCGACATTACTGTTAACTCACTCTGGAATCTGCCTATGCCAGTCGGCGAGAAAAAAATACAACATTTAAACGATTTAAATGATTTGACCGACTGGGATGGTTATGCACCGTAAATTATTGGGAGTTGAACTTGGACGTTCTGGAATTCTACTAAGCGTTACTTTAAGGCGAGATGAGTTGATACACGACGGCCTTATAGGCACCTTGCACCAGGCTTGAATCAGGTCCGTTCCTTCATTTTCCAGTGTGTGTTTTCGTTCATTTTCGTGTTCATTTCGTGCCCGTTCATTTTCTCCCGCTCTGGAACCGGTGTAGAAAAGGTATCGCATCGGCCAGCACTCCTCGCCAAGCAGCAAAATGTACTGAAAGTCGAATGCAATAGGGGTGGACGGGTATGTGGAAGGCCTTGAACAGACTCGTGAAACTGAAGTACTCTGATAAGACACATACCGATCACCCCTATTGCACTCGACTTTCAGTATATTGGGCTGCTTGGGTCACGTGAGCAAGGGTGCATGTCGCACGCGAAAGCAAGCAGTCTTATTTTTCCTTGATCTTTCGAATGTTGATACGCTGGTCAGATGTTTACCGGATGACTAGTTATATGGAATATTAAGTTATCGTCAGTAATACTCATTAAACACGACGGCCACCATTATTCATCCCAATGGGAGGAACGATTTTGGCAGCCCAGCCTTGTTGTGTCGTCGCTGGGAACGAGGCTAAGGAGCGCACGGAGACTGGTGGTTTGAGAGTAACGCGACAAGCTAGATGGTTTTCTGTGTTGCGGTAATCTCGTACACAGGACTCCAGGACATGCCCTTCTTTTCAATAAATGTCATTTGCTGGTTTGAGTCTCGTCCTGTCCGCTTCGAGTATCGTCTGCGTCTACAAGTAACGTACGCCAGCTAGTTCGCGTTCCTGTATTATGTTCTACGATATAGAATATAGTCAACCAACATGGCGGAAGCTTCTTCCCGGTACTATGTTATACCATAAATGCAGCCAATCGATGTGACGACTCATTTATGTCAACACGTGGCTGTTCCGTTTATTCAGGCCAAGGAAGAGCAAATAATTCATTCAGCGGCACGCGATGGGTGGTCGCCAGCATGTCTGCTACAATAGCAATCGTTTTCTTTTTTTTTTTTCAGTTAATTACTACTACTACTACTACTACAATAGCAATCTGAATGTGCTCCTCTGTGCGGCTGTACTGTCTGGATTTTTTCCTGGATTTTCCTCAGCCGCTGTCAGACATATGTCGCCACAGTTCTCTTAGAAGTCGGCCCAGGACGCACATTCCCCCAGGCCGTGGTCGTGAGGTTCCCATGCCTGTGAGGCCATCAACTGCGAGCTCTTTCATTAGCACCATCTCCGCCACCACCACCCACAAACCTGTACAATAAAGCTTTTTTTTGCTCTTAATGGAGGTTGCAAATATTAATATACTTTTACTCCTCGTGCAAAGAGCGCATCGGCGAACGAGAGGACGTCGTAACGGATCATGGGTTCCGGCACGTGACCAGTGACCTACAGCGGCACAAGCATGTACAGGGTGGGTGCAGATAAAGTAGCTCCACATTTTTACACGGATGGCGTTCCCTGCTTACCGCATAAACTTCTGATGGCGCGGGATGACGCATTTATCCGACACACACACACACACACAAAATCGTAGTAACCCAACTCCGCGTAACAAAAAAGTTATGCACGCAAACGTTGCCCTCCGTGCATCCCGATTTTCCTACGCAGAAGTCAATATGGCGGTCACGGCACAGTTGAGTCTAGCTACCGCTAGGCGTACCTCGTTTTGTTTCTTGTAGGTGGCACCCTTAGCAGAAGGGTGATGCAACTGTGATACACTGCAATGTCCCATTGGAAATACACGGAGCGAAGTTCACGTTGCTAACGATGTTATTGCGCCAAGTTTGGTTACCACGATTTTTTTCTCTCGATTTGCAGCGCATAAATGCACCGTCTTGCGCCGCCGGAAGTTCGTACGGTATGCAGGGAACGCGCTAGGTGCGAAAATGTGGGGCTACTTTATCTACACCCACCATGTATAAGCGGCGCTTGAGCGGAGAAGACGAAACAAAGAAGCTCTGCAAGTAACTGAGCGTTCTGCGCATATCTCCTCTCTCTGTTATTCCACTCGGACAGCCCCATTGGCTACGGCGGTGCCCTCCCTCTTCCTTCTCACTGCCTCCTCTCATGCGTAGAGACGCAATTGCGCAACGTATAGAGCCGTTTCTTACGTTACGTCACGAGGCTCGTGTCTGTCGTCCGCGGCTGCTTTCTCCGACCGCTTTTGGAAATTGGATGGCGCAGTGACAATACACCGCAGAACGAAAATATTTTGCACGGTGACTCCTGGTGGACAGCTTCACAGATGTGATGGCGGGGTTTCGAGCCACGTATATATGTCACTTCCATTCTTCGTTAATGGGTACTTGCTAAGCTGTCACGAGGCTGTACACCAACGATGTTCCCAAAATTATAGAGTCGCCGCTTCATATGCGAGTTGAGATGGCGAATATAAATCGCCTCCATTTCTGGAGGGCCGCGTCGTTCGTGGTATTACCATTATTGGTCAGTGTCATGTGTTCCAAGTGCTTTCGAAATAACTGTAATCTTCCAGTCAGCCTCACACCCAACGCTTTTGCAGCCAACACAAGCTAGAAAGGGGGGAGGGGAGCATACGGCCTATGTGCTTTCCTTCTCTCTGGCTTGGGCGGTAAACAGTTTTCAACGTTCTCCCCCGGCTAGGTGGCGCTGCTCCTTCAATGGCGGCCTCCGCGAGAAAACGGTGTACAAGAGAATAGAGAGCATTAGTACATCGTACGCTATTGCCTTTGCGTACGTAAGGGATAGCGTTGATTGTTCTGCGCATGCCCATAAGAGAAAAAGAGCTTCGCGCATTGCGCAGAACCACCAATGATATCCCTTACGTACGCAATAGCGATAGCGTACGATGTCCTAAAACTCTCTAATGACGGCTCACGACCCTGAAAGGGTCGATGGAAAAAACAATATTCCAGGTTAAGCTGACAACCACGTGACGTCATTATTAGTTATCTCATTTCGGTTTTATTGTTGTCTACACTCTTAAAACCGAATTTCACCGCATAGCACGCTCTGCGCCAACCATTGCCACGAATGATAGGGTTATCGCTTCTGATTCGATGAGAGAGAGGGGAGTACGCCTTTTTGTGTCAATTTGGATACGCGATAATTGGCACAAAAAGGCGTACGCCCCTCTCTCCTCGAATCAGAAGCAATAACCCTATCAATCGTGGCAATGGTTTACGCGCAGCGCGCTACGCGGTGAAATTCTGTAGTTAGGGTGTAGATAGACGTTATATTACACAAACATGCAGTGGCGACATGATCGTGAATCGTCGGGCCCCAGTCGTAAATTAAGGATTTTTACTTGGTCGCTCGATTACTTCCTTGTACCTGGAGGAATATCTTGCACGTCCATCTCTCACAGATTGAGAACAATGTAATAGATACTCTCGACCACAGACTTGCCAAGAACGTTGACACTAATGACGGCTGTTCTCAATTAGCCATTAGAGACGTAGCGTCGCATGATTCAGGAAAAAAGGGAGTCGCTCATTAGAGAAGGGAAACTTCACTGTCAGACAGTCACTATAGTGAGAGACATTGTCTCGACTCCAGCGATCCAAAATACTCTTCCTCAGTTGCAAGTGGATACCTCGGCATTGCAGTGTCACGCATAACGTTACCACACTCTAAGAAAAGAAGGAGTAATTTTACTCCTTTTAGGGGAAACGTATACGAAGAGGGGAGTCAAGTCCTGTAGATCACATAAACAACATACAGAAACCGACACTGAAGATTTTAGTTTAAGTTTAATTTGTACAAGCTTTCGCGTGGAGGTCCACGCTTCCTCAGGTACAAAGTGAAGTGGTGACACACATAGGTATATATAGTATAGCTATATACACGACTAAACATACTGCTGTACAAAGAAAGGGAAGGGGAAGGAGATATGGTGCCACATGTCTGTGTACATTGTGTCTGTGTACAGCTATTCATTGTACACAGACATGTGGCACCATATCTCCTTCCCCTTCCCTTTCTTTGTACAGCAGTATGTTTAGTCGTGTATATAGCTATACTATATATACCTATGTGTGTCACCACTTCACTTTGTACCTGAGGAAGCGTGGACCTCCACGCGAAAGCTTGTACAAATTAAACTTAAACTAAAATCTTCAGTGTCGGTTTCTGTATTTCCTTTTAGGGGACTATAAATGCATTGCCACAAAAAATAGTCCCTTTTCGGGAGGAAATGCACGGGAGTAAATGAATGTCACAGAGTGGAGACTGCATTTCACGCTCATATTCTAAGAGTCTCAGGAACAAAATTCGCGTGCATGCATGAAAATACTTCGAATTAAACAGTCAACAGTGACATGTCGAGTGATATAAAATCTTCCTCCATACATAGGGCACAATTTGCGAAGAAAGAAGCGCTAACTGTTTCTTACTCTGTGTGGATGGAAAATTGCTAAGTTGGCCAAGTTGTATAGTCTTATGCCATCAAATTGACTACGAGCATATATTTACGTAGACTGTTGCATTAGGAACACCATTTGTGAAGTTCAGTAACAATATGCAGTCCTGGGGAGTAAATGTCGGGGTTAGAGGACCAAAATGGAGAGTAATTGCATTCTAGGGGACTAGAAGTTGCAATTACTCCCCATTTTACTCATTTTTTTCCTTAGAGTGCAGGGTTAGAGTTGTAGAGGCGGAGAGGTGCCAAATGACATTTAACTAGGGTCTCACTTTTTCGGGCTCAATAATGCCTTTATCGGATAAGGTTCATTTTAATTTTCATCATTCTGTACCAGCGTGGTCCATCACGTGAAAGCTTGTACATATTAAGTATACATATTAAACTGCAGTGTCAAAGTTTCAGTGTCATCGTTTGAGTATTTTACAGCCATCTTGGACTTGACTCACCGTATACCTGCTCCGCCATTTTTCGTGGGTCACAGGGTAGCAGAGTTTGTTTGGGCAAGTGATACGAGGCCTTTTAATCATCGTCTGAGACGGGAAGATAATGATGTCACAGGCAAGAGGACTCGACGATCGAGCCCAAAATAATGGCAAGTTGTGGAGGAGTTTTACTCGACTGATAGTGATTGTTATCACAAGGTCGTACGATATCCCACCTTGGCGGAAATGGGTCTGCGGACAGCTTCCGGTGTTCTTTCCAGATCACAGAAGCCGGAATGGAATGTCTGTTATCGACCATCTGTGACACGCTGTGCCTAATTACTAGGACGTGGCGGATGCAGAGATATCAACTCCACTGTTAACGAGGTTGGGGCACTTTCATATTTGTGGCTGATTACATCATGCATGTATTACACTGCGTGCCAAAGTATATATACTTTTTTTTTACTTGTCGTGATTGCCGAGATAGCAGCTGAGGGCAGCTTAGAGCTGCCTCGATCCAAACTGTGGTGACTGCAAGAAGCGAAAGAAGATGCTCATCATAAAATTGTACGCACGCACTCATGAGACTGTAATGACAGTCAATCCAGTGCAGAGAGTATCACGTGACTTTGCGGTGGTTTGAACGGCAACAACAATTACATGAACGGCATGAGAAGCAGCGTCTGATGGAAAGCTGCTCTGAGTTATATTGTAAAACATGTAGGAATGGGACATTTTCTTTTTCTACTTTTATCTCCTTCCTGATAGTGTTCCGATAGCCAACTATCGATTCGCATCGATAGTATCACTTAATTCCTGTCAACTATTGATAATACTATCGATAGTTTTCTGACTATCGACACTCGACTATCGATTCGCATCAATAGTATCACTGCCTTCCTGTCAACTATCGATAATACTATCGATAGTTTATTGACTATCGATTGTTCGACTGCCATATGACTGTCGATAGCATTGATAGTATTATCGATAGTTTTGAATCACTACAGCAGATCCTTCGATCGACGCGTGCTCCCCTTGAGGAAACGCGTAAACGTCTACGCTTTCGTTTCGTACACCGTACACAGCAAAACACTTCAGATCATGCATAATGAAAGATGAGTGCTTTCCGCCAGGGTGCACTATTCTATGCGAGCTCCGGCTCCCGCCAGGTTGTTATGAGACAGACATTATGAGACAGGCAGTTACGGAGGTCATAACGGCGGAGAATGCGACCGCGATATGATGCTCTGTAGTCTGCGATGAGATGGAATTAGCTACATATTTTGGATCAGAAAGTTGCAGGATGTGACATGTAGTTGACCAGCGTCTACTCTTCGTATGACCATACTAGAAAAAAAAAAAAAAAGAGAAGAAGAAGAAGAAACTTCCACGCAACTAACAAATCTATAATATATCGAGAAATAATATACATATCCAGGGTTGCCTAGACTCAGAGAGGAGACAAACCATAATTACAACTGGAGGTAATTTCGTTTGTTATACTCTGCACTTGCAACCTCACCTCTAACGTGAACGTGACCTGGAGAAGAGCCTTCGCCTTCTTCGACAGCCACGGCGTAGTGCATGCTCGCAGGATCGTAGCAGACGGTGCCAACGGATCAGCAAATGGAAGAGTTTCTGGCTCTGGCCACCACAAATCCTCACTTGGGATCCAAAGCAGACGATTTATGTTTGCAGAAGACAAAATACGGTCGGATTTTGGGCAGACGATTTTAAGACAGCGAAGCTTTCTTCCTCTTTTTGCGGTAGTTAAAAACACGATCGGAGTTCTAAGGAGTAACGGACGACTCGGAGCAGACACCACACTATAAACTAGCGGACGAACCCGAGTTCTCGCAGAAGACAGCACTAGCAGACGACAGCAGTCATCTATACGGTTTAGCAGGCTGTTCGGAACGAACTTTCTTCCTTTTCGCACACAATGCGACGTCCTGCAACGAACACCTGGATGCAAAAACTACTTTATATAATCGCAGACGACAGACTTGCTCTTCGCTGGACACTATACTGCACTAGAATAAGTGCGTTCCTGTTCCAGCGAGCGGCTCGTCTGCGGACCTCACGTCCAACTGGAAGGGCGCGGTCCTAGGATTCGGACCACGTACTTGAACGTCATGGTGGTCACGTGACTAACAAGGTCGCTGTAGAACGTAATGGCGGTCACATTAATTAGTCGTGACGCTTTTTTTAAGGCTCCCATTACCAAAAGGGGGAAAGGGTAGGTGTATAGGAACTGTTATGCGACGCTGATTTAGGGCACATGAGTTGGTCTCGTTATTGGGTCGCGCACGAAGAGATACGATAATGATGCGGACGTGGTTATAGCGATAAAGAATATTGAATGATGAAATATGTTCGCGAACATGAATTTTTCAATTATGGTTGTTTATACAGAAAGATAAATGTAGTGTGATTAACCGACAGTCATGATTGCTGTTCGTGCCACCCTAAATTTTAGTACCGAAGCCGCCCATGATACAGAGAGCAGTACATAGTTTCTCGAGGTAAAGTACCGAATTTCAACTGCACTAACCCACAAGCACTGAGGTATGGTACCGCAATTGTTGCGGTGAATCACCTCATCCCATAATCATTCATGTAGTTGTTTTTGTTGAACCGCACTGTTCGTCAGCTTTAATCTTACACTCTTAAAAATGAACTTCACCGCATAGCACACCCCTAGCCAACCCTCTTCTGGAATGATATCGTTATCTGCCATGATTTGTTGAAAACGGGAGGCGTACGCCTTTCTTGTGCCACTTATGCTGTTCATAATTGTCACAAAAAAGGCGTACGCCTCCCGTTTTCAACAAATCAGGGCAGATAACGATATCATTTCAGAAGAGGGTTGGCTAGGGGTGTGCTATGCGGTGAAGTTCATTTTTAAGAGTGTAAGATTAAAGCTGACGAACAGTGCGGTTGAACAAAAACAACTACATGAATGATTATGGGATGAGGTGATTCACCGCAACAATTGCGGTACCATACCTCAGTGCCTGTGGCAACGGCAAGCCCTATCACCACCACCACCATCATTTCTAATATATAATAATTGGGTGTTTACGTCGCGAGACAACTGAGATCAAATTTCATTTCTAAGAGTGTAGAGGTGTTAATGGACACTAATGTACACATGCAGTTCCAGGCGTCTTAGTGTGTTTTCGCAAATGGAGAAAAATTTAAAACCAGTCACTCCTACATAGTTCCAGTAGCCATCTTTATGTTCGGCGAGTCACTCGTCGCACGAAACTTAATTCTGGAAGACGTGAAATAACAAAGGTGTATGTATTATGCTCGCAAACTGGTAAAGCAGTATAGAATGAATCGAACTACTGGGTTTTGATCACAGGCTCGGTAGCTGCGGGTAACCTATTGTACATTGAAAGGAACGACTCGGATTGTGATATACAGTACAGGGTGTCTGTTTTTCTTTTCGATACACATTTTTCATTAAAAAACTACGAGGGTTATAGCCTATAGGCATCCTGTTTTCACTTCTATCATCTCTGGGCCAGCGGACGTTCTTGGCCATCTGCTGCTCAACCGTCCAATGACTAATTGCCTAAAAGTTGTTAATTAACTTTTTAATTATAACAGCTACTCCCAATGAGAACATCTGGTCCCATCGGTCACCTGATACCGCTAACGTTTTCAGAACAAAAATCCGTTCGATAGATCGCCCGCCAAAAATTCGTGAAAGAACACCATTCTTTTCTTTATTTTGTTCATTGAGCACCTTTGGAGACACGTCTTTCCTTCACCCCAATGTGAGAGGGTGAAGGAGCACAGTGCCGCCTCATGCGTCGAAGATGAGCTCGAACTTGCGGGAATAAAACAAATCCCGGGTGCCGCTATCAGAACTGCCCTCATCTTGGGTTGCATTTTCTGTTTTCTTTTAATCTTTTTCCAGGACGCAAGAGGCGATAGTGTGCTCTTTCACCCTCTGACATTGGGAGTGAAGGAAAGACGCGTCTCCGAAGGTGCGCAATGAACAAAATAAAGAAAAAATGTGTTCTTTCACGGATCTTTTGATCTATCGAATGAATTTTTGTTCTGAAAACGGTAACGGTATCAGGTGACCGAAGGAACCAGTTGTTCTCATTGGGACGACCTTGTAGCTTTTATAATTAAAAAATTAATTAACGATTTTTAGGTAATTCGTCATTCGACGGTTGAGCAACAGATAGCCGAGAACCTCCGCCAGTACAGAGATGATCGAAGAGAAAACAGGATGTTTATGGCCCTTATAGCTTTTTTTTAATGAAAAATCTGTATTAAAAAACACCCTGTATACTGGCCGTTTAATTTAAGGACGATGAAGTAGAGAGAAGCCAGGTGGAAGATACAGGGACGGGAAAAATATTGTATGATACGCCTCTTGATTCTTGAGTGACACAGGTAGGAGCGTTCGGGTTATTATTTTTTTTTTCGTTTGCTCGCTCATTTCTCTTGCAAAGGGGAACCGAACCCCCGTCTAGGCACGGCAGCGGGCAATGTTATAATAATAATTAAAAAAAAAAAACAAGGAACACAACAATACAACATAAATACATAAAATTCACACACAAACAAAAACCGCATATGGTGGAATGAATGCGTATACAAGATGGTAAGTGTATGCTCTACAATGCGTTACCACCGTAACCGTCGCTATAGTTCGCAACACTGATCTACTGGCACAAATAAGGTCTTATTTTGCATACGTTGCGTAACAGTTTGCTTCGTGGATATTATTGAACCACGAACCAGCGTAATAAATACGAGAGTACATTCAGGAATAATACAACATAATCTTGCCTTTTACTGGGACAATATACTGTGCCCTGTTCAAAAGCAGCAGGCATACAATTTTCGGCCAATTTTCGGCCAAATCTCGTTGTTTACGTCGTATACAATTTTATACTGCTGACTCATTTGACAGTCTGGGAGCTCAATATACAAACGCCACAAATTTCGTTCCAATACACCTCGTAGCTTTTTTATAGCAAAATTAAGATTTAATATTACGGGCAACACTGTGTCAAAGACCCGACACGAACTCCATAGTTCACGTCATGTAGGGCGGCGAACATAAACGTGCCAGTAACAACAGGAGAGTACAGCGACATCTGTGGACCACTACCATCACCACGCCGGCTCACCGGACGCGGTGTATCTTTGCCTGTGGGCGACTTTCATGGTGTTTCTGCTGAGAGTTCTGTTACTCATTTCCACGATGCACCAGTGTTCTTGCATATTGAGAAAATATGTATCAGGAACTATCTCGTTCGAACAAACTTTTCAAAGAAAGTTCATGGAGCTGGATACTTAGCCCATGACTTAGCCGATAGAGGGATGGAGACCACTGTTGCTCGACGAATGGGCGATTGTTTCCTACAGGGGCGCCACCCCGCGTCATTTCACCGCAATTTAAGTCGTGATTAAAAAATATTTAGCTTTTTCTGTCGCACATAAAATTTCACAGTACATAAGCAGGCGCTTTTCAAAATTAATTAAAATTGTTTCTTTGACAGTAAGCACGTCATCTTTCGTGGACCTACCTTTTGAAACCCAAACTGCATCTCTGTAAGCACGGTATTTAGTTGCAGAAAGTCATACAACCTGTTATACAATTTTTTTCGACAACCTTTAAAAACAAGGGCAGTACAGAAATTGGTCTGTAACCAGGAAGACCAGAACATTCAGGTATCTTACTAATAGGTATCACTGTTATTAATTTTAACTTTCCAGGAAATACACCTCTCAAAAGTAATCAGGTTGCAAATATAAACCAGTGGTAACTGATAATTTTAACTTTAATTGATTAATAGGTTGTTTAGCTTTAAGTAATTTAATTTTAACTTTTAATTGTAAGAAGATGTAGAACGTGTTTGTTGTATTGAACCATGTCCAATAAATCACACACAAAAAATCAATTTTTTAGCCTCGCAAGAAAGTTGTACAATTCAAACAACTGGACAAACAGTTGGCTTTAATTAGTTACGCTAACACGTAAAATAGAAACGTACACAAGTAAATAAAGACGTACACAACGAAAAATAAGTAGATACACGGTCTACTTCATAAACAGATTTGTCAAAGGGTGTAGTTTTGCAAGCTGAAGCCCAAAATGGCCTTGACAATGCACGCACGACCCCGAAAAGTGACCAGAAAAAGATTCAATGTGGGGCAGCACTACATCAGTTTTGCCCTGCATCTACATTGGGTCAAACGTGACCGCTCTGAACCCGTTCAATAACGGCAAACAACACAAATCTTTTACAACGACAGATAGAAGCTTGTACGGAGCCCCGCCTTCGAATGACGCACGCGCGCTACGCAGACGGCATTTCGATCGCTGCGCTTACCAGTAGCGACGGAATACAGATGGCGCCACACTTCAAGATGACAGGAAAAAACAGTGGTTTGTTGCGCCTCCTGTCGTTCTAATGGTACAACGGGGAAGCGCATCACTGGCGCCTCGTTTGAACGTGTGTGAGATTAACTCGTTGCCATCATGTTTAACTTCCTCGTTAATTCGTCCCTTCTATGTTGTTCCAGCCTCAGAACAGTTCTCTCATGTTCATGTTTAACTCGTTGCGGTTTGGTAAACATCACGTGGCTGTTACACGTTTCGGAATGGCTCGGATTGTATTTTTGCTTAGTATAATGACGTCACACGGCTTCACACGACGACGGGCGTTTTGTATCACAAAATTTCAAAGAACGACGCTGCGTGAACGAAATTGGTTCTAGCGATAGGTGGCGCATTGTGTCGAGTCAGTGTTGCTCGGCAAGGGAGTCCACAGCGGTCGCTTGCCGAAGGAATCTCTCATATTCGATTGTTAGAAACCTACTCCGTTATTGGGCCGAAGGCTCCGAATTATAAGCTGAAGGAAGAACATAAAGTTGACTTTCCGGACCTTTGAAAAATAATGTGCTTCCACCAAGTGTGGAATTGCCAACTTTTGCAAATTCTCATGTTCTCATGTCATTTACGTTTACCTTCTTACGACACTATGTTTTCAACTCTGAAGAAGCGTACGTGCTTTCAGCTCTCTCATCAACACGAATAACACCTGCAAAAGAAGAAGAAGAAAAAAAAAAGCAACAACAAATTTTTTCAGAGGCTTTACCAGATAACAAACAGAGGTTTGTTTTGCGTGTGAAGGATTGAGTGATTGATTCTGTGCTTTTGGGCGCAACAACATCAAGGGTCTGATGTGAAGGATTCTGGCGCCGCCACTTATTCCAGATAAATGTAAAGACGTTTTTCCATCCATGTGAACATGCGTTCTATTAAGACAAAAAAAAAAGAAAAAAAGGAAAGGGGGGGGGGTGTCATAGGAAATCGGTGCTGCGGCAATGCCATCAGGGAATACATCCCCGCCAGTGAGCAGTCACGTGCTCAGTTCAGAGCCGGAAGCGTTTTCAGGAGTTTCAGGAGCGTCGCCAAGTTCGGAACGGAGGAAAGCAATTGTTTTCCCCCTCTACGTGCGGAGTGACGCGTAATGGCATCGTGTAATGACCCAAAATGTCACAAACCGAAGCCTAAATAAGTATATACAAGAAAAGCAAAGCCGACCTTATCATATGGTACGGAGACAGCAGTGTGTGTGTGTGCAGTGAGTGCAGTTTTTTTTTGTCATTGCCAGAGTGCAGAGAAGAAGCGTGCTTCGTGTGCTGAGGCATTTTTCTTTTCAGAGAAAGACATACCTTCGCTTTTACCCCGATTTTCTTTTTTCTTTCTCGAGGACCAAATGGCCAGAGTGTCCATCGTCATGGCTATCATGGCTGACCGCTTTCTGAAGAATCCCTGCCGTGACACAAGGTTCATATTACGTCTCTGTTTAGAAGCGTGGCTGCTAAACTTCCGAGGCTTACACGATATTTACACATACTTACATTATCCAGGGTGCTTTTTAAACATTTGCAGTTTTTTAAATAAAAATCTGCGAGTTTTTTTTTTTCGAGTATTAGCCTCTCATATTATTTTTTTGTCTCCGTGTTAGCGCCGCGAAGCAACTGTGGCTATGAGCGGCCTACAGACGTGAACAGATGGAGAGAGGGACGGCGGGTTAGTACGTGTCCTGGGCCCACCTCAGGGACAGACATTGTGACGACATTCGTCCTTATAGGACTCTCACGTGGTGTCACGCGATCCTATATAAAGCCACGGACGGACTTACGTTATGGTTGGCCCCATCGATTTTAAAAACACGCTTTTCTGGTCACCTACTGTAAGTGAAGCGAATGAATAAAATAAATGAATGAATTTTATTTCCACTTTAACTCGTGGTGGGAGCAGTGAAAAAAGAAAAAGACGCAATAACGACTTGACGGGCTCGCGGTTCCCGTACAAAATGACATTGGTTAAGCGACACGAAAAGCATCCGTGGAAGGTAAACTAAATGCATGCAATATGAATATCTTTCTTTGACACTGTTAATGGATCAATAGAGGATTTCTTTCAACATACACGGTAATATATATGCAACACTCTGTTCACCATATCTCGTTCTACATCGGGGGATACGTCAAAAGCTCTTGCCGCGATGATTATAAGGATATAACTATGCTCTTTGAGGTCAAACAGTGATAAGCTATTAGCTAATGACTTTTTACGAGCAGTACGGTAATAACACGAAAGTTTATATCGATACGGGTTACGAATATTAATCAGCGAGTACCGTTTAGCAAATTTAGTAAGTTAGCCCGATTTCCGGATTTGTAGCTTTCAACCGCGTTGGAATTCGTTCCCGGATACTCTCCAACGCGAAGACGGTGGCGCAGCGTCGAAAGAAGCCGCCCCTCGAGATCGAGAACGATCCGTTTTCCGAACAGTCAAAAATAGCTCCTCGAAGCGTGGCCATCGCAGCCAAAGTTTTCAAAGTTTTCCAAACGGATAGAATAAAATGAGAGTGGACGCAACACTCCTCCCACCCATTGTAAAGAGAAGAGACAATTTCATTTATCCGTATCGCTCCGTAGCGGAAGATAAACAGCGCTCCCGGTGGAGAATAGCTTTCTGACAACCCATGGCAGGATACGATACACGGCTTTCAATTTCATCGAAGCCGCACGTGCTGGGCTTTCGACTCTATATCGGTGATCGATATAGTGGGCTGGGAGAGAGGCATACTCGTTGGAGGAAAAAGGAAATAGGATCAGGCTTAGGAGAAGTGGAGAAAGAACGATAGAGCGGGGATTTCCATCCGACAACGTGTTCTTCTCTAAACATCTTTTTTTTTTTACCCCCGCTTCGGTTTCTAAACATCTACTTCAGTATCATTACGTATAACTATAATTAGCACGTGTGCCTAATTACGGGAATGAAGGAAATTCGGGCGACAGCTTGTAACGAACTGGAACGCGACACTTATAATTTATTATCGGGTAAGGGGGGTCCTTTGTTACACAATCCTATGATCGCAATAAGTACACGATGTCACGTCGTATAAAATATATAACTGGTATACGGGGCAATGAATTATCAGACAAGGCCGGTGCAGCTGTAATTTCGAACGACGTTACTCGGTTCGACATACCCTTGCAAGACGTCAGGTCAGCTCCCAAGATATAATTTACACAAAATGGCGCAACTTCTGGAACACACAGACACACAAAAACTCCATTTCATTAAACCTCATACACAACAACAACAACAATAATAACTTGAGGCTTTGTTTGTATCTGTCCCTTCTATGTGTTCCAGCCTCAGAACATCAGTTTCTCTCTTGTTCAACAGATGCCGCTTGCGTCGATTTCCGTCGTATGAATGTGCGTATGAGTGAGCAAAAATGTAAGAGTGAAAGGAGGGTGAGTGAGAGTGAGTGGCTGGTTTGTCGTCCCTTCAGATGACGCACCCCGAAAGTCGCTGGAGAGGCGTGTTAGCTTAGCTCAATTGGTAGAGCCCTGGACCGGTAATCCAGAAGATGTGGGTTCGATCCCTACAGCTGGCTAACCTTTTCAGTGACTTTCATCTTTCAATGAAGAAGTGATGATGATATGGGATGTTTCCCCGTGGTAGCCTCATACCCAAAGTCACGGAGAGCGCCCAGAAAACCATCTGTGTAGCGTTTTACTACTCAGGTTAAGGGATACATTCCTCACCACTTTTTACTTTACTTACTAGGTTTTTACTTTTGGAGAGGAGCCGCTGAACTCTCTCTGACTCACACATACTCTTCATATGTCCACAGCATGAAAGCAACCTACGGAATCCCTTAAGAGAATTCTATGCCCATTTTTTACCTCTTCACCCAACGATCTGGCTTGGTGATGAGGCTATCATCCCATATAGTAGAGTGATAATTTATTGAGATACATCGGAATTGTAAACCTTTTGTGGTTTTAGACTCATGTTTTATACATTCATACCCTGTTTTTACTGGACATCGTGTTTAACTTTACTGGTTGCACACTCATCACTGTTGTGGCCTATTTGTCCACCCACCATAAAAACTCAAATCATCATCGTCATCACAACAAGTAATGCAACTTCAATAGCCGTAATGCAACTTCAATAGCCAATTTGGCGGAAGCTCCTCGTTCCACACCACTTAAGCTTCCGTTCTTTGACATTCTGCAAATGTTCTCCAAATCTATTCCAATTACCATTATTATTCTGCATGTCAGCTTCACCTCACGATTGAAAGCGTAAGGTGAATCGCGCTTTACAAAACTGACACCCAATGGACAAGTCGGCTTCACCTCAAGACACCAAATAAAGAGAGCGGGGCACTCGTAAGGCGCGCTTCACCTCAAGCTTGTAAAGGTGAGGTGAAGTCGACTTGCTTTTGTGTGCCAGTCTTGCTGGATAAGAGCTGCCAAACGACAAGGACAGAAGAAGGACAACACAGCTGCTGTGCTTGAATTTGTCCTTGTCGTTTTGGCGAGCCTTACCCAAGATGAACATATACCAGCTACACACTTGTTAGTCGTGTAAACTGCGCCCCTTCTTTCACCAGCAAGCATGAGGTGAAGCAGACTAACTGTTTACGTGATCCCTGTAAGGATATTATCCAAATAACGCTCGTAAACGTGAAGCGAAGCCAACACGCTGCTTGCGTGCAAAACCTGTAAAAGGCGCTTTACCTAATGCTTGCAAGCGCGAGGGGAAGCCGTCTTGCAGAAACTGACGCCAACCCGAAGAATACTCCGTAACGTCGGTCAGCTTCCGTCGAAACATTCACTCTATCTCTACTAATTTTCGGGCCATGGGATTGTATGACGACGTCGTAATTTATTACATATTAGTAACGCCACCCTTTCTGGTGGACCACGATGGACCACTGATGAAGCTTGGTCCACCACGCAAAAGCTTGTACATCTTAAACTTAGAAAGCTTCAGCGTTGTTTTTTGAATGTTATACACTTAATCTCCGACTCCCCTTCTTGACTCTTGACTCCCCTTGCACACTAGACATGTCCTATCATTAATTACAACACGAATAGTAGGCCTTTGAAATGTACGTAACACGACTCGATGTTCCAATTGGCCGTGTGGGTTTCCTACACCATCCGGGTCTTCATCGCCCCGCGGGGCTAACCCCCAGCGGGTGCTACGTCCTGTCACGTGGCGTAATATACGTTAAAACGGCAGATTGAAAATGATAAAGAAGAGCCTTTCCTCGGGGAACATAGTTGCGCAACAAATAATAGATATGGGTACGTTTACTTTAAAAAGTAGCTAAGGTACCGTAACACTCCAGTCCTCATTGTGAGGCAACAGTGTATCGCCGCTGGAGATGAAACACAATAGCCATCGTCCCCAAAATAAAGTTGATTGTTTTTAGCTAAAGTACAGTAACAGCCAGCTCGTGAAAATATTGAGTTACACTTATAGTTACTTTTTTTTTTAAATGTAGCTAATTACTGTTAGAGTCATCATTAAGCTACCGCATAGCTTTAAGAAACATGTGGTGATGCCAATGAAAGTCACAGAGGTGGGCAAATGTCACGACTAACGCTCTGGGTGAATGTGCGTCCTGGGCAGACTTCTAAGGGAACTTTGCCGACATATGTCTGACAGCGTTTGAGGAAAACACACGAAAAACCCCAGACAGCACATCCGGCACCGGGATTAGAACACGGGTACCTCCCAGTCCGAGTAACCCTCAAATACTTAACACTTGTACTGTCCAACCGCAATTACAGCGCACGCTGCTTTCACTTAAGCGGTAGTTGTTTGTTCAGAGTTATATCGCCAGTATAAACATCCACAGATACAACCCAAACACATCGCTCGCCATGGTCTGAACGTCCAAAAGAAAAAAGAAAGAAAGAGAAAAAAAACGAGGTTTGGAAAGTGATGCGTCAAGAGACAGAGTGTTACTCAGTATCTGAGTTATAGTCATAGTTATATAGAATATAGTTATATAAGTTGCATGCCGCTGATGCTGCCAACAGTTGTGGAGAGCATGGGGCTTGTCAAGCTGTTCTGCACAGCTTTTTCCCCACCCTCCTCGCACCTAACGCAATGTAAATGCGTGTATTTAAAATCGGAACTTGAATTGGAATAAATGAATTGAATTGAATAGTTCCGTTTTACAGATATTTTGACAGAATTTGGTAACTAGCTACTTGTAACATGGTGTCTATCCCAGAGAGAAGTGACCACCTCCAATATAATGAGTAGGTAAACACACAAAGAGAGAACTTAAAAATCAATCAATCAATCAGAGAACTGAGAATAGAATCGCTTTACATCCCTACCTGGCCGTCTCGTCAACTTGGACATATCCAGAAAAGCGTCCTCACAACCAGTCGTGTCCTCGCTGACTCTGCTGACACGGAGAGAGCTCTACCAGGCTGTTGTATCGTAATTTCACTCATCCTTGCCTCTTTCTCTCACTCTCTAGATATATGTTTTGGGGAATAAAGGGGGGAAAATTGCCCCACTGTGCAGACAACGGAATTGAAGCGAGGAAAGAAATCGATTAACAACGAACCGATTGATTCTTTCAGTCTCCGAGTGGTTGTGATTTATGAAGCAACCGTCTAGGCCTAACGAGCAGGTCTTTGTTCGGACGTGGCCAAATGATCCAATATATCGAACCGTTGTTCGTTATAAGCGTGGTGACGATTTGTCACCACTCGTGGTGCGCGACCATGGTTCGTTAGGTTTGTTGTTCGATGGACACTGTGTTTAGGAGGCGATATCGGAAGGCTTTAATGATTGTCGCGGAGAGCGGAAAGAGGTTAGATTCGCCTCTCCTTTGGGGACACTTGAGATGGAGTTACTCTGGCTCCGTGTCTGCACCGCGAATCAACTGCGACCATGAGCGGTGGAAAGATAGAAAGAGCGGGAAAAGAAAGCGCGAACAGCAGAAACAGATAGAAGCAGCAGGGAAGGTTAACGGGCGTCCTGGGCCGGCTTCGGGGGAACTGTGCCGTCTGAAAGGTCTATCGGGAAAACCGAGGGGTGGGATTCGCACCCGCTACCTTGCAGCCTTCAGCATGACCTTGGAGCTAACACTGTCGAGCGGACGGCCAATCCACTGGGTCACAAAATAGAGTGTTTAATTTGTCCTTTTGCAAATTGTCTGGCTGTGCTCGATAGATTGTGTCCTGCCTGAGCTGTGTGTGGGAGGTCATTGTGACTTGGAAACCATGTGAGCTTGACATTGGTCCGAGAACGAGGCAGAAGGTACACCAAGCGACAAGACGAGTGGAAACCCCACGTTGGGGTCCACTGCACCCCAACTGTTCCAACCGGAGCACAAGTAGAACCACAACAGCTACATGCATCACGATGGGATCAGGTGTTTCACCGCGGGAATTGCGATACCCTACCCCGGTGCATGTGGGTTAATATATGAGCGGGAAATGAGGCATACACACACACATGACAGAACACATAGCACAAGTAGAAAAAAAAACTTGAAAAGTAGAAAAAGACTGTTAAAAATAGAAAAAAAAAATAGACTCGAGTTCGACGAGCTCGCGTGGCGTAGTGGTTAGGATGATCGCCTTCCACGCCGAGACTGGGAGGTGACACGGGTTCGAATCCCGGCACAGGGTGTGGTGTCTGAGGCATTCCCAGGGTTTTCCCGCAGACGTTACAGTGTATGCCGGCACAGTTTCCCCCTGAAGTCGGCCCAGGACGCATATTAACCCCCTTCCTGCTGTCCTCTCTCCATCTGTCCACGTCTGTACGCCACTCACAGCCACAGTTGCTTCGCGGCGCTAGCGCGGAACAACAACAACAAAAACTTGAGTTGGAAATGCTCGCTCTCTTAGCGTGGGACAAGCCGTCATTTACAGAAAGGGTAGCAATATTGTTCAACCTAAGGGTTTTAAGTGCGTTTCCTTCATTAAAATGGCGTTACATTCGGGATTGTTATATCACGAGCGTCAGGCTATTCTCCGTCATTGTGAAGAAAATACAACAGAAGGATGAAAAGGGGTAGCGTAATACACGAGCAGGACACGCACTGAAGGGAAAGAAACTTTTCCCCCGGGATTGAAAAGAAGGTCTCCCCTTTTGAAATTAGGGCACCACGAATTACCATAATAATATCCCCTTTTCTGCTACGCCTTTGAAAAACGGGACAAAAGGAGGAACAACTCGAATAGGTCGCCAGATTTCGAGCGCGTATTTGAATGCGAGTTTTATTTGAGTTGCTCGCTAATAGAAACATTGCGAACAAAAAGCTCGGGATCGTAAAGTATTAAGCCGCTGATGATATCCGCTGATATAGTCACCGCATGTGCGGCAGTTTATGTCGAAAGAAAGTATTTATAGCTCTAACACATTTCAAGAGTTGGTATACACGGTAAATAATGTCGTACGCACAACGCAACTATATTTGTTCGCAATATATGATCGCATGTAGACCCTGGTAATTGGCGTAGTGCGGTGACATATAAAATTCGGTTTCATCAGCCAGGTTTGCGTTTTTGATTCCGTGTTGCCACTGTGGTTGTGACTGTGGTTATGAGAGGTGCTCGGACGTGGACAGATGACGAGAAGACAGTTTGTGTGCATCGTGGGCCCACTTCACGGGGAACTGTGCGTTCTCGAAAGGATGCCGGAGAACCGAGGGATAACCTCAGAGACCACAACGAGGAATCGAGCCCATCGGCTTGGAGGTTATTTCTAATGAGTACGCTAGAAAGGTAGTTGGGAAAACATTTCGTATCATTTAGGTAACGGGATAATCGCCAGAATGTAGCCCATGCGACCAAAGCTGGCTACGCTAGTGTGTGAAATAAGTTGACCTCCTCTAATAGTATGTCGCTTCCATTGGAGAGGTTGATTCCCGACCAATTCTCCTACTCCTATACACTTAGAATCATAACATTTCTTGTCACGTGGTGGCGGTACAAACCGCAGGATGCGGGTGGAGTCGTCAAAAATACTCGGACCCCAAGACGCTTTCGAGTAAGGGTGTTAAACGTGTCGTTAGATTTTTCAGCGGCTTTACGTAAGGCTATATTTTCGGTACATCTTTTAGAAGACTAGTCCAGTGTACACTCGATATATTTTTATAATGCGTTAGTGAAAGTTTTCCTACATGCGTTTATTTTTTATTTTTTGTTCTCTAAGGCTCTCATAGGCTTTCTAAGGCGTTCATCTAAGGTTTTCTATCACTCGTTACCTTTAAGGATTCTGAATTAAATGGTACATCGTTATGGATCCAATGCAGGCGTTAATCCAGTCAAATTCATCAACGTTCAAAACTGCACAGAAGAATAAATAATGAAGGGTAGCGTGGTCTTAAAGTAACACAAATAACCCTATCGTAGCATAATTTTACGTCTTTCAACTTCTAGGATATTTTAATCCGCACTTGGCTGTTCTGTTCGTGGATATTTTGAAAAGAAGACGATATACACATAGCTGGTACGTTACAACAGCTTGAGCGAGAATAACAAAGGGCAACAAGAATAATATCCTCAAAGTTTGCCTCCGATGTGAAACTTGTGCACAGAAGGCGTTTCCTTTGTTTTGTATCTTTATGTTAGAATACAAATTTGGTGAAAAAGGGCACCGTCATTCCTCTCTGTTTACCAGAAAAAAAAAAGAAGAGAAAAAGACTAAAAACACTCGGCGTGGTTCTTTCCCTAAAATTGAAACTTTCTACTCAAGTGATAAACGTTTCCCTACTTTACTTTATCAAGGCATGGTTCGAGCATCTTCACGGCGAGGGATACGTCACCAACGAAGAATAGAAGTTATTACAAAGATTGCAAAGACCAGTTCAGAGGAAAATAAAGTTTGGTGGCACGATTGAGTGAGCAGAACCCCTCTCCGAAAAAAGGTCTCTCACTGCCGGGAAGTTATCTTTGCCGAATTCGCACTCACGCAGAAGAAGCAGACGACAGGGTAGAGCACCACAGACCCCTATAAGTCGTCTGCGAAAGTGGAGGAGACTGTGCTTTGTCGTCTGCGAGCATGGAGCGTATGACGCAGGTGTCTGCACTGTGTCGGCGTCCGTTGCTCGTCTGCGCAACTGCTATAGATTAGCGTTCCACCAGAAAGTTGTGTTAAGTTCCTTCTCTATCTTTTTGAAAGTCATTATCTATTCTCTATTTCACTAAGAGGTGAAGCAGATGGAACATAGTGTGTAAACGACAGTCGATTACTCGTCATGTTACTCCTACATAATCCAGCACATATCCACCCAGAAGATGTGGGTTCGAGTCCTACAGCTTGCTAACCTTTTCAGTGACTTTCATCTTCCAGCCATAATATATGTCTACAATCCACATAGTGACGTTGTATTTCAAAACACATCACCGCACAGAGATAAACGTTGCACAAACACACGGTGGAAGCCCAATTCACGTTGGATACCTACCAAATGTCACGTCGCACAAAATCCTCGCCCGCAACGACGCCGAAAAAAATCACGTGTCACAAATTGCGCAATAAAAACACGTTTGAAGTAAAGTGGACTTTAAACAAAACCTGAAGCGTGAACGACGAGCGTAAAACCTTCCACACGGTGCGTTGTTGTGGCTCACCGCTGTTGCTAAGCAACCCACCGCTGTCGGGGGCATCATCCCGTTTCCACGGCAACTGCGGTTCAAGGGCACCTGTTCCGGGGCGATAAAAAGCATACCTGTGGCGCTCTGGGATGAGAGCCAAGTGGCTTAAAGTGGCGGAAGTAACGTTTTTCCTTTTGTATATTTAGGGAGAGAATATACACTGCGAAGGGAGTACAGTGAAACGGAGACACGTAGAGAGCAAGACTTAATATTTTCGAATGGTACTTTGAAGGCAGTTTTGACCCACGAATCATCATTTGGATGATCTCAATTCCCCCAAATCAGTCATCACTATCCCGAGAATAGTGATGACAAACATGTGTACATGCTTGTGCGTATGTTACATTGGGGCATATTACATGTACTATGTCCCAATATACCGATCTAATGACACGTGGTCACTACAAGTAGAACCATCCGAAGTGTCGTCGAACGCAGTTTGGATAAAACTGACTCACCTTCAATCCGATGGTGGATCTAAGAACCGCATCCTAAGAGAATAAACCGCTTGGACGAGAACGTCCAACACATATCCGTTTTCTCTTCGCATTAGAGAGTAAACGGCGATGAAAAAGAACGCAATCTGTGCGCAGACGTATTCTTTCCACCTCATCCTGAGAAAGAACGTACCTTTCTTTCGTCTCATCTTACATTTTATTTTTATACGTTTCCCATTATATTTGATATACGCCTTTTGCTTCTTCCGTATCTTCCCTTCAACACTGCTCTATCCTCACTCCAATACTCCGCATGTTTTTTTTTTCTTTTTAATACTATTTCCACACTTGTTATGCCGAAGTGCTCTTCTTGTTTTGCCTACAGCCAACCTACCTACCTACCTACCTTGCCTACCTTGTTGTACTGCCATAACGGCGGGGAATGACCCACCACATCATCGTCCCATTTATGTGTGTCTTTGTTGTTTTGCCTATTTGCGCGCTAGTTTGCTCGCTCTACCGTACACTCTTTGCGCCTTCATCTGTAAGCCTCCGACCGCCAGCACGCTGCCACGTCCACAAAGGCCGTTTCCCGCGTCCCCCCCCCTTAAATTGGTGTTATTTATTTATTAGACGATAAGCGTTATAAATTGTTGCCTCCGACCAAAAAGGCGAGGGAGAAAAATGAATCGAAAATAAGGGCCGAGTAAAAACCGTCCTCTCTTTATTTGGAGCTTTAAAACGAGGCTGTTCTTTTGAAGATACGGCTTCGTTCGTGAAACGCTTTTTTTTTCTTTAAACCCGCTAAGAAAGCCGACGGTATCTGAATACAAAGAATGCTTTTCCGTTTTTCTTTTTCTTTTCCTTCTCGCGTAGCCGGAGAGTTGCTTGGTTGCCGGGCGATGTGCGTGGTGGTGTGGAGGCGTGTTGCTCCTGGGCCGACTTCACAGGGGTCGACATTTGCCCCGCATCGTCGGAGGAAAACCCAGGGAGAACACACAGACAGTAGAGCCGGTGCCAGGATTCGAACCATGGTCACCTCCCAGACTGCCCGTGGGGGGCCATCATTTTAGTTTACAGTGAACCCTCGTTAATATGACCCCCGATAATCTGACAAACGCGCTTACGACCATATACTCCTGCGGAACGATGCAGTGAAACCTCCGCAAACTCCCCCCCCCCCCCGTTAACATGACGATTCCGCATTCTGACCAAAATTTTCGGGAACGACCATGGTCATAATAACGAGGGTTCACTGTATCAGTTAGCCCTAATTTTGGGAACTGGTCGGAGAGCGATTCTGAGATTTTATTTTGGCGACAAATAGCGTCGATAACGTGCAGCACTGATAGATATGTATTCGTCCTCACATTTTATTTGATACCGCGTAGTTAAGTGGTGAAATAAAATTTCTTTGTTTCTACTTTTATTAAGCCTATTCTCCCGTTGTTACTGTTTTTCCTGGTCTATTTCCCTTACACGTGTTTCTTTCTTTTTCTTTTTTTTTCAGATCACGCGATATCACCACGATGCAACTGTGGCTGCGAGCAGCGTACACACCAGGGTTGCGGAATGAGGCCACCAATTCCATTCGGAGGAATGGAGATTTGTGATAATTCCATTCCTTTCAATGCCTCGGAATGAAAAGGTATGGCCAATTCCCACTCCTGGAATGGGCTTGGCAACCCCATTCCATTCCGTTAATTCCATCGATAAAGGAAAAGGGACCGGTAACCGTACTGGCTAGCCCAGCAGCCACAGGGCCTGCCCAGACCATTCCATTCCAATTCCATTCCTGCGAAAAACTGCCTACTTCCATTCCCATTCCATTCCTAGGACAGTTTCCGCCATTCCATTCCAATTCCATTCCTGGCTCTGATAAATCTGGAATAATTCCGGAATCATTCCAACTCAGGAGCGGCAACTCCGCAACCCTGGTACACACGTTGACAAGACGAGTAGAGTCTCACGAAGGGGTGAAATACAAGTGGACAGCAAGGGGAAAAGACGAGGGTAGCAAAGTACGCGTCCTGGGTCGACTTCAGGGGGAACTGTGCCGACGACCGTCCGCTAAATCTGCCGGAAAATCTAAGACCGGTGGCAGGATTCGAACCTAGCACCTCTCTTCCTTAGCATAACCGCGTAGCTGCCATCTCTATATCTACACGGTACCACTCGGAGCTGGTTTTAAAGTTATGTTACCCTTTCCCTTTTATTCCATTGCTACTTTTTATTTATTAAGAAAAAAATCCTTCCGTTTTTTCGTGATTACAAAATAATGATAGGGACAGTAGAGAGGGCACACTCAGAGAAATGATGTTGACGTTGAAAAAAAAAAAAAAAAAAATCCTCGACTCGGACGGAGAGACTTTTCGGTTGTAGTGCATAAATGTAATATAAATTCGAACCCATGGTGGCCGACACAGAAACCCCTATGGAGTCAAATCGACTGTCGCGACCAATACGGGGTAAATGTCATCTTCCTCGATTTCAAAGGCCGGTTTGCATTTCAAATCGCGTTGCTATCGAGAATGAAAAGAGGTTGTTTCGATATTGTTTGCAGCTTTCAACCTCGAATGTCGTCCGCTTGCTTTTGTCGTCTGTTTACTCTGTCATCTGCAGACTTGGAAACTGAATTCCTCGTCGAATAACTTCCGTATACAGATAAGAAGAGTAATGGCGTGCGCGAAGGCATATAACATGTGCGGTTTAGTTATCGAAAATAAGAGAGATGCCAAGGAGATTGGTAGGTGTCGCTGCGGTACGTCCTATAGCGGAACATTTAACTACCTATATGGTTTGCCAACGATCTACCTATATGGTTTGCTTGCCTACTTAACAGCGACGCATTTTTAGTATTAGTAACCAGAATAAAACATTTGCACTCACTCGTGTCAGTAAGCGAAAGAATACAAAAATAAACTGGTTCGTGCCGGTTACTCGGTAATGCATCTCCGTCATGATCCGAAGGTTGGAGGTTCAAGCCCCGCCGAGGAAGCCAGTAAGTTATTGGCATGGTACACGGTGCTGGGATGGTTAAACACCGGCTGCAGCGCGGGAAGATTTCAGTTCAAGTTTCACGTGCCCTAGAGATCTCAAATAGTATTAGAAAACTATTGGATTTCATTCTGTAGGCAATTTATGATTAGATGACGTCAATAAAATTATGACAAACGGGAAACTAATGTACTTCTTAATATTTTGAACTTCCCGCACTAAGGCGCTGCAACAGGGTGCAAAAAAAATTGATTTGGGTGTACGTAAAAAAAAAAAAAAAAAAAAAGGATAGAAAAATAGAGAAGCTTAACTCGCCATTTTCCCTATCGAATACAATCCCCACCCCGTTTGAAAATATCCTTAGGCAATGGTCGCTACCAGGGACTCTACCCGAGCTCCTAAGATGCCAAAACGTCAACTCCTCTGGGATAACAGGTCTCGCTTACGACCTCAGAGCTACGAGCGATATATATCGCGAAGACACAAGAGTAAAGCTACGTTGTACGACCATCTGGTCGTACAAGATGACAAGATATTCCACAAGAGCGTCCCTTTCTTCGTACATTCAAAGCCGGCTACACTGCGCGCTATCAGAACCGAAGCATTGATAGAAGGGGCGCATTGTTCGATTCTTGGTCGTTGAAAATGTTGTCGCCATCTCTTTCCACACCCTTTAGGAATGATGGCGCTCTCCGCTCGTTTCGAGGGTAAAGCATGGTATGATAACTGTACCCCTAGAGGCAAAAAGAGATAGACGTGATAGCAATAAAGTTACACGCGATAGAGTTTAGTTTCAAGTTTCAAGTTTTTTTTTTAGGTTTTGTAATACTTCAAAATAACTGGCATAATAAATGTGTGGTCCCTTAGCTTCCAGCTAGTGCCTGGTGCACTAAAGACATACATACGTCAATTTAGGCAGGGATATATAACACATTATATACAGGGCGTCCCAGCGAAATGCGAACAGATTTTTTTTTGAAGCAAGGAAGGAAGGAAGGAAGGAAGGATTTCATATCAAGGAAGAAGTCGGATATTGCATCTAAACATATTTTTCTTTGCTGCTGGACGGTCATTCCAACGTTGCCTACATACGTGATGCAAGGTATATCTAAACAGGTAGCGCAACTCCCATAGGCCCCTGTGTCTTCAGAATGACGCCATGATAGAGACGGTCAGCGCCATCCATCCATTGCGCGGACTACTACGATTGTAAATAAATGGCGTCAGAGGTGACGTCAGCAGTATGAATAATAAGTAGCGCATAATTGGCTATGGCACGTTTTCGTTAGCGCACTTCGTTTGCGTTCTATTCCCTTATCCTCACCCGTGTAACAGTACCAGACGAGAACACAGAAAAAATAAATCGTATCAGGTTTAATGAAACATGTCAACACGAAGTACATAGTTATGACATATCTTGACAACTCCAAACAGAAGGGCACCGTGATATCACACAGAAACGAGGAAGGTTCACTTAAGCTCCATTTCTCACCTATAGCAATACGCACACGCAGTGATTAGACGTTTGCATTTATTCAATGAGTGGCCATTGCAACAAAACGTGACACTGTTGGTGCACAGCTGATTCCTGCTAACACTCACGCTATCATGGCCGCTCGTCCCATGAATTTTTTTTTTCGCGGGGCCAGCAACAGGGGATGCATTGTATTCATCAGTTCACACGTGTTAATCTTGGCCTACAGCTCCGAGATGTCAACGTCGCTACCTGTTTAACCCAAAAAGTATACGAACTCCGCATTACAATGCACGGACACACAGCACGGATACACAGATGCACGGATAAACACGCCTACTGTGACACATGCGCAAAGGAGCAGGATACGGAAACGTACTCTGGTGGTAGATGATTTCGTATATGTGCACGAGTGGGGCAACAGAAAGTTTTTTCTACATTGAAATTATGAATAACCTATTAGTACGCACACAAGCCATGTCCACGTTCTAAAGTTTTTGTGTTTACGATCGTACCTCTACACTGTAAACTTTTTTCACACCTTTAAAGGTGTGCGCTATGAACATTCAATCTGGTTGCGTAACATTGCATCCCCAGGATGATATTTTACAAAATTTGGAAAGCATTACTAAAGATCAAGTGTCAGTGCAAATCTTGCTTTCATTATGTCTTGGATATCGTAGGTACGAGCTAATGCATATATGCATCGCTATCGATAATCGAGCACGCGCAAGTGTCTACAATACTGTTGAACAATGTTGAGATGTTGCAAGACTGAATTTTTGGAGGACAGACAGCACTCGAGTAAAGAAAATTTGTGCGAAACCGTGCTCCATTATGATGTTACCAAAATTACACCTAAAAAGGCGTGCGCCGTGCACGTTGTTACACCTTTAAAGGTGTGAAAAGATTTAGAGTGTACTGTCAACACCTAGGATCGCTCGCGCCTCATGATGGTAGCCTTGCCGATGGGTCTGATTTAGTATTTTCGCTTGTTTTCGCTACCAGTTTAGATATACCTTGCATGATGACCATCGTAGCCGAATCTCCGTTCCCCTGGGGGAATTAAAGTGGTTATTAGAAATGTAACATGCGCAGCGTGAGAACCTGCGTAAGAAGTTGTACACCAATGGGGGTAATACACTCTGCCAGTGAGGCTGGTCACGTGCTTACGAGGACCAATGGGGTACCTCTCGTGTGATTTTTTTTCTCCAGGGATTTATCGCGCAAACTACAACACGTACACCAACCATTCTTTCGTTGTCTATAATGTCGCTTGCAAGGCATCACAAACATGAAAGTCTCAACACGGAATTCGAGTGTTTGTAGAAGATTCTGAGTCGCGCATGCTGTCATTGGTTCCGGTAGGTATTGACGGTGACGTTATCAACCGTCTACTTACACTCTCCAATGATACAGCCTCCCAACATGACGCGTAAGAAACATTAATGCGAGGCTACATATAATTAACGTCATGTCTGTTAAGGAAATCGCCGTCGATGACTCATTTGCCCTGGGCCGCATCGACCAGCAGTAACGTGGCGGTAACGAATAACCGCCATCAAAGGCATCCGGTTAACGCTTTGTATACACGAGCTCTGTGGAGAGATTATCAGTCACGCCATCGCACCAAACATTATCGCTGCTGCAGGCATTTATCAAGATCCGTTTGCCAAGCCGCGCTGTCATATTGGTCAAGTTTACCACGAGAGTCTCGTAGCAAGCGGCGAACAACAACTTTATTTTAATGATTATGATTGGGGAGTTTCAACGCCAGGGGCGATGCTCTATATACACACACACACATAGAGATACGATGATGAGATGGGGCTGATGCCGGCCAGCAGGCTGGGCGCTGCCCCAGTGCCACTTGTACGTGATGAGAGATGATGATGGATATGATAAGGGGTCCGGTAATCAAAGCAGGGTGGAGAGGCCTGTTGATGACAAGAAGTCCCAAAGGTGACGCAGACCTTGGCGTGTATGAGCTGGACTGGACCATGGGCCCAGCACCTTGCCTATGGTAAATGGGCGATGATCGATCGCTCTATATACGCCACTGCTGGTGGTAATGGGAAATGGAATAATGAGTTCCTTCACAGTGAGGACACACATACATATATGGGATCATTTTCCGCCGTCATGGAGGTACACTGCCCCATTGCGCTTGTGGAAGGGATGATGGAAAGGTGTCCTATTAGCGTTCCTCCGTTAGTCAGTGCTGGAGAGGAACTCAGCGACAGCTCGTAGGCCTTACATCAGATGTGAGGGGTCCGACCATGGCCCGAGAATTTTGGCCAAGTCAAACTGGCAGAGCCGTAGCGAGACAAGTTTGCGCCCAGGGCAGGGTAAATCTAAAGCCCCCCCCCCCCACACACACACACCCACTTCTCCCACTGCCGTCAGAAGCCCTATAAACAAAGATGTGAAACGCCACTTTATCTTGTCCAACCAACCTGCCATGGCCTGCCGTTCGGCGCCCTCTCAGGCGAGGGCGCCTGGGGCGGCCGCCCCTCTCGCACCCTCCTCGCTACGGCTCTGCCAGCTGGCGTTGATCGACGCGTTGGAGAGCAGTTTCCATGAGGGCGCGCTCGTGCTCGTACTGTCCGCAGACCATGAGGACGTGATGGAAGTCATCGCGCACACCACACGTGGAACCGAGGCCGGACGCGCCGACACCGAGGTGGTGTTTGAAAGCCGGTGTAAAAGCCACATTAAGTTTCATGCGGTGGAAGACTGTGGTAAAGGAACGTGGCATTCGGCGGGGGAGAGTGAGGGACAATGCGGGGTCAACGGAGTAAAGCAAAGAGTGGGTGGTGATGTCACGTTGCCACTGCGACTGCTTCATGGGGCCAGTGAGGCTTGAGACGAGGTAACGGCGATCCCCCCGAGACAAGACGACCAAAGTCCTATGGTGTCCAAAAAGCGGCCAAGACAAGTAGTCTGCGAGTACGTTGGCCGATTGATTAAATAATAAGTTAAGTAAGATTGGTGATACATACGGCGAGACTTGTTCGACTTTCTCGAGATAGCTATGACAATTAAAAGATGACCTAGATACGAGGACATAACGGCAGCTACGGTAAGGTAACCTACGATAACCCAAGGTAAAAGTTGCCTTTCTTACACGCATATCCGTCGTTGGGTGAACAGGGTAAATAGCGAGAGTAAAATAGCGAGACGTCGTAATACATGGCAGGGACACATAAGATGTGAGACAAGAACACACGATGAATTAAATCCCGCCCTGTGTTCATCCTGTTTTCGTCCCTACGTTGCTCCTCAGACTCAAGGAGATGTTTTCGTTCAATCGTATACACCAGCTTGCTTGCTTCCTCTCCTTATGTTCAACGAGGTAAGATAGCGTACAAGTCGAAGCTTTCATTTCCATAGGTAAATAGTAGTAGTGTATAGGTAAAAAGATAACAAATATGAATGGGAGACAAGTTAAATAAGTCGAGAGGAAAAGATAAGCTGCGAGCAAAATAAGCTCTTCGGCGAATCCCAAATAGGAAGCCGAAACGGTAGAGAGTATATTTTCAGTCAAACCGAAGAGTGTCCGCAATATACGGAGTTTTTTCCCTTAAGCGTCGCCGCTTCTCTTCCTCCCATTCGTTATTTCTTCTCCAGTGCGTTTCGTTCACGTTCCCCTCTTTGCATGTATTCCTTGACGCCATTCCTAACCCTAAATATATGAGCAACGAAGGAAAGAAATAGATACCGTTGCGCCTCCAAGCGGTAGTTTTCTCAAACCTCCCTTATTTCCCGTTGGCTCTTTTTTGTTCGTTACGAGTCATCCCCCTTTTCCCGAAAGGAGCGCTTTCCGTCTTGTGGTGCAAACTGGAAGTGGTGAGCATTGGGAAGCGTAACCGTAACGCGTAACACAACGGAGCTTGACATAAACTTTTTTTTTCGTGTTAGCGCCGCGAAGCAACTGTGGCTATAAGCGGCGTAGAGACGTGGATAGATGAAGAGAGGACAGCAGGAAGGAGTGAGGGGGTTAGCGTGCGTCCTGGGCCGACTTCAGGGGGAACTGTGCCGACATTCGTCTGGAAAGTCTTCGGAAAACCCGGGGAAGACCTCAGACAGCACAGCCAGTGGTGGCTGGATTCGAACGCGTGTCAGCTCCCAGTCTCGGCGTGGAGAGCGATCATCCTAACCACACTATGCCACGGGAGCTGGTCTTTACATAAACGAGTCCATGCTTTGTGTACATGTTGAACAGCGTTGCACAGCGATGGCAGGATTTCTTACCATCCCTGGAGGTGCACGCGGGGCACTTGATGGGGGGTTGGAATTTCGGAATTGTTGAGGCGTCACGCTCATATCGTCTGGCTATTCTCAACAAGATACGTTCATTTAAACTGTGGAAGAATAAATATACTTCCGTTCATCAGTAGAAAGTACTTAAAGCATAAAAATTACGAAGAATGACTATCAACAGTTTGAATGAACGTACAGCGAAAATAGCAGCAAGTAAGAGGGAAAGGGAGAACGATGTGGTCGTAGGAATTGATAAGAGTAATAAAAAAAATCAGAAACGGGCAAAAAACGACCGCGCGAACTGCAAAGAATGAACTATATTCTCAAAAGGGAAAAGCCACTTCCATCCACATCCATAGTCATATTCATCCATCCATGCCAATGAAATAACGAGACAGGCAAAGAGAGAGAGAGAGAATATAAAAAAGGAAATAAGAAAGACAGAAATCAAATGCAATGACATGGCGAAGGACTGCCATCGCTATTTCTCTGACAGGATGACGCAATAAGATGCCCGGAGAGCAACTTCTTCGGAAAGAACATTCTTTTCCTCTACAAGGAGTGCAAATATGAAGCACACACGAGGAAATGTGTCGCTCAAAATGAAGAACAAGAAAAAATAAGAAAAAGAAAAAGAAATGAAATGATTCGTCGTATCTAAGAGTTCTTAGCCTCCGGTCATGCCAGAAAATTCAGTCGGCAGGGCGAGATATTGCGAGACTTCTGCCAGCAACGGATATTACTGAAGTACGATATGAGAGAAAACATGAACGATGAAAGTGCTTCCTGCTTAATACCGGGAGAACTGCAAGGAGGGTCCGAAGCCGATATGGATTGAATGTTTAAAGAGACGTCCACACTCACTTTGTCTCGGTCTATCTTTTATTTTTTTCCGCGAGAAATAATATTTTTTTTATAGGATGATACAGAAATATACAGCGAATAAATAATTTAAATAACCATATAAGGTAGAAACCTGCAGGTAAGAACAAGGCTGTTTCCTACAGAATGACTCTCAGGAATAAGTAGGGATTTGAAAATATTCAAATTTTCCAAATATCAAAGCGAATAATAGTGTATTCGAATCGAAGGAATGCATCTTTCAAATCGAATATATTCTAACAGTTGCGAAGCTGCACGCGTAAGCCCGAAAACGGCGCAAGAGAATGTTTACAGCAAAAAAAGTGCTGCTTCATGCGAACACCAGAGTTCACATATAACCATGCTATATGCTGTACTTGCATACGGTTCGGTGCCTGCCAAAAAAGTGGCACCCAAAACTAGACTCCAAGAAAAGCAGTATGAAACTATTAGTAAACGTTGCTTTGCAAGTGCTATCGTCCGCACAATATGCCACATGATATCGGGAGCTTTTCTTCAATTCCCCGCTGGAGAACCATCTGCACGTTAAAAATAAAACTCGCTCTCTAATCTCTCTCCGATTCGCAAACTTTCTCTCTCTTATTACTAACTCCTGGTGGGAAAATGGTAAGAGTGGAGATGTCATAATAAAGAGGTCACATTATGTGAACATGCACGGAGGTCGCTCTCTGGGGCTTTAATTCTAGGATCGATCGTTGCTGGCTAAATTTAGAACGATTGGATTCTCCATTTTGGTGTTGTCTCGAACCTTAGTGCCTGAGAGAAAGAAAAAAAGAAAAAAGGTGTGGCCATCACCGACGGCGGTCATTCGCAGTCTCGTAAATATTTATGCCGTTGTTTTATTGGTTTTATGCAGCAGGGAAAGTATCCACACCTGCGGTGCTTACAGTGAAAACTTTGTCTCCTCATATTCAGCAGTATTTTTTCTTTCTGCCGCGTTGTCCGTCTTCGAGGTGTCGAGCGCGTTCACCCAATAATAGGAAGTTTTAGGAAACCGTGAGCACCCTCCGATTCCTTTTCCGTATCGCTATCAGCCAATCAGCTATATTGTTACGCTGATAGCTGATTGGCTGATACCGTTACAGAAAAGGAATCGGAGAGCGTTCACGGTTTCCTAAAACTCCCTTATAAGATCGAAACTGGAAAACGATAGGCACACGTTGAAGTCGTAACCGCCACTCGCGTTTTCCGTTCTGCCACACTTGCGACGCTTCCGCACTCCTTAGCGCCAAGAAGCATCCATGGCTCCGAGTGGTTCAGAGACGTCGCGAGCAGCGAGACGTGAATGAAAGGCGAACACTATTTATTTTAGAATGCCGATAAGAAGGGTTCCTATTACGTTACAATATCGCGTTATATTCTCACGTTCACGCAGTAAGATTCCACATGCTCTCCTACTCGTGTACATGTACGCTTTGCGTTAGACGAGTTCAGGAAATCCCAGTGCTCTTTGCGCACGCATTGCATCCTGGGCGCTTGCTGAGCGGGGCAACGAAGAATAATCCTTCACATTTCGTTTTCGCTGACCTTGACACGTCGTGGACAATGGACCGGTAGGGAAGAAATCGGAACAGTTTGGATGCCGTCCGTTTCTTTCGTATTAGTAAACTCCCACAGTTCAAAGCGACGATAAGCACTCTGGGATTTTCTGAACTCGCCTATAGGAAGGCAGTTACGGCACGCAAAAGCCTCCACGCCTTCTTTTAAGGCCTTAACGGTTGCCTCCTGGCAGGGGCCTGATACCTTCACTCATTATGACGGAAACAGCAATTTCCTCTTCTACAGTCGTTTTCTGCTGCTAGAATATTCTCTGTCCCGGTGAATATTTGCACCCGATCCATTACTGGCTGTCGTCTTTTTCCTTTTCAGCCAAACACAATTACGAATAGATTATCCAGGTTATTCCAGAACGCGTGCCTGGTCTAGTACCAGGCAGCACCGCTGGTTATGAGAATCGATTTTTACCGGGAACGGTCGGATGTCGACCGCTGAGATGCGGGATGCAATTACGCAATTTTTGCTTCTATTTTTGCATCTGCTCTCTCCTTTGAAGAGGGTGGAAGTGACGTCATAAAAGTTGTGGCAGTTGAGGAATCTTTACGCGAGCTTCGCAGTCAGAAATCACGAAGTCTCGCCTTCAAACACAAAGTATTGTAACGGAGCAGTAGTAGATTATTAGTAGGATATAGTTTAGTATACGTAGTAGTAGCGGCAAGCCGTACTACAAAGTAGTAGCAGCACGGAGCTCATGTAAGTACAGTGCTGGATAAAAGTTTGCGAAACATGCCCCGGCGCATTCCTTCCTCGGAGTGACACGCAAGCGGCGAATGGAACCGTACGGACTTAGAGACATGTCACCTGTTTGCCAAGTCCGTACGGTACCATTCGCTCCTAGCGCGTCACTCTGGGGAAAGAATGGCGCATTCCTTTCTCAGAGTGACGCGCTAGCAGCGGGGAGCGTGTTCCGTAAACTTTTGCCCAGCACTGTACTTATATAAGCTGCGTTTAGATAAATGTAAATACAAGCTCGCGTAGAATGCACGCATTACTTTCCCTCACACATCTACCAGATGGATCCTTATGTGTATTTGAGAAAAATTAAGAAGAGGGACCGAGCGTCCGTGGGAGTCCCTCGGCGTCGGGTTGTCCTGCCAGCGTGGCGTAATGGTTAACGCATTTGACAAGAAATGAAAAAAATAAAAAGGGGGGGGGGGGTCCCGCCAGTGTCTCGCTTTTCTCCGCGATCGTCTCGGGAGACGATCAAGCACGGCCCTGGAAAAAGTAAGAGGACGCAGTTTGTCTTTCCTGGCTGCATATACCGTTCCACTTTCGCGCAGCTGTTTGGCGCTCGGTTTAACCATTACTGACGCGGCGCTAATAGGGTTTCGAGTTGGCGGTCATGTGGAGAAGCTTAACCCTAAATATTGAAAGTAACGCCGCTCAGTGGGGAATGATGACTCACTCGATGACGCAAACGGGTCGTGCTCGCTTCGTGGAGTAGCCATTTTGCGCATTGTTCTTCGCACGAGTCCCAAAATACTTTCTTCCGAGTTACCGAGAAAAGCTTCTACAAGCTCGAGAAGCTGAGAGAGAGAACATAGTAAGAAAAAAGCTGAGAAAACTTCACTGCCGCTTTCAATTAGACGATGTCGTCTCCTCCACTACATAGAATACCCTAGTTATAGTCTCCTCAGACGCCTACATTGCAGCAATGCGAGCACCTATACAGTGGAAATCCAAGTGCGAGTCTAGTCACGAGAGATTGGCTTTATCTAACGTCTCATAATAGCGCAACTTCGATACTAACGACGTTATTTCGGGACAAATATTGACGCATAGTGGCCTCTAGGCCACAGTCCATAACCGAGGAGAGTTGCGATAGTGGAACTGCTTGCCGTCCCCCGACGTTTGCCCCAAGAGAGTCGCGAGCGGAGTTACCACAGAGGTAGAACGGTTCTACTCTATAATGCCTAAGACAATTTCTATGGGGATACGTAAACAACGGTCGCTAACATTACCAGGTTTGCAGAATGGCCTGAGGAACAAAATCTCCTAGAATTTAGTGAAACGACGCACAGCACAGGAGGGCTATGAGCAAATGCTTTTTTTTTTTTTGCGGCCAGTATAAGCGAGTAGCCAATAAAGTGGCGGGAAATACTTGCTCTAGATATCGAAGTCAGAAATATTAAACGATCCTGACGAACGCACATCCTTATGTGTCGTGTCTCGCTTATCCGGACACCTCGGGGGTGGACTCTGTTTCCTTCCGGATAACGAATTTCCGGAAAAGCGACTCCAGCAAATTTCCAGGGAACCCGGACATCTAGAACACGTCCTTCTCGCTCCACAAGAAAGAAAACAAGGAAAAGGTCGCTCACGGTGTCATTTACCTCAAAAAAGGCACCAGCTGCGTCACCCAGCTGTAGGTTCGTTGGAGTGCCACTTCTCTCCTTCCCGGTGGATATCGTAGATAGTGGACTTCCTCAAATCAATACCCAGGGCCTTTTTAGTCCAAGCCAAGAGACAGGCGATGCTTTCGGACGGCCTGGACATTCCAAGTTCACATCTGGATTTATTGTGCACGGTGGATGCGGGACACTTTTTCCGCTCCTTGCCTATCATCTCTAATGTGTGCCCGCACACATTAGAAGGGAGTCACCTCTTAGGAAAGGAGAGCCGAGCAGTACAGAAGGCCCCAGTAAGATGTGACCCTTTTTCTGCGAACGCAGCTCATGCCGTTGACACATATCCGAATAAGCGAATCAGTTTCTGCGGTCCTGTGGCCTTCTGGGTGAACTGTGACCAGTTTCATGTTTGTTTTCCTCTTTGTTCTTTTGTTTTTCTTTTTGTTTATTTGTTTTCCTTTGTTTTTCTTTTTGTTTGCCTTTATTTTTCCCTTTTTTTCCTGGGAATAGCATGCCGCCATACCGGTGGCTAACCTTTCCCTCTTATTTTTTTATATATAATAAACATATCCCCCCCCATAGCTTCTCGAACATTGGTCCCTGTACTTGTTGTCCGCATACGGGTAACGAATTCCGGATAGCTGAGACAAAAGCCAACGGTTGCAGGTTCGTTCCAGGTATTGTAGTCCGGGTAACGAGTTTTCCGGATACTTGAATTCCGGATAAGCGAGACATGTGAATAAGAAAAAAAAAAAAGAAAGACGTCGACATCACACCTAGTGATGTTGATGTTGCTACGAGTTGCTTATTTTCACGCAAGGTAGTTCTGGAGAGTCCTCCTCTCTTCCCGAAGCGTCATTCAGCCCGACACCACAAGCGCGGATAACATGAAAAAAAAGGAAAAAAAAAAGAAAGAAAGAAAGAAAGAAAATAAAAGGCGGTATTTGCTCCAATATCTCCACATATTGGATGGGCGTCATAACACGGCTGACAGCTCCTGATCCCAAACAGATCCTTCTCCGAACATGTCATACGAAAGGTTAGCTCAGCGGCGAAGTGCATTTGTCGTGTAGAGGTCGCTCTGATCGGAAAACAACATTCTCCGCAAGTACACACACACTATATATATATACAGACCCGATTGTTTCTCTTTCTATCTTGTTGTTTTCGCGAATCGGAAACAGCGATTCACTTTTTGCCGAAGAAAAATGAGCTCGCAGCCCACCCGCGCGCGGCGGCGCTACTGTTTGCTACTTTTTCCCGTCCTCCATCGACGTTATCGTTTTCTGCTCTCCCGCTCCACCTACCCATAGTTGCCGGACGACAAAAGAAAACCGTCGGCAACGGCGGCATCAAAGAGGCAGATGTATGATTTCGATGAATCTCTGAATAGTGGCGTCATAAAATATTCGGAGGCATTGCTTTGCCGAGAAGACCGTGTGTACGGTGTACGTCTAAATACAGGCATGGGCGATTTCTTGAGGAGAGATGAAAAGGATGATTATTGCGAGAAACTTTCGGTGAAAAGGTACGCATCGTAAATTCTTGTCAACTTTCACGGCAAACGTTTTCTTTCCTATTCTATTTCAAGAGCTGGAATTCTATCGCTTGGGAAATTGCCGCAAAAACGTAGAGAAATGGTAGGGAGTTTTCGCGAACCGTTTTTTGTTTTGGTGAAACGGTTCACGAACGGAATCGCAGGTGTTCGCACCGTTCCAGTGAACACGATTCAGTAAAACTCACTAATGTCGCAGAGATTTGATCCTGTTCGTATTTGAAAGGACCGACTACGGTGAATAAATGGGACGGACAATAATGCCCTTTCTCGACACAAACCAAATGCCCCGCCCTCTTTCGTGCGATATTCAGATTAAACGGCGCGTCTTTTTCCCTTCTTCTTTCAATCTGTTCGGAACAGGGGTCTTTGGCCGACTTCAGATATATCTGTACTGACATCTGCACACTTCACAGACGGTGGAGTTCACCCTGAAGTCGACCCCGTTTCCTTCATTTCGATGGAAATTTAACGGAAGAAACGAAAAGAAGAAATAACATTTTCCTATCTGATGAATTTGTCTACTATAATCGTTATATTATGCGCATTTCACGACACATTTTATAATCGAATCTCTAAATCATACTTGAGCGCAGCTAAATCCAGACTATTGGTTTCCGAGTTGATAAGAAACACAATTGAAAAACAGAAAGTGCCCGGTTGGCTTCCTCCTACCTGTCATTTTTCTAACGCGATGCCCAGCTGTCTGATGTCTACTTGGCTTAGAAGGCCAGCATTAAACTTTCCAGACTTCACCTCCGCTCTCAGCAGCCCTGACTCCTTCAATCAATAAGAGCAGCTGGGTACGAGAAAAGATGCCCCGATAAATGACCGCTCATTGTCTAAGGATACGTCCTGGTCTTTGTTCCTCTCGCTTTTGTTGTTCTTCGACCGTTCGCCGTTGATTTATCTTTGTTAGGATCTTCCTTTTGAATTCCGTTTGACACAATTTACGCCCTTTTGTCCGCCATTCTTTGTTCTTACTTTACAACCTTCACGTTGGCCTCTCTTCTGTTTTTTTTACTTTTTTGGGTAGACGTTACACGTTATTATTATTATTAGACTAATATAATGTCTGTATATATATTTATTTATTATTTATTTATACTACGGGCCAAACTCTTTATTTATGATGAACATGAGAAACATATATACATATGTTGTTATGAAGCGTCTTTATTTAATGCGGTAGAGCTCGGTGTCCGAAATCGTCCTGCTACTTTTCGATTCTTCAGTCAGTCTTGAGTTTTTAATTTTTTTTTACTTTTTTACTTTTAACAAGGAACTAAGTAATCGTTACCGTTGGCTCATGAAAACAGTAACATACGTACAGTTAGATTTGATACAATGTACTTACTTTCATCAAAATGGGTAACTGGTTATAGTTACAAGGTAGTTTCATAGAAAAGGAGCTAGTTACTCAAACTGGCTACTAAAGTATCTGGCTCCAGATACAAGTTAGCCCTACTTGTAATTCAGTTGCTGCCCAAGACTGTTTTGAACATAGTAATATAATGACATTCTCAATGCGAGAGATTTGAACTTGAGTGTTTTTCGTCACGCAGTGACACGGGCACCACCGGTGGCTTCCTGAATTTGATAATCCTATCTAAAATATAGATTATCTTCTCTCATCCTTTTCTCCAAATAATTTCCCGCTTTTACCGGCCTTGGTGCATGCTGTGGTCTCAGTTGCTATACCTACCGATGAAAGAGTTGCCTACATATATCGCGAGGGACGTTAAATACCGTGTGCTCAGATTTCGGTGCACTCTAAAGAACCCTCAGATGGACGAAATTAATTCTCGCATAATCGTAGTTGTCTAACGAGGTCAAGCCACGGACCATCCTCATAAGCTCGGGCTTGATCGGGTAAAGAAAGGCGAGTCTTTCCGCCCCCAAATGTGCGAAGAAGTGACAGCGACAGCTGCATCCTCTCACGGTTGTGTTCATCGCACACACATAGACAATTCTGTTTTCACATTCGTTTTTCCTCAAAGAGCGACAACGTACCTTTATGATCAATAAAGTATGTAGGGAAGGCGAAGCGCTGCAACGTCGTGGGAATTTTCTCGCCTTTTCCTATTCGCGGCACGTGGGGCTTCGCGTTGTGCTTCACTTTGTGTGAAGCACACGCCACCGAACGCCTTTGAACGCCACTCACGAGCAGCAGCGCTTTCCACTCTCGCCCTTCAGACGTTGTGCGCACCTTTCGTGGCAGCCCCGTTGCGAGGAGTCTGGTACAATGGCGACAAGCGCACAGGCACCGGTTCGTTTCCTCTCCCCGCGCTGCGATGGACTACCGCGCCGGCCAATGGCGGTGCTGCAAATGGTGTGATGTCATCTGTCTATGATGCCATTGGTGCATCCATTGTTCCACGTGATGTCGTGGCGCGGTGACATCATTATGGCTACGTTCGCCAAAATCACCGTCAACGAAGCAAAACCTCCCTGATACACCTATCGTGGGTTACGGGTTCCTGTAAAGCGTGCTTTGCCTACGTAAGTTGGGTGTCGTTAGGTGAAACGCGCTTTACAAATATAGTTTTTTCTTTTCTTTTTTTTGCACTCCGACCAGAGCGCGAGAAAGCAACGGAGGCCTTACGCACATGCGCAAAATACCGCATCAAGACGAAACAAACGATGGTGGAACCAAGTGTGGGCCCTGCATGGGCATACTTTACGGGGAAGGTAGTAGAGGAATAGTATGGTAGCTCCGCTTTTTTAGTTCGGTGTTAGCACCGCGAAGCGACTGTGGCTCTGAGCGGTGCACAGACCGAGAGGGAACTATAGGAAAACAACAACAACAAGAGGATCCTATGCGTCCTGGGCTGACTTCGTGGGGGAAGTGTGGCAACATCCTCCCTAGAAAGTTAACGAAAAAAGAACACCGAAGCTTTCTACAGGTCAGGTGGTACCGTTAGCCAGTGGTCAGGTAGTTCGTACCTGACGAAGCGTGGTCCACCAAGAGAAACTTCGTACGAAACAAATGTAGAGCTCCTATATTTTGAGTGCTTTTGCCATCGCGGACCTGACTCTCCTTTCGGACTATTCTCTGAGAAAACTCTAGGAAAACCTGACAGGGTACAGCCGTTGGTGGAATTCCAGCCTAAGACCTCCGGCTCTGTAGCATGAACTCTTAGAAGGAGCTGATGCCACTTGACCGTTGGGTGCTTCCTCTTGGTTGCACTTAAAGATCATAACCTACTCCGAAGCCATTCTGTTCGGTGTCCTCGGTAATACGTACAACAGGGCCAATTCTCTTGCTCCAAAAGGCCGTGTTTATTATTAATGAAATGAATGAATTATAATTAAATGAATTAAAATCTACTTCGTTATTCTGAATGAAACTTTCGTGGTTTATAGTAATCGCGAATATGATTTCAGTTAAGTTTCGAAATCGTCAAATCTGTACGAGACTGTCCCTGGGAACACACACACACACAAACAAACAAAGCTAACGAGAACTGACCCTCTGCACAAGCGGACTGGATACCTACCGCAGTAAGCCCAGCTACCTCTGAGCTTGGTAAAGCCAACCATTTCAGTTATCCCCAATCCCAGCCCAACCCAGATTAACGCGTTTATCCTCAACATTAAGAACATTCGGGAGAAAGCGTCACCATTCCTTTCCCTAATGCTCCATCGGCTTTCATTTACATTTCCTTTCTCAGCTCATTTCTACCTGAAGAGCCAAACATTAAGGAAAAGAGACCATTTCCTTCTGCGAGATATACCCGAAGTAATACTTCCAAAAAAGGGAAAAAAAAGGAAAGGTATCTCTGGTTGAGGGAGACAGAAAGAGGCCATTACCTCTTCCCTCCCAATGAAAAAAGGCATCTCATTCGTTCGACTCAATGGAACAGAATGAAAGAAGTCATTATCTTATCTATTTACGAAAGAATGGGAAGGGAATGGTTTCATTTAAACGCGTTTCTTCCCTATATTCCCTATTGTGGGCTTAAATAGGGAGAAGTATAAGTTTGTGGTCATTTTCTGGAGAAATTCGTTCGCTTTGTTTTTGCTCACAAGGAGAGCGATGTCGGATGAAGTTTTTCGGCTATTTAATGCGCTCCATTCCCGAGTATATAGACCACGTTACAGTTTCCAAAAAAGAGGCGCCATCTGCGCATGTGCGAGGTTGGCGTGGGTAAACCACACTGAACGCAGCGTGCGAATGGTTTCCGTAAGTGCGACATCGGCCGTGTTGCACTGTTACCCCGCTTTCCACTGTCTCCTCCCACAATGCCCGAATAATTTAGAGCTCTGAAGGAATCAGACAGATGTCGCTACGAGACAAAGTTGTTTCTAAACGGTATGCAGCATGACGATCCCTTTGTGCTGCACATCGACAACTGGACAGCCCAACCACAAAACACGCCGTCGATCACAACCGCATACTGCGCAAGCGTAGGGACCGAAAGCATACAATTGCTTCACTTCAGGCGAGGCGAGCTGTTTGATCGGGGCGTTTCTAAAAACAGCCCTAATTTGCTACCGCGCACATATTCATGTTAGCGTCGTTTATTTGTACACAGGTATCGTGAGGGAATCTCACAAAGGCGATGTCAGGGAATCTTTCCGCTTAACTACAGCGATCAAACGATTTCTTCTTTCTGCGTTGCGCTGGAGCTGATGAAAAGTGATCTCGCCGCCCTTTTTCTACGGGGTTGTGTACGTGAAGGATACACGGCTTTGAGGCATGCCCACTTCGCACGAAAAAAGCGATCACTCCAATTGAAAACGGCGGCCGTTTTCTCCACGCTATAAGCGGACGCCCTACTATCTGCAGCGCCACTGCTAGAGTTTGAGGTCAGGCGTGAAAACTGGATAAATTAAAAATACGTTGGGGCTTTTGTGTTGATTATAGTCAAACACTGGACAGCTGGAGGCATGCTGAAAAGAAGCGGGTAACGACCGCCGACTACAACGTAGTACTTGCCCTCTCAGACAGGCAGACCGCCCTTTTCCTAGTGCTACGATACTACCAGTACTTATTAAAACATATTTTACGTCACGACTGTAACACGATGCTTTCTTTCTCGTTTATTCGGTATTAACATCGCGAAGCAACGTATTAACTAGTGAACGTAATTGAGTTTTTTTGGGGGGTAGCTAGCCTTAAGTTTACGGCTGACCTCTCAAAAACAGATTAGAAGATGACGTAGTCTGATATTGTAGCTCATAATTTTTTCGAGAGTCTGCGACTTAGCTTCACACAGTACACGACGTGCGAGTTGACGTCGCTATTTAGGTCTTCCTCTTCTTTCTCGTCGTCTCTCTGACCATCATAACAGAGAGACAGAGAGAGATACTTGCACTGTAAAGTAATCATTATTGAAATGACACCGATGCTGACGTAGATAATGAATCAAGTGAGTCAAACAATAAAATTTGGTAAACTTGCTTCCGGAAATAGCTACTCTGCAGCGCATATCGTGCTCTTGAGCCATTTCGTTTGTGGGATACAGTTATAAAAACTTTGAGAGCACCTGCCTGGAAAGCACAACTCCCTTTATTAACTCCTGTGACGAAACAAAAAGAAGATACTAAACTGCGGAGAGACCACCAATTTTACAACAGAAAAGTACTCTCTGGTTCGTACGTGTCGTCTGACTTCCCTTTTTGTTCATTTGTGTTTTCCTATATTCCTGTCTTTTCATCGCTTACTCGCTTGCAAGATGGAGTAACTACTCAGATGCTAACTCCTCCTCTTGCTCCTTATTCCCTATGCTGTCTTTTTTTTGTTTTTTTCGTAATTCGTTTAATTCGTACTTTCTTTCCTTTCTTATTTACTCGTTTGCAAGGTAGCGCAACAACCCAAAAGCTAACTACGCCTTCTTTCTGTCTTCGCGTAGTGCGTCATACACACACACACACACACACACACACACACTGCGGAGTATAGACGCTGTAATCGAAAAGTCCGTTACCTATGAAGTCTGCCAAGGAACCACAATGCCCGCGTATCAGGCGAGTAAACAGCTCAGTAATCGGGAATCTTACTACATCGGAAGATGTACACGATAATGGTTCTGAAGACACGATAAGCAATGGCACTATTTCTTCCAAATGGTTGAAATCACGTGTGTGAGCATTGATTTGACAACGTTCCAAATCGTACGCTTCCAATTTTTCAAGAACTGGCGAATAAGTACCCGATTGGAATGGGGACTTTACGCACGTTCTTTTTTTACATTATGTTCTTTTGCGCGGCGACACGTATTAAATATTGGATTACGTTGCCACAGCAAACGGCATCCCAACAAAATCCTATAGTCAGTGACAACTTAACTCCTGTAATTGGGACCGCCCACTCATCCGTGGAAGTCTCTCGCGATTGGCTACCAGCCTTTGCACGACGCACTTTTCTCTCCCTCTACCCCCAGTTCCCACTTGGCCGCGCCGCACTACATTTGCGCGCGCGGAGCGATTCTTGTGTGGGGGCGGGGTCAAGTGTATGACTTATGTTGTCACTGACTATAACTTCTAGCCTGAAGCTAAACATAACCCGAGTGAACATGATGGAAAGTAATAGTTCTGAGGCTGAAACACACAACAGACGAACACAACACGAGCCTCAAGGTGTCTAAAAACCTGAACAATATGGTATTTGTCGAAAAAGCCAGACAGCAGTGGGAATCGAACTACGCATCTCTCGACTGCCGGTCGGTTGCGTTAACCAATTACCCAATTAACCAATAACCCGAGTGCTCTAAATCGTAACACATAAGGTTAAACGTAACTTAGAGTCACCTAAACCTATAGCGTGTAGCGAGCATTTTACTTCCTGCGCTAACTTAGTACAAGGAACGTGAGAAGAGCGAACGCAATCCTTGGGTAAACACCGGGAAGCCATCTGTGTATATCATCATTATCCCCTCTATGTGGTCGACAAGAAAATAGTGTTTTTTCCTCTTTTTTTTTTCACACTTATGAAGGGAGAACAACAAAAAAAAGTCCTTCTTCATATGCGACACCATGTGTGACCCGAGTGCTTTCCTTTCTTTTTCTTAATAAACATATTCCCCCCCCCCCCGAGTGCTATATATAACGCGAAAGGGTGTCGTTTTTTTAGCTCCGAGTCGAGAACGCGGCCGGTAAATCTCCAAGAATGCCAGACGACCTGGAATATGTTTTCATTTCTCTCTTTCTTTGTCATTTTTCTTTTTCTTGCATATGTAGTAGGGACGCGACGCTCGTTGACGTCTTATTTTTTTTTGTTTTTTTTTGTTTTTTTAGTGCGGTAATCCTCTCGCTCTCTCGTAGTAGGGCGTTTTCGTGGGCTGGTAGGACCATGCTGGTCAATCACTCAGAGATTGCGCGAGGCAAAGCGTTGGTAGTTTCCAAGACGAGACGTGGTCGGATCTCTGCAGGCAGGCTGTGCGAACCTTCCTTCAGCTTTCCGGCAGGATTTCTTCGTTCGGTTATATTTCTAGGCAAATGTCTGCACGCTTCCCCCGAAGTCTAGCCCTTGTACTAACCCTCGCTATCCATGTCTGCACCCCCACACAGCCACAACTGCTTCGCGGTGCTTATATTTCTGTACCACTTAGTTACGATGCTATATATTCACGCATGCGCGAACGATGCGAGGCAATCGTTGCTTCTCGCTGCTTTGCCGGGTGTAAAAAAAAAAGAAATAACCGAGAACCTTCGCGAACTCTTGTAAAGTTTGTTTCGCCTGCATACAAGATAGCAACGTCGGCAAAGCACGCTTTACAGGAGCTGGTCTCGCTGTATAGAATCATCAATTCAATGATAGAAATCACAGCTGTCTCGCGACGTAAAGTCACGAATTATTATTATCAACGATAGAAATGATTCAGTTATGGAAATGAGACCAGAGGTAGTCATTGATATTGTGGGCTGGACTATTAAATCGGCAGGGTACGCATCAATACACGACGTAACGATTGTATTATTGAAATCTGCCGTACTAATTCAGTCATTATGTGGGTGTAATGAATGTGGGGTAGGATCTAAAACTTGCAGAACGGCCAGGGACGCCAAAAACAATTATATCGAAACCATAAAAACATTGTTTATAGTAGTAGGTAACTGTCGATATTGCTGCGCAATAGACAGTGTAACCAATCTATAATAATCTATGTCTAATAATGATTGCATTTCACTATTTCTGAAATAAATCCGCTCATAAGGATGTGTGCCACGATGGCACAAAATATGCGCGTAAAAACGCGAGCGGTTGCGAAAGACCTGATCATTGTTCCAGTACCGATACTACGTGATGATATAGACCGCACAAATATTACAATCAAGTTTTTCGTTCCCAAATCAAATTAATATTAACTTCTTCGGATTTTTAAGGGCTCATAATCCGGCGTTGATTCGGGTTAAGCCTAAACTTTCGAACAATTTTCGAGAATATTTACACGAAATAACCGCGCATAGAGGTTTAAAAGATCATTATCTATCGGTAATATTAAAAGAAAATTAGAAGAAAGAAGAGTCCCGCTGAACACACATTATGTAAGTGATAAAGTTGTGATTGAAGGTGGCATTTGGAAGAATAAGTTTGAGTCCAACTTTGTACCGCTATCTGTCCCAGAAGCGTCCCTCATTGGATTTGAAAAGAAAAAAAAAAAACATTTTTGTAGGGGCACACTTAACGGAGATCTATCACTGATTGATATGATCTCAAAAATAAGATAACATTCGCGAAGATGACTGATTTCGAACAAGCTACGGATTCGCACATTTCGTTGTGATTATATAGCGAGTTTTAGAAGATCAGACGTTTTAGAAGATGCACGAACGTTCAGGCAACTCCTCAGTAGCTTCGGCAATGCTTTCTGCACACGGTACATGTCCTCTTTCCTAGAGGACTGGCAAAGCTACCGAGGGCAGTACTGAGGAACTGCCTGAACGTTTGTAAAAGCGGGCTCGATAACGGTTCCGAAATCACGATAAGTCGCTCTTTCTTCAAAGTATTATAGGTTTGACATTTGTGACATAGTTTGCGTTGCGTTGCTTTCGATCCACTAAATCTCGCCTCTAAATTTGTAATTATATAACGCGGTTATAATGTCCTCGGTAATGAGACGTTGATATCTGCAGGTAGTCCGGCTTTACGCATAGTTCTACAAGTAGTAAGAAAAAGACCGTCGGTGGTACACGGACAAGACTCTACAATGAAAGATGGAAGTCACTGAAAAGGTTAGCTAGCTGTAGGACTCGAACCCACATCTTCTGGACTACCGGTCCAGCGACTTCCCCAGCGACTTTCAAGGGCGCGTCATCTGAAGGGACACATGAACCACTCTCTTTCACTTATCCCCCTTTCACTCTTATATTTTGCTCTCATACACACATTCATACGACAGGGATCGACGAAAGCGGCAACTGCTGAACATGAGAGAACTGACGTTCTGAGGCTGGAACAACATAGAAATCACAAACACACACAAAGCGATTTGAGGCTTTGTATGTGTTTGTCCTTTCTATGTCGTTTCAGCCTCAGAACATCAGTTCTCTCAAGACTCCACATTCGAGTGGCGAGGAAGAGCCCTTGCAGGGAACATTCAGGAACCCCTTTGTTAGCTCGTTGCGCAAGGCAGACATATTTTTTGGCATTCCCCCGGTGTACTCTCGCAATAATGTCAGGTGTTGCGCAGAAAGTCAGCCAAGACAAGCATAGATATCAAGCGATCATAAAAATTCAAGCTCTCGTTCTCAAAGAAAGCGAAGGAATAGAAAACGATGCAGGTCACAGCAGGTCATTTTTTTTCTTTTAAAATTAATCAATCAATCAATCACAGCTCCTCGAGCTAACTAACGCAGAAAAGTACATAATACTTTTATGTACTTTTTCACCCTGTTGTTGAACGGGTGAGCTGAGCGGGTGAAACATAGCTCCACATCGCATCTCGCCGATTGATTAAGAGAAGACCAGAGATATTGTTGTCTGATATCGACTTTCGCGAGTGAGTCACCTTAAATTAGGTGCCGTATCTTGCCATCTTTTTATCGCATTTATCATTCTTTTTCTCGCGTAAAATTAAGGTTTCTTTCTTCTATTCTGCAAGAAAGAATAGTTGCTCAATGCTACCCCACGTTTTCATTTTGGGCTGTGAAAATGACGGCCAGTCCCTGAGCAGGATGTAACAGGGTATCTGTACCATGAGTGAACATAGAGGGTACAGTATATGCTAACGTATAACGTTGCACCTGAAATGCAGATCTGTGAACCACTGCTGTATCGGCAACAACAACAAGAGTACATTTGTGTTGTTTCAGAATCGTAAGGATGTGCTTGCTTTTAATCCATTTGAATCTACTCAAAATTCACTTTCCCGAAACAGTTCGAACCGATATTTTGCGCTGCTGCTGAGCTGAACCCGAATCGAACCAATATGCCTGAACCTAAACCCCAACCGAACCGGAAAAAGTATAACGGTTCCGATCACTGGTTTCGAAAAGATCAGGGTTCGACGAAATGAGCGCTTGAAATTCAACGAGCTAGAGGTACGACATAATAAACACTTTCTTAAACTCGACAAAATCGGGATTCGACGAAATGAACGCTTTCGCGGTGTATTCGACAAAATTCGGATTCCACAAGGTTCGGTGACGTCTTCCTTCCGATCGAAGGAAGGACGTAAACCTGCCCTAATTAGCGCGCAAAAATAAATACTTCTTTTTTTTTTCGACGTCAGGGGCACATGGACGAGGAACAAAATTACAACGCAGTTCGTGGATGTAAAAAAATAAAAGCGACGCAATCGATGAAATGAACGTGACAATTTCGTTTCCCTTTGACGTTAAGGAGGATTATCTTTTCTTTTTTCTAATCTTGTTGCCGAAGAAACTAAAGCCGATTAAAAAACGTTCTCGCCGATTGATTAAGAGAAGACCAGAGATATTGCTGTCTGATATCGACTTTCGCGAGTGCGTAACCTTAAATTAGGTGCCGTATCTTGCCATTTTTTATCACATTTATCATTCTTTTTCTCGCATAAAATTAAGGTTTCTTTCTTCTGCTCTGCAAGAAAGAATAGTTTTACAACCGTTCTATATCGAAAAAAAAGTAGTATTAGAGAATATTAGAGAACAATGAAAGGTTAGGAAGCGGTAAACACTTACGGAGGTCAACTGAATTGGAATGTGATACTCTTGTTAACGACATCGATGTGGAGAAATAACGTGCCGAGCATAATTAAAGAGTAAGTGTTCATCACCGAGGAGCTCAATGTGCCTCGAGGTACATCATATATTTACCTGGAACCAACCACCTCACCTTTTCTTAAATAGCGCCCCATTCCCTCCGCACTATGTTCCACACGAGAGATGCTTATACATGAGCTCAATCTCAACACGTATTCACAAGCAGCCAATTCATGGCAGGAGACCCGACCACCTGTCACATCCATTATAGAATCCCCTAACTCACCTTTCCCGACTTTCCCCATCATGCCCAGGTTGGTGATGAGAGTCCGCATGCCCAGCATGTCGATATCGCTCCGGAGACCCTTCGGTCCCACGTCACAGGCACGCACATATAACTAAAATTATCCACTACCAATAGCACGCAGCAGCAAACCAGAACCCAACATCCCTCCGCAGCTGAGTCCCGGAAAATGGCGCGCGCGCGCTCGCGCTAACAGACGACAGTGGCCACACACGATAGCAGACGACACAACCCGACGGCTTCGCAGATGAGGAATACGCAACTGTGGTCAGCCAGTGTAAACTCCGTCTGTTTTGCCGGAAGGTATGAGGAAATTAAATTTGTATTACAGCGAGAAACGACCTGTTTTCTCGCAGTTTCTTTCCAGAACTTTTTTCTCGGTCGTGCGGAAGAGCATGGACGTTAGCGCGGTTCTGATTGGTTCCGCTCCGCGCGCTCTGCCATCCTCTCCCCTTTGATACCTTCCTGGCTTTCTTTGAACGAGTTCGCCTTCCTTCTCTGCGTCTCGCTCTGGAGGAGAAGTAGTTCCGGATTATTTATCGCGACATCTTTTGCCGAGCGTTTCGGCGGTTCTGCACGGCTTTATAACATCGTTAAAAATGAACCCTGCCCTCTTTCAGCACCTTTAAAGGCATATAGGGGCATTTTTGATACCGTAACCCAGTTCTTTCACGCTTTCTTCCGAAGGTCGATCGATATCGACCGATAAAGCAAACACTGGTAGGGAGATATTGGATCATTTTTCTTTTGCATAGGTAATTGTACGGATTGCTATCAGTGCAGGGATCAAGGAAGCTCCCGTAATTAGCGCCTCTAACTAATATCGGCACTAAGGAATGTGGACAATGAGGCTTAAACTACCGGTGCTTTAGTTTGCGAGAGTTATTAAGGAGTAAGAATGCGCTGTGAAAATTAATTGAGTTAAACCGGGACTTTATGCCGAAACGGGGATGTTTTTCAGCGTCTGCCGTTGTTCGAGTCTCCTAGGGGATGTTTACGAGCTTCAAGTAGAGTCTGAGAGCGATTAAAACCATACCTCCGTTCGTTTCTGCTTCCCGCTCTTTCAGAGCGAAGTTTTTCTATCCTCCTTATACCTAGGGAGTGACTTTTTCGGGTTAAATGCCTTTCTTAGATTCGGGAGGGGGGTAAAAATCGGGCGCTATTTTTATATCTGTAATTCGGGGGAAATCGGGCGATAATTGTGCCTTCGGGTGTTTTTGTTTCTCCACGTGTCTATTAAGTCCTTCCCTAATTTCCTAATCTCCATTTCCCTTTTTTTTTTTTTTGCTGTATCGTGATCTTCCAGTGGTAACCCCGAAGGCGTAGACAGTGTTGACACACATGGGTGTATTTCTGGGAACGTAAGTGACCCATTCTTACATGTATTACACGTGGCGACCTTGGATCGTCTTCAGTGGAAACGTCACTTGAGGACTTCATAGTGACTGGAATTCGGGGAGAAGTCAGGTTTAACCCGAATTGGTCGGAGGTTAGTTGGGTGGGGGGGGGGGGGGAATAACCGGGCGTAATCGGGTTTAACCCGAAAAAGTCACTCCCTACCTATACCGTGTAAAACGAGTAAGAAACGAGTGTCGCAACAACGTCGGTATGACTAAAGGACTCCGTATTGGGGGATATATTTTAACGAAATTTTCACCGGAAGGTATAAATAGCAGTATGAAATTGGTAATGTATCGAAATGGTCGTAAAGATGGTCGGTCTCAAGAACCGTCTCTGAGGCTTCTAAACGATAAGTGGATTGCTTTTTTAATGAAATGAGTCTTTGAGCTTCCAGTCCCGAAACAATAATCGAAATGCGCTCAATCCTTGGGGGAGTTATGTTTCGAGTTCAACATTGCTGGAATATCTCTTTTTAACGGACGGATATCTAGACCAATCCGTCTTGATTCTAAAAGGAGGACGTCAAGATTGGACCTAAATGGGAGATGAAGATAACGAACGACATATCAAGGACTTGATCTAGACGTAAATATTGAGCCTGTCGTCGCCTCTTCTATTCATTTGTGCTGCGGGGAAATTACTACCAGACGAATCTCCGTCCGCCTTCATCATTCTTGTCTTCTGCTTCGCCGCGCATCTTTTCGACCTGAAGCAGACGACGGGAAGCATCTAGCCCGTCACTCTAGCCTGTTTTCAAGCTTGTTTTCGAGAACCTGTCCGTTGCAACAGTTCCCCCTAGAAAACATATATTATGCTGTACATTAAATTTCCTTCACAGGTCCTTTGTCGGAAACAGATCACGTCATTGGACAAGAATGCAAGAGGATAGTAACGTCGTCACTTTTATATCCGTCCTTGCGCGCTCATTGGTTGCTTATTTCATATCTGTCAAGCGGAGATTCACATCCACTGATAGGTAAGTAAGTCGCAATCCGTATCACGATATTCGAGATCAACGTAACCTGAGTGATTAAAATACATGGTAATCGAAGTCTATGTCACGATTATCCGGGTGAGAATATTCTAGATCGCCGTGGTCCGTGTCAAGGGCGTTTTAGTCCAACATACACTGGACGGCAAAGAAATGTACGTGTCATTATAATAAGAGGTCATATAATAGGTTATAGGCCAGCATAACTCATAGCACGATCTTCTAGGTAAATATAATCGGATTCTTTATTTTTGTGACGACACCGACGAAAAATGGCGTGCCGGGCCTTACTAATGCGGCGCACAATTTAGTGGTGCAATGGCCAACGCGAAAATTACTTTACGCAGCGTAAATGCACAATGAACAATTGAGATTACAGAGATAATCCAGATTTACACACTTTTCTGCACCTCCCGAGCGCCGTTTTCATTTGGAATTCAAACATACGAATGTTCGCGAAAAGTGCAAACTTCACGCAGATTACTCACCATATCTAAATATCGAAATATTATACGTGCGCACAAACACTATGGCTTAACTGCACGTTGACGACGCAATAAACTTATCGTTGAGACTGGACGTAAACTGGGTAGAAAACGTTCGACCGGTAGCTCAACAAAGCGTTCAGGAAACGTGTTTCGGAACAGAGACTAAAATCTGCACCGCACGTACGACTACAATTTCTTATCCATTTAGCTTCCGCTGGCCAGCGACAATTTCCGTGCGCACCTTTTAACAACTTACAAATGCGGAGTAATTAGCAGCAGCGACGGGGGTGGTCTGTCTCGGATACGTACTGCGGTTTTACAACAAGTGGGAGTGATAAAAAGATAAAAACACTGAAACTGCTGTAAAGAATCTTGTACGTTAATAGTAAACGGTAGTTTCAGTGTTTTTATCTTTTTATCACTTGTCTCCACATTTCTCGATTGCTACAAAAAGTGGGAGTGAAAGGTGATGGGCGGTGTTCCCATCCGCAGGTACAATGTACAGTGAACCCTCGTTATTATGACCATGGCCGTTCCCGAAAATTTTGTTCATAATTCGGAATTGTCGTATTAACGGGGGGATTTGCAGAGGTTTTACTGCATTGTTCCCCAGGAGTATGGTCGTAAAGCGCGTATGTCAGATTATCGGGGGTCATATTAACCAGGGTTCACTGTACATATTTGTGTAATGGTGGCTACACGTACATACAGACCAGCTACACAGTGTAGCCACCAGTGCAGACGCAACAATTATATTATTGCTATAGAGGCTATACATGTACACGGGCGAGCTACACAAAGTAGCCACCTCTGTGCTAGACACTACTTTTGTAAAGGAAGCTACACTTACATCCACATACGTAAGCCATGCGGGGCATTCGCCTTTACAAAGCAGTAGAATATTTTATGGGCGGCACAATTCGCTACAAAAATGGCAAGCATCAAGTGAATTGTAGACACGCTTGATATATACTTATTTCAGTAAGCATTCAAACGGAAAAATAATCGTTATTTCTTTAAATTGCGCGTAATTTGGTTGAAGATGCGCCATCAAAGAAAGGTCTGATCGAAACTGATTTACAACTGCGAACTGAAAGTGAGCAATTCCCGACAACGCATAAACAACATACGATGTCGCAGATAAGGGTTCCGCGTAACTCCTGCGAAATGGTTAACTATACTAACTTTTCACGACACCAGCGCCGTCGCGACTTTTCCCTCTACCTTCATGCAGACTTTCCAGGCGGCACAGCTGAAGTCGGCCCTAGACTCGTACTAACCACCTCCCATGACATAAAAACATTTTGCAAAACAGTCACATAGATGTAATCTGTATGCGTGGAGCATCTTGATAACGGGAGACCGTTAACTAAATTGCAAATTGCCATCCAAGCTTTACGATTTAAAATCTAAGTAGAGTTTCTTTCCATAGTCGGTACAGGTGTCGCTTCGTTCCTCTTAAATGAACGGCATCGAGTGAGGTTTAAATTTTTAACGCGCAGCGGTGGCCGATTAAAACAACGACACGGGCTTTTTTGGCACTTCTAGTTGGCATCAAAGATTCAGGGCACGAACACTTCAGACGTGTTTTTTTCTCTCTCGCGTTAAGAATTGGAAGGGCGACATCTGTCGCGTGCACTTTACGATACGCGGGACGACAAATGCGTCTATAATGGCGGAATACGAATGAGAAGGATGGCAACATTGGTCGGTCGTCTGTTTCCCCCGCTCGGGCGGTTTTCGTTCCGTTCGTTTATGTTTGAAGGCGAAAGATGCAATACGCGAGGACGCAAGGTTACGAGCTCTGGGAAGACACCAAATTTGGTGGATTGCGTGTGTCTCGTCAACAGAGGACGACTGGCATAAAGGGTTTGTTGCGTTGTTCTTGTTGTTGTTATTGGTGGTGGTGGTGTTGAGAACCTGCGCCTCAATTTTGGTGAATTTCTGAAACAGAAAAACTGCAACATATTGGTTGTAACGTCAGCGGTGACATTAATTTCGATCGATCCTGTTCAATTTGATGACACGCGGACCGATATTAAAATCGAATCGATACTGCTGCTTGTTTCCATTTATTCACTAATGTGACGATATTAAAGAGATATTGGTCTTGAAAGTGAAGCGAAATACGCTGTTCTACCCAATATCAAATCTCCTTGTTTTAGTGATTTACAGGTACTTAGGACAGGGTTCCAGACGACTGTCGGCACAGTTCCCCATGAAGTCGGCCCATGACGTCCCCCCGTCCCCCACTCCATCTGTCAGCATCTGTACGTCGCTCATAGCCACAGTTTCTTCGCATCGCTAACGCGAAATAAAGAAAACCTGGGACAGTACACAAAAACGCTTAATTGTTACTTTACACGCGCATAAAAAGGTGTGGTCTTAATATGTGATCACTTGATTACCAACATAAGGCGCTCACACGGGTGGGCAGCCATTGGAAGGAATCAATGAACAGATGTCAACCTGCCACAGAGAGCATTGGATCAAACACGCGGGCCCACCAGAGAGAATGAAGCTACCCTATCAATAAATTTTACGTTAAAGAATTCGAAATAGAACCAAATTTTCGGGCATCGTTTTTAGTTGAAATAAGGTTAAAACTTGGGCAGGTTGGTGTGACATGCTAGAAACGCTCAAACCCCCAGTGCTGGCAAGGAAACAAGGATAATGCAAACAAGGACAGTGCAGTGTCGTGTCTTTCTTATTTCGTCCTTGTTTCCTTCCCAGCACTGGGGGTTTTAGCGCTTCTAGATTGTTTTTACGCACGTGGGCTTTACTTGTGGCTCATGAACCTCACCAAGTTACTGATGCAGCAATCTGGTCTTCGCGCGCACTTTGGTTAAACTACCGCCGTAACTAATATGAGGATTAACATGGGCTCGTCTTAATTCTCGCACAAAGTCAAAGAGTGACGCACTAAAAAATAGAGATGAAACAGTAGTGAACGAAGGCCATTGTATTCTAATTTTTAGGAGCCAAGCAAACCCGAAGTCATCCATTGTCAAAAATGTCAGATAGCAGTTTCTCTGATTTTTTTCGTTTCTTTTTCCAACTTGAAGCTGTACGCAATAGGAACAGTCATGCGTATGAATAGGACATAATTTCTGCGCGCCTGAACATTGTCATAGCCGTTTGTGAAGGACTCTCGAATAGCTTTTCATATTTTCAGTACCCGATTTGGAAAGACAGCTTACACACACACACACACATAAAGATACGCTTAAAGTCGACTTATTTATTGCTCTTGGTGTGCAAAGTGGAGTTTTTCAGTAATAAATTCTGCACGCACCCTGCTGGCTCCACAATAGCTGCACCGCTCCTTTGTTGCGTATATTTCTTTATTGTATTGTATCGTATATTTTTATTGTACGTTTATTGTATCGGGGTATTTTATGGTAACTATACCGTCGTTTCTTTTCTCCGTGATTGGTGAATGCGACTCTATTTGAGTTTGAGGCAGAACGCGCTAGGTGGCGCGCATGTGTACAATGGTTCCAACAATCATTGAAGGCTGCCCCCCGTGTGTCTAACGCAGTTTAATCAGCCGGAAATAATTATTCAAAACGCGAGAAGAACAACTTTATTAATTAGTCTCGGTTACTTTTCTTTAGTCGCACCATCTCGCTAATTTATTCGAAGCACGCTCTCCTCTAAGCTTGCGTTTTAATTTCTTCGAAACAGCAATATGACACAGACAAGATGTTAAAGCATAACGCGATCTTTGATAAGGCAGAAGGGAAGCAAGTGCGAAGCAACGAGAAAGTAGGGTAAGTACGAGGAAAGCAAGAGGAAACGAAAGAACGAGGAAGAGAAAAGTAAGAACAACGCACGAGCAAAGAAAGAACAAGAAAGAACATTTCCTTTGTGGCTGAAGAAGAAGAAGAAGAACAAGGCAAGAGCAACGAAAGGTCAATGTTTGAGCAAATCAAAAGAAACGCGCAATATAAAGCAACAAAAGGGTAAAGAGGCGAACTAAAAAAATAAAATAAAATAAAGCGTAAATTTCTCCTTTAACTCACTGACGTCCTTTACCGTTATCGAGTTTGCAAGCAGTACCTGATTACCAGCAGCGGTACCAGTGTAGTCGGAAGAGAAAAAAATATTTCCGCTGTTAACGCCAAGAGAGGGCCCGATGCTGGGTGGATGAGTATAGAAAGAAAAAAACGGAGACGTGGGTCCGATGCTGCCCAGGCCTCGATGGTGCACAGGGAACTCTCGTCAGTAAGTAGAACGGAGAATCAACACTAGAGGGGATGGTGGACAGATCGAACCGATAACAGAGAGATGGTCAAGGGCGTCCATAGTCCAAGTTAACAACAACAGGAACTTCATTTTGATGATAATGAGTGGGGTGTTTCATCGCCCGAGGTAATACTGAACCGGACTTCTAGAGGTAATTTAGTGGAGACACAACAATGAGCCCCACTGTGCGCACCCAAGTCCTGCAACGTCCAGAAAGGTAAACAGCGGCCTTGAGCGCATTCAGTTGGGGGGCTGGATTTGACGATGGACCGAACAATTTCGTCATAATCACAGGGCGAGAGTCTGGCTGATTTAAAGAAGAACAAGGACAGATTTTCCACCGTAGTGACGTCATCTTCGAGAGTACACTCTTAGAAATGAACTTCACCGCATAGCACGCTCCTAGCCAACCACAATCTCGAATGATGTCGTTATCTGCCCTGACTTGCTGAAAACAAGAGGCGTACGCCCTTTTTGTGAGACCTACGCTGTTCATAATTGTCACAAAAAAGGCGTACGCCTCCCGTTTTCAACGAAGCAGGGCAGATAACGATATCGTTCGAGGTGATAGTGGGCTAGGAACCTGCTATGCGGTAAAGTTCATTTCTAAGAGTGCAAGTGCGCTGTCTGGAGGTTTCTCCTGTGGTTTTCGTCAGACCAGTATCGGTACAGTTCCTTTGGCAAACCAGTACTGAACACCCACGTAACCCCCTCGTATGCATCTCATTCGTGACGTTTGTCGATCTTGTTCAGTTCACCTCTCACACAGCTATAGTTCTTTCGCGGTGGTGTGGTATAAAGGAAAGCTTGTAGAGGCGACACGCACTATTCTGCACGCCTGTAGGACCAGAATGATGTTGTTGGGAAGCGACACAACTCGTCCATCATGTCACTGAGTGTTTGTAGAAAGGTGATCCTCCACGGTGGTCAGCCTCTGATCTCCGTCTGTGATGAAAGACCATCTTCCGTCGTGACCTCGTTGGGAGAGATGGATGTCTCCGTTCACGCTTCTCGTTTTATGATGAACAACCTACCGTACATGAGTGTACTGTCGTTTGCTTTTTGCGTAGTAGTCCTTTCCACTTTGTCGTTATTTCCCTTCCTTTAAAAGAATCGAGAGTGTGCCTTGCAAGATCCGTATTGGACGGGCAACGTAAGCTTGTCTGATGACAATGTGGGACGATAATGCCGCTGATGGCGGCTTTGGCGTCGGAGAGGAATCACGCATAATCCTCATCATCATCTCTGTATATGTCTTCGTTTTTCTCTTTCCTCTTCCAGTTTAATCGGGGAATGTCGAACATGAGTCCAGTACGGTCAACACGAGTGATAAGAAGATACAAACATCGAAGCTACTGCGTTAATGTACAAGCTTTCACGCAGTACCTGCATATATGATGCGTACAGTCTTAAAAATGAACTTACAGAGAGCCTCGTCTTTCCCTTGAGGCGGCACTATCCCGCCTCGGCAATCGCCCTTTCTCCGTTGGGAAGGTTCTAGGCTGCTGGCCTGCCAAACACTAGGTGCCGGCATTGCGCGCTCTTGTGGACTTCCTTACCGCTTCGGACTTGCTTGACACTCTGTGAAAACCTCGGTAACATTGTGTTCGCACTATATCTGACATTGTGCAGTGAGTGTTTCTCGGCGTCGAACGTCTCCCCCTTTCCTTTCCCCCGTTGTCCTTTATGCTTTATCCTGCTGCACCCACTCTACCCCTTTCTTGTTTCCTGTTTTTGGTTGTTTGTTTGTTTCCTGCGTTTGTTTGTTTCCTTGTTTCCCGTGTTTGTTTGTTTCCTGCGTTTGTTTGTTTCCTGTGTTTCATTGTTTCCCTGTTTCCTTGTGTGTTTGTTTTTCGTAGCTAATCTTTTTCTTTCTTTCTTTTTCACCCACAAACGCGTTTTGGAGTAGCCAATTCTGACTGGGTCGGGACTAACCTCTCCATATTTTTCTTTCTTTTTGCAATCCAATCCAATCTAATCTAATCTAATCTAATCTAATCAACTTCTCCTCATAGCACGTTCTTAGCCAACTATCATCTCGAATGATATTGTTATCTGGCCCTGATTTGATGGAAACTGGAGGCGTACTGCTCCCGTATTGAAATCAGGTCAAATATCAAAAATCAATCAATCAATTTAAAATATCAAATCGGGTCACACAACGATATCATTCGAGATGATGGTTGGCTAGGAGCGTGCTATGATGAGAAGTTCATTTCTAAGAGTCTACGTGATAAAATGCAGTCCATTGCATGGAAGAGATTTTTATCTTTTTTATCAATGCTTTTTATCTTTTATCTCTCGCAGTTTACCAGCTTCCACAATCTGCGAGTAGTGGGTTTCACTTGAGGATTGCAAGCTCGAGGTGAAGAGAGCCTTACAATTACAACACTGACACGCAAACAGCAAGTCGGCTTCTGCTCACCATATCGAGCGTTAGGTGAAGTGCGCTTTAATGTGGCGATTGTTACGTAAAAATAATAACAGCCTCGCGCTTGCGTTTCTTCACACGTTGCGAGATTGGGGGGTTGGCCAATAGCAAAAGGCGCTAGCACAATATCACGCCCAATGGCTACAGCAGGCCTCTAGTAAAGGAGGTTTCACATGACGCTTCCAAGCGTGCGGTGAAGCCTACTTGCAGAATGGCCATACAAACCAAAAGAATCGTTTTTCCTTTTGTCTGGAAAGGACAAACACCAAAAAGTGCACACTGTCTTCAAGATTATAACGCGGCTGCGCCTATTAATGTCGTAACAAAACTAACCATGCTAGGAAAGTGATGAAATCTGCATGCCTGTGGTGCCAGTTCATCGAGAGAGAAGCTGACCAAACTGTTAGCGTGATCCATAACTGAACTCACAAACAGCCTTTTGCGCTCTTTTTACTTTCATTACGAATAGAGTCCTTCATCGTAGGAGACCCAGCATATCTTTTTCCGAACGTTCCTCCCATTACCGCCCCATCCACGGTGTTTCCTTATCGTTATCGACCTGCACCGGACAAAACGACAAATGCTCCCCGTAAACAATCATGCTCAACGTTCTTTCGCCATTAGCGGTGTTAGACTACACCGTTTATGTTTACTGCCTCGGATGTAACATTACTCCGATTGGAAGAAAAGCCAGCAACGGAGTCCGTTCGTAAATCAGGGGGAGCCGTAAATGCTTCCGACTTGTAACGAAACCGAAAGGACTACGCGTCCGTAATAAAAGTGGCGCGTATTACTTTTACTAGAGCGCTTACACGTACGGATTACGATTGCACGTGCGCGGGATACTCCTTGCGCGGTTTATGGCATCGCTGGAAAGCAAAACTCCGCTTTGTAAAACCCCACTGCGGTGCTGCAAAAACGTGACACGGATATTTGAGAGTGCTCCCGGGACAAGAAAAAAAAGAGAGAGAGAGAAAAAAAAACCAGGAGCTGAAAGTGACAAATGAACGGTTAATTTCCCAGCCGCCGCAGTTAAGCTGGGCAATTTGCCATGATTTCACGCGGACATAATTTTTCGCATAACATGCCGAGCTATGCAGATGGAGCTTCTCCAAGCAACGCGGTTACCCAAGCTCCTTGCAGACATTAGGGCGACAGTCAAAACCAAAACAAAGGCTATACAATTTTCGTCACACCACTTTATTGTGAAGCTCGGAGTGGAGCGATGTTGTATACTATAAAGCGGTCCAGCCGTGAAGTCATCGAAGCCGCCGATTGGAGTCAAAACTTGCTTTTTACGTTTTATTATATCTGAAAACAGTCCTCGATCTCCTTTATCTCGGTTGTGACGTTCACCAAAGTGCAATGGCTCATGTTGACGTAACCGTGGAACCGGTTTTGCGTTATTTTTTCCCGTTTACCTCCAAAACTAAGACGCCCCTCTGAAGAAAATTTTGCATTTGAAACATGTGTAACTTATAGCGGGAAAAGGGTTAAAAACTGGGCGGATTTTAAAATCGGTAAAATCCGCATGTGCCGAGGGTGTAAAGTGCTAAACACTAACTAAACGGAGAGCTAAACATACAGCACTGACTGACGAACCAATAAATTTTATTGTGCGCAAGTTCCGCTTATATACTGTTGAAGTCCCGCCTTCTTCTCAAATAAGTTGGCCTCAGTCTTGGGTAAGTTACTTCTAGAAAGTAACTGAGTTGCAGTTATAGTTACTTTCTTGGCTAAGTAACTAAGTTACAGTTATAGTTACTTTCTTGGTCAAGTAACTAGTTAGAGTTACAGTGACTGTGAGAAAGTAACTTAGTTACATTACAGTTACTTTTTATAAAAATGACCATGAGAGGGTGATAGTACAATCGTTAAAAACATACATTTGTTTACATTTACTTAAGTGCGATAAAAGTATTATTGCACTTAACCAGAAGCTGTATAAGTCAATATGTGGCTCTCCCACAGGGAAAAATACGTACGTAAAAAAGATAGAACATTTATACGAGTAACTAGTTACATTTTGCAGTTACATTCACAGAAATAGTAACTAGTTACAGTTAAAAGCTACTTTTCTGGAAATGTAAGTAGTTACTGTAACTAGTTAACCCCAAAAGTAACTAGTTACAGTTACAAGTTAAAAGTAACTTAGTTACTACCCAAGACTGGTTGGCCTCTCCCCAGCCGATCTTTTTGTCCCCGTTTCTTATCTCCCTCTGTTGCTTTTCCTCCTATCCGTTCCGTAGCACCAGTTTTTTCCTTGAACTTCTAGAAACACTTCAACCTGATCTGATAACTGAATTTTATGGCATACTTATGCACTACGGAAGCTGCTACGGATAGGAGGGAAAGCAACGGGGGGAGATAAGGGGGGACAAAAAAGATGAGCTGAGGGAGAGGCCACCGTCTTTTAGAAGAAGGCCGGACTTCAACAGGATATCATATAAGCGGTACTTGTGCACAATAAATTTTTTTGTTTCGTCAGCCGGTGTTGTGTCCCCCGGTCGGTGTAGCTCCCCGGCATTGAGGGATTTTAGCGATTTTAAAATATTACGGCGGAATACAAGTCTAATCTGAAGGTCAGTGGACCGTTCCAAACTGCCGAGAGTTGTAAAGAAAATCACTCGATTGTCTGTACCCGGCTAATTTGAAACATATGCGACGAGACTTATGGCGCAAAAATGTGTGAATCGTCAAACGTAGGAGGGAGTAGCAGACGACTGAGTTTGTTGGGAACCAAATACGAGTGGTAAACATAAAGCTTGCCTAAAGGTCGTGGTGCCGAGCGTTCGTGAAAGCTACCGTGAAACACTACCATTGACCGTTACATATATTGTTGAAAGCGCGTTAAAATTTTATCGTCAAATTCTCGCGTTAAAACATAGCAGACACAGAAACTTCGCGCTGAGAAGTAGGTATACCACGAACATCCCTATATCGACAAGCAGATCGCGGGGCAATAAAACGCCATCCAAGCAACCCCCGATACTACGCAACATGGAGCTGTCGTCTGCTACCGCGAGGCGCCCCCAAACACAACCACCTTTATCTTCTTCCTCACTTCATTCCTCCTACACTGATCTCCGAGGTGATAACCCCGATAGATAACCTCCGGCAGAAAACCCAGACACGCCATTTCAGCGCTGACCAACAGATCCGGTATCATCATCCATTCCCGTTTGCTCCGCCTAACGACACCCGAATCTCAGCAAAGAGACACCGAACCCTCATTAAACATCAATCACCGCGGGAGAACAAGTTCGTCTGAGAGATAACCGTTGCCATCCTTGCGTCACGGGTGCTCTATTTACCGAGTCGTCACGGAGCATTATGGCAGCCACGCGTATAGCGTTCATCGTCTTTCAGTCGTTGCTTGGAGCTCTCGCTGCATCCGAGGATATCGTATTGATAACAACGTGCTTTGTGGTGTGCGCTTTTTCTTTTTTTTTTTTAGCAGAATTCGAATTCCACCTTTTTATTGTTCTTTGTTTTACGGGCTATAATGATTGATCCTACGTACTAGTGACAACTTCCGTGCAGCTACTCGAATGAAGTATTTGCATACTGATCAATCTAAATGGAGGACTGTTCGTCGCTACCGGGTCATTCGTCGCGGACCTTCTAAGAGTTTTTTTTTTCTTAATTCCATGTTGGCACAGCGAAGCAACTGTGGCTACGAGCGGTGGACACGTTTACAGAGGACATCAGGAAGGAGAGAGGGTGTTTGTATGCGTCCAGCACTCTAAAAACAGAGCTTCACCGCATAGCACGCTCCTGGCGAGCCATCAATCCGAGTGACATCTTATGGCCTTCGTCGCCGAACCGAACCGAGTCTCTTTCTTTTCTCTTCTTTTTTTTTTCTTTTTTTATTTACTTTTCTTTTCTTTTTCTTTCTTGTTTACATTTTTTTCTTTTTCTTTTTTTGTTTAGGGAATAGCAAGCCGGCGTGCTGCATGCCTGACCCTTCCCCTTTCTTGTTTCTTTTCTGCCAATAAATCCCCCCCCCCCCCCCTTCGTCGCTCGTGCTCAGGAGTGTGCTATGCGGTGAAGCTCTGCTTTTAGAGTGTGGGACGACTTGAGGAGAACTGTATACCGAAAACCGTCTGCAATGTTTTCGGAAAAACCCAAGTGAAGCTCGTGATGGGACACTATTGGGTTTCCATCCCCATACCTTCTATCAATCTTCCAGCCTTCAGAATCAACCTGGAAGTACCACAAACGAGGAGTTGCTCCATCCAATGGGCCACACGGCTGGGCAATATTCATGAATTTCGAATTACTGAGGAAATGAGGCGATAGATTAAGCAAAACTGCGCACTGTCATCGCTTCCCGTCTTCTGTCATTTACAATCCAAGCAGACGACACACTAAGCAATCCGTTTTCTCTTTCCTTCTTAGAACATGAACACTTCAACACGTCCACGTACAAATAAAGGCCATTTGCTTCACGATAGGGGACGCAAAAAGGATGATACGAGAACTGAGACAACGAATGTGCAACTCTTCTTTGCTGACAGAATCTACTCGATCTTCGCTGTTGTACAGGATCGACCCCGACATACGCTTCCAGGTACCTCCGTCGTATCCTCGACAAGCAGCGTGTCTCTCGCACGTAGGCTCCGGTTGAATGTCCCGTACAGCGGTCGGTTGCTCTACAAACTGGCCAAGTCACCAACTGCAGTGAGTGCGATGTTGTCGAGGACACAGAGCACACACATCCTCCTCAGGTGCTCCAAGTACGCCGACAGACAGCTAGTCGCAGCCATCCAATCATCAAGCGGCTGCGCGCATTGAAAGCGCTCCTACGTTTCCTTGAAGAAACGCGTCTGATTGACATTTTGTGACACTTTCTGGTCCCTCGTTTGTGACAAATGTTCCCACTAGTATGGGATGTTTCTCTCCCGCCACCCCTCCAACTATTGGGTTTTCTCCCCCTTTTTTTTCCAACTAACTGCGGCTAAGTGGTCTGGCCTTTCGTAAACGAGTGGAATAAATATTCTATTCAAGTGCTCTAGGGTAGCCAGTCTGACTTTGTCGTGACTTAAATCTCCTCTTTTTTTCTTCTTCTTCTATCACATCACATCACATCACATCACATCTTAGAACATGAATTTACAAAGCTAGCGAGCTACGAGCGACGTAAGCCATAGCAGTAGGCAAGTACTATATAACCACCTTCATACTGAACACATCCGCCTTCCATGAGGCATCTTTAAAAATGCATGTCCTTCACAGCATTACGTCGTCTGCGACCGCAAAGCGAAGCATCTGCTCCGTGTCCGCTTTCTTTCTTTACTCTATAACCGTTGCAGCAATTAGGGTGCTACTTGTCATTTACGGTCCCCTAGAAAATGCACTATCATTACGATAGTCCCTGACAACGGTATCACAGCGGCAGCAAGGAGTTGTGTGAGCAAGTGTGGCTCGAAAATGAGGGTCATTTACATACTCGGATAAAATAATTAGCGTCCTTCGTGGAAAAGTCGCGATTAAAAAGGACACGCGGAAGACGTCGGGTCGAGTTAAGGACCGGAATAGGGCAGGAAAAGTTTAGGAACGCTTTTGCACGTTAATATTAACGGCTGCGCGTAAAACCAGGCGAGAAGTAATTGTGCGTCGGAATTTGTCTCTCTGAATGATAGGAGAATGCATTTTTGATGCGACGGGAAGGACAACACTGGAGAAAGAATCGTAACAGCCAATAAAGGAGCGGCTAAAAGTTTCCAAAGGGACAATGACAAAAAATATGGCGTGATCTTCGCTTTTAAGTCCTCCATCAGCGTTGCCATCGCAGGTCTCATGGTGGACAATAGGCACCGGAAAACATAAGCCAATAATTGCTACCGTTTACATCTCTCAACGGTTTTTGTCTCCGGTAACGCTCCCGCTGGACATCGCTTTCTTTCGTATTTTCTTTTTCGCGCCCTCAGTCCTCTCTAATAAGAATTTGTATTTCCTCCTCACCACCTTCTTTGTCCACTTTCTCTGACGTACATTAGTATAAATATCTTTACCAAGTGTTCAATGCATCGCACCTGATGAAGGACGAACTCCGTCCGGAAAGCTCGTTTTTCAGTAAAATAAATGTTTCAATCTCTTTAAATACTTATTTTATTCACTCGCGAGTGCTAAACTTCTCCCATTTTCTGCTGGTTAGTTTTTTTATACCGACATAGGTGGCTATCGTGTCCCGCTATTGCCTCCACAAGTGCGGGTACTTTGGTATAAACTGGCATGGTACTAATTGATAGACATGGTGCGACTGATTGTTTTAAAACCGAAGTAAGTAGTTGCGTAACCAGGGTCGGATACGCATGCGGCACATGTACGGACATAAACGTGTATACATCCGCGATATACTTACACGGATCAGAATAGGATTGATTCGATTCTCAGAAAAATTAAATGGAGATTTTGGCTTCACTAGTGTGAGACCCGCAATTCCACATCACTCGCACCAGTTACTTTGGTGGAAAACTCCTGGAATGATGATAACAATGAACATGATTAGTGGTGGTGGTGATTCAGAGAGAAAACAATTGCAAACGCGCACTGAGTTGTCACGGCACTGAGTTGCACGCGCACTGAGTTGTCACGGAACACGCAAGCACGCGAACAGTCGAACCGTAAAACCCACAACACACTCATAGGCTCAAAACTTGTTGTCTGCGTCAATGTCCCGGAAAAATTTCACTACGGCGGGGAACGCCCGGTGTCTGACACTTGCGGTGCCAGGGCTTAAGTACTTGTTAAATATTTGTGATGACGACGAAGCAGTCATCATCTCGTGACCCCATATCCTTCTGTTACTCAGCCATTAAACATAGTCACTCCTACCCGCTGTCCTGTTTTCCACAGTACTTTTGTAACACTGAGCGGGCGGCCGACCACTGCTGCCAGCTACGACTCTAGAAGGCGACGAGCTTCGATGTACTATACCGGTAGGGAGTGACTTTTTCTGGTTAAACCAGATTCCGCCCAGTTATTCCCCCCCGAACTGACCTCCGACCATTTCGGGTTAAACCCGATTTCTCCCCGAATTCCAGTGACTATGAAATCCTCGAGTGACGTTTCGACTGAAGACGAACAAAGGTCGCCACGTGTAACACATGTAAGAATTGGGGGGGGGGGGGGATATGTAAGAATGGGTCACTTACGTTCCCAGCAATACACCCATGTGTGTCAACACTGTCTACGCCTTCGGGGATTACCGCTTGCAGATCATTATCCCACACACACAAAAAAAACCAGCCAATGTTACCCTTACGTAGTCAAAGGCGATGCAGGAAAACTCTCTAGTGTTAGTAAACCGTTGATAACGTGACTTCCGAAGTACCGTGCCTACCGCACCTAATAAACTGATAAGATGTTATGCACACTGCCATCCGGTAGGTACGCTTCACGGTGACGTTATCAACGGTCTATTAACACTAGAGAGTTTTAGTGCATTGTACGCTATCGCCTTTGCGTACGTAAGGGGTAGCCTGGTGGCTGTGCGCAATGCGCGAAGCGATCTTTATGTTTTGCGCATGCGCAGAAGCACCAGCGCAAAGGCGATAGCGTACGACTCACTAAAACTCACTACTCTCTATTTATTCCTACGCACACATCGAGAAGATCGTTCCACCCCCGTCAGCTGACCGTATTGTAATTACCAGTGATGGCCAGTAGTTAACTACATGTAGTTAAGCTACCTGATTGTAGTTAAAAGTAGTTATTAACTACTTGCAGAAATGTAGTGTGCAACTACTATTTCGAGTAGTTAACTACAATGTTACTGCAGGCGCCAACTACTTCCGATTTTGCCGCAAGCTTTACGGCACGATTGTGCTTCAGACTTTTACCTTGAGAGCTACTTGTTTGATGAGAACGGAGGTGCAGAGCAATTGTGCCGTGCATGTGTACTAAATATCTTCACTTTTATCGCTGCTTGTGATTCATATTTTGGTGTCCAAGAACACTATAGAATGGGATTGGTGTTGACGAACAACGTTAAGTAGTTAGAGATGTAGTTCAAGTACATTGCAATAGTTAAAGAAGTAGTTTTAACTACCTCCCCTGAAAAGTAGTTGAACTACTAGTTAAACTACTCCATCACGAAGTAGTTAGTAGGTATAGTTAAACTACTGTAGGACTAGTTAGTGGCCATCACTGGTAATTACGCCTGGTCACATTAGCTACTACGGTATCAACTGTACCGATACCCATTCATAGAATGCTTCCATCTCCCGTTTTCTGAAACCTACAAATCGCGTGCCGAGGTCGATTTCACGACCATCCAAACTCTTCCTGAATGTTCACCGCATCAAAGCCGAGTATCGTGCAGCATAAAAAAAAAAAGAAAAAAAAAACCAAGACGGGATGCTAAGGAAACCGATAAGGAAAACGGGAGAAACGAAACCCCCTTTGATGCTCCCCCTCCCCACACATTCCTTTCACCAGGAGGAAAACACAAGCTCTTTCCCTTTCCCTGAATGGGAAAAGCGGCCACGCCTCCCGCCAAAACTTGCCCCATCAGCGCCACCTGGCGTGGCTCCCAGGCGGTGGTGTCAGCGCCACGTGCGGCTGTCCGTTCGTTCGAAGGTGATCGCTCTTCCCAACACTGCTTCTGAACGCGTTCTTCTTTTAGTGTTCTCTCACTCCTTTGCTTTCAACCGCGCACTCTTTTTTTCTTAGCAGAGAGGACAGTACGTCAAAGGACAGTAATAAATTACGAAGCATCGCGCCGGTAATGGATCCGCGAGATATGTGGGTAACGCTATCAAGGGCGACATATAAACGTAAACTCTTATATTCTCCGAGGGCTCGTAGGCACGCAAATATGGAACATTTGTGTGCCACCCGAAAGTTTTCCGAAGACCTCTGTCTGAGAACCATTTGTCAGCATGGTGTTTCGAACAAAACAAGACCTTCAGACGTGTTCATAAATCGTCGGCTTTGTCGGTTTCATTGTTTTTTTGTTTTTCAGACAAGGGTTCCTAGCCATTCCTGATTGAGCCAGTGCGACGTACAACGATACCTACGTACAGAAAGAAAATAAATACGAAGCACAATCATATTACACGATTCGGCACCTATTATTTTCCTATCAGTATTATTTCGGCGTCTCTCCCTTCTCTTAATTTTTTCGCCAACTTGAACGATTCTGCACCGTCATATGCTCGATTAGGAGTTATACTCGTATTTTTAGTAGTTTCTTATTTCACAACGAAACAACGTGACTATAACCACTGCGCAGAATGAAGAACGTAAGGCAGTGGTTTTAACGTGTGGCATGAGGCTGAGTTGAGCACATTAATTTCTCGTCTTGTTGGATCAAATAGCGTAGACAATAGAAATCGTGAAGCAGTGTTCGTTACTCAGGCTAGAAAAATATAATGGTGTCGCAGTCTTTCCAAAAATTCCATCAAAAACAGCTAAGCTGTATCGTTTGTTGCTGCTTCAGGACGCAGCGAGGAGCCGTCAGTCCAGGTAACCCCGGTCCTTCCCAGGTCAGGTTTAGGCCAGGTTCGGTCCAATACCTGGGAAGGGAAATTCCCGTGTCACTAGAGCGCCTAGCTCTAAGGTGTTGTCCATGCAGCCCCTCGACTATACCGTCGTCAATTGTAGCTTGTTGCCATTCATAATGCCCTTCATGGACATCATTCACCGTCGTATCGTGCGACGTTGAGTGAAGGATATTGATGCCATGGATTATGACGGCGATTCGATGCTGAAGGCGTATATATAGTTAGGATAGGTCCTGGAAGGGGAGGTAGCCATCGTGATTCTCTGCATAAAAAATGGATGGAATCGTTCAGATAGCACAGTCGGTGATAGGATTCCAACCACGGAAGGGTAACGGTAACGGACACACATATCACGGTCCTCCATTACCGGAAACAGAAACGGAAATCTAAATTATCGTCCGGTATTGAATTCGGGTAATGGTTTTTCCTGTTGTGCGATGACATTTGAGTGACGATTCATTTTATTTTGCTGTTTCGATAACTCCGTTTCCTGTAATGCTTTAATACCTCGTCTCAGTCCTCATAACTCCATGACATCAACATCTGACCATACTCCCCCATAGCACGAGGACGACAGCCTACGATTTTCAGTTCTTTGTTTTTACTTTTTTTTTTTTTTTCATTTCACCGTTGCTATGGCAGAATTATTTACTGGGAGCGCCCGCTTATGAATGCGACATTGGATGAAGGTTACACCAATCTTGAGTTCCTGGACTTAGAGTGACTGGAGACATGTTCCTACATTAGAAAAAAAAAATCTTGCAAGATGTGCGCATCCCAACGACGTAAAATTACTCGTGTAGTGTGTACGCGTGACACCGAAGCAGCACTTGGGCAAAACGGGGTGCTGACAGAGCCGGACTGGCTGTCCTCCCGCCAGCTCTGTAACAGTCTTTCCGTTACCGGAAACAGTAACGGAAACGTAACGGAAACGAAATTGAAAGGCTGTTATCAGAAACGGATAACGGAAATGAAAATATAGCAGTAACGAAAATGGAAATGGTAACGAAAATACGCCCGTTACCCATCCCTGATTCCAACTCAGCACATTCGTGTCTTTTGCGTTACTTTCAAACTCAAGCAGCGGATGCCACTTGACCGCTGCCCGGTACAAATGTCTAGTCAAGCAGTAGGTCCAGCTTTGAATGGCATTCGAGTTGTTCCGTAGTTCTATTATCGCAACAATGAACTCTACCCCAACAAACATAGGAATAATCGGTGTCCTTTTCACGGAATGGCAGTGTCTCTCAGTGTCGCCACCTGGTAACGGATATCATCTCCCCTCCACGAGTGGCACATTAAGTGTACCCATATCTCTTCCCTAATCTTCTCCACATATCCCCCAACGACCTCCGTTAGCGAGACACTCTCATTCACAACTCCTCCATAACCTCTATACGCCATCCTTCCTACTAACGTCGATCGATAGCCCATGAACCAAAACAGCCATAAACATTCCGAAACCGAAACCGACATTCCGAGCGCAGAATTCCAGGTATGAACTTCCCCCACCTATATTATGCGAAGCGTTCAATTAAATGCAGGATGATGAAGCTAACCCGGGTTTCGTTTCTAAATCCGTACGACATTTTGTCGTTTTCGGAGGATTTTGCTTCGACGATGTCTAAACAAAAAAAAAAAAAAAGAGAGAGAGAGAGAGAAAGAGAGAGAGAGAGAGAAAAAACAGGTTGATGGAGTCATATGAAAAAAATAAATAAATAAAAAAGAAAATAGAGAGAGAGGGAGGGTTCGATAACGTTCTAACTGAAGTTTATGGAGCAGTAGTTTCGCAACCTCGATGTCACTGTCACACTGAAATATGACAGAAGTCGAAAAAGCCAGACAGCGGAATCGCAGCGTCAGACACCGGCGGGGAGTTCTCCGCCGGAGCGAACTTTTTCCGGGACATCGATGCTATACTGGAGTTTGTTCTATTTCTGCTAAGTCGCACACCCAAAAGCGATATGCTATCGACCGGGAGACGCATGTAATACACATTTTGCATTCGCGTTATTCGGGGAAATCAGGCTGCAATTACTTTACCAGATACTCACTCGAAGTTTTCTCCGTTTTAGGGTTGTTCGACTGATCCTCTTATTGCGTACGGAGGTTCAATTATTGAAGGTGCGCGGATGAAAGACCTACTTCTAACTTTCTTGTACCACAGCAGAGCCACCATCATCGGCGCGATTGCTCGTGTTATTTATTGTAGAATACGCCGAAAACTTTAGGGATGGGTATTTCTCTATACTCTTTTAAAACGAAAGTATGGTACTAGAAGGGACAAATGATTAGTTATATTCACTTTTCTATACTGTTCTCTAATTTCTTATAAACGTGGAGCGACCCCAAGGGGCGGTTTCCAGCTAACTCGATTTCCGCGCTCGTGTTCGAGAAAACGTCACGCTGTGTAGGCAGAAAGAAAGCCTTTTGGAAAACGCTCGCTAAGCCCATATTTAGATACAATTCCGAGACTGCCACCGTGACTTATGTAGTAAAAGGAATACGTGGACGACGAAAGAATACATTGGAGTCGACGTTATTCCGAATGGTAAGAAGAAAGACGATCACGTATATATTCTCTTCCGCATTCTGTTCTCCCATAGGGATTGGAACTGGTTTCTCCCGTTCTGGAGCTGCAATTTCACGCACGAGATTCCACGACCTGAGATTGAATATTACGGTACCGTTGCGCAAAGAACGAGCGAATACGTAAAGGGAGAGATTATTGATTTTGTGTTTAGTGCCGGTCATATTGCAGATTAAACTGGATGCGCTTTTGCAGAAGAACGTTCAGAGTGCAAAATTTAAGTAAGACCATTTAAGCTTAAGTATAAGAAGGTCCCACTACATAATCAGTACTTATTTGTTGTTGTTGTTGTTGTTAAGTAAGAAGGAAGGTTAGTTTCAATAACCTCTCTCACTTTCTTCCGGGTCAGAAATAATTAAGCATATTACATGCGGTACAGTAAATAAATAGTGCCTCGGTCTCAAGGTAAATCTGAGTCTTAGAGTTTTATTCGTAATATTTACAACAAAAAATAATATTTTTAAAATAATAATCTATTTTCATATATATTTATTTAATATTATTATTATTATTATATTAATATTATAAGCAGCTCTGGTTACAGATATGGACATGAACTAGTGAACAAGGAAGAAGTCTACAAAATCGGTAAGACGCAGTATTGTCAGGCTGCTAAGTCTTCCAACATGAAACATTTGGTTGAACATATTTGATCGTGGTGAAAATGAAGCTCTTAATAACCAAGTTATAAATGCAAGATTAACCGACATTATTAACTTTTTACTTCGGGAGAGCTTCAGATCGCTCCACAGAAGCAGCACCTCAGAACATAAGACAGCCCGGATTCCTACTGGAATCGAACCGAACACTTTCAAAAGGATGCGTCCTGTAACCTCGAGCTTACGACAGACTAATTAATTAGAGAAATGAAACGCGGTCGCATCACGTTTTTGCATTCGTTTCACACAAGAAAGCCAGCTTCGTGGGGCCGTGTTTTTAAGGTAACCAAGTCAGTTTCGATTTCGATTTGCACCGTTCCACCCAATCTCTTCAGATATGTCGCATATGCGTAACACAAGGAAGCCAGCTTCGCAGGTGGATATACGTTGCACCGTGACCACTTCGGATTAATCCTGTACTATTCTTTAAAGAAGCTTCTGGAACTTTTGGTTCCAGATATCGATCAGTACGGAATGACTCGAACCAAAACCGAATGGTTCAACCGAATCAACGAGCGGCACACGATTAAATTTGAAGAAGCGAATATTTCGTACGATTCTCCCCGAGGTCCGACAGATGTCCCCACGTGTCACACGAGTCTCGCGCTCCCTCGCGGAGCAATCGGGAGGTCTTGAAAACCCTTCATCTCCGGAAGGTGGAGCCACTTCCCCTCCGATCATGTTTAATTCATTCTCTCGCAGAAACCTCGTTAGTGACACCAGTGCATTGAGCCGTTTGCGTCAACGCATTGTTTATCGTTTTAGTGCTTTTCCTTTAGCCTACGTTATAGAAACATATTCGGATAAGTGCCGGTTTCCCTCCGCTATCTCCCGCATGAATTAACTTCGGTTTGAATCGGGCTAAACTCGACTTTTCTCCCGACTACTCTCAGCTTTCCAACTCTAGCGAACCAAAAAAGACCCCGAACAACCAGCGGCATCTTGTGTAAAATACGTGCAACCCGTACGTTTTCACCAACTCCGACTATCGCTGTGCAACAGTATAACGTACAAAATTGAACCTGTAAGCAAAACAAGCATGTTTCTTGTTCGTTTCTTTGATGAGAACGCGTTTTACTGATAGGAATGATGAAGATTTAGTTGAGTTGTATGTTGGCGATACTGTAAATTAGCAACGCTGGGTTCCGCGTGACCTGATGTTGTCTGACTTGACTTTAGTGGCGATAACGATGGACCACGTTATTTTGCAAAGCCTTTTCGTACCTACCAGAAAACAGACGTCGCAAAAATATGCCGTAGGTGTCGCCCTGTGCACGTAGAAAACGAAAGCGTGGTGGGCCAACTTCTAGATATGGCTTACTACTCCTATATAGTATAGACTAGCCTCCTAACTGCATGTACTGCGCAGCGACGCCTGTCGGCCAAAAAGTAATCGGAGCATCGGAGAACAAAAGAAAAGACCGGACCAAAATTAACGAAGACAGCGTTGTGGCAAATATGGCCTAAACTTTCGACTTAATAATGTTGCAAGTCAGAGGCCGGGCGAAATTAAATTATAAAGTCTAATTAATGCAGCTCCTCGAGCCAGTCATCGATATGGACCATTACTCAAGGAACCTCGATAAATGGGAAACGGTCTTATTAAAGCGGCCTTGGGAGTAAAGAAAGCCTCGTTCTTTTTGCGCGTCGTTTTTTTTCTCTATCTTCCGTGGGTCACCCCTTTAGTTGGTGCGGTTTCCCTCTTCTTTCTGTGTGAGGGAGAGATAATTGGCAATACGCATATTTGGGAGGAATTGGAGAGTATCCCAGTATGCGTATGCGAGTACCGAGTATACGTTGCTTGCAAGACGAAGTTCCCATTCCCATTGGGGTGGGGTGCTTGCGAAGAAGTCTTCATTTTTTTGCTCGAGCTCCTCCATTTGTAAATACAAATTTACAAAGATAGATTTGTAGATTTACAAATTCGTTTTTTTTTTCCTTTTTCAGATAATACTTACTTTACTTACAAATTACAGTCTGCCATTAACGAAGGCCACGGTGTACTGTCAACAACAAGTTTACGAACTTAACTTTTTCTTTTTTTCAGCCGGACTCCCGCGACAATTCCCGAGACCCCTCCGACTCGAAGGACAATGACCTCACACCCAGACTTGACACCACAGAATCCTGGGGCATGACGTACTGACAGTCGCCAGGTGGCGGGATCCCACGATCGTGACGTCATTTTAGTATTGCGTAAAGGCACCAATAAATCCCACGTATCTTCTTAGTCCTGACGAAGGTGGAGCATCCGCCGCAGCGTAGACAATACTGTTCTCCCCTTACGCTTTTTAAATAATCAGATTAGATCGTAATAAAAAAAACCTCTTAATTAATATTCCTACTTTTGTTGTCCGCGTGTCATTTATTTTGCGTTACGAAGGTTGTTCGTTAAGTTGCGAAGGTTGCGTTAAGTTGCAATGTTCGTCTTAAAAAAGTGTAAGCGTTTCTTCTCACAGAGGGTGTTGCTCTACTTGAAACATGAACGCGAACCGCAGAAGAGACGGACATTCAACTGTCCATCTCGTTTGCGGCATCAATATGTTCCTTCTTTTTAGCTCCGCGTTAGCGCCGCGAAGCAACTGTGGCCATGCGCGGTGTACAGATGGATAGCAGCAAGGCGAGGGAGACACGAGATTAGTACGCGTCCTACGCTGACTTTAGAGGACACTCAAATTCGTACGGAAAGCCTGTAAGAAAACCCGGGGAAACATGAGAGAGCGCATCCTGTCAGTCTTCAGTGAGACCTCGAACCAACGAGCGGGTACTGCATCCACTCGGTCACGCAGGTAATCATCGGTGCAACATTACATGGTCTGTCAATGATCGGGTCGTCGTAGGATCCGTTTATGCAGAGCGGAAACTCGAAACAATCATTATACGAATGAAAGGCTCAGGACGTGATGCATCATCATCGGTGTGAGTGACGATACATAATTCGTGGTTTTTAAGCCGCGAGACAACTATAGGGACATAAGCGACGCCACAATGTTAGGCGTTTCACGTGTATAGCTCCAAAACCATCTCTTCACTTTTCGGCATGACATTCCTGGCAGATGTGGAAATAATTCCCTTCCTTCCTTACCGAACGCCTTTCTTTTCCTTTCTCCATCTTTCCAGGCCCGCGCCTTGTCACGGTTGCTTAGTGGTGCTAACTATAAAAGAAAACAGAATGCCCGACTCGAAAACGTTAACGCAAGAGGGCGCGCTGAAAAAGTTCTCGGTGCGACGCACTACGAGCGTGATCTCGTCATTGTTAGACGCAAAGAGCGAGACGAAGAAGGGAACAAATTGTTGGTTTGTAACGTCAAGCGGTTCCTTTTACAGCGGTAGCTGTTAACGGGAAGGTCTCGGGAAATCGCCGTGGCTGTATCACAAAACCCTGCGCTTCTTCCTCCCTTCCTCCATCCTCCTTTCTTTCTCCCTTTCTCTTTTTATTCGATAAACATGTTACCCCCTTCCGCTTCTTCACGCTTCTTCTTCTCTGTCTTCTTCTTCTGACTGTTGGCGTGTCCGTTTCAGTGATACAAAACGAGTTAAAATAATCTAAAGCTGATAAAAGCCGTTTTTACATACTCACATATGGGTACGTTGTCCCGGAAAGTGTTCCGATTTTATAGCGTTTCCGGTCCCGCTTTTGTCCCGATTTTAGTGATACTTTTGTCCCGCAAATATCCCAGCTAACACCCACGCCAGGTCCCAACTGATTACGTGGTACTAGAAACAGTAATCAAGCGCAACCATCCAGGCTTCGAGTGATATGGTAATCTGATATGAAGATCACAACTCACTTCACAGATCACGAGGCAGTACTCGTCACTCTAAAGTAGTTGCGCATATATCAGCAATAAAAGTGTCAACATCCACACACAACAGCTACCGCTGAAATTCGCGTTCCACACAATCGTAGCTGTTCCGTAATTGTTTGCTCGAGCTATCAACAGAGCCACGTCTACTACAAGCGTGAAATTTTCAAAAGCTGAATTTCGGGCTGTCGTTTTCCTGCAGCGGAGTGTAGTGTACAGGTGTGAGGTGAGCGGAGACGAACGAAGAGCGACTGGAAGGACCAATGAAACGCGACGCGCACGTCGCAATAAAGCGAACAGTGCAACGTGCGTACTACAAGCAAGTTTAAGCTTCTATATGTACTACAATGACCAGTGGAATTCGCCATGAGCGATCGTTCGCACCGGTTTCTTATCAGCCGAGGTGGAGCAATGTACGAGGAGGAGAGGTTGCGCCGCGAGAGTGAGTGCCCACTCTTCCTCAAACTGACGCGATGCAGATTCAATCAGGCTTCTAAAGTGCTTTAAGAAAAAGCTATCGCATTTAAAAAAGAAAAGGACGTATGAGTGCGTTTTGTAAAGTATGTTTCACCTGGGTACAACTGAGTAACGTAGGCAAAGCACGCTTTACAGGGGCTAGTATCTTCCGTACGAAGTTATTGGGAAAGTCTTATTCAGTCGAAGACAACGGCAAAAATGAGAAATTGAATTTCGATATGAGACAGGGGAAATATAAATTCTTTCTTTCTAGCTTTTGGATATGAGGAGACAAATGTAAGAAAGAAATATGAAGGAACACTATTTCTTTCCCACCCGGAACGCAAAAAAAATCTACTGACTATGCGACGCATACTGTAGAAAAGGCGCAATGCGATAGTGCCTCTATTCCAAGCCTTCAGAAACGGGGAGCGTTCCATACACGTACGTAGAATACTTTATTTCTGTTTGCTGGAGACCTTCTTCGGTGGAGGCAAACGTTTCCTATGTGGGGATCATTTGGGGTAGATATGATTTGCGCGAAATAAGACTGCGAGCGACCAGACAGTTTACGAGAAATTTAACGCCAGCCGGTATAGGCGGTGACTGTCATATACTTCTCGATATCCTGTATATCGACATTCGCGATCAATGATAAAGCGATGACAAGCGATAAGCCGTTATGCGCATTTAGAGTGGTGGTGACAAAAAATGGCGGAGTAGTCCAACGAACGCTACCGCGCGTTGCTTCGGAAGCATTTTTCTGTGTCTTCTAAGGCACTGCGACAACCCCAGCCTTTCGACGATGTCTTCATATTAGTAATAGATTTTTCTACTAGAGTATCCACGAGTACACGTAACGCAAAATATAACTCGTACAAAATATCACCTGTGATCAACCGCAAAATTAAGTTAAAATTTACCAGCACGTTTCTTCTTAACGCCATCATCGTCACCGTACCGAAAACGAAAAGAGACAAAGCGAGTAAACTCCCCCCTTTTTAATGAACTGGTGACATTGCACGAGAACGAGTACGAGAATTCCCCGCCGCAATTAAGGCACGAAATGGAACGAGGACAAAAAATGATAGAAGAAGGTTGATTAGGAAGATGCAATCGACCTGCGCACGTCAAATCCCAAATCTTCCTTGTAGGAAACAAAAACGATCATTAGGTTCCCTTAGATACCCTTTGTCCGTCCCGTGTAATGACATCGACTGAGAAAAAGTCGTTAGAGGTAATACGCCGACTCTGAGCTTTGTAATGAAATGAACTCTTCGTTCGATTGTTTTAAAGGTCACTCATCATTCTTTTCGTTTTCAGCTTAAAGCCTTTGACGATTTTATTTTGCCAGTCACTCAAGTGTGTGTGTGTGTGTTTTCTTTTAAGCGGGTTGCGACACGCATCAATGTGTCCCTTTAAAAGCGTTGTGAAGAGCCCTCAACTCCCTGGCCAAAACCACGTCATCTAACACGGTAGTTGGGGTGGCGGCGTTGTTACTAAGCCTGCCTGATATGACTCCAAGGGGTGAACTGTACGTCCGGGGTCGACTTGGTAGGAAACGAACATTTGCCCTATAGACGAAACTTTTCCCTAAAACCACACTGTAAGAAAATATTCCGTTTCAAAACTGGACCGAATGCTGCTATCCGTTGATGCCAGCCAAGTCCTCGTAGTCTTCCGTTACGGCTCTGATGGTAGACGGTGAATGTACAGGAATGCACCCGTAACTGAGAAAAACGGTGTTGAGTCTGTTGTGAACTGCCAACGGCTACAACTCAGTAAATAGTACATCATCACGGCTGAAGTGCCGTTTGGGCAAGGTACTGCTATATATCAGTAAGTATAGGAAACTATACTCGTGATGTGCCTCTTCATTACGGCAGCAATTCACTAATTATAATGCCGGGGCCCTGTGCAGTAATGAAACGATGATTCCGCTTTAAAACAGGGATAAATGCTGTCGACCATGATGCTAGCTGGTTTCCTGTTGTTTTCCTTTACAGTCCTTATGATCAATGCGAGATGTCCAGAGATTTTGTTTCATTGTTAATTGTTCAATTTTCATGTTTTGTGTGTCCAGAGAGGATAGCTTTTCAATAATAACCTTTTATTTTGGAAATTACTGAAAAGACTACAAATAACTTGTACATGACTTTGGTGGTGGACCGCCATTTGACCGCCATGTATCACATGAGCTGAAAAGAAAAGAAAGTATTACTGAGCCTCCTTAGTTACAATACTTCCACAACAACTTAAATTATTTGATGAATAAAGAAATGTACTATGCTCGTAGGAAGCATTTACAACTTACATGTTCCCACTTCTTGCTATATTCATCTGCGACCCTCATTGCCTCACGCATTTATGTATGTAGCCCTCTTGATTTTTTTATGCCTGCTGGCTCCCTTCGTTCTCAATGATACCAACCAGGTGCCTAAAATCACAACCAATTAAAAAAATTTCCTTATGAGTATTCAAAATAATTGCATGAGATATTCTTAGTTTCACATGGTGTAATGACCAGGACAATCACTTCATTCCTCTACCAACTATTCCAAATAAGTTTATAAAGAACACGACACGTCCACCACTGCAAGTGGCACAACAAATTTCTGAGCACATAGATAGGATTCTTTTTTTCATCCGTGAAACATGCTTATGAGCATAGTTCAGCATGGCAGAGACACCACCATATGTGAAGCATATGAATGTCTCTGAAAGGTTAGCAGTTGATATGGCCTATGCTATACGTATGTGTTACATCACTTGCTGTATTTACTGCAGTATGTATCGTACTAGCCGAGAAATATGTAGTATAATATAAGGAGGGTTCTTGCAAGACAGGCCTGCAGATAATCTAAGCTAGAGCACCATCTAAACTTCAAACCAGTTTTTTGTTACTCTACTACATCACGTGAGTTTCAAAATGCTATATTTTACCAGTACGTGATATGCTCTCCTACAACATTTCAATGCATGTCACAACATTTTTTTTATATCTGCTGTCCTCTATCCAGGTAAGCCATGCAAACAGCAAATATACCTGTGAATAAATATCAGGAGTGCCTCCCACCTTCAATGGATATGCAGGGACATGACGCTGCCATGTGTGCCACTTCCTGTCGTTGAGAGGGAAGCAAGACATTGGCTCCCCCAAGGGTAATAAATTCGTGAGAGCAGAGGCATTTGTGGGATTGGTGAAGGTGCACTCACACATGTTGACTGATCTAAACAGGAAAGCAAAACAAAAACTGGCACTTAAAGCCCCAAGCAAGAGGGCAAAATGGCATCTGGCGATGTATGCACTATACCTTGTTTCCATAGTAGATTTTTAACAATGAAAATGTCATCGAGGCATTTCTCAGCACCAGCAACCATAGAGCGAAGTGATAACTCATCCATTAAATACACCTAGAAAGAAATAACTGGTGTGACAAAGATTTTTAGAACAACAATGCAATTGAAGCTCATACGAGCGTTATAAACGTTATAACAAAAGTGGCATACCTGTATGTTGCCCTCCTGACAAATTCCATGACCCACAGCAACTCTGATTAGCTCCTCAAGACATGTTACTGACACAAAGCTTTTTGTTTTCTGATCTCTACTCCTGATCTTCAGAAACGTCTAGTAAACAAGAAAGAAAGAGAAAAAGAAGCAGCATTGAGCAAGCTCTGAAAACCACACACATATAGCAACAACTGTAGCATGCACAGGCATGCGATATTCTGAGGGAGACAACAACAGAGTTTATTACTTCATAAGCTGAATATGGATGACTGTCCATTAACTTTGAGGGTAGCACACAACAATATACACTTGTCTCTGAGATTCAAGATGGTATAGCCTGAGGTCTGGTAGAAAGCTCGATGGTGTTACGCGAAAAAGAAAAAGAAAAATTGACATCACCTCAGGGCCAGTTTCCAGAAAGATGTGTACCGGTTTCCCATAGCGCAGGTTGTACTCGTCTCTGGAGACCACAGGATAGTGTCCTGTTGTATGTTGAGTCCCAAGAATAGTGATTGTCGAAGCACACAAGAAGGGACTGTCAACTCACAGTGCACGATGCATCTGTGATGAGGTGATGTTTTCAGTGTGCAATATCTGCTTCTTCACTGTCCACACGGCTGGCTGCAAGAAGCCACAGAACAAAACTTTGAAGACAATACTTTTTGTGTTGAACGTGTTGGCGTTTCGTCAGGATGGCTCATGGAGGAATTGGTTCTAGAGTTCTTGGAAGCAGCATTACGTCCCTCTATGGTACAAGGAACACCACTTGCAAAATCTTCATGTGATAGCAGATGGTCAAAAAGAGCTCGACGAGAAGAAAATTTCTGCAGCAACAAAGTGTACCCGTATATCACCTACCAAGAGAGTGCAAAAAAGGGATCCATTTATAAACAGCCTTCAGCTGTGCGAGCATGAAACCGTTACTGGTGAAAATTTTGACGCCGCTAAGACTAGTGAAAGGTACATTTGTTTGGAAAGACTGTGAAATGTGACCTCTCTGATGAATTGCAAACTGTAGAGGATCGGAATTTTGCAAACACGAGGCCTTCCTATAGTGCAAATGCAACAGATTTCAATGGAAAGTATAACAGGCCATATCGGAATGATATCCACTTTGGATATTGGGACACTTTCAGGTGAACACTCCAGACCAGAGGAATTCCGTTTACTCCAGCTACAAGGGGGGGAAATAGAGTCACACATTTATCAATTTTTTGTGCGAGATCACAGCAAAACACAAATTATTTCAGTAGCCTCCCCCTGCACGACTGAACGTTAGGCAACTCTTTACGTTTCTACACAAAGTGACACACACAAACACTGCTTTCCTGCTGTTGCACACCGTTGCTGAGAGCGTATGCAACGAAACTATTTTTGCAACCATGCTTACAAGTGGTGCTCGTATTTGACTTGGTATAGTGGTGGAACAACGAAACAGGTTTTGAACTCACCTTTGCTTTGCGGGGGTACAGTCGGCCAAAGACCAAACACTAGATGCACTTCCAAACACCTAAAACTTCACGGCGCATCTCATGCGTCTACGAGGAAAGCATTTCGCGGGCTTCCAGTTAGCGGCTCAGGTGACAATGCTGTATTGCTCCGCGCTGCGCACTCACTGACGGCGAGACGCCGGCGTCCTTGAGTCTGCCACATTCATCCGAGCAAAAAGTTAGGCCCGAATATTGCGATATCACTGTTGGATCGTTTAAAAACGGTAAATATGTGCTTCGCTGAAGACATGTATCGTCTTCCATATTTCTGGTAGTATAATCGTGACGTGGTCTGAACAAAATATTTCATTTTGAGCAATATTGCTCTACTCATTCCTGGAAAAGACGACGGGATAGCAACGGTTCATGTGCCGCTACGGAATTGGAGCAGCAATGTAAAAGAGAAGCTCTGGTCCCGTGGGCGGCGTTCCGTAAATTTACGGTCTTTTTTAACAGTGCATGATATTGCCCTCGCTGGGCTGCCACCCGCTGCTTTTCACAGAGAACGCTATGCTTTGCAGACAGATTTGAACGCGGATATACTACACTCCGCACTCCACGTAGTCGAAAACTGCAGAGTTTCAACCCCCTGCCTAACACGGCAGAAACCATGGTTCGTAGCAGCCCAAAACAAAACAACCCCCCTGTTTCCGAGGGTACAGAAACACGGTTCGAGGGCAGGCTAGAAAGGTCTATAGCGTTTGAGGAAAACACGCACACATTGCAGCTGGGATTTGAACCGAGTCTCGGCGGAATTTTCTCTGTTTTTGCGAAAGGCAGGTTATGACTGTGATACAGAATAGATGCATTCTACCGCATTAAAACGCTGCCGCCAAGTCATTAGAGCATGGTTCACAATTAGTGTGTGCGGACGTGGGCGAACGTCGTTTTTAACGTGGCAACAGACGGGGTCGACACCTTCCGCGGCAGAACGCAAGGAGTTCGCCCGAGCTGCAACATACTACAGAAAAAGTATTTCAATTAAGTTACTGAATACCGGGCAAAAAGTAACTGAGTAGGGTACTAAATACCCAATTTTCAAAATTATTTAAGGTACAGTATTAAATATTCTGCAAAGTAACTCCTTACCTTCGAGATATTTTGACGTCACAGTTGGAATTCTCTATCAAAGAAATCCGAAGAGGGTCAAGTTGAAAATGGCATTACTGAAAAGCTTTATTCGCTCGAAGGAGCAACTGCTTTTCAACATTGCTATTCGATAGCCTACCCAGATTGTTTTTTTAACACATTACCCCCAATACTAGAACTGGCGCTCTACAGAAGCGAACGAATGCTGTACAGAAACGACATAATTTACGGTCGGTTTTCTCCTTATCGTGACTTTAAGCTCATAAAGAGATTTTTTTTCTTAAATACATTTTACGTGCCCTCTCGTGTTACGGCTTTCGGCACGGGTCTTCTATCCTGCCTGATAGGGGCGTCAATTGGCTTACCCGCATACCCTTCCGTTCAACATATCGCCTCATGCCAAACCCGACAAAAGAGAATATTTCGCTCCACGTCCGCGTCACGCGCAGAGAAGTATATCTTCGAAGTAACTTTGAAAATGAGTAGAAATTGTTGAAAAAATATTTAAGTTGGATCACTAAACACTGAGCTTTGAAAGTATTTGCGAGATACCAGGTTAGTTAGACGCACGCATCGGGACGCAAGAGGAGAACCAATCGCCACGTTCCGCGCGTGCTTGTTGAGACGCTTCTCCTCTGTGTGAAACGAATTCCAACATGGCCGCTGTATATATGGAGCGCGTGGAGGATGCAAGAAAAAAGATGCAGGATTCATTACATTTGCTTCGAACTGCTGCCAGTTGTCACGTCACACCCAAACGTGGACACAAAGCATTCTACCATTAAGGGTTCGTGGACAACGAGGTGACGAAAGACTCGCATTGGCTGCTCCTTGCGCACGTATGTGAACACTCGAGCGAACCGTTTATGTAGCACGCATACGTACTCAGGCCTCTGCACGCTATGAAACACAGTAGTGCAAACCATCCCTTGCGTAAGAGAGGCAGAAAGCGGTACGAGTTTCATGTGACACAGTGGCCTAGGACAGAGGCGGATTTCAGAGGTTCAAACGCACACGATTCATTCATTGATTGATTGAATTTGTTTCTATACGCACATTGTATACACAAATACATTGAGTGATGAGACAGAGGGAAACACTCACTGTTAAAGTCTCCTCCCTAATGCGCATATAAGGGTTACAACAATAATTATGAGCATTGATATTAACAACAAAATCTACAAAGCATCGCCAACACAAGCGCCAAGCACAATACACACGAAAGGTAAGATTTACGCTAACCTTATAGTAACTACACTAACGATACAAAACAGTAATGGAATATTCAAATCACGGAACAGTGGCAATTAAAAAAAATTGACCTCTCTTTTAAATGACGAGAAATTACTATCTTCCAAGTACTTGAAAGTACTAGAAGTACTAAGTAAGTACCAAGTAATAGAAAGAAGACGAAATTGCGCCTTTGGTAGATCATTTGAAAAAGAGAAAAAGGGAGTGAAATCCTCCTCCTCTACGTAGAGTTCTCCTAGAACCCGTTCCGAAATATTTTCCCGGCCACGTTACTCGTGTTACTTTTACCAGCATGTTAGTTTTTAGTGTATACGTTACGTTTACAGCCCAGCCTTTGCATTTTTTTATAACGCTTCGTAGCACTTTCGGATAACTATTACTGCGAAAAGAAATTTCGTAAAAAGTAACGAAGCGCGATCTTTCGGTGCTCACGGCATTACTATCGTTAATTATACATTTGCAATAATAATAATAAGAAAAAAAAAGTGTCTCCGAAGGAGCCGCATTTAAGAATCCCATCACGGGTGCTCGCTCTAACATGAGCCAAGAATTTCGAAAGGTTTTCCCCCGGCCATATTGTACAGGCGTAACGATGTCTGTTTAATAGCCAGAGGCTGTTTGCGCGCATCGGGCTCTGCACTAGATCTACGCGTACAGTGTCCCAGTATGCACTTATACGTATATAAACTCACATGCTGTAGACGAACAGTAGTGGCGATTGCAAAGTGAGCTGTCCCGTTATTTTAAGATAACTGCGATGGCCATTGTTTAAAAAGCGAGCAAACCAGAAAAAAAAAAGGTCTGAGCAGAAAGGAAAACGACCAGAAAATCTGCTAATGAAGTGGATTGCCAGTTTATAATAAATAAAAAAAGAGAGAGCATATGACCTCTTTTTCTGTTTTTAGTAACGTATAGAAGCGTTCCGACATAAAAGTCGGTGTGCCGGTAATGATTAGACAGTAAATAGATAAATAAATAAATAACTAGTTCAATTTTAAATTTAGTCAATTTTGCTAAATTCGTGTGAATTGCCAAATAATCCCTAGGGACACTTTGTTGTCATCCGTTGTCGCTGGAGATTATTTGGCAGTCCACGGGATTGATAATTATAATGATCATATTTAATAAATATATTTTAAAAAAACATTATGTTACGTCCCCGAGATCTGCAGAAGCCTTTGATTTTGATTGAAGGCCTGAATCTAAGTCGCTTTGTTGTTATTTATTGATCTATGTACGGCCTAATCACCATCGGCACAAACTTTTAGTCGAAACGATTCTATGTACTAAAAAGGTCATAAACTACTCGTTCCTTTCCTTCTTCTCTCTTTTTTATTGGTTATTATTTTCGAACGACAAATCAATTTCATCAGAAAAGTTACGTTAAAAGACTATTTAAAGTTCGTTAGTTTTTTTTTTTTTTTTGCTTTTTTACCTCAGTTTCTCTTCACTCGATCGATGTGGTAAATAAATTATTATCCGGTACAATTAATGTAGCTTATAATTTATATGCTACGTTAATTATACCGGATACGCACACAGGTTGTACTAACAATAATAATGTATGTAGTGTACGAAAATAATATATTCACCACATTGAGGGAAGAGAAGCTGAGACAGAAAAGAACGAATAAGAATCTCTTAAAATGAAATTGTTTTATTTTTCGTTCGACAGCAACTCGTGCTTCCTCGGCTGCTGTAAAGGTTAAAGCCCGTACATTCGCCGACGGTGCTGCCCCCTTTTGCGCGAATACGTCTCGCCAGGAATGGTGCTAGCGGACGACTGAAGCGCACTCTGGAATTATTCGCCGTAGGAAACGCCATGTGGCGTGACTGTGTTTCTTTGTATCTTTCGGTTCGCGTTTCAGAGGAGTTTCCTGTCTCAAGCACGTTTTGCCCACAGGTATGAGGTGTTCGTTCATTGAATTCCGCGAGGTTTTGTCCTGATTATTTTTGATTCTGCGCGAACGTTCGTTATTTGTCAGTTGAAAGCACCTTTGCATCGATAAAGGCTTTAGGGTGAAATCCGTAATGTGCGATTTGCATGATTAGCTGCCTCAGTGGTACTGCGGATCTATCGGTGGAGTATCATCACTAGGTATTTGTTGTTGCCTCGAAGTCAGACCTAAAGGGTACAAGCAGTCACGGGTAAGTTACTCACGAAAAGTAACTACACTCTTAAAAATGAACTTCACCTCATAGCACGCTCCTAGCCAACCATCATCTCGAGTGATATCGTTATCTGCCCTGATCTGTTGAAAACGGGAGGCGTACGCCTTTTCTGTGACAATTATGAACAGCATAAGTGAGCATTCTGCTCAGTGAGAGGAAGTCATCCCCATAACATCGTCATCATGTATCTCTCTCTCTATCTGGCCGCAACATCATCATCCCATTTATGTGTGTGTGTGTGTGTATCTGAATGGCACAAACAGGTAGCTCATTTGCACGCTATTTTGATTACGTCACTGACACTCTCCCATGTTGAAGCCAATGAGATCTTTCTAATCCCCCTCGCCCCCTTCGTTGAGGGCGTCCTCCATCGTTAAGCCTATTTCTTCGCTAACATAACTGTACCATCTTCGCAATTAGACATAATATTTAACGTGTGTCTCGGACGGCCTAGTTCCAGGCGGTAACGAAATCAATCTTTGTGGTTGAAATAAAAGGCTAGCACACCGATGTAAAGATGAAACGGTGCTTAAAGGAACAAGGAAGTGGCACTCCTTCATTCATCAAGCAGGAACCACCATGCACAACATATACTATCCGTCTTTGCGGAGCACGCAAAAGACTCCTCAGACTGCTCCGCTTTCTGCGTGACACGGGCCTCCTGCGCTCCCTGAGTGTCTTTTTCAATTTTTCTTGTTTTTCTCGTTTTTATTTATGTATTTATCTTTTTGTTATTTCCTTGTCTCTCGTTTATTTTGTTCCTTTTTTTAGGAAATAGCAACCCGGCGTGCTGGATGGCTGACCCTTCCCTTTTCCTTTTTCCTGATTTTTTTTTCCAATAAATTCCCCCCCCCCCCCCCCATTTTCTTTCTAAGCACATTTCCTTCCCAATAAAGTATTCGATAATTCCGGCGCGATATAAACGTTACGAAGCTCGAATGGCTTCACATTAATTAAGAGTGTAGGTTCATAATATCGTGTCGCGATTCATATTCCGTTCTTGAGTTTAATACATTTTCCTTTAACAATAACGTGTCGTCCGAGAAGCAACGTTGAATGCGCGGAAGAATCTCGTGTTTGGACGCCATTTAGCTAGAAAGACCGTAATTGTTGCAACTGTCTTAATAGCATCTCATTTGCTTCAAACGACTGCAATATGGCTGATGCAAATTGTTGACAGTTTTTCTCTCGCTTTTCTTTGCGTAATCACACGAATATGAAGTGTAAGAGGTGCAATGCATAACGACAATGGCTGTCTTTTTAATGAATCCACGAGTTGTACGTCGTGCGATAATTATAATCATGAGCGACGTGGATTTAGTTTACCCGCAGTAAGGGGGACGACGTTACCGAGAATTTTGTTGAGTGCCCCAAACCGCTGCCGTCCTTGGGAGGTTTGAACCCGCAAGCTTAGAGTAAGAAAACGGACACGTGGCTCATGGTTGGTTGGTTGGTTGGTTGGTTGGTTGGTTGGTTGGTTGGTTAGGCAAGCCCTATCGCCATCACCACCACCACCACCACCTGGTTGGTTGGTTGGTTGGTGGCGAGAAAATATATAAAGGGTGGTCCACCAACCATGATAGAAATTCATAGTAAAAAACGTGGGCCCCGGAGAGACATGCGGTCGAGGAATTTTTTGCTGCCAATAACTTTTGCCACATATATTGGTAACATATTTATTTAATTTCAATCGATGGAAAGTTAATTTCTCGAATTGAACTCCGAAATTTCCCCGAGGCAACCTAACGCTTTCTTTGCGGAAATGGGTTCCCCGTGGTCATTTTACTCAGTAGAGCACATAATCCCACTCATAATGCAATGTCAATTGCCGAAAATGAGCCCTTGGCTCCGCCTCTTTTTTGACGGCTCGTAGTTTGAGCGCAAAGCTGCGAAGAAAGGAGGTTACATTGACACACCAGTCAAGGGGGAAAAGATTTACTAGCCTTACCCACGGAACAAACACGCGCGGTGGAATCAGATCTATCTTATCAAAAATGGGGATCACCCGACGACTTGTAACCCTCAAGGGACAGCTTATTTCGACCTTTTTGGGGGGTGTTGTAAGATCTTCGGGAGTTTGAGGTGTTTGCATAAGCGACAAAGGTGCGCCTAACCGTGGTGTAGGACGAGGCACCTCCCTTCTCTGCTCTATGACACCCTTTCATAAATAATATCGGATGGAAAGCCCAAAGATGCCCACGAGTCGACATCATTTCAATCCACGAGACAAAGATTGTTCCTAAAACGAAAAAAGAAATCGTATAATGCGCTATAAACTGACCGGTCGAACAATGTTTACATCCTGCCTCTGGTCGTCGCCTTTGTATGATGCATTACGAAAGGGCAGCTTTTTATGACAGCCATCGCCTCGCTTTTCACAAAAGATTGCGCGGACGAAAGAGGAAAAGGATAGGAAGAAAGGAAGAGGCATGAAAAGGACAGGAGGAAAGGAAAACTTTTCATATAGCTTCCTCGAAGGAATGGCTTCTACGCAAGATGATTTGATTTGGTCAAAAATGAGCGAGAGAGAGATAGGAAGTCAATCTGTGCCTCTGAGGCCACCAGCCCTGTTGGCGATGAGCCAATACTTGTTCAAGCACCAACGCGGCGAATGTGCTCCTTTGAGGTATCTCGATCTAAGGTCATGCTAAAAAGGAAGCTGGGAATCGGCGGCCCACTGTCTGTGCGCGTTGTTTTATATTCCGTGTTAGCGCCGCGAAACGACTGTGGCTATGGGCGGCGTACATACGTGGACAGATGCAGAGAGGCCAGCAGGATGGAGTGGGGGACAGGGGGAAGTTAGTATGCGTCCTGGGCCGACTTCAGGGGGAACTGTGCCGACATTCGTCTGCGGGAAAACCCCAGGACAGCACAGACGGTGGTAGGATTCGAACCCACCACTTCCCAGTCTTCAGCTGAAGTCGGCCCAGGACACAAACTACTCCTTCCCGATAAGCTGAGAAAGGGGGTGCACACCTTTCTATGTGTCAACTTTCCTTCCAATCGGAAGATTCTGAAGGTTGTTTGGCCTAGAACGATTTATACGACGAAGAGCGCTGCCCGTTAGCGCCTAAAAATCCGGCCATGTCACGTCGAGACTGGGAGGTACCCGGGTTCGAATCCCCGTGCCAGCTGTGCTGTCTGGGGTTTTTCCTGGGTTTTCCTCAGGCGCTTTCAGACATATATCTGCACAGTTCCCTTAGAAGTCGGCCCAGGACGCACATTTCCCTGAGGGCGTCAGTCATGACTTTGCCCACCTCTGTGAGGCCGACAACGGCGTGCCCTTTCACCCCCACCACCATCACCACCTAAAAATCCGCTCTCTATAGATATCCCATCCATTCCGGATTTTTGTGTTTAGGGGCATTCTCATTCCGAGATTGGTTTCGGATTTCGCGTATGCTCTTGCCCATAGCGTGTTAGAAATATAATTTCTCTCAATAGGGAGCCGTCGTGGACCATTTCAAATAAAGTGACACCTCTACAAAGCTAGAACTCATCCCCTGTTTATGCATCACTTATTGTCTTGATCCCATCTCAAACACATTTATGGGCTTATTTATGGACTTGCACGAACCGGTTTTTCGTCGCATTCGATCAAAGAGCAATTATCGCAGAGTGCTGAGGAGGAGCAACAATAGCAAAATCATTGTAACTCATCAAGTGTGGACATTTTGCGTGGTTTCAAAGTATAACTGGTGAAAAAAATGAGTAGAAGGCCGCACGAAAGTATGTATGAATTGCAAGAGCATATTAAAAAGTGACGGGCGGAAAAAACGAAAAAAAAAAGAAAAACAAAGTAATATCAGATCCGATGTTAAAGTGTGATACAAGAAATATTCCTCTACGAAGTACACAAACTCCCATCGGCACGGAATGCTATATGGAGGAAAAGCGTATTTCCCAAGATCCCCAGAGGCAGTCCTAGATATCCCCTAGGTGGCACTGCACGTTTTGCGAGTTGTCCCTGGTAAGAAAAGAAAATGCTTATGATACGAGTCCGGAACTCCAAACTCCACACCACTGCATTAAAGCTGCTTCATTTCGGGAAGCCGTCTTCGACCTCATGTCCGTAGGGATGTACCCTCTGCGGCTGAGGGAACCCAATATATTTCTTCCCACTACATTTTCATCTCCTAGCAACCGCCTCTTTTAATGCACTCCAGTGGCAAAGTACAGGGTTTACAACACGCCCCACTTTTCGGCGCCACTTGGATATCGTCTAGCAGACACCGACGTTAAAAACCGGACTCCTGCCTTCATTATTGCCATGTTCCTCCGCGACAACATGCGGGCGAATACATCGCCATCTCCTTTCCTTCCATCGCATTTCATATATCATTGCGATGCCCACACAGAGATGCATTCCAAACAGAAACAGAAACTAACACAGAAAAGCAGACGATCGGCAAACAAACATCCAAGCAAACGTGTAAAAAGCGGATGAAGCAGCAGATGTGATACACTTTTCGAACGCGGATCACGCACTGCTCTTTACTGTAATAGACTAAACGGTGCCTCGATACTTTATCAGTGCTCCTCGAGGAAAGTAAAAAGGTGAAACGGCCTCAGACGAAGGTCTTCACAGAAATCGGCGAGACGGAATGGATAGGGCTTCCGAGTCACGAACTTTATGAAGGGCGAGGTCCGTCTCATGGGGCAGATCGAGAAAGAAGGTCCTTCTAGTGTGGTCACGACAGTGGCTTTTTTTTATGTGCAGACGACGGTGTGTCGTCTGCTTTAAGAACCGCGTGTTTCGTCTTCTAGACGATTTGCCTGCGTCATCTACGTGTACGTGTTTCGGAGGATTTAATTGTTTCTGGCGGGTTGAGTCAGTTTGAATAAATTTTGATTGAAAGATCAACCCTGGCTCGAACAGAAAGTCTTATTACGCGTAATAGAATTTACCGACTCTATATGCGCGGTTTCAAATATATTCCATATGTCGTTCTCTGTGTCGGAATTACGGAAGAAAGAATGAGACGAGGTGTATCCTGACTCCTGAGTGGCCATGTGACGCTCGTCTTCTAGTGTCCCGGGTGTCGCCATTACATGGTTGTCTGTGTAGACGTTTAAAGGGTAATTTCAAAATCCTTGAATAGATGTGCCCGTAGTGTGTCATAATCGCCCTTAAAGTGGCGTGTGCATAGCCCTCCTTATTACGCCCTATACACAAAGCTCCTACTCCTTCGTCACGTGGGCACTGATGGAGAATTCTATTGAGAGAGCACCCCACGACGGGTGTGTATAGGTGCTGTCATGCGGATTTGCGCCATCAGTAGAACCGGGTGAAGCAAAGCGCACGGCGCTGCAATTCGAGTTAATTTCCTAGATGGAATCGATCATGCTGTGTACATAGCGAAGTGGCCACTACGGGATTCCTCGGAATCAGGACCTACTATAGATTGTAGTACTCATTTGTTAGTGCCGCAATACTATATATACTGGGGGTACAGGAAAACAAACACCAAAAACACACTCCCAACGTTATTGTCCTCACGTTCCGTTCATTTCAGCCCCGTACGAATCGATGGTATTGCTCTTTGTAACAAACGTTTTGCCTCTCCTTCCCCAGTGGAACACTCGGCGCATAACACTTTCAATTCAACAATTTCAGTTTTGCATGGCCAAAAGAGGTGTACACTTTTTTCGACAAATCTTGAGTGGTTGTTGGCTACAGGCGCTGTTGGGCGGTGGTCAGGTTTTGTTTTAGCAGTACAAGATATGACTGGGAACACGCACCACGGCCATTGAACGGCCTCTGATATTACGATGAAGAGGGCGGAGCAAACGCGAACACGCGAAGCTAAGAAGTGGCGAGGACCGCGCCCTATAGATGTGCCAACATAATGACACTAACAACTTTGAATAAGCTAAATTCGCTAGAGAAAAATGTCTGCGAGTGGACAAGTAAGAAAGCAAGACATACCTTTTCCTCCCCAAGCCTTCTGCAACAGATGCAACATCCTTGTAGCACAGTGTGCTACAGATGCCACAGATCCCATGTTCTCCAGTTTTCACAATCACCGTAATTGCACTTCACGTATGGCACAATCACTGAGTGTGTGAATTGTCATCAAGTAGTCAATCACTGATTGCACATTCCGTGGCAACCAACGCGCACGATCACGATATCACAAGGTCCTGAAGCCCTGCGTGGTACCGTCTGTCTTGTCCTATTGGTGACGAAGACAATGACGTTCACGTCCACTTGGACATCCACGGTCCACTCCTCAAAAACATTACAATATTACTTGACTATAGGACGTTATAAAACAAAAGGAACTTCGCAGCAGGGTCAAGTGACATTCACCTGGCATTCAACCAGAAGATCCAACATTATGTGCATTTGGGCAAGGTTCGAACGCTGCATCTCTAACGGTGAAGGAGCGCTTCTTGAAGTACCTCTAGTTGTCCAAAATCGCAGAATCGTAGTTTTCTAAAAAATGAATCCACGCATCTTCATTGCCAGAGTCATTTGTTGGAGGTAAGTTGATAACATACTCGTTGTATGGCGACGGTGAATGGTCCGTCTAATCAGCAGCTTCCGGCCGTTATCACTCAGCGTGACAATCGAAGCTCATTCCTTGCAGTCTATATAATTAGTTGACGCAACCAACGCCGAGCACATTTTTGACTCCTTGCCGGACAACTTACTTCGACGGACGAGGTACCACAGCCAAGGCAATAGCCAAGACAATAGAAGCCTAACTCCTAGTTAAAGGAACATGAACACTGAAAAGGAAGACAAACGCTGTTGTACATTGCTCAGGCTGTTCTTCGCTAGCAGAAGAACGCAGGGTCTAAAGCTATCGACCAATGCTAAAAAGGGGTTAATGGCAAGGTCGTCATCCATTAAAGGGCATTACAAGACCGCCGAGGCACAAGAAAGAAGTAACCGATAAAGTCCGGAAAAACGGCACGTCTCTACTCAGTCTTCGTTCAATCAATAAAATCAATGGACGTGTTTCGTTAACTATCCGTCAGAGTTTGCTCTAACAGATGCTTCGGATCTCACCGTACGCTTTGGTCAAGTCAGAAGGGGAGATATCAAAAGAGAGTAGGCGGTTGCTCAGATGAACTCGGAGTTCGTGGAACTTAGTGAAAGGGATCGAGGAATGTTCTCTCGCTTACTGTCGAAAAATTTGTTTCCTTTCTCTGTTTTGTTGTACGAGATTGGTTCGATGTTCCGTGTAAACAGAAACCATATGAGTATGGCAATGGCGCGTCGGACTGTGATTGAACACTTCAATATGGGGTTTGCGAGCAGATTTATCACCAACAGTTCCTACCGAGCCAAAAAGATGCTTTAATTTAGCGGAGAGTTTGGCAGACTGTGATGGAGGAAGGAACTCCGCCGATAACGCCCGCAATTCAGTTAATTTAATCTGAATATAACTACCTCGGAAGGTGCCCGTAAATTAGCTGTATCTGACGGCAACCTTCCTGTGCAGGTGGATTTCAAGGGCTAACACGACTTTCCGAGGACGATACCTTTCAGGTCACGTGACATGCAAAGGAAAGAGTTTCAAGAACAAAGCCCTATTTAGGCCGAAATTGATCTAAATTTGGCCTTAGTAAGGAACGAAGACTCGCAAAATGTTTCAATTTCATTGGATTCAATGCCATGTCTATCTACCCCTATGAAATTTCTATTTGCGAGACATTCCTGCACGGATCCGAATGATACTACGAACAAGACCTTGGCCAACACTAGCAAAAGCCGACCTGATAGGATCCAAGAAGCCACCTCACCGATGCTATATATTTTCACAAAGAATACGTCACAGCAAACTGATAACGTAAGATGTAAAGTATTTGCTAACCCAGTTACTTCTTGGCTAAGCCCCCCACGCGCGAAAGATTGATGTCGGGAACGAGAACAACTTCGGCGTTGCTGTTTTTTCTTTTCGTCAAGCCCATCTGCAAGGCGCACAGAAAGCAGACGACAAAGAAAGCGTTCACCCCTTCCTAACGCGCAAATAAAACGACACCAACGAAAAAGTGAGAGTCGAACTCCTCGCAGAAGTGCGAGACATGTGTCGCTCAAAATCACCGCTGGGAGGCGCTAGCTACCACAGCAAAACACGAACTCTGTCAAATGAAGTGCAACGATGGAAAACCGAAAGGATGATGTCGATGCTTCTTGTCGAATCATCTGTTGCCGAGGGCAGTCGCAGGAAATGGAAACTCGGTTAGGAAGGTCATCGATGACGGCGACACGACGAGGGAGTGAACTTCACGCTGTTCCCGTTGTCATTCTTTCACTCGGTTTCAGTTCCTGGTTAGGGTGGGATACCTGAAAGAGAGAAAAAAGAAAATAGTGTAAGGTATACGCGTAACAAATAAAAACGAGGACGCTTAGTATTAATTGAACTGGACGCGATCAAGACTGATGACTGTCGCCTTGACCTCCAGCACGAGCCTTCTTTTTCAGCACGATTAATTGCTTCGAGATTCAGGTACTTTAGCCTCGAACGTGTCAACGAATGAAACAAACAAAGTGTGACAGTGTTTGATGAGTGATGATGATAATGATATTTCACGAAATGAAGCTATATTTCGTGTGTACGATGCAAATTATGTAACGTGTCAACCAAACGATGCACACGATCACGCGTCGCCCCTTTAGATACTTCCGTCTTACCAACTCAGCGAAGTTTATGTTTTTCCTTCGCTGGTAGTACCGCGAAGTAAGTGTGCACGTGCATGGTCGCATGGAGAGCGGGGTTAGTATGTCTGCTAGGCAGACTTCAAAGGTGGAAACCAAGGAAAAGGCTGAGACAGCGTAGCCAGTGTTAAGATTCGAACCCTCCAGTGTTGCATGCGAATGTGCTTAATGAATTTTGCAACACGATTCCCAAACTACTTCTCCACGAAATTCGGGAAAGAGAGAGTTCAGGGTTCCGATATTTAACTAGTCGATAAATCAGGGGCGGATTTAAGGGTCTGTCATGGGGGGGGGGGCGTTCTTAAGGAAATTTTGTGCTTTGCTGCGCAGCATCGTCCAGGATATAGGGTTTTTACATAGGGAACACGACCTACGGGGGGGGGGCGGTCGCCCCCCCCCATAAATCCGCCCCTGCGTTAAATGCATCACTTTGCCCGTGATTCGCCTCGAGCTCCCGTGCGAGGGCCAATCGCAACGCTTATTTGAAATCGTGACCTATACCAAAACAACCAAAACGGTTTTCACGTGCCTACGCGTGACGTTTGAAGCGCGCCGAATTTAAACGTAACACTTTCTACGTGAGAGCTCAAGATCGAGGTCCAGGTCTTCCTACCCTTGTTGGGCTACATCACGTGACCCATGTTCCGCCGATATACTGCCGCTTTCCTAGTGTAGTTGGGAAAGTCGTGCCAACGTGCCTTCTTATTACGTAGCTCGTAATTCTTACGCGAAGCAACGAACACGAAACAACTGAAAGGTACGCTTACCGCCCCGCCACACTGCATGGTTAGCGACGACGGCCGTGTGCGAGAAACTATTTGCGAAAAAATTAGCGGAGTTTCCCTTTAAAGATGAAGCAATAAGACCGGCACGTGAACTGCTTCAATGCGAAAAACAGAAAAAGAAACTGTAGAGAACTGTAGAGGAATAAGAGACTCATAAACCCCATTTGGCATGAAACACATTCCCTCCACAACCTCGATTCCGATGGACGCGACCTCTATTCGGAGACAAGTTTGGAAGAAGAAAAAAAAAGACAATCATGGTCCTCGTGCAAGTGGAGCCATCTATTCTGGCCCTTGCAAGATAAGCGGTGGCCGCACATCCGACCAGTTTGGACGTCTGGTCGATTCTAATCAGGCGGGATCTTCTCTGGCGATTCCCAAAAGGTTGCAGATTTAACCTCAGTCTGTCTGGAACAACCAGATGCAGCAGGAACGCATCTCGCTAATCGAGGGAAGATATCGAGGCTGTTTGCGGAGATAATAGAATATCTCGTTGACGTCATTGTTAAGTACGTCAGCGTGGGCTCGGAGAGAACTGCATTGAAATGTGCGATGCGAGCAAAGCGGAAAACAGAGTGTTTAAGTGTAAGAAGGTTGGTACGTACTAAAAGCGTTAAAATACCCCGGTGCTGGGGTACGTACATTCAAAAAGAGGGCAAAATGAAGGACACGACACAAGCACTGAACTGCAACCGAGTGACGATTTCTTTTATTGAACCCGTCGAAATATGTACAGGCGTTTGCTCTAACGTGTCCAGAAATTATATTTAAAGCGAGCGATAAAAGAAAAGCAAGCGGTACTTTTCTGCTACCCGAGTAAGAAACAGGTACTGCTTCACCAGTAGCGCCTGTTTCTTAGTCAAGTAGCTGAAAAGTAGCGCTCGTTTCTCTTTTAAAACTCGCTTTAAATAAAATTTCTGGACACGCTAGAGCAAACACCCTGTATACACCCTATCGGTGACAGATGCCCAGGAACACATCCACGCCAGCGTGTTCTAAATGTTTTTACCCGACACTGGGGTATTATAAGGGGGTATTAAGGGTGTACCCGATGTTAGCGCCGCGAAGCAACTGTGGCAATGAGTGGGGAGTCAAGACATAATTACCCAGAATGGTTATTGGGGCAAAGCGTTGGTAACCAAGGAATTTAGTCTCCGTGAAAGATTCAGAGTGATAACCGGACATAGACAGATAGGTATATGTTTACTTTCCATCTGCTTGGATGAAGGGACGACACCGAAAAAAAAAAAAAAGACTGGTTTTTGATAAATTGACGGGTCCGGGCCCCACGTGATGGACATATCTAAAAGAAATGTCCTTTAATGAAATATCCCCTTCGTCCATCCTACACGGGCTATACTCTACGAGGTCTTCCCGCACTAGCTGCCGACGGACGCCGACGTAGCAATTCCCCCGAAGTCGGCCCCATATTCCCATTTCTTCCATCTCTACACCGCCAGGGTCGCTTCGCGGTCCAAACGTGAAATAAAAGAAGCATGGATGGCAGCGTCTAACATTCTACCCAACCCGGCACACCTGGGCTGCATACCGGCGATTAATACCAGGATGACATTCCCGCGACGACGACACTACTGCGGTTCTTAGCTCTGATTGGCTCTAGCTCCCCACGAGTGCAGTACGGAAAAGCCATAAACCGGACGCAATATCGCTCTGGGGGTCCTATTGCCGTCTTTCTGCGGTTTATGCAGTATGTGCACTCCGGGCTTCATATGACATTCTGTTGGGATATATACCGAATGGGTGCCAAATACCTGTTGCATACTTGCGCACTTTGGAATAAACAGGAGCTGGAGATGCTACGGATGCCATTCGTAAGATTCTTCGGCAATTGGTATTTATTTGTTTTTCTTTTTTTGCGGCGCGATCACGCCCTATTCCATGTGATATGACACCGGGATACCAAATAGTGCTACACACAGACCTTTCTGACTGTGTCATTGGCTTTCCTTTTCTCTTTGTCTTCCCCTTCTCTTTTGTTCTTTTCCCTTTCTTTTCTTCTTATCCATCTGTTTCCCTTTTCTTCTTCTTTTCTATTTTCATTTTCTTTTCTTCCCCATTTTCCTTTTTTGGAATTGCAAGCAGACCTCCGTCTGGCTGACTTTTCCTTTTGTTTTTTTCTTAATAAACATATCCCCCCTCATTGGCTTCGTAAAAGTGGCTGCCAATATTGCGGCCTCCAATAGTGCGCGTCGACGAAGCAATAAAATATAATGGCTTCCTCATGGCGTTGGGTTCGTCGTACGTGCAAAAAGAAATAAAAAAGCGGCATAATGTTACGCGAGATGTCATCACCATTTGAGAAGATTCAACCGTTCTTAGTCTGGAATACGATCGAGGGCGAAGGAGACTTTGTGGTGATTTCATAGCCAGTGTTAGGACAGACGCAATGTAAATAATGGATTGATTGGTTAGTCGATTGCGATGCCTCCAGGCAAGCTGGTCTCGTCGCCGCCGCCGCCGTTCACACCTCGACGGAGATGTGGACAAGCACTTCCAGCATCAGGTAGTCACCACTTGGTGAAGAGTTTGGCTCTAGCAGGCGTCTGTCCCTGACCACGTGCTTACCAGGTGAATCTGAAATCGTGACACTAGTAAATTCGGCTCGTCCCCAGTCATACTGTGTGTGTGCATGCGCGTGGCGACAGGTGGTGGGACGATGTTCAAAGGAAGGGCTTCAAAGGCGATGGCGTCAACCTTTGTTGTCTTCTGCAATGCCACTCGTCTTTGTCAAGCATACGTGTCAATAACAACATCTTATTTCGATGACGATGATGATGATGGGTGGGATGTTTAATCGCCATAGGGGATGCTCTATCCCAGCTGTTCTCGACTTACGCTATTCTAGGGATCCCGTGATCGGCCCCACTTTCTCTTCGAATGAGAAGCGATAACCCCATCACCTGTGGCAATGGTTGGCGCGCAGCGTGCATTGCGGTGAAGTTCTGTCCTTATAAGTGCACTAACCGTGTATTCACACGAGCGACATCCGCACGGAAGATTCTAGTGGAAGAAAAAGCGAAAACACCGTTCACAGAGCCGATATTCCGTCCACTGTTCTGTTGAACATTCACACGATGCTGAATATCGGGAGTGGCGTACTGCACACTTAGCAGACGACACTTAGCAGATGACACCGTTAGTGTCTTTCCCTGTCGTCTGCTACGGCATATCTTGTGGCTGTGTCGCAGGATATTCCCCATGGTTAGCAGTATACGTGAAGACACGACTCTGAGCGCTCACGCTCACGTGACAGAAGAAAGCTATGACGTTTTTCGCATCTTCCGCTTCTGGGGAAATGTCGCTCGTGTGAATACACGGCAACACCCCGAAACAGCTGCGCGTATAAGCGTTGCACACACGTGGAAAGATGAACAGCGGAGAGAAGACAGCGGCGTTAGTATGCGCCCTGGGCCGACTTCAGGAGGAAATGTGCCATCTGAAGAGAGCCTGTTGGGAAACCCAGGGAAAATCTCTCAGAGCCACCGGTAAGATGGTGATCCCCACCACCTCAGATTTTTCAGCATGCGAGCGGAATGGATCCACCGGACCACGCCCCCTGGTCGACACCGCGCGTCTACTACATCATTAGAACGCGCCAATATTTTCCACGCAATCATGGGGGACAATTTTGATAAGCGCAATTCTATTTAGGAGAACAATCGTCATCGGAGAAATACCGAAGGAGAAAGCTCACGCTATTCTACTTTTGAGACTCAGCTGATGACCCTCCCAGCTGAATCTCAACCCTTCGGAAGAAAAAAAAAACTAATGGAAAAATGATGGAAGAAGAGAACGAATCAAAAAGAGACTAGAAGTTGCACTTTGCATTAGAACGACAAGGAACACGCGCAACGAAATACATGGTATAAAAATGCAAAGCAGTCGAGAAAGAGAGCCTCACGGCTGCCTCGAAGAAGGAAAGAAACGGAGAAAAAGAGAAAGAAATTCTGACAGCTGCCGCTGTATTGTGTGCTACTAACGCGTCCTCGTTTTTTTTTTTTTTTTTTTTTACGATTTCATTTGTTTGTTTGTTTCTTTTCTTCTTTCAATTACACTTTCTGCGGCCTACATTCGAACACTTTCCCGCCTACGCAGGAATATTTGCGAGCCGTGTTCTTTTTGCGACACGCTAACCTAAAAAAAAAAAGCACGAATAATGAAAGTAAAATTCAACCGAGGGAAGTCAAAGGAAGGAATGTGCTGCGCGTTTGAACCTCACGTCTTAAAATGGTACAGGAGTAACCCTAGCAGTGCATCCATAAAGAACCTTTCTCTCTCTCTCTCTCTCGACATATTTCTTCTCCCGGAGACACAGTGTGGCAGTCGCGATTCGCGTCTCGAGGCAAAAATTTATGAGGATAGATGAGGATTATTAGAAAAACAAAGAGAAAAGAAATAGAAAAGAGAAAACAAAGACGATATCAGAAAACATTAAATAGATATTATATATTAGAGAAAACAAAGACAATATTAGAAAAACAGAGAGGAGAAACAGAGAACACTATAGCCCATTTTCTTTCTTTTTATTTCCTGTTAGCGCCGCGAAGCAACAGTGGCTATGAGCGGAGTGACTGTGCCGTCTGGAAAGTCTGTCGGAAAAACCAGGAAAATCCTCAGAGAGCGGAGTGGGTGACAGGATTCGAACCCACCACCTCCCTGTCTTTACTAAGACCTTCGTTCGATGTGCGTGCGTTTTATTATAATGGTCCGAGTTTGTTCTTTAGTCAGAAAGTTGAGAAAGACAACAACAATGAATGATGACGATGAGATGGGGTGTTTCACCGCGGTGGTGCAGTACCCTACCCCATTGCACGTGGAACATTATATGAAGATGATGAAGGAAAGATGAAAGTACGAGAAAGAATTAAAGCGTCTAGAGCAATCCAGTGGACGACAGGAAGTCCATGAACAGGTGAAGAACCCGACGATGGAGCCCAGGATCTTCATAGGGGCCAATCAGTGCAGCTAAGGTGACCGGCCTCTTGCTGATACGGGCAAGCTCATCACACAATATCCGCCTTTGCGGGCAGTAGAGTGAACATTCCATAAGAATGTGCTGGGCGGTCGCCACGACACCGCAGGAGGTCACAGCATCTGATCATGCACTTGAATTGCGGGATGAAAGCCACATTGAGACGGAGTCTACGCAGGAGGGAGGTAAAATGACGTAATAGACGGGTAGGGAAAGAAAACGACAAACTTGGGTCTACCGAATACGTGAGAGATTGAGCCGTGATGTCCCGACGCCATTGCTGCAGAGCAAATGATTGAAACCACGCAGTTATAGTAGGGTCGTTCTGTCACCTCTCGACAGCACAATGGGCACGGCTGTCGGGGACTCATGGGCTGCCATTGCTACTCTGTCAACCTCCTCATTGCCTTTTATACCGCAGTGACCAGGAATTCACTGCAGGGATACATGATGACCATCATGTAGACGCTGAACTTGGTGGAGAATGTCTACTACGGTGGAGGCTAGCGACCCACGAAGCTCCACGGTTGCCACACATAGCAGATGAGCCCGTAAATAGGTGTAGACCACCCAGACACGCGGAGGAACTTGGGATATCTGCTGCAGAAGGAGAAGAATGGCATACAGCTCCGTCGATGTTCATGACGTACGATCTGTGATACGGTATCCACGTGAGGCTGCATCAGATGGGACGACAAAAGCACACGACGAACACTTCCGTGTGTAAGATCCATCAGTGAAGACGGCAGTGTGGTCAGGATATTTATTATTTAAGGTGCATCATGTCCGCTGCCATGTGTTGAAGAACTAAAGGTGGCGCTTGATCCGAAGAGCGAGGGGGCGTACGCCTTTTTGTAGCAATTTTGAAATGTGATAATTGTTACAAAAAGGCGTACGCCCCTCTCTTTCTCCAAATCAGAAGCGTTAACCCTATCATTCGTGGTAGTAGTTGGCGCACAACGTGCTATACGATGAAATTCTGCTCCGAGAGTGCAGGCAGCACTTAAGCCCTGACGTCGGAGGGAGCGAGAACCATTCCCATTGGTTTTCGTAAACATGTGACCGCCTCACCAGTGGAGACGCCTGCAGTGACGTCATAGCCGGATGAGTTTCTATGTGCGTCCATTCTGCTACCCTCCCTGAGTCCTCTCGTCGTCCGGGTAAGGCACACATAGCCGGATAGCGTGGACATAACGGAAGTGTACTATTCGATCATATTGAGTGACAACCCTCGCGGTGTACTTGACAGGACGCACTAAAGTTTGAGCGTCGCCCATGAAGCAGGCGAACGGAACTGTACAGACCAAAAATACGCCCACTTCCCTCTGCAACCAATTTCTAGATGGGTCGTCTTACAGATGAAGGGAAATATAAACCGGTTTCGATGTCGGAGGAGACGGCTTTCGAAGCCGCGGTTCAATTAGTGGGCTAACTTTGCGCAAAAGCGTTGCAGACAGCCATAATAGCAGACGACAGCGGGCGTCTGCGATCGTAAAAGCTTCTGAGAATGCCATGGGAGAACTGCGTGGTTTCTGCAAAGAAACAGATCAATTCTGCTAAGTGAAAGGTTCATCTAACATAGTGGTGTCCTTCTTTCAAAGAAACACAGTTTACGTAATATGATTGTCTGGGGAACTTAACCCTCACAGAGGGATTGGGATAATAGAGAGTTTTAGTGCATCGTATACGTTAGCGCCTTTGCGTACGTAAGGGAGCACGGTGGTTCTGCGCACTGCGCGAAGCTCGCTTTCTCTGTTGAACGTGTGCAGAACCACCAACGCTATCCCTTACGTACGCAAAGGCGATAGCGTTCGATACTGTAAAACTCTCTAATTTGTTTAATTATTTAACATATATATGTACAGGAACCCTTGCCGAGGGGTCAATAGCATGCATGACTCAGAATCTTATCCGTTGGTTGGGCACGGTAGATACGGCACTTCGGAAGCCACGTTATCAAAGGTCTACTAACGCTCGCTATTAATCACCAGCTAACGAGGCTCGACATAGCCCAGCTCATCAGATAAACTCTGTAATCTTTGGCCGTACACGAGATATGCGCGTATTAATTTCACCTCGTGTAACTCCGAGTTCCACTTACCATTGTTTCGTGGAACGAGTGAGTTTAATAATAATTCATCGCTTTAAAAGGGTTGCGACAGGTCATCCCAGGTTAGCCCAGATAAACGTAAAAGAGGGTTCTTTGTACTTGTGAACCTGCTTTGAAAGTTTCACATCGAAGAGGGTAATAGGCGCGGAGAAAATGGGCACCGAAACTCATACTGCTCTGACATGACAGGCTCCGCCGCCGCCAGTGAGGCAGCGCACGAGAAGTCACGTGTCTACAGCTGCCAATGGTCATGGACGCAACTCTGAACTCTCTGACGTCAGCGCTTTGCCCGGGAGTGTGTTCGAGGGCTTGTATCTCGCTAAGTACGGCATAGAACAATAATTCTTTTCTCCTCGGTATTTTGGCGTGCAGTATACAATGCGTCCATGATGTAACGAAGAGTCTGTATAATAATAGCAGAACTAAGTCTTAAACCTGCCGTGTGTTTTCAATTGCAATCATAAAACTGCTGGAAAGTTTTCAAAAGCAGATACGACATATTAGACTTATCCGACTTGCAATCCAAGTCGGAAATCCCCGGAGTCCCATAGAAAGGAAGCCGTGCTCAAATAGAACAAGCTCTTAAAATATATGCTTCTTTCAGCTACTAGGAAAAGCTTAAGTACACAAATATAAAGAACGGAAATAAATCGAGAAACAACGAGAAGAACCCCTCGAATTCATGCAAATACGGACGTGCTAGAAGAAAAGACGATCCTTTCTCGCTTAAATATGCATAGGGTGCACCACGAAACAACAGCAATGTGATATATGCAGTAGCAGACGATAACGAAACGGACGAAAAAACAAAAGGCGTTTAAAAATGAATTCGCCGCTTCTTGTTTCTCCAACGGACGATGAGTCCCAGCTTCCTTTTTAGTTCAGTTCAAGCAATGTTTGTTTTGCGATGCTATGTGTACGTCTATGCATGGCTGTTATGTCAGCAGGCGTTTCCCAGGAAGATAGATCAAAAGCAACATAGATCAACGTCTGCACAGAAACGTGTCTGTGAAGTTTTTATATGTGTTTAATTTATTAGGTATTTTTTCGTTTCTACCGGAGAAAGAACGAAAAATTAGTATGCTGCGGCAGCAGGTGACACCAGAGCAGACGATTCCAAGCACACGACACAATAGCAGACGACACGGCATTTTTTAAACGTTTACTCGCTGCTTTGTGTCGTCTGCATTTGTGCAATGAAGAATACGTGCCTGAATATCGCTTCTTCGTCGCGGGTGCGCTTTTCTATTGGCTTTCTTCTCGTCTGCGAAGGCATGCTTGTGTTTGTGAATGACCCATCTAACACTTTCCTCTCCCCACGAACTCATGCACCCTCTACGCATCTCGTCTTTCTCTCGTCTTTCCTCTTTTTTTTTTTTTTTTTGCTATAGTCGTGACGACGCCATTACCCCCCCCCCTCCCGTGTTTGTGTAAATGCAAGTGTAAATCCACGCCAATTACATTCACTACCTTGTGTTTGTAACACGAGTTTTAACGCTTCCCGCCACCTTACCGCTCAACGCGAATTCTTACGCACAGAAAACGTCTCCGTTGGAGGTAAATAATAAGCAAGCAAAGGCACCTTCGCTTAGGTTCATATTTGAATGCATGGTCTTTTCCTTTTCTTTTCTTTTTTTTTTCTTCTAGTTTGAATGTATAAGTATTCATGCGTAGCAAGCGTCAGCGGACGTGGAGCACGATAATAAAAATGTAAAGCTGATAGCATGACGACGAGGACTCGATATTTTTTATCCAGTGGTAACACTGCGAGGAAACTGTATTTATGTGGACGTATGGAGAGGGGGACAGCAAGAAGGAGAGAGAAGCCAGTGTGCGTCCTGTTGACGACCTCTGGGAACTGTATAGGGTGTATTCACATGACGTCATACGAACGCGTTTGGACGCCATGGTGGGGGGTCTCTTTTTCGGCGCAGCTACCGCGATTATCTAGCATTTGCTCGAAAATGAAGTCTAGAGTGGTGTTTTGAAATCTGGTCACGTCAATTCCCTCCTTTTATCCCGAAGGCATTTCGTCGTTTTCGTTCTTACGTTTTCTTTTGCGAAAACTACGGTTGCCGCATTGAAAAACCGGGCAGTTTGTAATCTTTCAATGCCACTACCACGAAAAGTGACCACCAGTGGGAGGAGCTTATACGCGCATGGCTACGTCACGACGCGACGTAGGTGAATACGCTCTATAGACATCTGCTTGAGAAAGTATGCCGGGAAACTCTGGAAAAATCTCTGACAGCACAGCCCGTAGTGGGGATGACGAGGAACTACAAAAACTGCAAAGAATAACAGGTCATGATCTTTTGAAAAGTAACTAAAAAGTGCTGTAAAGCCCTGAGGGCACTCAAATAAATAAATAAATAAATAAATAAATTACAGCCCTTAGCAAAGGTAGGATATCTGCAATCCCCTTTACAAAGTCAGATGCCAAGACGCTTCTCCGTAAAAGTACAGCAAGAAGATCCCTCACAATGTGGAAACAAACAATGAGACCAAAGGACTACCTTGCATTCATCGACCCTGAAGCAGGCAGCACAATTCCAAATGGAATTGAACTATCAGTCAAACGCACACAACTTGGAGCACTGTGCGCAGGACATACAAGGCACCAGCTAAGGCTCTCCGGCTCAAACCTTTGCAAACGATGCAAAGTCCCAGGGGATACACGGTAGATAATCATGCACTGTACAGAATATAGCCAAGCCAGACTTAAACTCCAACAGACTCTAGCGGCACTGGACAACAGGCCTTTCTCCTTTTGCAAGATTGCCGGAAGGTGGCCTACGAAGCAACAACAATCCAAAGCACTGAAAGCGCTCTGCGCATTCTTAAAAGATAGCGGTATAAAAGACCGCTTCTGAATTCCATCCCTCCCAATTATCATACTTTAACGCGTAAGAACTGGAGCTGCAGGCACTCTTAGGGTAGCCACCTAGCTCCAGTACACCATAACCCAGTTAAACTTATCTAAATTACAGTGAACTAATGAAAATATCAACTGAGTTACAGTAACTAACGCTCACATAAACGTAGCTTTTCGGCCAAGACGTCAAGACGGATGTCCGGCCCCTTGAAGTAAGCTCAGGGAGCATGCTAACCCCACCCTTTCCTGCTGCTCTCCCTCCATATTTAAGGTCTATGCCGCTTATAGCTACAGTTGGTTCGTGGTGTTAATACACAATCAATCGTGAAATGAACGGTCTCTATGATGCATTCCCGCGTGAACGCCAGCCTGAGATCATAAAGGTCCCGCTGGAAAAATTCTTGGCCCACAACTATACTGCCTTCGTAAAAAAAGCTTCGTATCAATGAAAAGCCTCGTTAAATAAAGTAGTCTTTGTCACACTTATATACTAAATAACGAAAAGCAAAACCTATTCATAAACCATCTGCCCAAATAAGAAGTAATAAATGAGGGACCAAAGCAACAAAACGCGCAATCTGGTCATAAAATTCCTTCTTTTCAAAAGAGTTCAAAATGGATCTCGCATAGAGAGAACGCAGATGATTCTGACAGAAATTTATTTTAAAGGCCGATAAAAGGGAGGCCCGTGTATAGGTATTTTAATTTATCGCCTCTTCCTTTTCATCACGGGGATCTCTTTTATCAAAAGTCCAACACTTTTCGCCAATTACACAGCGATAAATACAGCGAGTCTTTTCAATTGTGGTGACCAAGAAGATGCCGGCCCATTCCATGTTCTTGAACGCCATTATCGCTTTTTATCGCTTATTAGAACTGTTCGATATCGCGTCTACTGTCACACCTTCTGGGACAGACTGCTTTCGTCGGTTCGTTTGGCTGGAAAATAAGAAATCACGGGTTACCATCGGAGATCGATCTCGGAACTTCCCATTCGCCATTACGTGTCATGGTGATGATAGGTGGGTGATTTAAAGCAAATATTGGAAAACCAGAATGCGGACGGTCGTCTTACAAGGGAAGGATTAAGCGGGTCGTCTGCAATCAATTGCAGACGACAGTGAAAAGCCCTCTAGAAGGGGCTAGCGAAACTCAAATTACACCTAATTTTATTATTAGAGACGCGATCTCCAAGCACAGTGCCTATTTTTTCTTTGCACTCCTATCGTGCTTGTTTATAGATTAGAAAACACTTTTGTCCCGCTTTCGTTTTCGTTTTGCATTGGTCTGAAAAGCCTGTCGGAAAACTCAGGGAAAACCTGAGGCAGCACAGCCGATTGTAGGATTCCAACCCACCGCGTCCCAGTCCTCGGTACGACCTTGGCTACCGCCAATGATATGCCTGAACTCTGAGAGTAAATGATGGAGAAGTATCTGCGTTACTTATTTGGTAGTGGTATCCGTTACATATTTGAATTTGTAGGACGCTAGTATTGCGCTACTTTTGATTGACGTATCGAGAGCATTCCGTTAGTTAGCTTCGGTAGCGGACACAACACTGACTAGTTAAAGACGCACCCGTTCCTTGTTTCAAGAGGGCTATGACGAGCTTTCCTACAGCAATGACGAGACTAAAAAAAAATGAAGTAGAGATCCTTGAAGAGTTTTTGACAGAATCTGAAGTGTATACGGTCTGAACTGGACCCAGTGCAGTCAGTTTATAGAGCACGACAATGTTCTTAATAGATCTGTCATAAAAGGGGTCGGTTTCGAGGCTCGTTGTCGCAACCAGTAGCTACAATGTCCTGCTTCCCAGCTGCAGCCTCAACTTTACGAAATTCTTTACCATAATGGGGGACCTTGACACACTTTGGAAATACTCGCTGTTCCAAACACTCACTTGGCGTACACTGGACATGAAGGAGTGGAATAGAAAAGGTGTATTCCGTGGTGTAGCCTTCACCGTTAGTTTTCCTTAACTTCTCAGTCCTCGATGAAGTATTACAGTTTACCGACGAAACAAAACTTCCTGTTTGGCTTGGCGCCGTGTCCATCTTGCTTCGGCCTTTTTTAAATGCCAGAAGATTTTGTGGTGTCCTGTGAAAATAGCCAGCGCCCGATTTTGCTCTTTACGTGTCTTTTCGCAGTCATTCGTCCATCAAGGAGGTGGCCAGACGTTTGTAGATTTCATTTGATTTGATTTGATTTGACTTTACCGGCGCAAGGATAACAGAGGTCACGCTGCGCCGAACAATTTTGTTGAGTTACGCTACAGGTCTAATTCAGTTATATATTTGCATTACCAGCGACCATGAATTGCGTGCCCTCATTGCCATTTTTGTTACTATCAAGAGACGGTATACATATATTCTGACCGTGCTGCACAGCCCACATCGTTGTGACACTGGGAGACGTTTGTGACTCAAGAGTTGATGATGAAATCACTAACTTCTTTCGCATTACTTCCTCGAAATGAGGATCTTATGAGATTGGCCACTTTCTGAAGGAAATTAGAATATACAATTGCCGCTGAGCTGGACGTGTTGAAAGTCTACGTGGAGTGTTTCAGAGTCACTGGAAAGTGGTCGCAGCCACGAGAATTCTCTTCCATTCAACGCTTTGGAAGAGAGACGGACTACATAGAGACACAAATATCAACTGCGGAGATCGTTTGTGGGGATATTTGTATGTTGGCGAACCTCTATTAAGCACGCAAAGAGGTACTGATAGCTAGGAGAACTCTTTCTAACATCCTCCAATGGTTATCGAGTATCAAGTCGCTCCACAAGGGATTCTGAACGTTCAATTCACCTAAAAGAATAAATAGTCTGCGAGCTGGTCGCATAGTCGTTCAAATCATGGATGGTAGAGCAAGGTAGAAGGAAAGCAGATACATGAAGAACACGATAGTTACTCTTTCACGGGAACACCTGGACAGCAACAGCCTCCAAGTCTGTATCGAGTGGAATATGCCCATGAACTAGTATGAACCGGGAGAGAGCCATTACCATGCACCCCACCAGATGCACGTGTGCTGCCGACACGATGTTTTATAAATATTTCGCAACCACTAAATATATTTTAGTGCTATGTAAGTAAGTATATGTTACTTGTAAGCTGAAACAAACTGCCCAATATCCTCCCAAGAGATCAATGACGAGTTCCGAGTTTCTGCTAGTTCCTTGCAAGGAATATCGGGAAGCGAGCCACTCCCCCGGAGGCTACCTTTATGCTTTTTTTTGTGACATTAGGAGCTCTCACTCGCAATGGGGTGTTCCGGGCTTATATCATCACCGCACTCCATGGAGCTCATTTCCATAGAGGATGGTTCAATTCAATTCACATCAACCTTATTTTTGGGGTACCCATACACAACCTAAATGGTCTACTTTGTGGTGCACCCTAAAATAGATACACAATGAAAAACAGTGTATTAGTAACATCCACGATGGTATCAATGATTAAATGATGGATATGAGAGCACGAGAAAATGAGCTGTGGCTCGCAAAGGTATCGATATGATGTTGACGATAGATGTGATTGAAATTGATTATAAGACGCGTTAATGGACTGCAATCGCGACACTTCCAAATGTAAAGAGTAGGAGAATATCTTTCACGGGACGTTGAAAGAAAGGGATGATAGCAAATCAGGCCAAATATAAGCGCTAGCAGCGTAACACAAGGCCACGGAAAATACGACGTAATTGCAACGTTGACAGTCCAAGTTTCTGAACAACAAACAACAACAAATAAATCGTGACTATGACACGGGGTGATTCATCGCTGGAGAGCGGTACACTACCCCGTTACACGCGAAACATTAGATGTTAAATATGAGTTAAATAAGTTAAAGTTATGCTAAAAAATAGAACAATTGAGCTTTACTTCATTGGCTGCGCTACTTCACGAAAAAGAAGACGAGGTGGTGGTGGTGGTGGTGGTGATGTTGAAAGGGCTTGCCGTTGTCGGCCTCACGTATGTGGGCAACGTCACGACTGACGCCCTGGGGAAATACGCGTCCTGGGCCGACTTCTAGGGGAACTGTGCCGACATATGTCTGAAAGCGTCTGAGGAAGAAGACGAGGAAAAAACAAACACACACGAAAGAAGCGCCAATGGTCATTGAGATACAGAGCATGACTCTACAGGGTCTGGAACAAACCGGTAGACAAGTAGAACTCCAAGAACATCAGAAGACATCGACGGTGTTGCACGTGGCTCTGACATGGACCAAGAATTGCAGCCAAGTTGAATGTCTTGTGGCTAGCAGTAGCTGTACTCAACTGAGCACAGAGTTGCCCAAGGTTGTGAAGTAAATGATTATAGTCGTAATATGTGGTAATGCCGATATGCTTATCGTAAAACAATCTAGTTTAACGTTGCCGTACCTTTTCAATTATTCGTTGTCTTGTCAGGTCTACGGAATTCCATGCAGTACAACCCGAGAGTGACATACAGGTTAGGATGATGACACATGTGGTGCCGCTACTGTAGGCGGCACAGAACTTTTACATTGACCGGATCTGTCTGCTTTCGACAGGCTGGCCTAGTTTGACTGAACTGCAATTGTGACTTCATTACTTTTTAAAAGTAAGCTAATAAAACCTTCCGTACTTCGACGCTGAGAAAGGGCCACCGAGACGTCTTTCTCTCCCTGCAATTTCTGTAAATAGAATAATTAAACAGTTACCACTTTTTTGTTGTTGTTGTTGTTTTTTTCGACAGCCGAATACGCAGCTTTAGGCTTAAATCACGACCGTGTAATGAAGTTTAATAGTCAGTTCAACCGCAGATATAAATAAGAGAAGTCCCGACAATTGGGAGGCACGCCTGGCGCGGAACAGTCATATCCCAAGCAGCACAATGTACTGAAAGTCGAGTGCAATAGGGGTGGACGGGTAGGTGGAAGGCCTTGAACAGACTCGTGAAGCTAAAGAGCGCTGACAAGACACATACCGACCACCCCTATTGCACTCGACTTTCAGTGCATTGTGCTGCTTGGGATGTTCATATACTGTACTTCGCACTATGAATAATTCTGGAGCTGATACGTTCAAGTGGGCGTGACTGTTAACGGGGACGGGCGATAAAGGCAGACAGAAATTCAGTGAGCTGAATACGTTCCACGGCTTATCTCCTTTTTCCTTTCTTTTCCTTTTTTTGTGTGTATGTGCTTTTCGCGAATACGTTATTCTAACGCGCGGCTAAAGCATCTCTAGGGAGCTTTTTTGCGAGTGCCGCGAGTTGTGTCATTTTGACGATAAGGGGTTAACAAATGGACAAGTCAGTCCGACAGTATGTGCTAAGAGTCAGGAATAATGGAGATGAAGGTCGGTCACGGTGAATGAAGCAAAGTAATTAAACGTGATAACTGATAAGATAGGGCATGGTGTGCGGAAAAATGAGCTGGAAAAGGCGGACAGACGAGGAAGTTGTCAAAAGATAACAAGGTGCACGAGGTAAAGGGGTAAAAAGTGCGGTAAGTCCCACAAAGCAGGACCTGGAAACGTGACAGAGTGGTAAGTTCGGAAAGGCTAACGTTATGGTAAGCTAAAAAAGGTATCGCAAGGTATCGCAAAGTGGAGAGCCCCGCTAGGCCTGCGCGGGGCCTATGCAAGCGCGGGGCCTAAGGCGGTCGCCTTACTCGCCCCCCTTTCTTATCGCCGGCCCTGGGTGCAGCACGCTGACAGAGCACAGGAACCACATAACCTAATAGCAGTGTGTGGCAAGAAGGTTCCACGTATCAAGCTGAAAAAAAAAAAAAGCCTAGAGTACTGAGATAAAATGATGGCAATAGTTTTGGGAAAAGATAACACAGAAACACAGCGATAAGGGACAGGATAATCGTGTGTGGCGGGCCGTAACAGTGGCGACTTCACAGAAGGTCTTATATAATGGCAAAAAGTCCAAAAAGTGGCTAACGGAGTCCGTACTTGATACGACGCCAGTAAGAAAAACAAACAAAAAAACAGACCCAACTAAGAGCTTAACTTTTCTCGCACGAAAGCATCATCACACTATGAGGAACAAGACTCTACTTGCAACACTTCATCCATCCATCTCGAGGCGAGAAGCAAGCGAGAGTAATAAGCCTCTATTCCGCTCCTCAAGAATATTGCCCCTGTAATCCGTTTTGCGCCCTAACGTGTCGTCTGCTTCGTGCATGCTCAAGGCCTGCTCCTCCCATCACGAACGCGCGGGTGGTCGCTGACGCGTGGCGCCCCCTTCTTTTGACTTTCGGTTCACTTTCTTTTGTATTGCGAAGCTAGTGCCTAGAGATCACGCTGACGGTGGCGCCCTCCTTTTGTCTGGTGTCAGCGCTTTTTGTCATCTGCTTTCTATGCGCGGCCCGTTATCTATTCACCCCAAAGCGCGTGCCCTCCGAGTGTTCAAAGAGGGCTTCACCTAAACGCTGCGCTGTTATGCACAGAAGCCGAAGGCCTGCAGCAACTAGGGACGTACGGCTTGGACACGGTGACATTCCTCGAGATTGAGGAATGACAACGAACGAACGTGAAAGTCACGTAACGAGCAATGACAAATTTATTCCAGACGGGACCTCTGTGGAATAAATTGTTCTTTCCTCGTTATGAAACATGTCCTGTTGCTTCATGTTCGTCCGCTGTCGTCCCCCGATCTCAGGGAACATCACCATATCCAGATTATCACCAGCTCCCTTGCATATTACTTTTATGTTCAGGTAGTGCTTGTTGGTAAAAGTTCATTATGTGGTAGCCTGGTGATATGACACGTGACGAGAACCGAAATTGAGTATTGGGAGAATTTTATATCGAACACAAATGACATAGAGAACTGCGCTCAACTTATTTTCCCCTCCAGTCAGTGTACATTTTAACCTGCAGCAGTTAAGCATTTTGTCAAGTTGTCAATAACATTACTCGGAGGTGCACAAACCAAAACTTTTCAGATGAAAGCCCTTAAATAGTATCGAATTTTCTCGAGCAAACCCAGGTTTCATTCGATATTTATCCACCCAATCTATATTTGTAACATTTGAGTGACGTTTACCTGCCTCCGAAAGCCTGTGGCGGTTGCCCTCTGAGTCACCATTTCCTCTCTCGGTTACAAAACAAGTGCAGTACAAACAGAGAAACCGCATCTCCATTGAAAGCCGAGAAGTTTGGGCTTTCCGCAGCCCCTGATCGAGTTCGTCACACCGGAACGGCTTTGAGTACAAACAAATTGCAGCTCGTTCGCGCAAATAGGACCACGCGCGAAGCAATACTGAAGAAACACAAAGATACGAGGAAATTACCGAAAAACGAAAGTGGTATCCAAGACGCGCAAAGCAGGGTCGTCTTTGAGGTGGTGAGAGTGAAAGAGAGAGAGATCGAGAGAGAGAGGCGGGATGAGGTTAGGGCACGTGAGAGAGAAGAACCAATGAAAGACGTGGAATGCCAAAGAGGAGGAAATGTGGTTTGGAAAGCGAGCGCGCTCAAAGTTGGCATCTCGCCAAAGGGAAGTTCCATTTCAAGTTTGGATGTTGGCGGCCAGCGAATGGTGGTGTTGTTGTGCAACGTCATGGTCGTTGAGATTATATTATTATACCGTTATATTTACTTTATAATATGATTTGAAAAAGATTGTCGACGCCACCTTGCTGGTTTCGAAAGCGGTCCAACAAGCAAACTCAGCCCGTGATCTGGTTATGGACTCTTCCGAATAATTGAATAAATATAGCAGTCAAACGCAGTGAACCGCTCATTCGGTCCACAAAATGATGAATGATGTGAGCTCGGAAACCCAAGGAAGGGGGAGGATATTATCGCGGATCAGCAGGCCGGAAAGTTTGCCCGAAGGAAGAAAACAAAAATCAAACGATTGCCGACACTGGTAGGCGCTGGTGGAGGCGACAATGAACATCTAGCCTTTGAATATATCATTATCCTCGAAAGAGGCGCTTAACCACCATGCTCCAACCAACGTCTTTAGGGCTACTCATCGACCAAGGCTTTTGAGTCGACGTCCTCGAAAGCAGATTAACGTCAACCTGATACTCCCGTTCCCCGCTTATGACATTATAACTAGTTAATTGCGTTTCATCGGATACGTGACGAACTGCTGCTACTAAGTGTGTGCCTCCCTCGGGCTTAGGCGGGTCCGCTAATGTTGCCCATTTTGGTGTTAAAACGAATTAAAATTCAATATATGTACGCACTTAGATTCCTGCTTTCGCCGCAAAGCTGGGAGAGCAATACAAGCGCATATTTTATTTCAATCGACGTCTAATCTTATCCGACTAATGTTGCAGACATGTCGCGTCTGCTGGAGAAATACTCAAAATGGTATTCTTGACATTAAAGTAGTTTTCGAAGAACTCTCATTTCTCAAGACGACCAAAGTTGTCTTCTAATAGACCTCTGCCTGCTTATAAACAAATGACGTCATAATGTTCGACAGCGCCACGAGTTTGGTAGAGTTGAACTACGTTCAAAGCTAGTGGCGAACAAGCGCCCGAAAGCCACGGTCTTGAGGGGATTACGATGGTCTCTGAAGAGGACGTGACCTTCGGTCCTACTTTTCTTTCAATAGGAGGCAGCGAACAATTGCCCATTCGTGGAACCCAGCTCTCCCCTTCCAATCTGTTTTGGTTTCGGTCTGTCTACCAACGTCATGATGACGTTTCTCGGGTTGAGGTTTATTCTACTCCACTAACAGTGTTTAGTTACGTTATGCCGGTAACCACAACATAAGGGTCGCTGTGGAACTTAAATTGGTTTGTATTTTTTTTAATTATTACTATTATTATTCGCTCCGCTGTTGCTCAAACAGCCAGCCATGAGGCGTGAAAATTGTTTGTTTCAATTATGTGTAACCAAACTCCGAATATTTGCGCAGCCAGGGAGGTAACAGCTAAAGGCTAAAACTGAGACGACCTGTCACCCTGCGTACAGTCAAAGAAAACAAATGAACCTCCCATACTTAGATATATGACCTCTCTTCATTCCCTTTGGCCAATCAAGGGACTCCCAGCACTTTCGCCGCTGTTACATGTTGTGACGCTCGGTCGTCCGACATCATTAATTCAGCGACGAGCTCATTTGTGGTGGCTCCGCCTGTCGCCAGTCTGGCCGCAAGGATGAAAGCAGACGACGACGAAATGCCCACTTTTGACGCTATCTCCGGCTTCCGGTTTCATTATGGTTGCCAGTCAAAGCTGATATAACGCGGTAGGGAAAGAAATTGTAAAGTTGGTTTCCTTCGTACTCATTGCTGTCTTACACTCGCTGACGGAGAGAAGGAAATGTATAGCTGCCTTATCACATATTCATATACACTCCAGCGCTGCACTCGAAGCGAAACATAGTCGAGTGAGGTGCGCTGGGAAGCCTATGTGTCTATACGTGCAAATACACAGGCTGACCCGTACAGGTGACTAAGATGTGCCACTTACTTGACGTGTCTTCAATTTATATGTCTGCACAGAGTGAAAATTGTGGAAGTTTATCACGAAAATTACGTTGTGCTATGAATAGATACGGGCAAATGTAAAGCTGGCACCTCCCATGAACACTGCAGTGCTGCAGCGAAAGCACGCTTTACAGGAGACGCAAAAGAACAAGGAAACGTTTGAGCGGGCATCAAATTCTTGTTCCACCTTAGACAACCTCCTTACTTACCCCGCAAAAGCGAAAATAGAAAAAAAAAGCGATAAAAAGTTCGGGAGAGCTCATTATTTTCACAGAAACACAGGCACTGATGCAGCCTAGTCAATAAATCGCTCGTTCCTGGGAGCTGCCGAGACGATGCGGGGTGTCTCGGAGAGGAGGTAGAAAATTACGTTTTTGCCTCAGACGGATTTTTGTATTTTCCCGAAGGTGGTGTTCTGTATTCCGCGTTATGACAGGCCGTGGTGCATCGGCTGGAAACATGTACACTTGTTCAACCTAAGGGTACGGGTACGAATCCGTAAGACTCTCGGGTGATCACCACGAGGAACGTTCAGCTGTCGCGGAAAATAGTTAAGACTTTGGCAGGTTGGTGCATATTCGTTTGAAAGACACCGACCGGGATGGGAAGGACGTTCGAAAAATACGGTAATCCTGTTTGAAGCTAAGGAGCGATTATTATATTGAGAAGGCAAAATCACAAGAGGATCGGGAGAAAAATGCTCCAGTAAACCTTCTGTAGTTTATTCCGAGTTGATTCGCTTTCTCTTTTGAAGGGTTCACAGCAATGAAGTAGACAACGGTTTCGAGTGAATGTGCTTCAGGAGGGAGGCAAGGAAAAACCCGTTGAACTAAATCGTCTTCGTTCAAGTTGAATGCGTTTCTTGGGTCCTCGCTGCTTTTTTTCTTTCCCAGCACAGGAGTTTTTAAGCGTATACAGGGTGTTGCGTGGTAAGATCTCACCTCAATATATCCGCAGATGTCTAATCCTGATAGTTGTATCGACGGGGATTTTCTCCTCCATTTAAACGTCATTTGCGCCGATTCTTCCATTTCTTGCGACGCCCGCCCGATGTTGACCAAAAAGTTAGATTAAATAGTTCAAACGAAAACACGAAGAGTTAGACCGTAAACGATTCTTTTTATCTTCAAAATTAGCGCAGAGCGAATTACAGCCTTCCGATATTTCCACTCCTGGGGATTAGTGAAAGGCGGTAAGCATGTCGATGGTGTCATTTCCTTGAACTGATCATGATATCATCAACATTGTTACACCGGCTTGCTCGCATTTTAATGCTTCGCTCAGCAGTAAGCAAATTAAGTCACTCGGTGATGCTGGCGATGCACTCTTCGTTTTATCTGCAATGTAGAGCAAAGTGCGCGTGAAGAAATGTGATCGCTAATCAGAGAAAAAGCTGGTTCGAGCCCTCCCTGAATATCTGTCATCTTTCATGGCGAGAGCAGCATCCTCTCCAAGGCCACGCTACAGATTGAGGGGAATCCCCACCACACTCTGCCTCAGGTTTTCGCTCGGTTTTCCACACGAACGTGTTATCTCAAGAGTGGGACTTGCACTCGAGGAAGAAACCTTTAAGTACTCCTCCATCCAATAGCGCATTTAGTGTTACCTTTAGTGGTTCCTTTGCCAGGTTTATCACCAAAAAGCCTGGTGACATGCGGCTGACCAAACAGACTGTGACATTTTTTGGTGGTAATTTCCCTTCGTCCCTCCCTCCATCTCCCTCTCTGTTTCTATTCGTTTTTTTTTTTTTCTCGTTTTTGACAACAAACTCGTTTGGACCTGGGTTTTTGGGAATCCGTTCCTGAAGGGCGGATTAGTGCTTATATTGTTTTTGTGGTTTCGTTTATTGCTGTTGTTTTGGCAGGAGTGTGGATATGGTAGGTGAAGTTCCTCAACATTCTGAAGGCGAACAGCAGAGTGATCTCGCTAAGATAGCGAGAATTATTAGTGTTGTTCCACTTTAAAGGAATCCCGCGGCTTCTCTGAACTTCTCGAAAACTGCGGGACTGCGCGACGAATAATTGCCGCATAGCGGGACGCGGAATTCATCATTGCCATTCTTCTCCCATAAGCACTTTCACTTTTGCTTCCTGCATCGCCGCCCATAAAACAATCAGCGGATCCCCTTAATTGACTTCCCGCCGTTACTGTGGCCGTGTAGCGACCCATATTGCAGTATGCCAGGAGGCTGTACGCCGTCGTTCCAAACCAATTACTAGCCGAGTCAAGCCGAGCACGTTAGGCCTCTCTCTCTCCCTGCCATCGAGTTTAGACGTCGCTTTTCCTTCTGGCGCCACGCACGTGGGATGTACAAAAGGGGAAGGAGGAAATATGGGCATCATAAAAACGTGGCTGCCAGATTGTCGGATGTTCCGTTGGACTATAGCACCGATAGTGAGAAGTGCACGGATAGAAGCGCAACGGTTCTCTACCACGTACGGTTCTGTAGACGGGTGTTACCGCGCGAACGCATTCTTACTTATTTCTCTACTGCATTCTTCTTTATTATCGCGCCCATCTTACATCTCGTCTCGACTTGACCATATAGGCAGAAGGTGCAAGTTCCATTTTGTCGTTCCCAATCACGTTTTGACTAGCCTCGATTTCAGAGAGCTCTAACTTCAAAAAGGCCCTATATGATCATCTTCACTCGCAATAATCATTCACGTCGTTGTTAATTAATGTCATGGTCATACTTTTGTTACATCTATATATATTAACATGCCGATAATAGCAAATCACTTATACATGTTGTTTGTAGGCTCGTATAAGTTTTCACTTACAACTGCACTGTTAATGAATATTTATGTCATAGCTACCTTACACTGTAACCTATGCCCCTCCTCTTTTCAACGCTCTAAGCCCTGAGGGTAAATAAATAAATAAATAAATAAACGCAATGCATTCTGGACAGGTGTAACGCGTCGTTGCAAACGTGAACATAAAAATGACGGCAGAAGGATTTTGGAAACAACGCGTTTGCTGTCGTTTCGCGACGTCTCTAGGCCCCGGTATTTTCCAATACCCAATATTGTTGCAGTAAAACGAGTAAGTTTCAAAATGTGGCCTCGTATATCGCTGATCACTCCCAGTGATGCGAAAACGAGAGATATAAGACTGCCAATGCGATGCACCCGCGCTTGGAAGGAATAATGGAGCGTGTCGAATATAAGTTTAGACCTTCGTTACATTTTACGCTGCTTGGGAAGATTACCCGAATGACTTTTCTACGCATTAGGTTCCTTTTATTCCACGACTATTGGACTGACACAGATGAAGAGGAGAAGAAGTGGGAGAGAGCTAATGTGCTGATTGGGCAGACTTCGTGGGGAACTACGCCGACAACGAGAGGACCTAGGCAGAACCTGATAGAGCACAGTCACTGCTGGTGGGATTGGAATTTCGTAGTCTCGTATAGTCACCACAGACGAGGGAGGGGGCTGTATATTCACTCGACTACGCCACTGTTGCGTTAAATACGGACGCTCAAAATGTCGGGAGGAACGGAGGTCTCGTCTAAGAGCACTATAGGAAAAAAAAAGGCAGTATTTTTTCGGGGCCATCGGTTCCCGTCGGGACTAAATTCGTGCAAGTTTCGGTGCCGGAGAGTAAATTTATGGTCAGAGGACTAAAATGTGGAAGAGTTGCAGATTTTGGAGACTCGAAGCCGTAATTTATAGCTAACGCAGCAGGGCCCAGAGGCTGGTTCTCCAGTGGGTTCCAACCCATTGTAGTATCGTGGGGAATGAAGAGGCTGGCAGCGCCGCAGAAGCAGCTCTTTCAACTCGGAGATGGACGAGCATTGCACTGCTGAGAGAAGACCGTCGTTCCATTCTTCCGAGGTCTAGTGGCACCCTTCCCTGGCTTCCCGCCAGTGGAGAACTGACATTCTCCTCCTACCTATATGCTTCTACAAGAACCGCTTTCCGCGTGCCACGAAATACCTTTTGTCAAGATGCTGCATTAATTCATCGGATGCGACACGATGTGGCTTTTAAAGCTCAGTGACGTTACCGCTTGAGACAAGTTGGCTCTCCAAGATGCCCTCGCTGCAGTCATCTGGAAGGTCTCAGGCACATGCTCGCACTATCCCGAACCAGTTGGACTCTCGCCCCTCCCTATGTCCATGACCACATCCAACTCACAAACTTTCTGTCCTAAAAGCACTTGTAAACTCTCTGGACACCGTATGACTTGAGTCCTCACTGTGAGGCGACTCATTATTCCATTTCACCGCCAGCAATGGGGTAGAGTATTGTCCCTGGCAACGATGATGATTATCATTAAAATAATGTTCTTGTTGTTACTCCTTTTTGTTCTTTTTTTTTTCTTATAGTGTAGTAATCCAGAACTCCTCTTTTGCACTTTTTTATCTACCGATAACTAACGGGTGACGTGATGCGATGTGATGGAGGAAGACAAAATTGGGGACGTAAGTCACGAGGACTGCCGATTGATTGATTGAATCAATCAGCAGCCAGACTGCTACCCGAGACCATTTAGCCACGGTTAGTTGGAAAAAAAAGGGGGAAACCCAGTAGTTGGGGGAGAGAAAAACGCCTCCACGTAGGGCGAGCGAAAGTGGCTTTTTATTTATTTTTATTTACTATTATTATTTGTTTTTGTTTTTTGTTTTTTGTTTTTTTTGCCAACGTCAACATGCAACCTCCAGAAACGGCTGCAATCCCTTCCGAAAAAGAGGCCAATCATTTTCTTTCAATCTCGCGATGTGGCTTCAACGTTAAGACGGCTACTTCCGGTACAAAAGATGGTCAGGCAAAAACCGAAATAGGTAGTCTCGAGTACGTGGAGAAAATTTCGTCCAGTTAGACAGCGTGCCTAGTGGAGAAATTTATATATTTAGGTTGATATATTATAGGTTGAGGTAAAAGGATTATCAAACAGCCACGAAGTTTTACAGAAGTTACGCGGAAACAGATTTTAGGGAAGTTACAAACACTAGTTTATTACATAGGGAGACGTCAAAAAGTAAAATGGGCAAGGGGTCGACGTTTCGACAGTGGCACTGTCTTCGTCAGGACAAGTGCCACTGTCGAAACGTCGACTCCTTGTCCATTTTACTTTTTAACATCTCCCTATGTAATAAACTAGTGTTTGTAACTGTCCTAAAATATATTTCCGCGTCTTTTTTTGCAACTTATATATATATTGCGATCGCTCTGTTTGTCGGGAAGTAGGAAACGCCGTTGTAAACCTTTAAAGCGAAACGAGAGCTGAACTGCTAGACGGACCTTTGAGGGAACTGAACAACCCGACGTCGCTCGACAATTCCTCCATAGTTTCCATTGTGACACCCATTGCGACACAAACATAGCGTCGCTTTACCCGAATAGAGCGCTTCAAAGTTTCTGCACCGTTCAACACGATTGGCAACATGTGTTTGGGAAGCCATTTCCCTCGGGGAGGCGTTAAATGACATTTGAATGCAAATGCAGATAATGGGCTTTATATATATATCGGCAACAAGCACCACGTGGAGGCTTATCAAAGCAAACTAGGACAAACTTTTGATTTTGTTTTTAGGTCACAGTTAGCACTGTGCGCATTGTACACACGTAGTGAGCAGATGGAGAGAAGTAGGAGACTTCGTGGATAGCAGCATGAAGCCGGCCCAGGATGCAAAGACCATCTGGATGGTTTAACCAGCACCCTGCCGTCCGGGCGGCAGGGTGCTGGTTAAAGAGATACAGAGAAGCGCCGTTATCTTCTCACGTTTATCCGACTCATTCTCAGCAACTACAACGGTACACCCGAAGTACAAAGAAACATCTAATAAAGCGACTTTCTCCGCTAGGGGACGCGTTCTCGTCCTTGGGCTATATATATATGAGAATCATTAGAAGACATCATCTCGGTAGATGATTAGGAACTACTAAAAGACGAGACCTCCCAGTCTGGAAGACGGAAGGTGGACCAGAAGGAGAGGGCGGTAAACAGACGACGAGCCGAGGTTATTTGCGGGGAACATATCCGAGAGTTTACGCTCCCGGAGGACCTTTCGGCGCCAGCTACTAATTATGTTGGCCGTTACTAATAAGGGTATTTAAGTTTCCGGGTAAACAGAGGAAGCGTGTGAAAATGGCGCTTTCCTGTCCAGCGTATACGGGTCAACTAAACGGACTACATAAAGGACTGCTAGGATCAAATAGAGTTCGTTTTGTTGGAGTACTAGGACAGCATGAAGCCTATGTTACCAGCTGAAGGACTCTGTAACGGACAGCTGCAAGATGATGACTTTGCTAGAACTCCGCGTAAGAAGCGTATATTGCTCGTATATTAGGATTCTTCCCGAGTTTATTACCGAATGTGCTAAAAAAACGAGGGAAGGCAAAAAAAAAATTAATCACGCCATTCACTCACGTAGTTTCACTCGAAAAGAAAAATAAACGGGGAAATATTATCATAGTTCATAGAACATAGTTCATGAAAAGTCTGCAGTGAAATTATTCCGCGCACCATTAAATTAGGCTACGTAAATATTCCAGTTACAAAATCCTCACATTCGCTGTTCACACGTAAGTACGGGAAAACACGTCTAACCTGACGAAACAGAAGCTAAATAATAAAAACATGACGCTTACCTCTTATCCTTAACCCTTATCCTAACCGTAGCCTTTTAGTCATTCCCGTGCCAGAGTGGATGACTGGAAATCTCGAGACATGAACTTCTCAGCATGGCAGTTTGGCTTTCCACAGCGATAGTTCACAGTCCAAATAAATCTAAATTCCCTTTGCAGGCCTGTACTTTCTTGAGGATTGTTTATCCGCAGATGAGCACATTTTTATCGCGATAACGTCGAGGCAGAAAGTAAATAATCTTTGTCGCCCGTTCCTAATACTTTGTTTACGGAACGCTCAAAAACTATCGCTCAGGATGAGGTATTTGTTTTGCTTCTCCTCCCAGGAGCTCGAAATACACGAGTTTACGCTTCTTCCCATTAGAACGAAGCAGCGAGCTCACTATTACCCATTCATCATGAGTATATATTTGTTTCGTTCTCTGGTCAGTGGTCATGCTGAAGACGACTCTGTGGGTTGTACTCCTTCCTATCGCATTCGGGGGGTCTCCCTGAAGACCCCGTCTACCGAACGCACACCTGTACACAGCTCATATCCACAACTGTTTCGCGTTGCCAAGGCAGAACTAAAAAAAAAAAAAAAAGAATGTATCTTTGAAGCGTATGACGAATGATTCAGCGACCCCGAAGTCACTCTAACAACCAATCTCTACCTGTGCTTACATCTCTTTTTAGCGATACACAATCCGCGCTGTCCACGCCCAAGTTTAGGAACAAATCAAAGGCGAGTGTTAGTATGAATCGTTATCTCCCAAACCGTCCGCGTATATACGGTATGGCGGGGAATGAGAATGCATGGAATCATCTAGTTGGGCTGCGACAAAAAAACGTTCGCGAACCGTTCCAGCGGAAAACTCCCTTATATTTGGCTGTATAGCTACAGTTGTATACGGAAGCGATAGATCGCATATACTTGACGTGACTTAAGTAATTTGTACCCCGTCGGAGTCGAAACCGTATCCTTGAACTCTGTATGTGGACACGCTAACAGATCCAGCGAGAGCAGATTTCTCGTCTCGACGGACCTCTTTGACACTTTGCGACGCTCTTTGTCTTTCGTGCATTGAGATTTCAGACGTGGACTCTCCTATATACACTGTTGCTTTTGGTGCCAAGTTTTGTGGCGATGTTTTCATCCATTCCGTTTCAAAGTGCATAGATTTGGGTAGTTTCCCTTTCTTTTATGAATAACGCGTCCTGGTGTAGCCAGTCCCGAGTGGTACATGATTCGTTATTTGGTATCTCATCGTCACCGTTTATTGTTGTTGTTGTTGTTGTTGTATTCGCGAGGCAACTGCCTCGCGAGCGAAATCCAAACGTACACTTTGGAGATTAACATTGCATCGGAGGGTTTACGCACCGTCACGGTACATCACTCTGATTATACCTTTACGTATGCTTGACTGTGTCGAAATTAAAACTGAAGCTCTCCCGCAGCAGCATTTTCTTTATTCCCGTTATAAAAGTTGCGGTTAACTAATATTTTTGGTTGACATCATACCCTAACAGCACGCGATTCTGGCTTTCTGTCTCATATTGAGTCCGGAGGTGTAATTGTTAGTGATAAGGGTTTCCGAATATTACGACTACTGATGCTTATGATTTATTGCTTTTCATGTGAAGCAAAACTGTTTGAGGCAGGGAAGGGAAGAACGTACAAAACAGCGCAAGTGCGCGTTCACCAACATTTTCAACACGGCGAGCATTAATACCAAACATGTCGCAGATCCTGAGTGTGTGTGGAGCACTTGTCAATTTCAAAGCCCCCGATGATAAGCGAGGAGCGATTAACATAACACAAGAAGTAAAGAGTGAACAATAAGTGCAGCGAACGTCAATGCGACCTGGCTACGTCCAGTAGTCGTGGTTTCAAGATGTGGTGTGTATGGCTTTTATTGCGGTATCTTTAGCTGTCATCTTGTCGTTTGTCCTTTCCACCATTGGTGATCCCACATGATGCTGTACTTTAATTTTCGTTAAAATGGGACCCTAAAATGTTTTCAACCATGTCTAAACTTGAGAGTTGCGACACGCACCTTGCCTATAGATGAAAATTCCATTCCTGCCTGGTACTTCGTCCACGTTAAATAATTTCACGAATCCCTTCGAAGCACTCGCTTCCCCAAGAATGCGCTTAGGGACTCCAGCTTCTCAAAGCCGAAGAAAACGCAATGCACTTCCACACTGCGACACGCTGTATATCTGACTGTATTGCACGTTCTAAACGGACCATGTCGCTTCAATGCAGCACTGAGACGGGACGAAGGGCGGTTAAAACAGGGAGACAAACGTATACCTCTTCCTCCCTTTGATCAACTAAACGGACCGATTGTTTCAACTTCTCCCGCACGCGGCGCTGACTTTCACTGATTGCAGCGCCGCCTGGCCGAGAGCTACAGGCCTTGCACATTAGGATGTCTCTTCTTGTTTATAAGAGTCGATTGCACGCGGATTGCATACCCGTACCGTACCGTACCGCCAACATTGGGTTTTTTTTTTTTTCTGCGTTAGCACCACAAAGCATCTGTCGCTATGAGTGTACACACGTGGAGTGAGGTCCGGAGCGTTAGTACACGCATTGGGCCGACTTCATGGGAAGCGTTTCCGTCTTGCAAGTGTCTTTGAAGCCTCAGACAACACATGAAAACCCCTTTAGCGCGACCCCGAAGAAATAGCAGATCTTGAATCCACCCGGACGGGCCGGCATCTGAAGGCGTAAATGCTTATAATACGCGGCAAACATCTTTCAGTTACTCGAGAACTACTAAGTATTTAAGAGAAGGAAGAATGTCTTACATAAGAAAAAAAAATCTCTTTACTGCGACATACTACTTACATAATTCCGCCATTCATTCGCGTTCCAGAGAACGGAGGTAGACGATATTCCTTCGATCTGCCAGGGACATATAGTTGGCGCACATTTCAAGCTCCATCTAAAGTTTATCGCGGACCTTTAGAAATGCAGCGCATGACACCGAAACGGCCAAGAATTTCGTGGCCAAGGAGTCTCGGGGGTCACGTTGGAACGTGTGCCAACGATCGTGCTCTGACATAAAGACCGGACGAAAGAATAACAGAAATCATAGCGGAAGGACATTTCCCGGTGGAGCTGTAAAATGCTCACTGTCGCGGAGAAGCAAGGGGACGGCATATGGAAAGGAGATGCCATATTCACCGATTGGCCCACCGGAAAACGCGCAACGTTGCCAACGGCGCGCCGTTTCACGCCAAGGTGAGCCGTCTGGCCGTTCTGGAGATGTCTTCACGAACTCGGGGGACGACATAAAGTGACTCGCTTTTGTTCGTTCCCGAGTTTCGGTTTGCGAGGATACTTTGCGTTTTTAATGGTCCCGCTGTAAACTTTGTGGTATGTAAGTGACGTGTGAATACACACACACACCCATATATATTGGATGGTGATGGGGTGGGCGATTCACCGCCGCTGGAGGTGTGAATACTTCGTTGTGGAAGTCCCGGTTTTGTAGAAATGACTCTGTACTGACGTCAAAGCGGAAGACCAGTCACCCAGACTGGCTTCCCTCAAGACAACCCCTGAACTCACGGCGTGTGAAAGATTCATGTACGTATTGTCGCCGTGCAACAGTCGAAAACTGCTGGAGATTGCGACCTGCCCTGTAAAGCACCCTACCGGATACCCGCTCTACCCATATCTAGTACTTGTACGGGTGCGACCATTATTTACTGCGCGCCATCTACACTTAGCGGAACATCTACTTCCAAAAGAACGTGTCTATCGCGTATCGGCACGGGCAGCCGGAGACTGGATGGTGTTCCATCGGCAAGACGTCATGCCTGTTCGTCGAGCGTCCAGCCAGCCAACAGTGACATGATGTCGTCTGACACATCCACCCACACGGGACAAGCTCTCTCTCTCTCTTTCTCTCTTCTTTTTTTTAGTTTCGTGTTAGCGCCGGCGCATATGAACGGCGTTCAGACGTGAACAGATAGAGAGAAGACAGCAGGAAGGAGTCGGAGATAGGAAGGGTTATGATGATTTGATTTGGTGTTTAATGGCGCAACAACAAACAAAACTGGGAGTTAATATGCGCCCTGGGCAGACTTCATGGGGAACTGTACCGCCTGGAAAGCCTCCCGGAAACCCTCAGGCAGCACAGCCGCGGTTCGAACCGGTGTCACCTCCCAGCCTCGGTGTGGAAGGCGACCATCCTAAACTAAGCCCTACGGCACGCGAGCCGGTGGACGGGGAGGTGCTCTAAGGTAAGACTCTCTCGGGTAGTGAACTACAAACTCGACCTGCTCCGAACCAACGAATGAAGGAAACGAATGGTCCCGCAAAAGGTCGTATGTGGAGAATGGTTCACCGAGGGATCGTGAACGGCTTGACTTTTACGTACGGCATCCCCCGACCGCGCTCTGCTTGTAGACACGTGCGTGCGACGGTCATCCGCAACAACATTTCTTGAAAAGTTGCGCGTGTAACAACGCAGAAGAAAAAAAAAAACGAAAAATGTGATGGCGAGGCGGAAGGGATATAGTACTTGCTCAAGAGCCATGTGACGGGGAGTAGATTTCAAGTCGCTGCCTTAATAAACCTCTACCCGAGAAACGTCATCATGACGTTGGTAGACAGACTGAAACCGAAACAGATCGGAACCGGGAAGGGCTGAGTTCCACGAATGGGCACTTGTTAGCCGCCTCCTATCGAAAGAAAAGTAGGACCGAAGGTCGCGTCCCTTTTCAGAGGAGATCGTAATCCCCTCAAGACCGTGGCTTTCCGGCGCGACCTTGTTCGCCACTTGCTTTGAACGTATAGTTCAACTCTACCACATTGGTGGCGCTGTCGAACACTATGACGTCATTTGTTTACAAACAGGCAGAGGTCTATTGGTTGCCAAAGCACCCTTTTTGGGAAATTGACGTAATAGCGTTCTTCTGGGTTCGACTGTGCCCCGAAACGTGCCTAAGGGCAACATCACCTAGATGTTGAGAAAGTCTGCTTACTCGTCGACGTGACGCAACAACTAAGAGTCAGCCAATCAGGGTGATGTTTTCAACGGCAGTAGCTAATCACGAACGCGCTTTCAGCGGTCGTAGCCACCCTCGTTTGCGAGTAGTGATTCAACGTCCCTGCGCGCTGAATGGGAAATGTTTAAAATAAATCGCAAAAGGGTCCCACATCTTTCTCGAAACATTTTCTGGAAAGCGTGTCGCACTTTTTGGTCTACAGATTCAGGTCTACGGGCACCAACTTAGCTGCAATCATTTGCGAGTTCCTAAATTCGGTGAACAGCGGGCGAATTCTGACTTTATATGTCCACGTACCAAGGAGAGAGAGGAGGCAATAAGCAGGCCTTATGTATCTAGCTGGCGTTGCTAAAGGATCCCTCAGGGATCCCTCGGACGACAACGCCATCTCTCCTTATTTTTTTATTTTTTTAAGGAACGGCAAGCCGGCGTGCTGCTGACCTTTCCCCTTTTATCTTTTTTTTTTTTCCTCTGCCAAGAAATTCCCCCATCCCTCCTTCCACGTGGTCATATAGAGCCGCAATGCTGGTTTACATCGAAGCTCAATCCGCGATTTATCGCAATTAAATTTCGATAAAGACTGCCAGTAGTAACTTGTAAAATATTCTTCTAAAAGTAAAATACCGTCATCTCAATACATTTCTCGTTAACTTGTAGTTCCCGGGCTTTGTCTCCAAACTTTTCTCCTCACTTCCGCGTCGAGTTTTTAAATGTACGATATTAAAGCAATACAGAACTTATGCTCGAGATTTCATTTCCTTTCTTATTTTATTATTGTTTCGTGTTAGGACCGTGAGGCACTACTTCCTGGGCCAACTTCAGGAGGAACTGTGTCTAGAAAGTATCCCGGAACATTCAGGGAGAACCTCAAACAGCACAAGCGGTGGTAGAATTGGAACCGATGACCTTTGAACCTGTCAGCCATTTGTGAGACTTCTACAACTGCTCGCACAAGGATGTCTCAAAGCATAAAAGATGGAAACGGGTCTCTGGAAGCTCTCCACGAGAACTGCGACGAATACCTGATAAGATAAACCCTTATTTTGCAAGGATGTAAATTCTCTAATAGAGAATGGATATTGAGAATAGCTAAATTTTTCTGGTTTCTGACGTGGACGGCAATATACGAGCAAGCTGAGGAGAATCTTCTCAGCTTAGACTATATACGTTTCTACGAGTATGGCTTCTAGTACCTTTCGTGTTTTCGAGTGCGTCATGTTCTTTAACGCGATCACACGCATAGTTTGCGCCAACCAGTGACACATATACAGGGTGTCCACGCTAATCGTGAACATATTTTTAAAAAATATATATAACACTTTTTCCAAGATGAAATCAATTGCAATATAGCATATGCTGAAGGGCACTCCCTAGGAGGGCATTAGCAAAGTCCAAAGGCAATGTCTCAATTAACTTTCGTTAATTAACTCGTTAATTATAAAAGCGACAAAGTTGTCCCAATGAGAACATCTGTTCCTTTCGGTCACCTGATATCGTAGCCGTTTTCAGAACAAAAATCCGTTCGATAGATCGCCCGCAAAAAATTAGTGAAGGAATGCCATTTTTTTCTTTATTTTGTTCATTGCGCATCTTCGCAGACGCGTATTTCCTTCATCCCCAACGTGAGAGGGGAAGGGAGTACAGGCCGCCTCATGCGTCGAAGATGAGCTTTAACTTGCGGAAACAAAACAAAAACAAATGTATCGGGTGACTCTATCGGAACTGGCCTTATCTTGGGTTGCATTTTGTGTTTCCTTTTAATCTTTTTCCAGGACGCGAGAGGCGATAGTGTGATCTTTCTTCCTCTCACATTGGGGGTGAAGGAAAGACGCGTCTTCTACGAAGCGCAATGAACAAAATAAAGAAAAAATGGCGTTCCTTCACGAATTTTTTGCGGACGATCTATCGAACGGATTTTTGTTCTGAAAACGGCTACGATATCAGGTGACCGAAAGGAACAGATGTTCTCATTCGGACAACTTTGTAGCTTTTATGATTAAAAAGTTAATTAATGAAAGTTAATTGAGACATTGCCTTTGGACTTTGCTAATGCCCTCCTAGGGAGTGCCCTTCAGCATATGCTATATTGCAATTGATTTCATCTTGGAAAAAGTGTTATATATATATATATTAAAAATCTGTTCACACTTATAGTGGACACTGTCCACGCTAATATGTATACTTCTTTGCAGGCACAATGTGCACGAGTACATCCATCGCGTGTTCTGTGTGCACATATCATCCGTTTGTGATGCCCTGTTTCTAATTGTTTCTAATCAAAACCAGGTACAATCTGCACAGGTACAAATAAGTAAGTACAGCGAAGTTGACCCGTAGTTCTCTTGCTTGATGACAATACACACGCCCGTTGGTCTTCCGCTCCAATGCCACTACGTATACAGAAGTTGGCTAACTACTCCTTTCGTGAAGAAGAGGCAGAAAAACGCAGTAGCTAGTCCTGGCAAAAGTAGTAGCGATCGTTGTTGATAGATGACAGTAGAAAGCCAACAAGAAACATAGATTGATAGACAAAAAAATTTAAAATATCTAAGACAACACTGTGAACACACGCACATGAATTGTGTCACGTGATCACCTATAACGCAAAAATGCAAATCGATATACGGATGTAGTGTTTCGACAGAGATTTTGTTCATGCAGCCACTGATCTGTATACTTACGAAAGTAATTTTATTGAGATTCCGGCGCCGAAAACATAGCGCTCGATAAGCCACGCAGCGCCGTCTAGCAACAACAACGATTAAAGGGTCCCCCTCTGCGTAGAACACGCGACTGACGGCGACATATTTTGTGACATAGTTATTGAATTTTCTTTTCTTTTTTTTTTTTTTTTTCGTTTTCGACGTCCGCTTGCGAATCGATAATGGTCGTTCCTACTGTTCATTAAAGGAAGCATTTTATTGCATTCGTGCGTGGTTGCTGTATAATCAGACGGAAATCTAGTGCGGAGATATTGGGTGTGGGAGTATCCGAGACATGATCGAAACGTCGGCTTGTGGCAATATCAAAATACAATTATGCGAGTCGAAAAAAAAAAAACGTCAGTCGCTAGACTGATAAAAAATAAGTGTGCACTAAAAACACGAATACAAGAGCCATTCAAATCCGAGTGTTCAAATGCCATGTTCAGTCGCTCTATATGAAAGAGAGGATTGAATTCTTGCATTGAAATGGGGCAATGGTGAATCTCCGGAAATATCCGAGCAGAATACGCTTTACAAAATGAGCAGAACAGTCGTCTGCTACCACAAAAATTGTATTTGTAGCCCTTGGCACACGCTGACTAAATGAAAGTAGATTATTGATTGGAACCGTAGAATTAGGGCCTGTGAACAACACGAGTGTCTTCTAGTGACGGTTAATGCTAGTCTTCTAGGGTGTTTGCTGCATTTTCGAGTGAGATCAGACGCTGTAAGGTATCAGAGCCTGTCACAGTGTTGTCGCATACGATATCAAGAAACATGATAACAGTAAAGTGTGGAAAACATGTGCCACTCGTCATGCATGTGCTCGAGATGACACTCTCTCTCCCTGGAACACGGCTTCCTAGATTATTTCTTAAATGTTTTGCCGTATAAAAGAGGGCTTTCTAGAGGTGATAAGAGAAAGAAGTTGCCCAGTATAGATGTAGTTTGCGGTCAGTTGAACTATGTGCAAATAAAGAATTTTGAAAGAATCGCATCCCTACCGCTTGCGTTACATTCGAAATCGTTAAACAGCACTCTATCCACGGCTGCACCCTCATTGCGTTCTCGTGCTCTGCTGCAAACAACCAAATTATGCCGTCCGCTAACAGCAGTGTTGTCTTCTGCGATTTCTGGTTGCTCTCCCCTTTTGCGTGACAGACGCGCGCGTATCGTGCAGTATACTCACGATCCACAATACTCAAAAACTATAAAGGCAGAGGCGCAAATTTCTCCACGGTTCGTGTAGAGTGTCACACTGATTATTGTCAAGCGTTAAATGACGTTATCTGCACCTATATAAGGACACCATAGTGGTACCGTGGCCTTATCTGTGCCGAGAGCGTTATCTCCCGTCAAGATGTACATTATGGCTGTATTAGACTTCGTAGTAAAGTCTATTTAGGATTCGTGATTTGCACCTGTGCGTTCGCATCAGTGCTAGTGAGAATGCAGTGGGAGAGATATTGATAACGGTGTGTTCACTCGGAGCGGGGGTGCCGGTTCATGCTGACAGAGATAAACTATTCTAAAAGCGATAAAACCCCAGTGCAGGGGACACGGACAGACGAAACACAGACGAAGCACTGGAAGACATACACTGGAAGGCACACGAAGAGATAAACACCTGCCGAAAAGTCGCGTAATCCATGGGATCGTTATAGTAAGTATAAGCAGTCTATACTGCCACTCTGACAGTGCGCCGCTGTATCTTACTTGATAAAAGTTTTTGTCCTTTCCGCCAGAGAAAACGCTGTCTTGGGCATACGGAAGAAGTCGTGTCCATGTCATTCTTATCAACCCGATAACCATCGCTGCTTTGCCTGAGTTGCCGGAGCAGTGAACAAAGAAATACACCGCATTTATCCTTCCGGTATAGGGTGGAGGATAACCATGTGCATATTTTTCGTCAAGAGACGGGACTGTGTCACCCTTTATTTTAGCAGAAGACAAAGCAGAAATCGAGGAAGACTTACCGCCTGTCAAGTTCTGAAGCAGAAGTAATCCATCAGGCACAGATTACGCTCCTCATTGTTGTCGACCAAACAAACGAAATAACTTTGGCGTGAGTAGCACGTGATGTGCCCTTCTAGCACGAGAACCGTTTCAAACGGAAAAAGGTTTCTCAGGAGGGAGGGGGTAGCGGAGGAGTGGACGGGAACATTGGGATGAGCGCTTCAAGAAACACAACTAGATGGTGCTGCCCACAGGCGGCAGTCGGTGGAAGGAAAATTTTGCGCGCGCCTTCTGTTGAGGTGTCGAAGAACGCTGACGACGCGCGGGTTCTGGCTCGTTGCAGTCGCGTAATTGGCAGTATGTATAGCTGCAAGGTCACGCTACAAAGACTCCGAGGTGCTGGCTTCAAATCCTACCACCCTTTGTGGAATTTCCTCTGGCAAGACTTTTCAGTCGGATGTTGCCATAGTTCTTTCTGAAGTCGGCGCACAGGGCTCCGTTGAGATTTTTTCACCTCTTGCATCGTGGTGCTAACAAGGAACGAAACAAAAACAAAATAACGTATTCGATTGGTGTGGTTTCCGTGCATCCGTCTCGTGGAAAAAGTATTATTCTTCTATTTGGACGAATATATTAGCTGCAGTCGTGCTGTAGCGGGAACGAAACCGGCCGACGGCGCCAGTGAACATGGTGTCGTGGTAGAAGTTGCTCACCTTTCTTGGGGACACACGCCTTGCCTTGAGCCGAGATGTCAGCGAACGTTAAAGAACTGGGCAGAATTGATACGCGCGGGTGCGGTTATATCCGCGTGACATCCTGTTTTGTGGATGCAAATTGAACACTTTGAAATGAGCGCAGACGAAATGTGTGCACAACGGCGCAGATCCGAGGATATCTGTGCCACTGGCGCGTCCATCCGCTGTCTCGCGAAAGGCGCAAAGGAAGGTTACCCTCCGCAAGCCCCGATAAGCATAATGATTGTCGCCAGAAATATGGAATCTAGTGGATTAGCGAAGGGATATTTTGGGACAGTGTGAGACACGAGATTGAATGATCCGTTGCTTCGTGTATCACTGTTGGACGCACCCTGCAAGTCACTGAGAAGGCGCGTTAGCTTAGCTTAATTGGTAGAGCCCTGGACCGGCAATCCAGAAGACGTGGGTTCGAGTCCTACAGCTGGCTAACCTTTTCAGTGACTTTCATCTTTCACTGTTGGTGTTTGCTCGCTTCCTAAGTGAGGAACAACATCTGCGTCACCGTTTCGATTGTGACCTTCAGCGGAACCGACGAACCACCGCCACACACGGTATAATGCAGTGAACGTCGGACTTCGAGTCGGAGACGATTAACTAAACATTCTGTTACCTTCAGCTCTCCCATCAGTCTGTACTTAGCGGTGCGGAATTTTTTTTAAAGTGAACAATCATGGTGGGAGGGTGCACCGAGGAGCGCCGGGGAGAAGGGACATGATGACCTCACGGTGGTCTGAGGGGACTTCTGTAAGAGGACGACGACGGGAGATTGTGAGTGAGTGAGGCCAGGATCTGTGAGGAAGAAGAAGAAGAAGAATGAGATGCTTTGATTCGTGGCCTATTGCCTTTGGCAGCGCCACATCGACGAGTATAAGTAGGAGAAGAATAGATGTATTCCTTCGGTATGGCGTCGCCCCCAGGGCCACCGATACCTCATGGTGAGTTCACCTGAAGGCCCTTGAGTGCTTTACAGAAAGGGTACTTCAAAAAACACCTCACCGCATACAACTTACCTAGAAGACGCGTCTCAGCAATTACCATTAGCACTAATATAGGGTTGCCACCTGTCCCGATTTCACCCGAACAGTTCGGAAATTCGAGGCTCGCGTTCGGTGTCCGGGTGATGGTGTAACCGGACATGAAAGTCGGAGTCAGAACCTGCCACTTGGGTTATCGTCGCCAAAGATTGGACAATAGCTAAAATGAGCAATCAACGCTACGTTGAGCCTCATGAAGACACTGTGAGAACTCTCCTGGGTAAATTACTTCTAAAATGTAATTAAATTACATTACAATTACTACGAAAAAGGAATGACATTACAAAGTCATTACTGCGAGTTTAATCCTAACGATATTGAGGATGTGGAAATTCAAGACAAAAAAAAAACAAGATACATTTTGTTCTGTGCCGATTTCATGCGTCACCGTTCATAGTGGACGTTGGAATTCTGTTGACTCGCCAGTCGGCAACTCTCTTTCTGTCAAGTGCCAACACAGAACATACATTCGATTCTTTTGTAAAAAGTAATGACTAATGTCATTAAAATTACTGCCCAAATGTAATTAACTTAATGTCAAAAGTAATGGATTACATTACAAGTTACCAGAAAAAGTAATTCATTGCTGTAATTTTATTACAGTAATGACATTACTACCCAGGTATGCTCCGTACCAGCGCTCAGCTTTCAAGACTCAATATTTTGATACGGTCCCTTACAATGCACTCCACCCAATCCGAGACAGAGCAAAAAATGGAGGGGGAAGGTCCCACAGTAACAGCCCCCCATTGAACTCATAGTTTGAGATAGTTTACACAGCACTGGGTACAATGCAAATGAATTTGGCTGGACAGATAAAAATGCGACGTTGTTCCAGCCGGCCAATCAGGGCCTTCCCGGTGGTCTCGCCTTTCGTCTTGGATTAATAGCTCTTGCCCTTTTACTACATTTGAAGATGACATAGTAACATGTAAAGCGTCAGAGCCATATTGCTCAAATAATCCTAACGGATCTGCATAGCCCGCACTGCGTTGCACTTGCTATCATACTGCATACATAATAAATATACATACAATACTATATACATAAATTCCGAAGAAACAAAATGAACATGCTCTCTAATTCCAAATAACGACCAAGTCTCATGAGTGCATATACTTCGTGATGAGCATCCTACTTGGCAACATACATTGAAGCAAGACGGAAAGGAATAGGGCCTCTCCTCTCCGGTGTGGCAACCCTAAGCGCTAATGTTCTACATAGATTGATCGGCCTGAACCTAGTCCCAAAGAAGAGCCAGGCTTTCGTAGTCCGTTATACAAAAAGGTCTCACGATGAAAAGGATTGTCCTTCTTCCCTTGTCTCGGGTTATTTCAATCCCGTTCTCCTACGAGTTCGGCGTGTACGCGGCGCAAAACTCCTTCCTTACATAAATGGTACCCTTATTTTCGGGTGTATAACGAGCACTCCTGTATAACGAGCACCCCTAAAAACGGCCCGAATTCGAAAAAGTTCCACGTATAACGCGCACCCGCAATGTTGCTACAAGCCTCTGTGCTGCCACCACTATATACATAAAAAACCAAGGCGGTGTATAACACATATATGCGTACGCTTTATTTGAAACATATTTGGTTTCGCGTCCCTTCTCAATCACGCCAGCCTTCTGAAATGCATTCAGGATTATCGACTGCTCAATAGCATCCTTAAGCAGCATCATTAATTTTTATGAAGTCCAATGCCCTTTCGCCGGCTTTGTCAACTGGCCCTAAGAGATTTGTGAGAAACTCAGAGCACACCATGGAAGAGGCCAGAATTTGTACGACACCGACCAGAAAAGGAACTCTATATAAATATTTTCCTACTTTGTTGCAGGAAAATATTACCGTGTATAACGCGCACCATTAGATGCGCAGGACCTCTTCAGAGCACTTTTTTATTGTATATAACGCGCGCGTTGTACACCGGAAAATACATGTAAAAACTAAGAATTAATAATATCCGATAACAGGACACAGCTCGCGCAAAATGGTCACGACTCGGACCAGGAACCAGGAACTATAGCACCCAACTCAGCTAAAGGCGAAGAGGGATGTAGTTTTGCGGTACTATTTTACTAATTTCACGGTGACCTTCGGAGAGCCCCTCCCATCCTCTTCTATGGCGCCATCTACGTATTTTCTAAAGCTGTCGGAATTCTCTTAATGGACCCTTACCCAAGAAACGTCATCATGACGTTGGCAGACAGACTGAAACCGAAACAAATCAGAAGGGGAGGGTTGGGTTCCACGAATGGGCACTTGTTCGCTGCCTCCTATTGAAAGAAAAGTAGGACCGAATGTCGCAACCCTTTCAGAGACCATCGTAATCACCCCAAGACCGTGGTTTTCGGGCATGACTTTGTTCGCCCCTATAGTTTCGAGCGTAGTTCAACTCTACCAAATTGGTGGCGCTGTCCAATTATGACGTCATTAGTTTACAAACAGGGAGAGGTCTATTGACATGTGCTGACTGTGGCGTCTTTTCTAATTTTTGCTCATTTATTTCAGCCCCAGAGGGCATAACAACACGGTAAGTCGCGTCCGGGCATAACCCGATAGCTAAACCTGTACTGATACTGCATGAGTTCTAACCCAAGAAGGTCCGACGTACAATGCACGTATCTTGTTTTCACTAATCGTTATCTCCAATAGGGCATCCATTTTAACTAACAATTCGGGTAGTATAACTAAGCTACAAGTAACTCGTAACAATTTTTTTTTTTAAGTAACTAGTCTACAACGGTGATCCGCAACTGTAACTAGGGTGAAATTCGCGAAAGTTACAAATTTCGATCCACTCGTAAAAATATGAAATAACGTCTGCGGCGCTTCGAACTTTGCCAGACTGATTGTCATTTCCCTGAAGTTTTATCACTATTTTTTTTCTAATGCTATCACTTTGTATCAAAAAAAGCTCCAAGAAAAGCAAATTCCCACCGCATGTATTTCCTATGGCCCCAATACTGGTCGAAAACCATCATTTCTTCCTTTGTCTGCTTCACGTTCACACCACCACGTACAGAGTAGTCTTGGGAAAAGTTACTTTGAAAAGCAACTAGTTATGATTACAATTACCCCAGTCTAAAGGTAGTTAAGTTGCAGTAGGTACAGTTACATCGCGAAAATAGTAACTAGATACAGTTACTAAGTTAAGTTACAGTTCGCGGCGCTAACGAGGAATTAAAAAAAATAAATAAAAGAGTTACTCAGTCGCTATTTTTGCGGACTAATTGTAACAAACTTTTTCCCAATAACTTATATCCACGACACATCACACCCGTCCATTTCCTCACTCGCCACGTGATGGTTGGAATTGCTTTTTGTGCCAATAAACGCGGATCTATCGTTCTGTATCCATTTCGGACCTTTGGGAAGCGGCGCAGAATTAAACCGGATGCTGGTTATATCCCCATCAGAGAGAACAGCAACCAGGTGAACTGGAAGCATCAGAATCTGACCGTGTGCATGATCCTCCTACCAATGGTGTTGCTGATAGCTGTCCCTCTACTTGCCCGCGTTGCGTTTCCCGCTCATGAACCAAGCAAGTATATCTTGAAATGCCTCCCGAAACTCGACGTGCCGACGCCATCCGGACTCCACTAATGGATCGTGGCAAGCTTTTCCTTCTTTCTTTTTTTCTTTTTCAAATCGGCACGTACTAAAGCAAAAACTACACTCTTAAAAACGAGTTTCACCGCATAGCACACTCCTAGCCAACCATCATTCCGAACGACAACGTCCTCGTCCCTGATTTGTTGAGAACGTGGGGCGGAGCCTATTTTGTGACGCTTATGCTGTTCATAACTGTCACAAAAAAGGCGTTATCTGCTCTGATTTGTTGAAAACGGGAGGCATGTACGCCGTTTCTGTGACAAGTATGTACGTCATAAGTGTCACAAAAAAAAAAGGTGTACGCCTCTCGCTTTAGCAGATCAAGGCAGATAACGATATCATTCGAGATGCTGGCTGGCTAAAAGCGTGCTGTGCGGTGAAGTTCATTTCTAAGAGAGTAGGGAGCCTACATAAGCGACTCCGTCTCAGGGTGATGTCAGCCTATGACACACCACTTGCCGCCGACCGCCATATTGGTCCCTATTCCCTAGACGGCGTGGTATATAGAGCATACACTCTTAGAAACTAACTTCACCGCATAGCACGCTTTTAGCCAGCCAGCATATCGAATGATATCGTTATCTACCTCTATCTGCTAAAACGAGAGGTGTACACCTTTTTTTTTATTTTTTGGGACACTTATGATGTACATAATTGTCACAGAAACGGCGTACACGCTTCCCGTTTTTAACAAATCAGAGCAGATAACGATATCATTCGAGATGCTGGCTGGCTACACTCTTAAAAATGAACTTCACCACATAGCACGCTCCCAGCCAACCATCATCCCGAATGATAACGTTCTCGCATCTGATATGTTGAAAACGGGAGGCGGAGCCTATTCTGTGCCGTACATAATGAACACAAAATAGGCTCCGCCTTCCGTTTTCAACAAATCTAGGGCGAGAACGTTGTCATTCGGGCTGGGAACGTGCAATGTGGTGAAGTTCGTTTTTAAGAGTGTAGGAGCGTGCTATGCGGTGAATTTCATTTCTGCAACACGCTCGCGATTCTGTCAAAGCAGGGGACCAAGATGGCAGCCGCCTGAGGGACATCGACTGGAGATATCACCACCCTAAAGACGAAGTCGCGTATGTAGGCTCCCTAGTAAAAACTTGACCTCGTTCTTTTGCCGCAGTTTTTACTGTAGTATGTATACCTCAACCAATGAGACAGTTTTTGTGTCCACGTTTGTGGAAAGAGGGAGTCCACACGGTGCTGGCAGAGCGTTTGGTTTTATAGCTGAGCGACGCGATGTTGATAGCCTCTTATTTGTCTCACCCTACACTCTTAAAAATGAACTTCACCGCATAGCACGCTCCTAGCCAACTATAATCTCGAATGATATCGTTATCTGCCTTGATTTGTTGAAAACGGGAGGCGTACGCCTTTTTTGTGACACTTATGCTGTTCATAATTGTCACAAAAAAGGCGTACGCCTACCGTTTTCAACAAATCAGGGCAGATAACGATATCATTCGAGATTATGGTTGGCTAGGAGCGTGCTATGCGGTGAAGTTCATTTTTAAGAGTGTAACTTTGTGACGTTATTTGTGTAGACACAACGGTTCTAGCGACCACTGAAGCCCTCCCAAGTGGTAAGCACTTCTTCTTTTTTTTTTTTTTCTTTTTTTTTTTTGTCACAGTTGATGAAAAGTTTATAAGCTACTTCCCAAGAATTGGACTCTGGGGAGGGGGGGATGTTTGTTGGTAGCACGTGTTCATGGGTCGATAGCCGAGCTGTATTCTGCAATCTCCGAAATTTCTGGAGGGGGTTGCAAATAACCAGGTGGTGTGCACCCTCCTGGGGCAGTGTAGAGAAATTCATGATTAGGTGATGACGGGGTCAATACTTTCGACTATGACCATAAAGGTGAAGTAATTATACCTTTCGCCATGTACAGATTCTCCAAACGCTTCGTCCAAGAGCCACCGAAGAAGAGCCACCGTCACAATTTTCAACTTTAATGAATCTTCGTACGAGATGGACGATGACCCTCACACCACACATCAGGACACTTCCTTTGGTAACTTCTATTCTGGTGCTCACAATATGAAGACCTCTCTTGTCCAGGGAGCCTGCACCTCCGTCGATACAATAGTACAGACACTCTTCAATTATATGAGCTTTCCAAATAGGTTTTCAGCGCCGGTATATAGCAACTAAGAGTAATATCTCGACAGCGATACGAGGGCCGATATAATAATAATAATCTTTATTAATGTGCCCAAGAATAGCCAAAGCCTTGGTATTGGCGCACGTAGACATGACGTATCATGTTGCTTCGCGGCGCTAACAGGGAACAAAAGAAAAAAGAAAAAAAAAACAGCACGTATCTATGAGACTGTGACGTCACGGACAACACCCTTTATGCGTCCTTTTCATATGTGCAGGTGACTGGACGAAGCCAAGCAATTTACGTCCTACGTGGAAAGCACCTAACGTGACTTCTGGGTCAACGAACCTCTTTCAAAATAATACTAGAACCGTACGCGATATTTCGAATATGCCTAATGGCAATACGACGTTGTCAACGGTCGTCATGAGCACAATGAGTAGCACGAGTGACAACAACCACCTTGTGACGACGACGTATTGGCATTTTCGTGAGAATGGTAAGTTTTGTCTTTACGGCGACAACAGTTTTAGTGACTGTGCATTGTATAGTCATTAAGGTTCTTGGGCTTGGTAGCACGTAAACAACGAGAAAGTAGTCGAGATTTTTTTTCTTTTTTTCTACCGATGGATCCTCTCGCTGTCTAGTAAGTGCCGTGAACTCCTCCTTCGACTAGGTATACACGAGGCAACAGAAAAAAGTGCTCAAAGTAGTGCAGCGAGTGCTACCAAATCGAAGAGACCTATTCATACCCGTTGGTCATCTATAGCGTTTATGCCTTCCGGTAGGCGAGTCACTTGACGACAGGTACGATAAAAAGCCTTCGCGAAGCGGCAAGAACTGCCACCCACTAGTACCCTGGTGCTGGGAGCTTTGCATGTGTTTAGGTCGCTGTCTGCAGTTTGTCGTGGGTACCCGCGTACGGCAGCAGCACGTCAAGAAGCGGACGAGCGACGTCAACTATCATTTCCTCTCTCCCCAACAGGCGAAAAGTAGCGCTCCCGTACACGATTAGCGTCTGTATCTATAGGTCGTGCTATCTAATCTCATAGAGACTACTTTATCGACAGACACACTACCGTGGAAGCAGTCGTCGTCAACGTCTACTTCATCGATGCAACAGCCCGCGCAGTTACCATCGGGGTCTACTTCACCGACAGATAGGCTACCGTCGACACAGACATCTCCGGCGTGGAAACAGTCGTCAGCTATGCAACAACCCGCGCAGTTACCGTCGGGGTTTACTTCACCGACAAATACGCTACCATCGACGCAGACATCTCCAGAGTGGAAACAGTCATCGTCAGCGTCTACTTCATCACCGAGAGACACGCAACAGCCCGCACAGTTACCGCCAATGTCTACTTTAGCGACCTTACCATCGGCACAGTCAACTCCAGCGTATCTACCAGATGCAAACAATCGCTCCGAGAAAGGCCGTGGAAAAACAGCGCAGCCTCTGTTAACTAAATCGACAGAAGCATCCACGACTTCTAGTCGGATTACATCAAAGACAACACTGTGAGTACGCCACCGAGTTCTTCACAGGGGTGTCCTACCGTATATTAGTCCGTAGACGCGGTAGACGAATGCGATGCATTCTGGTGTCCTGATGATAAGTCATTGCACGTGACCATAATTTATAAAGATGAAGGCTCGTAAATGACGCTTGCAAGGAACGCGCTTGATGATTCTGCGCGTCGCTGTCTTTAGACCTTTGTAAAGTTCCACCCAGTATCCCCGCAGAAAGCAAGTAGATTCGCAAGCGTAGCGTTAGCGATTCCCGACGAAATGATAACTACACGAAGACTCGCTCAGCGCACGCGAGACCACCATCTCGTGTAAGACATGCGTGGTCTTCCGTTTCGACGTCGAGCAATTCCCACTAATGAGACAACAACATGCTCTCAATTAGGTCTATAAGGTGACATAGCCCAAAATGATGTTGCCTACGACGTGAGACGAGGGTTTTGTCATCAGGGTGTCCCTGTGGGACAGCGCACTATACGAAATGTAAACACGGAAACACTTCCACTTTACAGAAGTGCTACAAATGCACGGGAAGCACCACGTCCGCGATTGCGACGCCACACTGTCACATCAGTCACGATTTCGATAACCCCAATTGAAGAAGACACAGATATCGAAGGTACCGAGAAAAACACAAAAAGCAACAAACCGTCCGTGGTCGGAAATCGGCCTCATCCCTTACAGCTCTCTACGTCGACAATGAAATCAAGCACGTTTGCATTGAGGTCGTCTGCTGTCAGACCTACAAGCAGACGAACCTTGCATGAACGGTCGTCTGCAATGGAATTCAGGCCTCCAATTGGACGCGCGTCCGTGAAAGCAGCCACGACTTCCGCTAAATCGGCTTCAGCGACTGGGATAGAATATCCAGCCGTTGAAACGACGCTCTGTATACGAGAAGAATGCAAGACTAATGACATTATAGGATCTCGCCCTCGTCTGCAGCGACAGACATTACCAACTACTCCGACCCCTTCTGAGGAAACCGAAACTGGTCCCAGAATAACACTGAATATGATGTCGTCTGTTGAAGCGGACAGTGCTTCCAGGATACCGTACACTGTCACGCTAGGTATGAACGAAACACAACTGGGAAATAACACACCAACTAAATCGCCAGGTTACACCGACGCTCGTCTTCCAGGGAGACGTCGTATAGCGTCGGTCGTGCGGACGAGAGTTAAAGAAACCGAAACGAAAACTGCAACGCCATTATTCAGCAGGCGATTTTCGTCTACTGTCGGCAAACGGGAACGCCTCGGTGAGAGATCATTTCGGCCATCAAGATTTCCCAACAAACACGTCGTACCTAAGAAAACTTTAACGAAAGTGACATTGAAGCAGCATTCGTCAACCTTTCGGCAAAGAACACGTCGTCCTATACACAGGCGAAGACTTGTAACCTTCGTAAATCCAACTGAATACGACGACGAGGATACCACTGTTAATACCAGGATAGTGACTGCGATAACGAATGGTACGCATACGGGACCAGCCATCATCTCTAGTGATTCCACCACTCACAACTACTCGGAAACTACTGGGAAGCAAAGTGGTCAGTCGACCATTCTTTGGAGTACTGGGATGAGTGCTGGGTACAGGTCGCTACATTTGACTTTCACACGTAACGAGAGCAGATCTACAGATTCTACAAAATTCTTCGATGAACTCGAAGGGTCTACTGAAAGAGAAGAAACTAATACAAACCTCGGCGTATCGTCCTTTGACATGCAGACGACATCTACAGACGCTTCTCGAGATGCCGGTGACGTGGATCTACACGATGCGTTAGTTTCTAACGGCGACAGCGTCTCTTCCTACGACGATGGCCAAGTGACGTCACGAGGCCTAAAAGGAGGTCTCAACGACACCTCTGGATGGAGAGAAAGCACGACGTCGGAAGAGACAACATTTCCGCGGGTACCATATGCTAGCTCACCCCACAAGTCGGACTTTGGAGAAGCGACAGAGCCTGCGACGGTACTCTCCACCTCGGGGGTTGTCAGCACTCTGTCGTATTACGTAACACTGACGGATGCCACCGAGTATACGAGTGATACGGCGCCACTCACCGGTGAAACGTCTACGAGGGGCAGAACCACGAAGTCTCCTTCCAGAGGGTACCAACGACACGTAAGGCACAGTTTCGTATCCAATGCTTACATGCCCTTGCTTCTTTTTCAGCTCGAACCTCGACTAGTTCAGCCCTAACAACCACTTCCAGGGAACCTCATGTTACTTGGGCTAGCGCTACGACAGCCAGAATAACCCCACATACGCAATATTAATAAATGACGTCAGCACGATGTCGCTGATCACATTAAATGTTGACGTAATGTTACGCTACGCTCGACAATGACTTGTATGAACACTGCTGCGACAGTATACAGCACTATAGTGTGTTAAACATGTTACGGCACTGGCTCCTGTACAAATGCTGTACATGCTGTACAAATCCTGTACATGCTGTACAAATCCTGTACATGCTGCTGAAGGCTTTGCGACACCACTCAGAAGACATGACAAACGGATTCCACATGAAAGACTGTAGGGTTGCACACCTGGCAGTTGGTTTACCCAGCTCCACGTCAGTGGCAACGGAAGAAAGGCCTTCTGGAAAAGTCGGGTTCGCAGGGACGATAACTGTCTCGGAGCCTAATACAATTCCACGATGTCAGTTTTAACATGCGGTTTCAGCTACCACTTTAGTAATGGTCCTGTACGCTACAATCTTGTGGATCTAACACACTGAAAATCTGCTGGACAATCCAGAATGCCTAGCCAAGAGGAACTCTCTAACCCTCTGATAGATTTCACACCGGTCGGCTTCGTAAGCAAATGTAAGATTTAACGGCATTAGCTGGCCCGAAAGGTAATCGGAAATGTCATTGGCATGCACCAATTTATCTTCCCCCTTCTCGAGTATAGTTTTTGGTTTCAAGAAAAATAAAATGTGTGTGTCCCTTGCAGTGGTTGAAAACGGGTTCTCAATTGGCTGGTAGCGAAGTCTGACTTGCGCTTATTGACCCTCTGTGTGCTGGGCCCTGGCAGCAGTCGCTTGACCCCCGCTGCCGGCAGACCCAAACCTAAAGGTGACAATATCCAAGTCATAGTTATATCGCCAGGGGCGCCCCATGCAGTGCTGGCGGTAATAGGGTGCCTGAATACTAGCACTTTAGCGGTAATACCAGTGCGAATAGTGGTTTGAAAACCGAAGCGAATACGAAGGGAATAGCTGCGAACGGTTTGCACGCATAGGAGGAGTGCAAATAAAGTCCAAAGGTACAGGAAACGTTAAAAGAGAAGGTCAGGCTAGTCGGTGGGGTAGCATGCTACGACGCTTGTGTGTACCTTCAGTCCTTGTCTTTGGCGTCCCAAAATGGAACAGATATACGTATTTTAATTTGTAGAAGTATACAAGCGCCAAATCACTGTCAGTATGCGTTCAGAAGGTGTGCATTCGGTTCTGCGCCACCTCGTTTTTAGAGAAAGTGATAGGTTTCGCTGTAGATTAATTGTTTGTTCTTGCGTGGCCTTTATTTTATTTTATTTTTTTCGGCTACTATTCGAATATAGTCGGTATGAAAGAGGCATTCGGTTCGATTCGTATTCGCTTCGGTACTTATCGGGAATATTCACACGGCACTGGATGTGGTGGGAGTCACCTCACGGTGGGGACCCAAGTCCATATACGGTGTCCAAAAATTTACAAATACTTTGAGGGCAGAGCGTCGATGTGCTGGATAGGGCAATTGACCGAGCAATTTGGACTAAAACAGCCATTTGGGCTTAAAAGCGCTTAAAAGACGAACACAGACGACACAACATACAGCAATCACTTACAACAATAAAATAAAATAAATACGATAAAGTGATAAAGATGTATTTGATGGTCCATTAAATTCTTGAAAGTGAGTGGTTCGTCTTTTAAGCGATTTTATCGTCGAGCAATCTTGACATAGTGAAACAGCGAGAGTCCAGTTGATTTAGACAAAAAAACGCGCAAGGCTTTATGATAAACGATACTTCGTAGGCTAATCGCGGGCATCAAGTATCGTTATATTCGTGCACGTTGTCGCAAGCGCCGCGTAGATCGTTGTCTGGCCACGTGATACGACAGCCTGTCATCGCGTAGACGGAATCTCGAAATGTGTCGACGCATAAAGATCGAGACTCGTTGAATGTGATCCTGGACGCCGTTTCCCATTAGCAGTGACCGTAGATGAAACAGGGATAGCGAGAGCAAGGAGAAGATCTCTGCGTGACACTATACCGAAGATCAGACAGCAGATCGCCGTCTGCGTTCTTCGTTGTTTACGTATTACTATGCCGTTTCATCGCTCTGCACTTGGCCGTCATGAACCCGATTGTTCCTATTGCGATTATGCGTCCTGGGCAGGCTTCGGGGAGCCTTGAGCGTGACCTTGAGGCTACCACTAACGGACCGATACCGCATCAACTAAGCTAGTCCATCGTGCCCATGGGTAAAATGAAGACTCCATAGACATAATGTATTTAAGAGTAACTGTGGGGATTTTTAATAAGCCACAATAGTATTTCAGCGATATTCTCCCGATTAAGCCTTACTGAGACGCATTTCTGTCCACGGCAGACGCCCACGTCGATTCTGCCTGTCATGCCACTCCTCCGCTGAAACATTCAAATCGAGTCGTAATTTAAATTAAATTAGCCACGCTTGAGAGCATCGACACTTTCAAGAGCGCCATCTTGTCTCCGCGCTACACTACCCACGCGCACGATGCCATCTGCCGTGCGCGGGTGAAATCTTCCTTTCTCTCGCAAGCAACTCATCAAAGTTGACGGCCTTGAGCTCATGTTGACATCCTCGGGATGCTCTAGTGCAGGGGTTCCCAAAGTGTGGTCCACGGACCCCCGGGGGTCCCCGAGAGTGTTCGTGGGGGTCCGCGACGATCGAAGAAAGCCCGAAGACCGTCTTGGCGAGTGCTGGTCACGTCATCTCTGACGGGGACGCGCGAATCTAAATCGAAATATCGAATCGAAATATACTACCTTCTCATTTCCTGCATGGCGGTGCCTTGTTTGTTTGTTTTTCCTTTTCTTTCTTCACGTCCCTTATTTACGTCAACATGAATCGTACTTAACGGGGGTCCTCGAATGGATTCTCAGTAGTTTTGGGGGTCCGCCACAACGAGAAGTTTGGGAAACGCTGCTCTAGTGGATGATACATGGATTATCGCACAACAATCATACACGCCCACAGCGAGCATCTTCAAATGGGGATGGTACCGGTGTGGTGCAGAAACAAGATGGCGAGTTAAACATACATGGAGGGAAGAAGGCATCACTGCCACTTTGGAGATACTTTCACAGCACAATGTACTGAGAGTCGAGTGCAATGGGGGTGGACTGACTGTGTCTTACCAATGTTCTTTAGTTTCACGGGTGTATTCAGGGCATTCCACCTACCCGCGTACTCAACACCGCAGTGAACTTTCAGTACATTGCGCTGCCTGGTACACTACGTTCGAACGACAAATTCGAGGAGCATAAAATCAAATGATGACGTCACTCGGTTGGCTCCTTTTTCACAACTGCTTATGCGCGTGCGCTGCGGTGCCCACGACCAACTTGGTCCTGGGTGCGCCGGACAAGGTTATCTCCGTGTTTAATAGATGGCGCTGGATGGGGACGCCAGAAGTGGGGACCAGTGGGGACGCCGCGCGACTCCTTAGACCGGTTCTGGTCCATTGTGCTACCCACTTGGCTTCGTTTTGGTGCGCGCCTAGGCTGGCTCGCTTAAGATCCACTAGGATACGGCGTGTGTATGAAAAAGGTCCATTTCGCCTTCACTTTTCTGGGCAATAGACCTCTACCTGTTTGTAAACAAATGACGTCATAATGTTCGACAGCGCAACGAGTTTGGTAGAGTTGAACTACGTTCAAAGCTAGTGGCGAACAAGGTCGCGCCAGAAAGCCACGGTCTTGAGGGGATTACGATGGTCTTTGAAAAGGACGCGACCTTCGGTCCTACTTTTCTTTGAATAGGAGGCAGCGAACAATTGCCCATTCGTGGACCCCAGCTCTCCCCTTCCAATCTGTTTTGGTTTCGGTGTGTCAACCAACGTCATGATGACGTTTCTCGGGTAGAGGTTTATAAAGCTCCTTCCTTCTTCCATTGAACGATGTATGACTCACCAGACAGTGTTCGCCTTCTTTTAAATAATACAAGCAGCCCTCCTGGGTAGGATAGCCTGTCACCTGATGAGATCCAAAATAAATTGTGCGATTATTTCGGGTACGAAGTATTCGTCCATCTGTTATCGACGAAAGGCATCTCAATAGTTGAAGGTCACACGAAGGTCAATGTATACAACTTCCATCCCTAATTACGACCACCTCCCAACGTCATCTAGAATCACAAATCTCACCTCGTCCGGATAGAATGTGTAACTTCTTGGAAATTGTTTATGCGCATCCTTATTTCCTCCCTCAAAGTGGCTTTCAGCTGCCGGAGCACCCTCTGCAGAAAAGGTGACAGCTGCATGGGAGTTGATGCAGGAATGAAATTATGGCAGTAACACGAACACTATCTGTATAAGTACCACACTTGGTAAGTAACTGTGTATTCAGGAGTTTGCAAGCGTTGTTTTATCATTCTTCGAAACGTTATCGCGAGAAAACTCATATCCTGTTGAATGTGGGAAGGAAAGTATTTGGATCGAAGGGGTGGAACCTCACTGACGATAACACGGAAAGAGCAACTACTGCAACAAACATTAATTACTGTTGGAAAACGTAACTTACCTATGTCTGGAATTATGACATAAATATGCAAATCCTGGATCAAAAATGAATCCACCGAACAGATTATTTCCTATCGACAACTACCGAGCCATCTAAAGCCCAAATAACTAACCTTGGAGAAACGTACGTAAACCTTGCCCCACAGGTTGTTTGCTGCCAAGACGCTACACCACATCCTGATCAGAGAGTAATCTTACCCAACAAGCACAACGCAGCAGCAGCAGCAGATGACATCGTGTACCGCTTCTACTTGTATGGCTTCATTTCTTTTGCGCACTCGCCAGCTTTCAAAGACGTGATTGATTTATAGAGTTTACGAACGTCTTTGTCGTAAAACGCGGCCATAAAAAGTTTATTTTTTTATGCACGCAGGTTTTATCCCTACGTTGTACCACAAACGTAAACAACCCTTCTGTTTTCCCGCTATAAACTCAAAGACAAAAAAAAAAATCGAATTCTGCAGCAGAAGTGATAACTTGTCAATGTTCCGTTTTACTTACAAAAAATCACGCAGCACTGATCTCAACTCAAAACTTGGTTGGATGCAGCTGTACCGTTTTTTACGTATTTTAATACGTACTTGTAACTTTTTTTTTGTAAATATTATTTTCCCGATAGAATACCGAGTACAAAAGTAGCCCATCCACACTGTAGCCTGGATTTTTGTTTTAAATTATTAATGCCGTAAACCACTTCCGTCCGTGCACACAGACTTCACTTTCTAGGGAAGCCTTACCAAAAATAGACGTGCCTTTTCTCGCAGGACATATATGTCCGTGTCGGGATTATTGGGGCTTACGAGTCACTAAGCAAATGCATAGACCAACCATAAGCAACCACTGACGTTTTCAGGGATATTCGAGGCACGACCTAACAAACGCTTGCTTGGATCTTAGAAATTACCTGGTTATACGAACGCGCTCATTACGAACGAAATATTTAACTCGCAAATATTTCCCTTATCAAAAACGTTGCGTTATAATGCTGTCAAAGGGTGATGATATAAGTTTCTTTTACACGTTTATTGGGAAGATTTGCTCGGACAAAGACAAAAAGCATTTTACAAACAACACAAATAAATAATAAAAAGCAACCAATACACTTGCTAGGTACTGCACCCTGCAGTTTGAAAACTTGGCCTAGCAATCCAACGGACACCACTGTCCAACTCAAGTCACAGGCAATGTGGCCCTTCTCAGTATCAGGTATCCATTCACCTGATCCGGTGATAAGAGACGTAGTTTGGCATACTCTTCCGCGTTCGAATACCTCAGTTTTGTTTGTGGATCTGTGTACTTGGCGGGTAATCCACTGATATCGGAGTATTTCTTGGCCGGCTTCAACGACGGTGGGGCCTCGAGACTCGAGTACGTCACAACTCCAGGAAGCAGCCGTTCTGCGGCGATTACTTGTTTGAGATTTTTCCACACCCGTGGCTTTTTACTGCTTCCTGGAACTGACCTATTTGCGTAGCTCGGATCTTTGAAGGCGTACATTTTTTCTGAAGATGCGGTTTCCGTCGAATCAGATGTCGACGAGATTTCTTCTGTCTTGATTTCGGAGGTTTGTAGCCTTCTCTCCGAAGCCGTTAACGCGTCTGGAATATTGTTGGTGCTTGATCTCACTTTCTTTTTACCCATAGCGAAGAAAGTGAAATAAACCCACCCAAAATAACGAACGGCAACCTCAAAACAAAGCAACGACCATGGGCGACGCCATTATTGACATCACGGCGAGCTAAATAATTGGAGCCAATCCAATCCGGTGGTAGACGAGTATCCGGGTATCAAATTATCGTGTCAGTCTTCGTTCTTAATGAAAACAAAATTTTGTTCTCTTACAACTTTCGCATTCCTGTGGGGACCCATGTTGCGAAGCGAAGCAAATGCAAAACGGCTATAAGTGCGTCACTTCCGCTAATCATATGGGCCAAACTTCCGGAAACAAAAAACTAACGAAATGTACTTACATGGCCACTTCTTGGAGCACAAGCAGTGATGAAAGTAACGGTGCTCCAACTGATTTTAATGTTTCGTCTTCTCTCGAGTCTAGCAACGGACGAAGTAGCGTTGTAACGGAACGTTGTCCGGTCTGTGCGCAGTATCGCAGAGTATACTTCTGCCCAGAATGCATACAAAAGGGTGATTTCACGCACAGCAAGGCTAAGTACCTCGAAAGGTAATGTATCGCTTCTTAACTATCACTTGTGCTGTGTTGTGATAAGAAATTTTGTGCTACATACGAGCTTGGTCGTCAGCGTATTTTTGTAACAGAATTTACACTACTAGGCGTGCAGGAATCGTCTGCTACCACATTCGGACACCTTTGTTCGTGCATGTTTGGTTTTGCCAAATCAAGATAATCACCGTAATACGAAGCACCGTGTCTGTTTTATCAACAAGTTACACATATGGCAGGTGCAGCAGCGAAGCCTTTCCCTAAGAATCGTGGCATTACATAATGAACGGACACAACGTTTGTCCTTGGAGATCGCACTGGTGCGTCACTTTTTGAGTGATGTCCTTCTACTCTTGCAGATTCGCGGAGAAGAAATTGCGATACATACAACTTGAAAGACAGAAGACTGAACTAGCAAAAAGGTAGGAAAACACTGTTACTCCTGTTGATGCTGTAGAACGGTACGTTAATCTGCAAACGCATGACGTCATACATGCGTTGTGGCCTAACGAAGTCAAAGTAAAAACAATAAGGGAAAATGAGTAAAAATAAGTTTGAATAAGTTGGCGCTGGGTGATTCGGCCTGTGATTTAGGATTTCTGGAGATGTATGACTTGAATGGTATGGTCGTTTATTATATTTTCTCTCTTTCGAAGCATCGAACAAAGGATAAGTGGTACACTGAAAAAGAGCGCAAGGGTGAGCATAAATTTTCTATAAATTGTTACGACGCGAAAGCGAAGTTATCGTGCAACTCAGCTCCGGCACTCTTTACATAGACTCGTAAACTATGTGTGTGTTGAGTTAACTGTGTGAGCACTAAGTTAATACAGTTCTACATTCTTTCAGTTACAAGAAATCAAGGATGGCACAGAGCACTTGGAACTCTTGGGTTGTGCTCTCAGAGAAGCAAAGATGCAAAAGGCTAGAGGTGAAGCATTTCTTTGGTGATCATTTTTACGGCGCATACTTCCACTTGCCTATTATATTTGTGCCGTACTTTACAAAAGTCACACTTATTACGGTAATCACTGCACTTTAGACGAGCTTGGGAGGTCGTTATTGGTGACCAGCTCTAGCTCCTGAAAATTGGTTCGAGAGTTACCTCTGCCCGGTACAATTTAAAAATGTATGCTCGATGAAAAGTAGTTGCTAATATTCTCCGTAGGATAATGGTCCACACAATTTCACGTTTCTAGCTCAGGAACAGTTGGATGATCTGCGCACGGAATGCCACGAAAAACGAACGTTTCTGGAAAGATTTGTCGCCCGTCAAGAGAAGAGGCGACTGCAGGTAGAGAAGTTGAAGAATTGCGCGGCAGACAAACGAGTCAGTCTGAATGAGCGCAAGCAGAGGCTCAAGGAGGAAGTGAGGCGCAACCTTAGAGACCTGACGCAATACATTTTCCCCATCAAGGAACATTCTCCCCATTCAAGGTTTGTAACCCTTATCTAATCTAATCCGATGTAACCTAATCTAATCCACAATGGGATCACATTTCCACCTTTCGTCAAAGGAGAACAACTAGCACCTTCACATCCGTAGAAGGCCCCCCCATGCACCACGAGAAAATCCCACTGTTGTCCGCTGCAGTGATTCCCCAGACTCCAAATTTGGTGACTCGACTATTTCAAATGAAGAAAGCCTGTGCAGCTGAAAGCAGCTGACTACCATGAGTTCCATGACTAAACGTGTGGCAGTAATTGGCGAGGCTACAAAGGATTGCTTTGAACTACTTAAAAGAGCAGGGAAGATCCCCTCCCACGTAGAGCCCCATCACCTCCTTCAGAAACCCCATAAAGCGACGCCGACATTGCACTGTGACGCACCGCAAGTAGCGCAGTGCCGTGTTTTTGACAGGCCAAACCGTTGTGCGAAAATATTTTGGTGTCCATCAGTACTAAATGTCATTTCGTTGCTCCTTTAAGGGCTACTTGTGCCTAGCGTTTAGAGTTTAGAGTTGACACCGTTTAATGTTTTTCTAACATGTCTCTAACCCTGGAATCGCTTTGGATCTCTTGCAGCACAACTGCAAAGACTTACATGGAACTGCAACAAGAAACAGAAGACCCGCTGTCGAATGCTCTGCAAGAAGCGCAGCAGACAACGTATGTTCGGGGTCATTGGGTTACCCTGGCTGCACCACCCCCTGGGGCCACCTACTCTATCGTGGAACCACGCCTTCCAGCACATGGCGACTACTCGCAGTACTGCTCGTGGCGTAAGTATCCACATTAATAAGGACTGTGCCAAAGTGTTCTAGTCAGTCACGGGTAAGTTACTCAGTGTTTAAGTTGCGGTTGCGGTTATGGCTATCTCACGGAAATAGTAACCGAGCTACAATTACGAAGGCAACTCTCAGATACAATTACATCTCATGCTTGTTACGCTAAAGCGCAAGTTGTTTTTCGAGGTGTCGTCAGCATGGCAGATGTCTCGTAAAGCATTAGGAAAGCTGCGTGACACTTTACACTAGTTTAGGACTGGTAACCTTTTGCCTGCGGTCGAAGACTCGCAAGTTGTAAAATGTTTTCAGGCATTGTCCCAAGGAAAACCACTTTGCCAAAACTTGCGATACACCAAAAAAATGCGCAAAAATCCTATAAATGCCATCTGAAAATGATGAAGGCCATCTTTCGCTGCTTTGCACCGAGATACATTATCGCCTTCTTAAAGCGAAACAAAAACTGACTGTGTACAACGTGTGGAAACCTGTGTTCCCACAACTTCGCGGCATCAGCCCACCTGTTCCGTCGCCAACGAAGACACAGCAAGTGAAAAGTCGAACCAACAAACATAACTTCCACCAGACCGGTCCCCAGCAGCACAACTGCCGAACACCCCACAACACGACAAGCGCTTTTCCTTTTCAAGGGTTTTTGGTCCCGCCCCTCACACATATCAAAACACAATGGCCCCCTAGCGGCAAACTTCCCGCGATAACGCAACAAACGAGATGACGCCATAGAAGAAATTCTGTAAGGAAATTTTGTAGGTAGTTTTCCCACTTTGAGTCCAATGAAAGCATCTAATCAAACAACCATTTTTCTTTTTTTTTTTTTTCTTTGGATTTTTCCGCTTTCTAACATCTTTTTTACATCTCTGATTCCAAGCTTGATTGCTTGATCTCTTGTCTTCTCCCTTGTTATCTGTCCTGACTACCAATGTTTCACCCTGTGTGGCATTCTAGTGGTGCAACAGCAGGAGTGTGCTTCGCCTCCGAGCGATAATCCTCGCAATGTGGGTTACACGCTTTCTGCCGGACTAATGTTCACCACACAGTTGGTGTCTGTGCTGTCCTTCTACCTTGATGTTGGACTTCCCCACCATCTGTGCTACAGGTACAATGACATCTAGACTAATGTGTAAGCCCCTAGCTTTCCGCAAAATGTTGCGGAATATTCAATATTTTGAGTTACGCAAGAATCTCAATCGATCTGCAGCATTTTCGTGGGTGAAACTCCATCAGTCACTACTGCAATGCCTTACACCACTGATAATGCTGGCACTTACATGGCTGAACAATGTCCAAAGTGAGATTGACATAGTTGAGTGTAGTTTTTTTTTGCGCACTGAAACGTTCCGGAAGGCTGGAAAAGCGTGTGTGATGAGTCGATGTGCTGGCTTGTGAGAATGCTGCACTTATTTTTTCTCGTTTTCTCTTCCCCGCGGAGTCACGCGGATTTGTAAATCCCACTTTGCAGAAAAGTAAATTTTCTACCGCTGAAAGCTAGGGGCTTTACTAATGTGACGTAATCCTTGAGAGTCACTCGGCCCTAAACTTCATTTGTTTTAATTTTCAAGGGAATTTGGCAATGGAGAGCCGAGCGACGAGGCATTCAAGCACAGGGTGGCCAAGCTAAATGCGAACGTCATCCATCTTTGTGCGTCGCAGGGCGTTGATCCCCTGCATCTGAGACCCAGGGCCACACTGCGGAATCTTCTGTTGTTGCTGGACCCAGAGACTGCAGACCTGGGACGGTGAGGGCTGTCTCGCGCTTCACTAAAGTTACACGAAAGGACAACTAATTTTGTTGTTTTTCATTGTGACGATGAGACATGCAGCATAAGTGATCACTTTGAATGTGGTTTCTTTGTCTGTATGAACGTTAATAGGTAGTTTGTAGATGTTTAAATTGCCTATAAAGTTGGAAGCCAGGTGCTACTCGTGCGTTTGACTCGTGCAGGGTTAAAGGAAAAAGTTTTCTTGTTCAGCATCGAACCAGATAACATGAATGTATGGAAATATGCACGTGTTTTGTGCTGTAAAGTGTAGTTTGTGTTTGCGTTACAGAACATAAAATGTGCGTAAATTATGGCACTGGGGACTAAATGCTAGCAGGTAGCCATCTAAGCCCCGGTGCCACAACGCTGCTATAACAGCAATTCAGTTGAGTACTCTATATCGATTTCAGGTTAGAGGCATTTGAACTGAGTCCAGAACTGACCATGTCCGTAGAAGAAAACCTGTCGAGAGACCTGACGCTCTCGGGCAATGACTCCGACAGCAACTCCGACGATGCAATCGGAGAGGATTGGGAGAGCATTTCGAACTTTGTCACGGGAAGTCCAGAATTTCCGAGGGCAGCATTTTCCACGACAACCGTTATGGTGAGGCAACTCGAGACACGAAACAGACCAACTCGTCTGTTGGTTATGCATGGGAATATGTCTTGCAGGTGTTCTTTGAGGATGATTATTAAGTTTCAGTGTTTCTCGTCATAATGGCAAGGTAATGATCAATGTCTTTGTTACAGTACTTTGGTTATCCTACAAAGTTTCTCTGTATTTACAAGTTGTTTATGGTGTTGACATCAGTTATTTGTCTTGGAGAGCTCCATTTTTCACCCAGCCATGGTTAATGAACAGTCTTTTGTGCTGGAGCAAGTTCAGCTCTCCGGGATATCTATGCACAAAGCATACTGATCGCGCTTTCAAAGTTTAGTGCAATACAATCTGTGTAGCATAGTATTTGCTGTACGCAATATGGAAATGCATCGAGCTGGATACAGATGCTGCTTTTGTCTCAAAGAAATGGACCCTGTTCTTCACTGCATGTGGGACCACTGTAAACCACCACTCGTAAACAGTGCCACATTTACAAGCTGTAACTAACGTAGTCTTTCCTGACACACAGTCCCGGCAAATGAGCCAGAACCAGCCACCGCCACCGAGCCTGTTTTCGTCAGCTGCTGCACTAGTGACAAATTTTTGGCGAACTGGACCAAAATGATTTCCTCCATTTTGGTTCGAGAAGGACCATTCGACACCTTCCTCATCACGTTGAGACATCACACTCCCCAGACAGAAGAATAGCAGCACATGGTGCTTTCATGTGATATGTAAATAAAACATTTTGTACGCCCCTGCTTTTCTGTCCTTTGACACAGTTACGTAGCCAGAAAATATATGATATCATAAAACTGATAACACGCTGGAGAAGGATTATTCCGCCTCCAGCTCAAAGTCCTAAGCAGAGCTCACAGTGAAGCTGTCCATCAGGAGTCACCATGCAGCATGTTTTTGCTCTGCTGTGTGTAGTTTTTATTGATTATTCGCATGACGTCATCGGTTGGAAGGCGCCAGTATCATTCGTTAGTAATTTGCTGCCGTCATGGGCCGCCATATAATGTGTGTCCTCAGGTTTTGACTACGTACAGGCCTACACTCGCATCGCATTCACCGTACACTTGGTGTTTCAAAGTGATTGCAAGGTACGAATATCATATGTGCCACATCCGGGTAATTTCTGTGCCTTCAACCTAAAAGTCCTCTAAACAGCGCAAGGTAGGAACGAAAACCGGGACCAAACTTCGAGGGGGGCGATTTCGCCTTCTCGAAGCTAGTGCCCTCTGGAGGAATGACGAATAAACTCTGTTATAACTGCGCGATGAGATTTACAAAAACAGTCTGAGAAAACAACTGCGGACGGCCGACACGATGCTCGTGTGACGTAGGGAAGCCCCCTGACTTCCTTTCTTCTCAGCTAGCGGGCCGCTCTGTTTACAAACGTGACGTCACGAGAAAACTGGTTCGAGGTTATATTTTGCTGCCGCGTGCAAGAAGTGGGGAAAAAGTGTCGACTGATAGGCTGATAGTGCCCACGAGCATGCTTTGCGCGGCGGCGTTACGTAATCAGTGACAATGACGTAGGTCGTCTAGAGCTATGCCGATCTACGTCACGTGAACGGGGACCACGTTACGTCACGATGCTCCCTCGTTCTCCGATAATACTTACTTACTTACGAGTAGAGGACTTTTTAAAGGTGCGCGGAACAAAGGGCTCGCTCTGTAGGTCATGCACTCGTCGTTGTTTCGCAGGAGCCCATTTTATTCGTTGCAGATCTCTCTGCAGCAAAAACGACGTCAAGGGTCGTGACCGAGGGGTCATATCCAGTCATATCACTGCTTTGAAACGGCTTCGAAGCTGTTTATGCATTAGTATTACGGAATACAGTTTATTCACTGCCATAAACCGTCTCGAAGGCACTACTGGCGCTACCTCCCGTGGCCACCATATCATGCGTTTGGTTTCGGTTTTCATTCGCTGCCATAGCTATATTTAGAAGAGTGAAGAAAATTTTCAGTTTTGCACAAATGATATTCTCGCAGTAAAACAGCTCGGGAACACCAAATGTACGGCGAATGCGACGGGGCTCAGGACGTCGGGTCCTACATTCACGGAGATGTGGCGGTAAATACGACTGTGGCGCCACCGCGTTCACGTCATGCGCTATCGGTTACACAGTCGCGGATCAAAGAGGGGCGATCCACCCCCAAATAATCGGGTTACACACGAGGTTACCCCCTCACAAGCTACGCGCTTCGACAAAGAAACTGTACCCCCAGAGGAGTCTGGATCCGCCCCTGGTTGCACGCACACAAAACACGCAAGAACCACAGTAACAGGAATAGCCAAAGTATGAGCAGAAAAAGGTTTATGTATTTTCATAAAAGATATATAAGCCGCCCGCATAGAGACCTTTCGCATTATTCCCAATCTCGGGTTGATCGATACCGAGTTGTTCATCATCAGCAGAACACATCTCATCCTGTTCATTGTGCCCTGGGGCATTGGCACCTCATGTGGCGAATTTCCCCATTCATCATCATTAATTTATCTGTTGTTGCTGATACCGAGTTCTCGAGGGTAGATTGTCGTCTATTAGTTAGATATGGCTATACTTGTCCCCACCGTGGGTAACGATGGTGTCCAATATCCTCGCCATCAGTAGTAGTATGCAGCCAGTACTAGGCAGACGCAGAAGAGGGTGTCCTGAAAGAAATGGCGTAAGGAATCTGCATTCGAGAAACGCATCTTACATTGCTGAAAAACTCGGACACGTAGCCATCGGTGTCAGAGTCCCACAGGCAACGGCAGGACATTCTGTAAAATTGTACAGAGTTGAACACATTCCTCTCGCTGCGCACAGTTCTCTATGAAGTCGGCCCAAGGCGAGCGACCAGCATAACGCCACCTGCAGGTGGCCGGACAGGTCAGTTGCCACTGCCGTGTTGGATCAGCATACCTCGTATAATCTTCCTATCAAAATCGGCTAATTTCAGTTCATGTACTCTTCGTAGTTTTCTAATAATCACCGGCATGACAATACATCGCTGTCCATGTGGATTCCTAACACAATATCGTGTCGCTGCGTTGCGGTTTTGTGCTCACGCCGTAGAGACAAGACCACGTTGTTAGTGGGGTGTACAATTCTTATATCGTGTGGCGAGCGTAGCAGAAACGAACTAACGCCACAACATCACGTGGTATAGCGGATGCCGCCAATGACATCAGACCACCTGCAGCGCCGCCACTGGCCGGCATGGTAGTCAGTCGCAACGCAGGGAGAGGGAAATAAACCAGGGTGTAAATCGCAGCGCGCCGCTGCTGCTCGTGAATGGCGTCGCACACAATGCGATGCCGCACGTGCCGCCATGACCGAAGAAGGTGAGAACATTCCCACGGAGTTGGCAGTGTCTCGCCTTTGGTGGTCCCACCATTGCACGAAGGTACATCTACCATTGTCACTTGGCGTATTTACGTTGCGCTGTGCCTATGTATGTTGCGTAAATACCTATTTATTGGTGATGTGGTAATTTTGACACTGAACTATTTCCGGCGATGTTCCCACACGTTTCGACCCTCGCGACCAAGACCCTCAAGACGGGTTCGCACGAGTGACTTTTTGGGCCGAGATCTCGGCGGAGATGCGAGGGCGACAGTGGCGGCGTCCTATTTTGTTGGCTGCACGTGATCGACGTCTCGTCTTCTCGTGTACTCCTCCGTCGCGTTTTTGAGCAACTTCTCGTTCGGATGCTCTTGGCATGTGCTTTCCCCTTCACTCTCCGATGCCGACATCTCGCCAGATAAAAGTCGTTCGTGCGGATACCCGGTTAAGATAACTATATGCCTATGCAGTAGCTCTGCAAACGTACTTATATGCATTTCTTGTGGTGCCCCCCCCCCCCCAAAAAAAAAGGAAACCATTAGACGCTCTTGATTTATTCCATTTATAGTCTACTATAACGAGAATGAGTTGCGAGTTCGCGCACATTATTGTAAGCTAAGCTTTTTTTATTTTCCTATTATTCTACGGGCCCGTATGGCACCTGTATTTCGTGCTTGCCACGTGTCAGAATCGTTAGTCTTGGGACAACTTCACAGGGAACAGATATTTGTCTCCAAATGTCCGAGCAAAACCCCGTGACAGCGGAGGTGAAACCAGGGTGATCTTTGCCCTGTCTTTCTATGAACTTACCTAAATCCTTCCCCCCGGTGTTCCCCGATGACTACCTGGACGACGTACTTGTACCTTTCGAAGCCTAAATCTGAAATGCCGTCGAATGAAGCGGAATGTTTTGGAAGAAAGCGGGTACCTTGTAGTCGCTGGCATACTTTTGTAGACAGAGCCTTAGTCCAGTCGGGAATTGCTTCGCAGTTGTAGACACGGTTTTCGAGCTCCTCTGCTAGCAAAGTGTGTAGGCAGTCTTTCGCAGCGTGCCGGGAAAATCTGCGAAGTAATTGTGGGTGCGTCCCGGTGTACCCTCCGCGGGTACACCATGCTCTTCTCTACATAGAGCAACAACAACATGCAGGCCTTCCAGAGGTCTTCCTCCCGCAATGTGTATACTACTTCCCTTTCGACTGTCAATTCTGGCATATAAAGTCTCCTCCTTCTTTTGGGGCCTCGTTATCTGATAAGGGGACGCGTTTAATCTCTCAGCTCTATGTACCATGTAATGTCATGCGGGTGCGTTTCTGCCCAACAAGTACCCCGAGCAGCACGACAAAATTCTAGCGTGGAACTGTAGTTGGAGCTGGGCATGACAGGCTGTTATCGGGCGATATTGCTGGGAATACATGGAGCTTGGAAGCTCGTTCAGTAGCGAAGTTTGACCGTCGAATGACACGACAGACATTGGAGGAGACAAAAAAAATAGCTTTTGACTCCCCTGCAGGTAAATAGGCTAACTGTAGTTGGCAACATTTCCCTCAGGTACCCAATATTTCCACTATAGACGACAGGCTAGCTTCTTCGTCAGGCTAACAGGCTTCTACAGGCTAACATATATTTCATCAATGTATATGCAACAAACGGAGTCCCTTTACCTCTTGCCGGTTTCCGGCCGCAAGTTGTAACCCGCCATGCTGGGTAACATTTACAAACAAGTGTTGCCGTGGCAACAACGCCATGGTTGCCAACGCTTCTATACGTTTTTCTTTTCTTTTTTCACGTCTGTGGCCTTTCCCATGACGTCACAGTTGGACAAGGCCCTCTCGCGCTTATTTTGTGAAACACAACATAGTTGCACACACTGAGAGGTTGCACTGTGGGAGCGAGAGGACGAACTTGGCAAGCGTTTGTGCCGCTTCAAAGAAGGATATAAAATACGGAGCTGCTCTCGAAGAAGGCGCGCCCAAACAGATCGCATATTTTCCGACATTCAGTGGCGCTACTCCGAAAATGTAATTTGAAGCATGGAAATATGCAGCTTGGAGCCTGGAGCACTTTGGAGCAGAGAAATGTGCATTCTGGAGCATCCAAATATAAATTTCCGGAGTACTTCGACAGCAGTACTACCCTTGCTTCGGTTTCGCGTGACGTCAAACATCGCCGTTTCCCTTACAGCAGGCACATGTACTTCTAGGTCCCGCTTTGCAACTGCTGTGCGGCAATTGATGTTTCAAATAAAATCACGTGGCATTACGCGTTCTCAGCAGCACAGAAGCGCACATGTAGGTAGATTGACTTCGTGGAACGGCATTGCGCGCGACAAACTTGCGCAATCAGCGTGTGCTCACGTTTGGTTACAACGCCTACCTTGGCAATGCGTAAAAAGCCTACAGAAGAATAGACAGCGGGTTGGAAACGTTTCGTGTGAATGTCCCAACGAAGCCGATCAGTGTATGTGTCCTTGTGTATGTACACCCAATGAGCAACTCCTCGCGGCTAGTTTTGGAAGACTTGGCGCAATATCTGATTTTTATCGGGATGGCTCAGGAAATCTCATTTGGCGTAAAATGGCGCAGGAGTGGGAATTCCATTTCTCGCCACTTGGTGAGGGTCGTCTGACACCACCACCATCTAACAAACACCATTTGGTGGCCATCGCTCACGCGAGTCCTGCTGCTGTAATGCCGAGCTGGTGCGTATGAACAAAAACGTGCGAGTGTATCGAAACGAAGATAGTTTCAAAACGCTCCGAACGAACCACAACTAAAAATCCATTTAATTCGTTTCCTAACCTCAAATAAACAGAGGTTATACATATCACGTTCTTTAATCGTTGACGACCTTGATAACCCCGTTAGAGGCTCAGATATTCAGCAACAAACACTTTGAAGACTTTGTTCAAGTTGGCGATCGTTGGATGATGTAGGTTCTCTCTGTTGTCCGCTAGGGTGTGCCAGACGCTCGGGAATGGATTCGGAATTAGATGCACGATGGGAACACCTGCGTTATATAAGAATGCATTACATAAGGGTGCACTGCAGGCCTCGCGTTCTTATCTCTGACAGATAGCACTGTTACGATCGTATTATCGGGATCACACTTATAACGGAGATCGTTATACGCGGACTGTTGCGAGAACGACTTCTAGAATCGAAACCGTATGTGGAAAAGATTCGTTACCTCTTTTTAAAAATGGAATGTGGTCATCCTCTACAAATCCGAACTTGGAACTGTCTTGAAAGTAGCGTGTGCGGCCTCTCGTTTCCATCATTCCATCGTCGTTCAATCGTTGTTCTGCGTAATGTTACAACTCCGTTTTAACGATGATTGGAAAGTTTCATCATCAGGGGTAATATGTTACAATCTAAAATACTGATAATGCCAAATTCATTTCAAACAATATTGTCAAACTGGACGACGTAGTTGACTGACTGAGTGTTAGTCAAATCTGACGGTGCCAGGTGTACTAACGTGCGTAGCTTAGTTTGTTACGTGTCTATTTTGTCTCTCCCGAGAGATCCAAGCACGTACCTATTTGCACCAATCGTGAAAAGAGGCTTTGTGTGTCACCGAAGTAGCTGTAAAACTTTGGATTGGCTGTTCCAATGAGGTCTAACAGTACCATCACTTCCTGCAGAATCAAGCAAACGAATCGATTGACTCCATGTAGAAAGCCGTAGTTGCCTGCGAGGAATCTCTTTGAAAAAGCTATCGCACTAACAGGGCTATTGTTACAACGAAGATTGTACTATCAGGGTTACCATGCGGATCGTCAGTCGAAATAGCGTACCATACGGTCAAGTTCGTTAACTATTTCATTGCCAGTAGTGCAGTTAAGGGTTTCCCTTTGTTCGCGGCCAATGCGATGAGTGTGAAGCTTCTCCGCCAGATGTCGTGACCCGTAGAGTGAATCTGTCGACGACCATTCGACGAAAGCTTCTTCGCCGTCAAAGAACAGAAGCTGTAGCGTCAGGCCATCGCGCTGAAATCAAATGGGACAACGTGAGTAACACACAGTGATACTGACAGAACACGGTGGCTATGCTCGCTGAGTGTCTAGATAACTTGATGCGTCAAGAAAGCTCGCTATTACTGGGAAGCGTGGGCTCCGCCGTTGCAGAACGTCACTTCCCATACCGCGCTCGAGACGCGTACGAGACGAGATTCCGGCGTACTCTACGCGTGCGCGAGCCCTGAAACCGCATCCGATGCGTTTCCCATCATTTGCTAAAGCGTCGTTGGCACGTTCCATCTCGAATTGGTGGCTCGGAAAATAGGGTTTATTAGCGTGACGTCACTCGAAGGGGAGTGCCACATTCGCTAGCGGATTTTGTAGGCACTGATGACGATTGTACAGACCTTCACCCGCATCCTGTTCGCCGCGGATTTGATGCGCTTCTAAGTTCATACATTGTGTGGATGTTATCTGTACCATACCCACGTTATCGACGCAAACAGTCTCCAAAATAGCATACGGCAGCGAACGGAAACCGAAACCAAACTTTGACGGACCGACATTACGGCGACGGCTTCGCCTTTTCAAAGGCAGTATACCCTCTAGAGGGATGACGACAGCAGGAAACGGTGACGTCACGACTATAAATTTGGACGTTCTTTGAAATACTCGTCGCACAACGGCAGAGACATACCGCCTTTAAAAGTGAACATTCCGTGCATATTACATAGAGAGGAACTTCATCTTACCCTTTGCTTCTGCTTTTGGAGCTTATCATTCAGAGACTTAGCGATGTATATCAATTGCGCGCAAGGAACGGCTGAGTCTGTCGCACCCAGGAATGTTCCCTCGCTATGAATCTGAAAGTTTTTCACATCAATTGTTTGCAACTAAAACAAAGTTACACCGCGTTGACCAAATGGTTCATATTTTCTAGCCACAGTGGTGACAGTGCTAGACAAAAGTTTACGGAACACGCTCCGGCGCGTTCCTTCCTCAGAGTGAAACGCCAGTAGCGAATAGGGCCGTACGGACTTACAGACATGTGCCTATAGGTAACCCAGTCACGTGTTTGCAAGTCCGTACGTTCCCATTCGCTGCTAGCGTTTCACTCTGAGGAAGGAATGCGTCGGAGCGTGTTCCGCAAACTTTTGTCCAGCACTGTACAGCTATGACGGGGCTCATTTCGCTTGGCCAGTTGATCATCGAAACATAGGCCGCGACCATTTATACCGACAGTTAACACATTCTCCTACAACACATATGCCCATTGAAATTTGTAACATAGTAGTTATCGCTAAATAAATGGAAGTACTTAGAGTGAGCTTGCCTTGGAGTCATAATGGCAAGCCAGGACGAGCCGCCGACACGCCATCGGATCTAAGGTGGCGACGACATTAGAAAATCTCTTGCGACCATAAGGGGTCCGTGCTTCGAACGCGTCTTCTTGGACGTCCCATCCTAGATCTCTCATGGATTCCACTATGTACTGAAAAAAATATAAAAAAGCGTCCAATGATGGATGACGTATTTTCGAGAGTGTCAGATCTTGTGTCACTACGGTTTAAACCTTGGGAAGAGTTCAAATTAAATGTTCTAAGGCGGAAGATAGGAGGATTTTTTGACAAACACCAGGTAAAGACCCCAAAGCTGCCATTCAGTGGGAAACTGCCGTCAGCGCTAGGTTTTGCAGTCGTCCACATAGCCCTAGGAACTACCTAGGGGAGTTCCTTGGAGAAAGCACCCCAAGCGCCCTTATCAGGCTTCAACGCGCACCACTTGCTTTCGTCTCTCGCTAGGGATAAGTCCAGAAACGACGCCGTTCACGACGTTTCATTTCTCGGACGGCTCGAGGGACACTTCATCTGCCCTATACTTGTGGTGCTTGTCGCAAATCCAAAGAAGTCCCAGCGCGCACAAGGACACAGCAGACGATAGAGTGCTATGTCCCTTTTGAGCATTCAAACTTCTCTCGCCACGTAAACAAGAAGCGTGTCGATGGAGGAAACCACAATGCGGGTTTCGCCTCCCTCGACGTCATTGTCCGCCATCGTACCTCTCGAACCTGACGACTTCCTACAGTACCGACAACCCTGGGGATGAGGATCTTGTCGAGGGTGGCGTTGAAGTCTTCCCTGTCTTCATCGAGTACCTTGGCGAGTCCATGCAAGCTCTCGGCACTCACCGGTCGGATATCACGAGGCCACTAGACAACAAGTCACTGGTCATCACCGAGAGCAGAGTAAGAGGAACGAGTGTTACCTTCAGCTGCTTTTTCTGCACGAGGAAAACAGAGGGAAAAACAATGTTGCTACACTGCCACTCATATGCGAAGACAATGATACACATAAATACGTGGAGACAGTTTGTGATATACCGAGCGAGCCTAGATGTTTGAAGCCGTACGACCTCTGTTTCAAGGGTGACAGTATTCATAAGCTTTCCTTCGGTATGATCACCGACAGAAATCCACCTTCTCACACGACCACTCGTCTCAAGCGGCTAACGTGTATTTTTTCGACGCATTTCCTTTATATCAACGCTGTGGTACCCGCACCGGGATAGCGAATGAAAAACTCCGTGATCTCGCTCAGGGTGGGTTTATTCCATGTCCCGAGTGTTGGGAGTTTTCCCAATTCCAAATGGAATATAAAATCCTATATTGGAATGTCGCTTCCAAACCGAATACACTGCGCCCTCTGCGTGACGGCGAGTGTTTTTCTAATCAGGTGTGCGGTGTATATACGAGTGCGTGAGATGGAGAGCCGGCGCTTATTACATCCAGTCTGTCAGGTGCAGCTTTCTAACTATAATACTGTGTGGCGGAGAACAGTATTTCGGAGGACGCAATTTAAAAAGTTCTCATCGATCTTTGACGAAGTCCTTACATGTTGAACACGTTTTTCGTGCTTAAATTTTCTTTCAAATGAAATTGGGCCTTCTTTTTTACTTTTTCAGTGTGTTTCGGCAGTTGTTGGCGAGATTGGTATAGGTACTCTTTTTGTAAACCATGTCATCCATGGCTCACAGCAATTATTCTTTCTGTTTGAAAGTGTGGTGCAGCTAGAGTCACTAAATAGTGAACTAAATAGTCACTAAATAGTCAACTATTTAGTGACTCTAGGTGCAGCTAGAAAAAAGCACTCTGTATATGCTGAAACGATGTGTTCGTTTTAGTTGTAAAATTCGCCTACCAAACACGTCCCTGAACCATCCTGAAAACGTCGTCGTGGCTACTTTGGAAACACCATAACGAGTCGATATCTGCATTCGCATATAGGAGCTGGCTTCGTGAACGTGGAAAGTACCCTCGGAAAGCTGTTGGGGTACTTTCCACCAAACACTGCCAGCCCGAGGCAGCCGACTGTTCACTATACAGCTAGCCGACCCGAATTTCCCATCTATTTGTTTATTTTCACTCTTCTCACTCAGAACGCTTCATTTAAGTAAACAATCTTAACAACGTCTGTCTACTAAAGACAAAAGGTACGGCATAGCGTGGTATTACGTTGATAAAAGTACTTTAAAGGTACCCCATCAATATTACCCGAAGAATGGATGTCTCCTATTGACAGTAAGTTCGTACCATGCTGGACGGACAATTTCACAGTTGTATTCTAGTTTTCTAATATCTTGCCAGTGTTGGAGGTTACCAAGGAGTATTTTGCAGCCGTGATACGTTGCGTGGCGACATGAAATGTACTTTTAATTGCAAATACTGTTTGCCATGACTAGCTGTGTGAGGGGGGATGAAGTTGAGATGTCCAACAGTAACTCTTTCTTTTATGTTATGCTCTACCATGCGTCCGCAAAAGGCAATAGGGAGGTGCACTTTGCCCAAGAAAAAGAACAAAAGGCAGTCAAACGCAATGTGGACTCGATATTCTATTTTAAAAAAAAGAGGACAATGACGAATGAAAATCAGTACGTATATGCAAAGAATATGCATGAAAGACGTCTCGAAACTGTTGATGATACTGCGCTCAGCTCTTCCAAGTATTATTATTATTATTATTATACTGTGCCGAGTGTGAGCTTGTTGAGGAAGAGCCAAGTGTTTAGGCCTCTACTCGTCACGCTTCGCAATACAAACGAAATGTTTATATAGCCCCCTATAGCCAAATTCTGCTATGCAAATGAGCTGAAACCGACATCACGCACATCAGAAGCGCAGGAAAAGACTCGAGCTTGGCCTCCGCGAGCTTATCTGATCAGATCAGCGCCTACTCCAATCAGTTTTATCGCTCCAAAGCACGTGACCCTCTGACGTAGAATGAACACTCAGGACTCTCCACGCGGCTGAGATGCGCTTGGTTTCGGTTTCGGCTCATTTGCATAGCGAAACTTGGGAATGGATATCTCAATAGCGTGCTTATTACTGGAGTTTAAAAAAACAAGGTTGCTTTAAATGATGACTGCCACCAATTATGCTATCTCACATTTTCCTGAAAGAGTTCGATTAAGAACTACTTAATAATAATAATAATAATAATTTATTTGGTCACAAAGTTGACCGGGGACAGCGACAAAAAGTTACAATGTGACTTGACAAGGTCACTGTCCCCGTACAGCAGCATCACATAGTATTTTATTTGTTACTTAATTAAAATATCCGCGTTAATTCGCTGCCTCACTGTACAAGCAACCTTACTCCCAATGGCCGCCAAATCGGGTAAGCTAATGACAAAACTGAAAGTGCCCGAATACAATTATTCTTTTTGTTGGGAAGTTTGGTGCAGCTAGAGTCACTAAATAGTGAACTAAATAGTCACTAAATAGTCAACTATTTAGTGACTCTAGTGCAGCTAGAAAAAAGCACTCTGTATATGCTGAAACGATGCGTTCGTTTTAGACGTAAAATTACTATTCGCCTACCAAACACGTCCATTCATACTAACGCGTTGACGTTGGTGTTGGCAAAAAAAAAAAAAAAGTTTTTCAAAAGGAAAGCTAGGATTTCTCAAACACTAGGTTCACGATAGCGGTGTCACCAAGTATGCAGACTGGTAAAAAATATGGTACCCGTTTCACGGTTAGTCTCGACGTATTCTAACTACTGAATGAAAAGTAAACAGCTTAGTTACTTACAACCCCCCAGGACTGGCCCCTCCCACGTGAGTAAGAAACACTGTTTTACAAATGGACCACCACCCAGCAATGTGCTCCCTTACAGAGAAAGTGGAGGTAAGCCACTTTGTCCCGTGTCCCTGCTAATCCCTCAGACAACGTCTAACAGAGACCCGGGTTCCTAAGCCTTCTCTGCTTCTATGAATGGCACGTGAGGCGGAAAACAGAACTTGTTTCTCGATATTGTTCGCTGGAAACGTTCGTAAAATGAAGGCAGGAATATTTCGCTTTGCAACATACCCTGGCCTCATCTCGACTGAGGATGACACAGATCGTCGTCCTCAAAAGCGTACTTTGCGCAATCAGCCCAAGAGAAAGAAACGCAAGCGCTCGCCGAATTCCAAATCAGCTGCCGTGTCGACGAGAATTCCGGCACGCGAATATATTAAATATGTCCGCAATGTGTCTCAAGACTTTACATTAGACGCTGAAAAAGCAGCCAGTATGAATTTTCATTATTTTCTTTTTTATTGCCCCGAAGAGAATAACGAGGCAGTTTCGTGGAGTTCACCTACGGGACAGTATGCCCGGAAGGGCCGGGCCCATTGAAATCATAAGGATGGAATCCTTAGGATTTCTATGGTAAATGGAAATGTTTCCAGTTTCTTTTCTTTTTTTAATCAGGGGGATGTGAAGGAAAACGTTATGGGGGAAGTTTTACGTCTTACTGAGAGCGAGTAATATCGACTACTGGGATGGGACTCGTCACGAGGTACGTCGGATAACTTAAAAAAAAGAAAAAGAAAAAGAAAAAGAAAAGACCGTTCCTTTCATCAATGTCAGCCTGCATCCAAACAAATTTTACAGCGAATGGGCCCGAAACTCATTTCGCTCTGTCAGAACATACACATCCGAGTGTTCCTTAGCAGCTGGGCCTTTGAATTTCGTGAGTGACACCGTCTATTCAAAATGTCGCTCTTTTGACATCTTTATACCGGTAATAAATTACCAGCTTCAATGACATCGGCAACTGTACCGGACTTGGTTGCTCATACAGTCATATTGGAGTGGGGGCCGTGGTTTTCAACAGCGGCCAAGATAACGACATCATACCGGAGTATTATCCGAGATAAATTAAAGGGGGAATTTATCCGTTAATATTACTCTCGCTTTTCATGCCTTCTTCAGCAAAATATCTGCAAAACATGAGCAACTGGGAAGCTGTACCCTGATCCACTTATGCGTTCCAGTATTGCTAGTTGCTGGCATATAGCGATAAAGGAACAAAGGACAGAGACGGGTTCGAAGTACACAGTATTACACAGTACACGGGGTACTTGCACAGTAAAGGTTGAAAGTGCGACTAGTCCCTTTCCTTTGTTTCCTCGTTATCTGTTTTGTCAGTAAATTTCAGAATGACGTAGCGCCTCGTGTACCCCCGCGTACTTCGTTTTATCTTGTCCTCTACTCCATATTGCACGAAAAATTTCTAACGTTGACCACGTGAAACTCTAACGTTCCAACCCATGCGCGAACTCGGTCATCGATTCTCATCCTGAATATGTTTTAAAAATGTAAAAAAAAAGAAGCATCCGATTAATGCCCGACGGATTTCTAAGTCATTTTCTAACCATGTACACCCCCCCAACTCGGCCTAAAAAAAAAGAGAAAAAGTAAAAGAAGGAAATAAAGAGAAAAGAAAGGAAGAAAGAGCTAGGCCTGAGCGCGAAGGAGCAAAGTTTTTTATTAGTACTAAACGTATTGGATCGGTTACGAATTTATAACTAATCTCGAGATTATTGACATTTTTTCTCGAAAAACTATCAATATTATGCCATGGAATTTGGGTGCGGTCGCTTCTCTACTCACGAGACTGGGGGGCGGGTATATGTTTATTTAAAAAAAAGGAAGGAAAGGTTAGCCTGGAATTGTCGCTGCCCCAATACAGTACAAAGGATGGGACCTTTTAAACTCGGGAACACGTGTGCGAGACACAACTTCAATTGGCACATAGCCCCTTTAATCTATATCGCGATGACCAGGTCACGACACCAACCGGGTCAGGTTCACGTAAACCTGTTTGGAGTATACACACACACAAATAGGTTTTCACCGGCGGAAGAGTAGCGATACACCCGTCTTTTATTTACGCTCCTCTGCTGCATAAATTATTGAATCTAGGCCACTCACTAGTGATAGGCATCGTTTTCGATGTGCAAGCACTGTGCGCGGCACACATGGATGCCGCCATAGCGTGGAATCGTCTGCGAAAAGAAAATCGCGGCACACCACGGACAACCCCGACGGAAATCCGGTTCATTCACGATAATTTCACACAGCGCTCCCACGAAAAGTGTGAAAAGTTCGAATTCACGCTCTATTTCCCACTTGCTGTTCTAACCCAGTTTTATCAAAGCAGAAACCACTTTTCGGAAAACGCAAGTAAGGGGACAACTTTTTCCGAACCAGAGACGGATGCTGTCGTCTGCTACAAGAGGAAAACCAGTGAGGCCTACATTACCTTGAATTCGTGCCAGTTGACAGCGTTGACGTTCGTGTACGACAGAAACGCTGTTAACAGGAACCTGAGCAGGATCATCGCTGGCAAGAACATCAAAGAATACAACAACTGCATCTTGCTATAAAAGTTTGCAAACTCTTTTTCGCCACTGCCTAGGGCGATCGCATTCTAAAACACAAGCAGATGTACGCTACGCTCACCACTGCACGAGCGGAAGTGGCGCTGAGAAAAGAGCCGACCAATCGCAGATGCCGTTGCCATGGTGCCGCTTCCAGGAAACGATACTACCCGTTTTCATTGGTCGATGGCTTGTGGCCCACCTCTCCTTGGAGAAAGAGTTCCTGACGGAGGCAAGAACACGAAGAGGAAAGCAGAAAATGAATGGAACGAGTGGGATGTTTATGACAAACGTCTACGCGCATCGTAGGAACAATGTTAATGGAGCCGCTAAATGTATCAGACACGGCTGTTGGGTCATCGCGTCCAGAATGGGCAACGAGCAGAAGGGTGAGCTACAAATAGCCGTTGTGGGCTGCAGTGCAGATTAGGTTGTACGCGGGCCTGCCCTGTAAACAAGAAAATAAAACAAAGCTGTTCGTGCTCAGTGCTGGCCTGTCGGTTTCGGTTCTTTGCTGCAATGGGTCTCTCTTTTTGAGATTTGTGAAAACAGCAAGAAAGAGGCAGACAGCACTGTTATCGAAGTATGACATGTCAGCTAGCAAATGCATATTTTCGTCCAGTAAAACCGTGAATACGTTAATCTGTGTAAATGTACGCACATACATATATATATAGATAAATGTACGCATAAGAGAATGGTAATCGATGTAGATTTACTCATAAGATGTGAAATGCTGCACGTGCCGCAGGGGGGGGGGGATTTATTGGCAGAAAAAAAATAAGAAAAAAAGAAAGGGCAGAGTATGCACCTCTAGTGCACCTATATGCTGCAATCCGTGCAGGTTCAGTATCGCAGCATCAACGGATTGCATTATAAGAGAATGCACACTCATATATGCAATCCATTGATGCTGCGATACTCATCCTGCACTGTGTTTCGCTTCGAAGGTTACGGTGTAGCCTGTACACATGTGCAGCTTCAACAGCAGAAGCATCTGCTTTGTGTCAGACACAACTATATTCTGCACAGTGTTATTAGATGACCGTGGTATGGGCAGTTGGGGCGGATCCAGACCCACAGTTTTTTTTTTTTGGGGGGGGGGGGGGGAGGGGTTTCCAAAGTATAACTGGCGTTTGGGGGGCGATCGCCCCCACCCCCTTGTATCCGCCAGTGATGGGCAGTGACTGCTTGTTAATCGAGGTGTGCGTATGAATGAATAGTGGAGGTAAACGTCAAAATTGGTGTTGGCAGAGGTGCTTTTTGCCAGTGATGGCCACTAACTACTTCTACAGTAGTTTAACTATAACTACTAACTACTTTGTGATTGAGTAGTTTAACTAGTAGTTCAGCTACTTTTCAAGGGAGTAGTTAAAACTACTTTTTGAACTACTGCAATGTAGTTTAACTACATCTATAACTACTTAACGTTGTCCACCAACACCAATCCCTTGTAGTGTTCTTGGACAGCTAAATATGAATCACAAGCAATAATAAACTTTGGCTCAAGCCATTGCTACGATAGTCAAATACAAAGCTTGTGGCGGGATTCTTTCTGTGCCTACGCGACAAACTAAGTTGCAGAATTATTTCACAGCAAATGAGGCTTCACTAGACAAGCATTAAAAGTGAAGATTTAGTACACACGCACGACACAATTGCTCTGCACCTCCGTTCTCATGAAACAAGTAGCTCAAGGTAAAAGTCGGAAGCACAATCGTGCCGTAAAGCTTGCGGCAAAATCGGAAGTAGTTGGCGCCTTCAGTAACCTAACTACTGTAGTTAACTACTTAAAATAGTAGTTTAACTAGTAGTTGCCACTACATTTCTGCAAGTAGTTGATAACTACTTTTTAACTACAATCAGGTAGTTTAACTAGTAGTTTAACTACATGTAGTTAACTACTGGCCATCACTGCTTTTTGCAACTCATTACAAATATGGCAGTCGCCGAAAAAGCCACACAGCGGCGGGATCATACAGTGGCGTATCGATAAGGTGGGTTTCCGAGGTTCAACACCTTCCTCCCCAATCGTACCTTGATTTGTTAGTGCATTTGGGAAAGGGAAAGAAGGTAAAATCCTCCCACTCATGCAAAGTCCCGTAGAAGCCCTCTCGATTATTTTACTGGGGGGGGGGGGGGAGAAAAAAAGAGGAACTGTCAGCCAGACTGATGCCTGTTTGCTATTAAAAAAAAACTCAAAATACACATTAAAAAAAGAAAGCAAAAAAAAAAACGCTACGCTACTGCATCATACAAGAAGGGAAATTCCCTATTTGGATATACGTTGTAGTTCAGCTTCAGTGATGAAACTACTTACTGCACTGGAACAATCTGTATATGTATACGTACGACTATTTTTGATGGAGTACCCTGAAGGTGCGCTACGGACAGGTACAAAATACGGTGACGAAAAAGCATATATTCACTGCGTATTTCGTATGGTTCGGTTTTAACAGAAGTGCAATGTTGAAACTGTCTGTTCAAGTGGAAGTATAGAAGCTTTCGAGCTCGTTTTGAAATTCTAGCGCGTTACAGCCATCTGTGTTGGCCGGTGTCGTCTGCTTTGAATGACATTTGCAATGTTTTGCCATAGTAGGCACCTGAAGAAAAGCTACTAGCGTCTTGGAATGAATTTCTCACGGCAGAGAGGAATGGACGGTACCATATACCATGCGCTGCACTGATGTAAGCGGATTGCGTAACACTTTTGATAATTCAAGCCTGAACTTCGCTAGAATATCGTATTTTCCACCTACATAGGTCCCTGCGACAGTGAATTTTTTTAATCTGTGCTCTAAACAAGTGTAATGCTAATGTGACAATTCTATGAAAGCCATGCAAATAAACCGTATCACATAGCCCGCTAGAGATTTGGAGCAACATTTAAGTTGTCAGAAGGCGAATGAACTAATATGCAGTACCTGAAGCAATAATGTTGATAATACCAGAGCAAAGGAGCTTCACCAGTATAGCAGGAAAACACACACCAATTACAAATACAGACGACACACGTCCACGACAGCTAAAAATCAAGAGATGGTTGCGCCATCGCGCGAGCGTCGTACGAGGCATACGTTCAGAGGTGCCTCGTGTTCCTCCTAGGTGGCGAGACAAAAATCACTCAAATTAGAGTTTACTAGAATAACACACACTGAATAACAGAGTGGACAACAAACAGTGTGTTAAGATAACTCCTTTCATGTTCGCTATGATTCAAATCAGCAGATCGCTCGGTAGTAGCGTCGTAGTGTGCCACCATCCAGCCAACGAGCATACACGATCATAGTTGTTTCGCGACGCAAAACCACCAAGTGTTTTTGTTGCTAGACCTCGAAGAGAACAATATTCACACCTTTTTATTCGCTTATCGCTTATGGACATCCCCATAGCATACACAGATAACGCTGGTTTATCTAGTGTCGCATTTCGCAAACAACGCGCGAAGCACCGCGGTCAGAGCAGACGACAGACACCGCAAGCTATCGTCTGCTCGGCACCACAATACAGAAAAGTTTGCATTTCTTTCCTTCGGCAGTTTTCATTTATACTGGTGATGTTTCAAAGGAAGGTGAGTGGAGCAGGTGACTGTCACATTCAGTAAGCTAGGCGGTGTGGGCATCCAAAGCTCTGCGAAAGATTGAAACAGGTGGCCACTTTGGTGCTCGTCTGCGTGCTTGGTCGTTTTTGTGCTCGACCCCTGTCGATCAACCTCCGCGTGCAGAGGTAGCCAATGAAGGAACTCCCGAGTCACTATTGTGTTTTTCACTGGACAGTTCTTCATGGGGCGGATGGTCCAAAGTGTCCAAGGACAGGGATTTGCGCAGGATTTTCATCTCTAGGGGTGTTGGAATAGTGTCGGGAAGGTGCAGCAAAATACGTATATCTGCTGGGAGATCTATTTATTTTGAGAGAAAAAGTCAGCCAGAAAGGGCGGCTTGCTATTCTTTAGTAAATAATTACTTCATGGGCAAGCAAGTTTCTAGGGCAGTTCGAGTCAGGCGATGTGGGGTCGCAGGTCGTAGGCAGGTATAGGTATAACTCGAGCAGTCTTATGAAGTCGTTGAACGGGATCCCCGCCTGATTCTGGAAAGGGGTGCGACCATATGCTTCTCCATGCTACCCCCTTTAGGAGGATGTTTAGTCAGAAGACCCTTACACGTTTTCCATGCAACGCCTCGAGTATGGGCGCGACTCTGAAGACCTGTCCTGGTGAGAGGGTGTCCAGGCTTTTTTTCTTAAAGAAAAAAAAAGAAGAAAGAAAACAGCGGCAAGGGCCTTTTGCCAGGTGCCGCGTTCGGGAGACGATGGCCCTGAAGGGAACCTCGTGCTTGTGAGTCTTAGCTTCGTCATTTCGATCCTGGATCTTTCGTTCTCCATGCCTGCCCCTTCCAGATCTTTCTGACTACCTGTTCTGTCGGTATTGGCTGGGCTTCTTTTCAGAGATACGAAGTTACGAAGTATCAACTGCTTTGGCGACCCTTTGGCGACTAGAACGACAAATTTGGATCAGCCTCTAGAAGGCGTAGATGGTGTCCCTTTATTTCGTTAACGACTTGCCTAAGTTCCATTTGACCGATACCGATCTCAAAAAGTATCGCAATCAGAACAAAAAAAGAATATATCTATATATAGAGAGAGAGAGGCATCTCGATACGAACTCCGAGTGATCGATATGCCTTCGACCAATCAGGTTCAGTAGATGTTGTAGTTTGTCAACAATAAACATCTCTCTTCGCTTCAACTTTTATTTATTATTTTTATTTATCTTATTTTTATTCGTTTCTTTTCCTTTCTATCTTTTCGTCGACAACGACACGACTTTAGCTTCCTCCTCTCACGTTCCTGGCGCTCCTCCACCTCTAGATGTCGAGAGTAAATCAGAAATTAAAAGCTATGTTTTCTACGAGCACCGTAGCGAGTTAAACAATTTTCTTATCTGAATGCGCTCGCAATCAACGACAGTTTGAAAACGAAATAAAAGTCTGTGGCCAACCAGGAGGCACGCTATCTGTTCGCTCTTCGTGAGACGCCGTTTATCGTGTCCTGTTCTCCAACAACTGATGGATGAGATGGTCTGCAACTATGCCGGCGTGTTTCACCGTTCCCCTTACTTCTTACCGTCCTGTTACTGGAAGCCCTTCTGTAACACGTGTCCACGTGACAGTTCGACATTACGTCACCACAAAACATGTTACATATAGACATCTCCTCACAAAGCAACAAGGACGCGCTGAGAATAAATGAAAGTGATTCACGGTTTAGCGCGGTGGCTTCAAAGACGTCGTCTGCTAGGTAATAAGATGTCGTCTGCTGCGAAGGCGAGTGATCTCTAGCGCGTTGCATTCGATGACGACGGCGCACAAAGCTAGAAAATGTGAATGTGAGATACGTGAAATATTAGTGTAGAAATAGAGTTTCTGTGAAAATGTTGATACAGTGCACGAAAATATGTTCCGTGAACAAAACCCTAATAGTGAGAGACGCAGAGCCATTTTCGTTTTCCGCAGGTGTGCATGGGCAAACTTACCGTGATGAAGAAAGCCTATCTTTTTCTCTCTCTTTTTTTTTTTTTTTTTCGTGTTAGCATCGCAAAGCAACAGTGGCTATGAGTGGCGTTGTTTTCTATCGATCCATTGATCACAGGGTACAACATCCCCGGTGTGCACCATTTGCAGGCACCGGATAAGCTACTGCAACAACGCTGAATAGCCCTAGAGTGTGTGAATCACAAGTTCAACTCATAGCCTCGTACCATAGCCGTGAGCCAAGCAGCACGAACGTGACCTATACTAACCTCACTAAGCTAACCTTGGCTAACTTCACCTAAACCGACATCGCCGCCGTCTCCTCACCGCTACTGTCGCTGGAGTTAATGCCGTAGTTGAGCCCAGCCGCCGGCAGTTCATTAACCCCCTTATCCTCTAAAAACAAAAACAAAAAAAAAACAATCTGTCCAGCGTTTTAAACATCCCAGCAACACATCCTGATTAGGACCCCTTCCCACGGTCTCACTTTCTCTCACATTTCTTCTCCTCTCCCTCGTCTGTCATCTCGGCGGCGTCAAATTCTCTCACGGCGTGCATTTCAAGTTGCGTCACACGGTGACATTTATCGGCTCAGCAGTCAGTGTCGCTTAAAAGATGTAACCGCGTTCAGAATCTCGCCCAAGTTTCTCGCAGTGGCTATGTTGCAGACGACATTTGTGGGAAATGTGACAAGAATCGCGCAGACGACAACGCGCGACGCTGTGCCCGTTTAGCAGACGACATTGCTGCTGTGATCGTTTGCTTCGAATGGACAGGATTTCATCACATTCGACGATCTTCGGCTGAGAAAAAACGACAGTGAAGCGGAAAACCACGTAGGAGCTGCAACGCGATACTTTGTTTTCGTTCAGCAGACGATTTCTTTTCTTCTTTTGTGTTTTTTTTGTGAAAGTGTCGTCTTGATCCGAAGCTTCCAGTTCCGCATACCTATAGTTCCGTCTCTATCATACGTGCGATGGTTGCAAACAACAAGCTTGACGTGCAGTCTAACCGCATCGGTGTTTGAACCACGATGGATTGTACTGAAATAGTAAACGGATCCCCAACTACCGTGATTTCAGAATTTCCGCGAGATATCCAGGATTGTTCGGGTAAATAATGCCAGTGTTACGAGAATCTGAGCATTTGTGTCGATGTACATGACTACCGACGTCTGCTAGAGAGAAGACTGAACTCTATCTGCCCATTCGTTCGCGAACCATTCAGAAGCTTTCCAGGAGAGTCGCAGACGAAATATGAGCACGACCTAGCGTGGCGTTTCTGTTTTGCTGAAATGCGGTTACGATGGTTGAACTTTTCGGACGGACGAACTAGTGGACAGTCCCCTCCGTGATATCTGGTACGTAAACCTTTTCTATTCTTTATTGTCGATTATTTAATTTTTTTTTTTTTTTTGCGTCGTGGTACCCTTTAGCTGCCCTGTGTAATATGTAATATGTGTAATATGCCGTGTGTAATATGTGAGCACAAAAGTGACGCGTGTTTTCACCAGCTCCCGTGGCTCAGTGTTTAGCATGCTAGCCATGTCACGTCGAGACTGGGAGGTACCCGGGTTCGAATCCCGGTGCCGGTTGTGCTGTCTGGGGTTTTTCCTGGGTTTTCCTCAGACGCTTTCAGACATATCTCGGCACAGTTCCCCTAGTAGTCGGCCCAGGACGCATATCGCGTCAGTCGTGACGTTGCCCACATACGTGAGGCCGACAACGGCAAGCCCTTTCACCATCACCACCACCGTGACGCCGTTTGCATACGGGATGCATTCGAAAATGCCAGATAGCGGTGGAACAAGCTTCTGATCTCTTTAGGTCTTTCTGTGTGTCTGCGCCTGGCTGACTGATTGATTGTTGTTATTACGAAAAGCTTCCAACGTGTGCTACAAGAAGGTTGTTACCCCACGCAGAGTCCGAGAGCCCTTCCATGGCACAGAGCATCGCTGTAGGCCTTTTTGTCGTTGCAGTCGCCGTGGTTGGCATAGCGGGGAACTTGCTGACCCTGGTTGCCCTGGCAACATCCCAACGGGTCCGCAGTGCCTCCGCTGCCTTCATTGCCAGTCTCTCCGTGGCAGATCTTCTCTTCTGTGCGTTGAACCTTCCCTTTTCAGCATCCAGGTTCCTCCATGGAAGTTGGGCCCACGGAGAACGACTCTGCTGGGTCGTCGCAGCGGGACGCTATTTTAATGTCGGCATCTCGCTCTTGTCCATCACAGCCATCACCGTAAACAGGTTAGTGCACGATCGGGTACAGGCAGATATCAACGCCACTTTAGTCGCCTGCCCCTTTATTCCCATCGCCTGCAATGCGCACCTTGCCGGTGTGCGCGAGCCTGTTGTTCCCGGCATAGTCACAAAGCAGGCACTGCCTTCTGGAGGCAGTAGATGGACAAGGATTTCTAGAATTTGCGTCTTGACATCCCCCAGTGACCTTGACAGCTCTTCAGAATATTTCTGCTGAAGGCAGCGCACAAGGGCGCAGCGCGTGACAGCAACAAAGAAATCCACACAAAAAGCAGGAAGCAGGCTTATTGGTTATTGTCCATCCAACAAAGATTTCAAGATAGGGACCTTGTCTGACCATTTATAGCACGAAAGAACATAGGGCTCTTCGTCAAAGTCTAATATGCTGTCGTCCTCAACGCTTTTGCTGAGGGCTGATGTCATCAAATAAGTAACTCCTCATTTTGATAGCGTGCAAAATAAGGTAGGCACAATAGTATGGAGAGAATAGGGCATGGATCAGTCCATGCCCTGGACGGATGGATCAGTCCATGCCCTGGACGGATGGATCAGTCCATGCCCTCTAAATCTTTTCACACCTTTACAGGTGTAACAACGTGCATGGCGCACGCCTTTTTAGGTGTAATTTTGGTAACATCATAATGGAGCACGGTTTCGCACAAATTTTCTTTACTCGAGTGTTGTCTGTCCTCCAAAAATTCAGTCTTGCAACATCTCAACATTGTTCAACAGTATTGTAGACACTTGCGCGTGCTTGATTATCGATAGCGATGCATATATGCATTAGCTCGTACCTACGATATCCAAGACATAATGAAAGCAAGATTTGCACTGACACTTGATATTTAGTAATGCTTTTCAAATTTTGTAAAATATCATCCTGGAGATGCAATGTTACGCAACCAGGTTGAATGTGCATAGCACACACCTTTACAGGTGTGAAAAAGTTTACAGTGTAGAGTAGAATATGAAAGATATCTACTGCAGGTACGTCCTAATCGTCCATCCCGGCGCCTACGAGCGTTTGTACGGCCGTCGAAGCATCATCGCTACCGTAGCTTTCACTTGGGTGCTGCCAGCAGTAGTCCTGATACCGACAGCCCTCGGGGCCTGGGGACGCTTCGGATTGGAACCTCAACGTCTCAATTGCTCTATCGTTCCGGTGGAAGGAAAATCTGCCAAAGCATTTCTCTTCGTCTGCGCTTTCGTGGTACCCTGTCTCGCGATCATCGTTTGCTACGCCAGGATCTTCTGGACTGTCCGCAAGTCGAGGTATTAATCACGCAGGTCGTGCAGGTCTCGGATTTGATCGACTCTCCAACTCCTTTTGGACTTCTGTGGTCCAGAGTGCATTTTTAATTGATGTTCCAGATTGCAACTAGCCTCGCACCAGGGCGAAGCTGCCAAGAGACGAAAGGACGAGTGGCGACTTACCCGTATGGTGCTCTTCATCTTTTGTTCCTTCGTCGCGTGTTATCTGCCTATCACCATTGTCAAGGTCAGCGACTCTTGTATTAGATGCGCTTCCCTATCGGAGAAAGGTCTGAGGTAACCTAAGAAAATCTCGAGGTTACCCCACACTCTTAAAAATGAACTTCACCTCATAGCACGCTCCTAGCCAACCATCATCTCAAATGATATCGTTATCTGCCCTGATTTGTTGAAAACACGGGGCGTACGCCTTTTCTGTGACAATTATGAACAGCATAAGTGTCACAGAAATGGCGTACGCCCCCCGTTTTCAACAAATCAGGGCAGATAACGATATCATTCGAGATAATGGTTGGCTAGGAGCGTGCTATGAGGTGAAGTTCATTTTTAAGAGTGCAGAAATCCTAAGGTTGTGCTGAGGTAACCCCAGCAACTCCTTGGGTAACGCTAAGACGCCCTAGGGTTACGTCAATGCTTCCTATAGGGTTGCCCCAAGACGTCCTCGGACACCCTAAGACGTCCTGAGGATACCCTAACAAACCATGCATGTGGTTATCCTAAAATGTTCTATTAAATGTTCCCAGGACATTCCGGGGTAACTATAGGAACCCTCGAGGTCTTACTCCTAAAGTCCCTGGCGTCACCTCAACATATTCTGGGTAATGACAAAGGTCGCGAGGTGGCCCGGCCGCAAATAATCTGAGTAATTGCTTACAGAACCCCAGCACTACAGATGTACGACTGTGCTGTCTGAGAAACTACTTGGGTCACGTCAGCCCTATTGAAAATTTGTTCCTGGGGTTACCCCAGAGTCTGAGGTCTCAAGGTATTATGGGACGGATGGGGTAACCCTAGTTCCTGGGGTAACCCCAAACATCCCATAATAAGACCTCAGGCTCTGGGGTAACCCCAGGAACAAAATTTCAATAGGGCCCGTTTCTAATTCAATTTGTGGCGGTTCAGATGTACGTCATAGACTATGGCGTTCAAAAACTCTGGTTACGAACAATATTTGGTCAATGTCTTCAAAACGCAGTTCTCTGCGAATGAGCAGAGTTGAGGAGAGTAGCACAGGCACGAAACACTGTTACCGAATCTACCGAAAACACCACAGAGGGATCTTCTCAAGCTTCGTGCAAGCGCAGTAGCGTAGTCTGAAAAATATTTCTGGAAAGGACCTGCAGGACCTTTACATGGTGGACTGGAATTCATATCCGTTCTCCCAAATTCACTACCAATTCACTACCATTAAACTGTTGCTGTGTAACGAGAATTTGTTTTTGTATTCCTTGTCTCGGGTTTAGTTCGCGTGTCATACCAAGGGTACAATTTTGGGGGCATGAACACTGGAAACACGCCTCCGGCTACGCCACTGCACTACCTATAGGAGTAGGTCGTAGTCTCGAGGGCGCTAATTCTATCAGACGACGCAAGAACTTCCCCCATACACTTCATCCATGTTGCGTCTGTTAGCTCCGACATATCAATGCGTGCGACCTATAATGACCTTAGTGAGCGCACATTTGCCAGACGTGGAAACCTCAATGACGTCGACAGCCACGAAGACGCGCATGGATATAGACTGTCTATATACATCGGCGCAGACGTGTCTGGGTCGCTGTCTAGGCGAGAACGATACCCAACATGGAGGCGCTTCCTGTTAGAGTATTGAGGCACTCCCCTCCTCTGCGAATATGAAGCGTCACGAAGATTGTCTACGATGACTTGACAATATAGCCACTCCTAGACCTCGAGCTCTTTCATTATCACGTCGTTCGAGGCAATCAACCTCAATCATACTTTAAAGAAGCGCCGCCTTTGATAAAAGTAGGCAGCACTGAGGAACAGTTAAACGGCATTAGGCCACGGATTTTTTGTTGCATATCCACCAGCGACGCCACAGAGGTCGTCCTTAACTTTATCCACCTATAAAGGACGTGCGTTTATATCTGGGCGCACGGACCCACACCGTGCAAGGATCTAGAAAACATGAGGTATTGTGTTTCGACGATCAACTCACTGATGCCGCTATAACCAGGGTGGGTGTTATACGTGATCTTGGCGTACTCTTAAATAACGCTCTACAGTTTCTTCAACATGAGTCCTCCATTTCTAATGCTGCCCTGCGAGTCCTTGGTTTGATATCACGGATAACTCGTCAATTCCGAGACTGTATTTGTTGTATACACATCGTTAGTGCGCAGTAGTCTGGAATTGGCCTCAAGTAGTATGGGATCCTTTGAATTGAACTCATTTTTCTTGTATCCAAAGGGTGCAGAAGAAGTTTATCGCTATCTTGTACGATAGATACTTCGGACGCGCTTGTTTCTACAATTATGTCAGTGTATACTTGAGACGTCAATGTGTCTAAGGTGTGTTAGAAGACAACGATGGGTACTTTTCAAATAAAATAAATAGATAATTCTATTTACGATATTGCCCCTGACGATTTGTGGAAATAAATAATGTTTCGCAGAGGACCTCAGCAACTTGTACCACTAAGTTGGTAGCGCCGGGTACGAACTTGCAACCATACACCCTTAAAAATGAACTTGACCACATAGCACGCTCCTAGCCAACCATCATCCCGAATGACAACGTTCTCGCCCCTGATTTGTTGAAAACGGGAGGCGGAGCCTATTCTGTGCCGTGCATAATGAGAACAAAATAGGCTCCGCCTCTCGTTTTCAACAAATCAGGGGCGAGAACGTTGTCATTCGGGATGATGGTTGGCTAGGAGCGTGCTATGTGGTCAAGTTCTGTTTTAACAGTGTAGCATCAACTCATCCGCTTCGTATCCCAACCCCAATCCGTATGAACTGAGGTTGCCAATATTAATAAGCAATTCTTTCCCAGGTAGCTGACCCGGATGTTCTCTACCCGAGCGTCCACCTAGTCGGTTACGTCCTCCTCTACTTGAGCGCATGCGTCAACCCCCTCATCTACGGTGTCACCAATCAACAGTACCGACAGGCTTACCACTCAACGCTGGCACCGTGCTTTCCGTGTCTTCTAGCACGACGCCATGGAAGCAGCCATTACGGCTCGGAAGAGAACACACCGGCTAAGACTATGGTCTCTGTTATCGCGATGCACACACTAAGCGAGGCCTAAAATGTCAGCGGATTGAGTGAAAGTCGCCTGCAAATAGTCGAGCCGATTCATCACGTGTGATGTGATGAGCAGAATAGATGATACACTTAATGTATTAGCTCCATGATAATGGGAGTATGCGACAGCTTAAAGTAATACGCTCTCAGTGGGAGTGTTCTTTTTTTTTTTTTTTCATCAACATCAACATCAGCAAAATTATTTAGATGATAATGGCGATGAAATAATAGAAGGCAGATATCATGATCAACATCTACATCAACAGAATTATTTGGATGACAATGGGGATGAAAGAATCCAACGCAGATATCATGAAATTGAACGGATGAATGAGAGATGATATCATGGTGTGAAATGGTGAAACAGTTCATGCGTGGGATCAAATAACGACTCAACGAATTGAAGAATGTGCCAAGAGTGAATGTGTCAGCTGACGAAGTCACGTGGACGGGAACTGCCAATCGTCGAAGAAAACAAAAAAATTGGTTTAGTGGACAAAATATCTCGTATACTATTTGTTTTGTTCTTTCATTGGTTTATAGGGTGTTATCACCTTATAGACGCGGATTTTTTTTCCTTTTGCAGGAGCACCGCGAGAAACAAACAAATAAATAAAGTCAAAATAAAATAAAAGATGTGTGTCATGCGAGTGACGTCTCTGACACGCTGACGTCATACATGCGTTTATTTGTACGTTTATAGTTTTAACAAGTTTAACAACAAACATAAGTTCATTCGTCTCGTAAAGAGGGCAAAAAAACTAACTCGAGATTAAAAAGGCACAACAAGTCCACAGAAAACGCAACGCAATCAATCGTAAAAGGAGTTGGAGACACTCATGAAATACGTCCGTCCCGTCCGTCCATAACAACGTAGTATTGTTCTCAGGCTATATGGCGCTGTTGACGCTCTTTGTGCGTGGACACCACAGCGGATCATGGTCAACCATGTGCAAGTTATACTCAAAAAAAGTAAAGTTACACATAGCCGGTAACTAAGTTACAGTTAGCACGTTAAAGTAACTTAGTACTTTACGGTTATCTTCTGAGAAGAAAAATTCGAATACATGTAAGTCTAAAAAAAAAAAAAATGTTTTTAGCACATGTACCATCCTGTAGCATAGTTATACCGTGTTATAAACAGAGGATTCGGAGGAAGTTAGTCTAAGACATCGTGACTGCGTATGAAATGACAAAATTTCCGGTATTCCTGGTCGAGAAACACGGCAGCGTACTTGAAGCCACGACAAAACAACACCACGGAACTGAAAATATTGCCACACCTGAGTCCAGTAACTTGAACCGAAAGCGGTAACAAGTTACTTTCGTAGACAAGTAACTATATAGCTACTTCAAAAAGTAACTAGTTAGAGCCACACGTTGCTTTTAACTTAGTTGCTAGATTGGATCATAATCTTGCGATCTTGGTTTTGGTTTGAGTCCTTGCTTCCACAACGCACGACGTCCCACTTGAACCCCGGAACAATTCAAAATATGATTTCCTATACTCGCGACTCATACAGACGTAAATGATGGGATTGACACATCCGGAAAAGAAAAATGTGATCCAACATGTCACCCTCACCCAGGAAGAATCGCGGAATATTCCGAACACGTGCACGACGTTTACCGGAAGATAGCTGAATGTAAACGCGAAAAAAACCGCCAGAATCATCCTCAACAGCCTCCCGTTCTTCTCCGTCTTCATCTTTTCTTTCTCGGAGAGCTGGACGTTGGAAAGACTCACAGTGTTACTCTTGGACGTTAGCCGGGAATGGCTTCGTAACCTACGCCGTGCCCTCCGCACGATAAAGTAGATCCTGCTGTAGCAGTAGACGAAGGTAATATTCGGAACGACACACATGAGCGTGAGCAAAAAGTGTCTGCAAGAACGACCGTTATACGGAACTACGCTGCATGATCCGAGTTCGGGATCCCACTTGAAATGACCCCAGAATTTTCCTGTGGGGAGGATGATCACGAGACAGGCCAACACCCAAGTGGACGCGACGAACACCAGGTTATTTCCAGGGGTGAAGATCAGCTTCTGGCTTCTCGGATAAGCGATCACGATTAAACGATTGATAGCGACGGCCACTATGGTGAACATGGACGCTCCGACGTTGAAGTAGCGGCTGACGCCGGAAGCCACGCAGCCTAGCTCAGAGTAGACCCACTTGCCGTACCAGAAGATGGTGGCAGCGAAGGGAGTGTTCATTGAACAGAAGATGAGGTCGCAGAAACACAAGCTCACCAAAAGCAAGTTGGTCGCGTTGGAGAGTTTCGAAGACCGTGTTAAGGCTAACACGGACACAAAGTTGGCTACGGAGCCGAATATGGCGAACACAATGAGCGTCACGAAGCCTGTCATGAGGACAGCCTGCGGGTAATCCTCGAACTTGAGCAGACCTTGAGGGGCTTTCTGGTCGGCATCAACGAAGGAGGAGGCATTGGTGGCATTTTGAATGTCACAATCTTGGATCATGACCGTTACGGTTGTGCGCAGTGAAGGGAATGTGTCCTTGTGATTCATAAACGCGGGAACAGAAGTCGGATAACTTGAAAACGGGCACAACGGAAGCCGTTCAGTGATGTGTCATTATCTGTGGATCTACGTCTGATTCACCGTGGAGGAAGGCCAGTTCCTCGTTGCTTGTCTCAAGAAGAGCCAATTTATGCCATCGTTGATGTCGGCCCATGTTGACGAACGTATACGACACACAGATGGGTAGAAATCCAGCGAACTGGTAGAGGAGTACGAAGGGAGTTGCCCAGAAGAAGAACAGTCTCTGTTCGAAATGTCGGCGGCTCCTTTCCTGAGGCAACTCCCCAACGGCAACGAAGTTTTTTTCTTTTTTTTGGTCAACGATGTTTCCCCAAAATCACCGCGAATAGGCCATAGAAAATGGATAGGGTCAAAAGTTAGAACATTTTTTATCTCCTGTGTGCGCAAACAGACCACGTCCGCAAGTGTTTAAAACAAAAAACTTCAGGAAAATGGCTCTCACTGTGCAAAATTTCGGGCGAGTTGGACTTTATCTTCCTTTCTTATGAAGTGACGGAAATGTTGCACACTTGAGTGCCGAACCCTGTAGTTACAGTTACACGCTGCTTCTAACTTAGTTAACTAACCACGACTGGATCGTGCTCTTTCTATCTTGGATTTGGTTTTGAGATTCTTTGCTTCCACACTCTAGGGGAAAAAAAGGAGTACGTTTACTCCTTTGGGGGACTAAATGCCTTGCCACAAAAAATAGTCCCTTTCGGGAGTAAATGAATGTCACGGAGTGGAGACTGCATTTCACGCGCTGTTGTAAGAGTCCCAGGTACATAATTCGTGTGACGCATGAAAATACCTTGAAGCAAACAGTAAACCGTGATATATCGAGTGATATAAAATCTTGCGTCATACATAGGGCACAATTTGCGAAGAAAGATGCGCTGTTTCTTACTCTGTGTGGCTGAAAAATTGCTGTACGTTGGCTGAGTTATGCAGCCTTATGTCGTTCAAATTGACCAAGGGCACACATTTACGTAAACTGTTGCATTCAGGAGACCATTCGCGAAGTTCAGTGACAATAATTTGCAGTCCCGAGGAGTAAATGTCGGGTTAAGGGACTAAAATGGGGGGTAATTGCAGTCCATAGGAATTGCAATTACAGTCATGTCTCGCTTATCCGGAGTTCAGATATCCGGAAATCTCGTTATCCGGACTGCATTACAGGGAACGAACCTGCTACCATTGAATTTTGTCTCTGTTATCCGGAATTCGTTATCCGTATCCGGACAGCAAGTACAGAGAACAATCTTCCAGGACCTCGGTCATTCTGATTGGCTTCTCCGGAAAAGAGCCAATGTCCTCTGTCCCTGGCATGTGCTGTGTTCGCATTGTTCCGGAAAAGGGTCACATCTCACGGGGGCCTTCTTTACTGTTTGACTCTTCAGAGGTCACTCCGTTTTGATACCCACAGGGCGCAAGAAATCCACGTGTGAACGTCAATGTCCAGGCCGTCCGAAACCATCGCCCGTCTTTTGCCCTATGCGGAAGGCATATCCAAAAAGGCAAAAACGTGTGCACGGCACCAACTTTCTGAGACATTACCCTTCTTAAAACAGCAGGGTGACGCAGCGGGTGCCCGTGGTTGTGACCAAAATTCCGTCACACGCGTGCCAACTAATTTCAAGCAGCTCACTTCGCACGAATTTTTCAAGTAGCAATCTTTTCCTTATTTTCTTTCCTTTAGCTACAAAGAGGTCAACCAAATTTTCCAGGTTTACCCTGAAGTTTGCTTGACCCAGTTATCCGGAAATTCGTTATCCGGACGAAAAGGGACGACTCCCGAGGTGTCCGGATAATCGAGATATGACTGGTACTCCCCGTTTTACTCCCTGTTTTGTTGTTAGAGTGCACCACGGTGACCCTCCGTTCGCGACGCAATCTGTTCGCAGGGACGCACCGCGTACGACGTTAACCCCCGGAACAATTCAAAATATGATTTCCTATACTCGCGACTCATACAGACGTAAATGATGGGATTGACACATCCAGAAAAGAAAAATGTGATACCAGATAACACCCCCACCCACGGAGAATAGCGGAAAATTCCGAACGCTCGCACGACGAGCAGCGGAAGATAGTTGAACGTAAACGCGACAAAAATCACCAGAATCATCCACAGCAGTCTCCCGTTCTTTTTTTCCTTCTCGGCGAGCTGGACGTTGGAAAGACTCACGGTGTTACTCCTGGACGTTCGCCGAGAATGGCTTCGTAACCTACGCCGTGTCCTCCGCACGATAAAGTAGATCCTGCTGTAGCAGTAGACGAAGATAACATTCGGAGCGATACTCATGAGCGTAAACAAAAAGGGTCTGCAAGTACGACCGTTATAGGGAACTACGCCGCATGATCCCGGTTCGGGATCCCACTTGAACTGACCCCAGAGTTTTGCTGTGGGGGGGATGATAAAGAGACAGGTCACCACCCACGTGGACGCGACGAACAGCAGGTTATTTCCGGGTGTGAAGATCAATTTGTGACTCCTCGGATAAGCAATCACGATTAAACGATTGATAGCGACGGCCACTATGGTGAGCATGGACGCTCCGACGTTGAAGTAGCTGCTGACGCCGTATGCCACGCAGCCTAGTTCAGAGTAGACCCACTTGCCGTACCACAAGATGGTGGCAGCCAAGGGAGTGCTCGTTGAACAGAAGATGAGGTCGCAGAAACACAGGCTCACCAAAAGCAAGTTGGTCGCGTTGGAGAGTTTCCAAGACCGTGTTAAGGCTAACACGGACACAAAGTTGGCTACGGAGCCGAAGATGGCGAACACAATTAGCGTCACGAAGCCTGTCATGAGGACAGCCTGCGGGTAATCCTCGAACTTGAGTAGACCTTGAGGGGCTTTCTGGTCGGCATCAACGAAGGTGGAGGCATTGGTAGCATTTTGAATGTCAGAATCTTGGATCATGACCGTTACGGTTGTGCGCAGTGAAGGGAATGTGTCCTGGTGGTTCATAAACACGGGAACAGAAGTCGGATAACTTGAAAACAGGCACAACGGAAGGCGTTCAGTGATGTATCATTATCTATGGATCTACGTCTGATTCACCGTGGAGGAAGGCCAGTTCCTCGTTGTTCTTTTCAAGAAGAACAAATTTATGCCATCGCTGATGTCGGCCCATGTTGACGAACGTATACGACACACAGAAATCCAGCGAACCGGTAGGGGAGTAGGAAGGGAGTTGCCCAGAAGAAGAAGTCTCTGTTCGAAATGTCGGCGGCTCCTGTCCTGAGGCAACTCCCTTCGCATACGACGCACAGTCCGACACGTCGTCGTTCTCGGGAGATTAATATATAGTATACGACGTGTCCAGAGGTAAGATTTACAGTTATTATCGCTGTGTCTGCTTTGACGGTCAAACTTTGCACAAAATCACCTACTTTTGGTTTAAATTTACTTCGACGGAATTCGCTGTCCGATATAGCTACCGCCTGTGCTGTCTAAGGTTTTCCCTGGGTTTTTCCAGAGCGACATTCCCCCAGAAGCGGAAGATGCGAAAAGCGCCATGGCTTTCTGCAGTCAGGTGAGCGCGAGTGCTCAAAGTCGTATCTTCACGTGCGCTGCTAACCGTGGGGAATATCCTGCTACAGAGCCACAAGATATCCCGTAGCAGACGACAGGACACTTCGTTGCCGAACCGCATTTCACAACGAGTTTCGCCACATCATACACAGGTGACGCAATGCTTGCTCAAAGAGTTTCGGTTTCGCTTGGCGCCTTGCGCCACCTGTGTGTGATGTGGCGAAATACGTTGTGAAACGCGGTTCGGCAACGAAGTGTCCCCAAAAATCACCGGGAATAGGCCATAGAAAGTGCGTAGAGTCAAAAGTTCGAACAATTTTTGCCTCCTGTGTGCGCAAACAGACGACGTCCGCGAGGAATACTAAAAAAACCTCAGGAAAATGGCTCTCACTGTGCAAAATTTCAGGCGAGTTGGACTTTATCTTCTTTTCCTATGAAGTGACGGAAATGTGGCACACTTGAGTGCCGCACCCTGTACTTAGAGTTACATCTTGCTTGTAACTTAGTTAACTAACCAAGACTGGATCGTACTGTTTCCATCTTGAATTTGGTTTTGAGATTCTTTGCTTCCACACTCTAAGAAGAAGAAAAAAAAGGAGTACTTTTACTCCTTTGGGGGACTAAATGCCATGCCACAAGAGAAGAGTCCCTTTCGGGAGTAAATGAATGTCACGGAGTGGAGACTACATTTCACGCGCTGTTGTAAGAGTCCCAGGTACAGAACTCGTGTGACGCATGAAAATACCTTGAAGCAAACCGTAAACCGTGATATATCGAGTGATATAAAATCTTGCGCCATACATAGGGCACAATTTGCGAAGAAAGATGGACTAACTGTTTCTTACTCTGTGTGGCTGAAAAATTGCTGTACGTTGGCTGAGTTATGCAGCCTTATGTCGTTCAAATTGACCGAGGGCACACATTTACGTAAACTGTTGCATTCAGGAGACCATTCGCGAAGTTCAGTGACAATAATTTGCAGTCCTGGGGAGTAAATGTCGGGTTAAGGGACTAAAATGGGGGTAATTGCAGTCCAGGGGAATATAGGAATTGCAATTACTCCCCGTTTTACTCCCTTTTTTCTTAGAGTGCACCACGGTGACCCTCCGTTCGCGGCGCAATCTGTTCGCAGGGACGCACCACGTACGACGTTAACCCCCGGAACAATTCAAAGCAAGATTTCCTATACTCGCGACTCATACAGACGTAAATGATGGGATTGATACATCCAGAAAAGAAAAATGTGATACCACATAACACCCTCACCCACGGAGAATCGCGAAAAATTCCGAACGCATGCACGACGAGCAGCGGAAGATAGCTGAATGTAAACGCGACAAAAATCACCAGAATCATCCACAGCAGTCTCCCGTTCTTTTTTTCCTTCTCGGCGAGATGGACGTTGGAAAGACTCACGGTGTTACTCTTAAACGTTCGCCGGGAATGGCTTCGTAACCTACGCCGTGTCCTCCGCACGATAAAGTAGATCCTGCTGTAGCAGTAGACGAAGATAACATTCGGAGCGATACTCATGAGCATAAACAAAAAGGGTCTGCAAGTACGACCGTTATAGGGAACTACGGCGCATGATCCGGTGGCGGAATCCCACTTGAACTGACCCCAGAGTTTTCCTGTGGGCAGGATGATCAAAAGACACGTCACCAGCCAAGTGGAAGCGACGAACAGCAGGTTATTTCCAGGCGTGAAGATCAGCTTCTGGCTTCTCGGATAAGCGATCACGACGAAACGATTGATAGCGACGGCTACTATGGTGAACATGGACGCTCCGACGTTGAAGTAGCTGCTGACGCCGTAAGCCACGCAGCCTAGTTCAGAGTAGACCCACTTGCCGTACCACAAGGTGGTGGCAGTGAAGGGATTGCTCGTTGAACAGAAGATGAGGTCGCAGAAGCACAAGTTCACCAAAAGCAAGTTGGTCGCGTTGGAGGGTTTCGAAGACCGCGTTAAGGCTAACATGGACACAAAGTTGGCTACGGAGCCGAAGATGGCGAACACAATGAGCGTCACGAAGCCGGTCATGAGGGCCGCTTGTGGGTAATCCTCGAACCTCAGTAGACCTTGAGGGGCTTTCTGGTCGGCATCAGCGAAGAAGGAGGCATTGGTGGCATTTTGATTGTCAGAATCTTGGATCATGACCGTTACGGTTGTGCGCAGTGAAGGGAATGTGTCCTGGTGGTTCATAAACACGGGAACAGAAGTCGGATAACTTGAAAACAGGCACAACGGAAGGCGTTCAGTGATGTATCATTATCTATGGATCTACGTCTGATTCACCGTGGAGGAAGGCTAGTTCCTCGTTGTTCTTTTCAAGAAGAACCAATTTATGCCATCGCTGATGTCGGCCCATGTTGACGAACGTGTACGACACACAGATGGGTAGAAATCCAGCGAACTGGTAGAGGAGTACGAAGGGAGTTGCCCAGAAGAAGAACAGTCTGTTCGAAATGCCGGCGGCTCCTGTCCTGAGGCAACTAGAGTCACTAAATAAGCTACTTTTTTAGTGTAGCTTATTTAGTGACTCTAGAGGCAACTCCCTTCGCATACGACACACAGTCCGACACGTCGTCGTTCTCGGGAGATTGATATATAGTATACGACGTGTCCAGAGGTAAGCTTTACAGTTATTATCGCTGTGTCTGCTTTGACGGTCACACTTTGCACAAGATCACCTACTTTTGGTTTAAATTTACTTCGACGGAATTCGCTGTCCGATATAGCTACCGCCTGTGCTGTCTAAGGTTTTCCCTGGGTTTTTCCGGAGCGACATTCCCCCAGAAGCGGAAGATGCGAAAAGCGCCATGGCTTTCTGCAGTCAGGTGAGCGCGAGTGCTCAAAGTCGTATCTTCACGTACGCTGCTAGCCGTGGGGAATATCCTGCTACACAGCCACAAGATATCCCGTAGCAGACGACAGGACACTTCGTTGCCGAACCGCATTTCACAACGAGTTTCGCCACATCATACACAGGTGACGCAATGCTTGCTCAAAGAGTTTCGGTTTCGCTTGGCGCCTTGCGCCACCTGTGTGTGATGTGGCGAAATACGTTGTGAAACGCGGTTCGGCAACGAAGTGTCCCCAAAAATCACCGGGAATAGGCCATAGAAAGTGCGTAGGGTAAAAAGTTCGAACAATTTTTGCCTCCTGTGTGCGCAAACAGACGACATCCGCGAGGAATACTAAAAGCACTTCAGGAAAATGGCTCTCACTGTGCAAAATTTCAGGCGACTTTATCTTCTTTTCCTATGAAGTGACGGAAATGTGGCACACTTGAGTGCCGCACCCTGTACTTAGAGTTACATCTTGCTTGTAACTTAGTTAATTAACCAAGACTGGATCGTACTGTTTCCATCTTGACTTTGGTTTTGAGATTCTTTGCTTCCACACTCTAAGAAGAAAAAAAAAAAGGAGTACTTTTACTCCTTTGGGGGACTAAATGCCTTGCCACAAGAGAAGAGTCCCTTTCGGGAGTAAATGAATGTCACGGAGTGGAGACTACATTTCACGCGCTGTTGTAAGAGTCCCAGGTACATAACTCGTGTGACGCATGAAAATACCTTGAAGCAAACCGTAAACCGTGATATATCGAGTTATATAAAATCTTGCGCCATACATAGGGCACAATTTGCCACGAAAGATGCGCTAACTGTTTCTTACTCAGTGTGGCTGGAAAATTGCTACGTTGGCTGAGTTATGCAGCCTTATGTCGTTCAAATTGACCAAGGGCACACATTTACGTAAACTGTTGCATTCAGGAGACCATTCGCGAAGTTCAGTGACAATAATTTGCAGTCCTGGGGAGTAAATGTCGGGTTAAGGGCTAAAATGGGGTAATTGCAGTCCAGGGGAGTATAGGAATTGCAATTACTCCCCGTTTTACTCCCTTTTTTCTTAGAGTGCACCACGGTGACCCTCCGTTCGCGGCGCAATCTGTACGCAGGGACGCACCACGTACGACGTCCCATTTAACCCCCGGAACAATTCAAAGTAAGATTTCCTATACTCGCGACTCATACACACGTAAATGATGGGATTGACACATCCAGAAAAGAAAAATGTGATCCAACATATCACCCTCACCCAGGAAGAATCGCGGAACATTCCGAACACGTGCACGACGTGCACCGGAAGATAGCTGAATGTAAACGCGACAAAAATCACCAGAATCATCCTCAGCAGTCTTCCGTTCTTTTTTTCCTTCTCGGCGAGCTGGACATTGGAAAGACTCACGGTGTTACTCTTGGACGTTCGCCGGGAATGGCTTCGTAATCTACGCCGTGTCCTCCGCACTATAAAGTAGATCCTGCTGTAGCAGTAGACGAAGATAACATTCGGAGCGATACTCACAAGCATAAACAAAAAGGATTTGCAAGTACGACCGTTATAGGTATCTACGCTGCATGATCCGAGTTCGGAATCCCACTTGAACTGACCCCAGAGTTTTCCTGTTGGGGGGATGATCAAGAGACAGGTCACCACCCACGTGGACGCGACGAACAGCAGGTTATTTCCGGGTGTGAAGATCAATTTGTGGCTTCTCGGATAAGCAATCACGATTAAACGATTGACAGCGACGGCCACCATGGTGAGCATGGACGCTCCGACGTTGAAGAAGCGGCTGACGCCGTAAGCCACGCAGCCTAGTTCAGAGTAGATCCACTTGCCGTACCAGAAGATGGTTGCAGCCAAGGGAGTGCTCGTTGAACAGAAGATGAGGTCGCAGAAACACAAGTTCACCAAAAGCAAGTTGGTCGCGTTGGAGAGTTTCGAAGACCGCGTTAAGGCTAACACGGACACAAAGTTGGCTACGGAGCCGAAGATGGCGAACACAATGAGCGTCACGAAGCCGGTCATGAGGACAGCCTGCGGGTAATCCTCGAACTTGAGTAGACCTTGAGGGGCTTTCTGGTCGGCATCAACGAAGGAGGAGGCATTGGTGGCATTTTGAATGTCACAATCTTGGATCATGGCCGTTACGGTTGTGCGCAGTGAAGTGACTGTGTTCTTGTGATTCATAAAAACGGGATAACTTGAAAACAGGCAAAACGGAAGCCGTTCAGTGATGTGTCATTATCTGTGGATCTACGTCTGATTCACCGTGGAGGAAGGCTAGTTCCTCGTTGCTTGTCTCAAGAAGAGCCAATTTATGTCATCGCTCATGTCGGCCCATGTTGACGAACGTATACGACACACAGATGGTAGAAATCCAGCGAACTGGTAGAGGAGTACGAAGGGAGTTGCCCAGAAGAACAGTCTCTGTTCGAAATGTCGGCGGCTCCTGTCCTGAGGCAACTCCCTTCGCATACGACACACAGTCCGACATGTCGTCGTTCTCGGGAGATTGATATATAGTATACGACGTGTCCAGAGGTAAGATTTTCAGTTATTAGCGCTGTGTCTGCTTTGACGGTCAAACTTTGCACAAATTAACCTACTTTTGGTTTAAATTTACTTCGACGGAATTCGCTGTCCGATATAGCTACCGCCTGCGCTGTCTAAGGTTTTCCCTGGTTTTTTTCCGGAGCGACATTCCCCCAGAAGCGGAAGATGCTAAAAGCGCCATGGCTTTCTGCTGTCACGACAGCGCGAGCGCTCAAAGTCATGTCTTCACGTACGCTGCTAACCGTGGGGTATATCCTGCTACACAGCCAAAAGATATTCCGTAGCAGACAACAGGAAAACAAGCTGACGGTGTCGTCTGCCAAGTGTCGTCTGCTAAATGCGCACTTCGCCACCGTGTGAAAGCTCAACATAGCACGGAACAGAACTTCGGCTCTGTAAGCAGTGTTTTCGCTTTTTCTTCCACTAGAATATTCCGTGGGGATGTCGCTCGAGTGAATACACGGTTATTGTCCCATCGCCTGCATTGCACACCTTGCCGGTGCACGCGATCCTGTGTTTCCGGCATAGTCACAAAGCTGGCACTGCCTTCTAGAAGCAGCAAATGGACAAGGATTTCTAGAATGTGCGTCTTGACATCCACCAGTGACCTCGACAGCTCTTCAGACTATTTATATTGAAGGCAGCGCACAAAGGCGCAGTGCATGACAGCAATAAAGAAAGCTACACACAAAACGGAAAGCAGGCTTATTGATTAATTTCCATCAAACGAAGATGTCAACAGAGACCTTGTCTGTCATCTATAACACAAAAGAACATAGGGTTCATCGTCTAATAATAAGACTTAAATAGACTTAAAGTAAATAGACTTCGAAATTGAACGGATGAATGACAGGTTAATATCGTCGTATGTGACATGGTGAAACAGTTCATGCGAGAACGAACTGAAGACTGTGCCCGAGAGTGAATGCGTCAATTGACGAGGTCACGTGGACAGGAACTGCCAATCGTCGAAGAAGAAAAAAAATGGTTTAGTGGACCAAATATCTGGTATACGATTTGTTTTGTTCTGTCATTGGTTTATGGGGTGTTATCACCCTATAGGCGGGGAACTTTTTTTTCCTTTTGCGGGAGCACCGCGAGAAACAAATAAATAAATAAATAAAGTAAAACATTCGTGTTATGTGAGTGATGTCTCTGACACGCTGACGTCATAGCATGAGTTTATTGGTACGTTTATAGTTTTAACAAGTTTAACAACAAACATAAGTTCATTCGTCTCATAAAGAGGGCAAAACACTCGAGATTAAACAGGCACAACAAGTCCACAGAAAACACAACGCAATCAATCGAAAAATGAGTTGGAGACGCTCATGAAATACGTCCGTCCCGTCCGTCCATAACAAGGTAGTGCTGTTCTCAGGCTATATGGCGGTGTTGTCGGTCTTTGTGCGTGGACATCACAGCGGATCATAGTGAGCCATGTGCAAGTTATTCAAAAAAAGTAAAGTTACACATAGCTTGTAACTCACGTTAAAGTAACTTATTATTTTACAGTTATCTTCTGAGAAGAAAAAGTCGAATAAATGTAACTCTAAAAAATTTTGTTTTTAGCACATGTTCCATCCTGTAGCATAGTTAAACCGGGTTATAAACAGAGGATTCGGTGGGGCTTAGTCGAAGACATCGTAGCTGCGTATGAAATGACAAAATTTCCGGTATTCCTGGTCGAGAAACACGGCAGCGTACTTGAAGCCACGACAAAACAACACCACGGAACTGAAAATATTGCCACACCTGAGTACAGTAACTTGAACCGAAAGGAGTAACAAGTTACCTTCGTTGACAAGTAACTATATAGCTACTTCAAAAAGTAACTAGTTAGAGCCACACGTTGCTTTTAACTTAGTTGCTGCCCAAGACTGGATCGTATACTGTTACGATCTTGGTTTTGCCTCCACCACCTACGACGTCCCATTTGAACCCCGGAACAATTCAAAATATGATTTCCTATACTCGCGACTCATACAGACGTAAATGATGGGATTGATACATCCAGAAAAGGAAAATGTGATACAACATAACACCCTCACCCACGGAGAATCGCGGAAAATTCCGAACGCTTGCACGACGAGCAGCGGAAGATAGCTGAATGTAAACGTGACAAAAATCACCAGAATCATCCACAGCAGTCTCCCGTTCTTTTTTTCCTTCTCGGAGAGCTGGACGTTTGGAAGACTCACGGTGTTACTCTTGGACGTTCGCCGGGAATGGCTTCGTAAACTACGCCGTGTCCTCCGCACGATAAAGTAGATCCTGCTGTAGCAGTAGACGAAGGTAATATTCGGAGCGATGCTCACAAACATAAATAAAAAGGGTCTGGAAGTACGACCGTTATAGGGAACTACGCTGCATGATCCGATGGCGGGATCCCACTTGAACTCACCCCACAGTTTTCCGGTGGGTGGGATGATCAAGAGAAAGGCCACCACCCAAGTGGACACGACGAACAGCAGGTTATTTCCGGGTGTGAAGATCAATTTGTGTCTTCTCGGATAAGCGATCACGATTAAACGATTGATAGCGACGGCCACTATGGTGAACATGGACGCTCCGACGTTGAAGTAGCGGCTGACGCCGTAAGCCACGCAGCCTAGCTCAGAGTAGACCCACTTGCCGTACCAGAAGATGGTGGCAGCGAAGGGAGTGCTCGTTGAACAGAAGATGAGGTCGCAGAAACACAAGCTCACCAAAAGCAAGTTGGTCGTGTTGGAGGGTTTCGAAGACCGCGTTAAGGCTAACATGGACACAAAGTTGGCTACGGAGCCGAAGATGGCGAACACAATGAGCGCCACGAAGCCGGTCATGAGGACCGCTTGCGGGTAATCCTCGAACCTGAGTAGACCTTGAGGGGCTTTCTGGTCGGCATCAACGAAGGAGTAGGTCGATCGTGCCGTGCTGGAGGCATTGGTAGCATCTTGAGTGTCAGAATCTTGGGTCATGACTGTTACGGTAGTACGGCAGTGAAGGGAATGTGTCCTTGTGATTCATAAAAACGGAAACAGAAGTCGGATAATGTAACAGGCACAACGGAAGCCGTTCAGTTCTGTATCACTATCTATGGATCTATGTCTGATTCACTGTGGAGGAAGGCCAGTTCCTCGTTCCTCTTTTCAAGAAGAGATCGCAATTCAGATGGCACAATTTATGAGATCGCTGATGTCAGACCATGTTGACGAACCTACGACGGTCCGACACGTTGTTGTTCTCGGGAGATTGATATATATACGACGTGTCCAGCGGTAAACTTTACAGTTATTCTCGCTGTGCCTGCTTTGACGGCCAAACTTGGCACAAAATCTCCTACTTTTGGTTTCAATTTACCTCGACGGAATTCGCTATCTGATAAAGCTACTGCCTGTGCTGTCTAAGGTTTTCCCTTGGTTTTCCGGTAGATTTTCCAGACGAATGTCGGCACAGTTCCCCCTGAAGTCGGTCCAGGACACATGCTAACCACTCTCTGCCCCCCACCCACTCCCTTCCTGCTGTCCTCTCTCCCTCTGTACGCGTCTGTACCCTCATAGCTATAGTTGCTTTGCGGCGCTAACACAGAACCAAGAAAAAGATAAAGCAACCGCGACGAGTTGAATTTCTGAGCTCCAGTGTTCCTATGGTCGGCGTCACGCAGGTACCAGTTGTTTCATCACATACGTATAACGATGTCCCTCCAGGTTCTTACCGGTAATGTTTAACCAGACAGGGGAGACAAAGTTTGAGCGTCGAAATGGAAGTGCACACTGCGCCGTTGCTGGGAATGCAGAGAGGTGTTTTTTTTCTATGAGTGTACTGAACCGTACACTCTAAAAACAGAACTTCACCACATAGCACGCTCTTAGCCAACCATCATCTCAAATGATACCGTTATCTATAGCCTGATTTGTTGAAATCGGGGAGGCATATGCCTTTTCTGTGACAATTATGAACAGCATAAGTGTCACAGAAAAGGCGTACGCCTTCCGTTTTCAACAAATCAGGCCAGATAACGATATCATTCGAGATGATGTTTGGTTAGGAAACTGCTGTGCAGTGAAGTTCATTTTTAAGAGTGTAGGCTGCGTCGGGTACCTGTGTTTACATTGACGCTACTCTGCATTTTACTCTGCATAACGTGTGACTGCTGCTCAAAATCATCACAATGGGCAAATGCTAGCACGCAACAACCAACTATCGCGCAAACAGGCATGCGCAAGTCACGTGCGGCCTTGCTCTTATGCACGTCACGCGAGAGCTCGCTGCGGCCTTTTCTCAGGACCAACTGCGGCATTGAAAAGAATCGATTCTAAATCGCGCGATACGATTTCTTCCGAAATATTTTGCACGGTGGTTGTGAGGAGTATTAGAAATCATAAGACGATGCTTCCCAGACCCATGTTTTCGACCGGACTGCCCTGTTACACACGTCAACTGTAGAACAATATAAGGTGTTGTGCTCGAAAGAAATTTGGCAAAGGTCTTGTGTATCCTGAAACCCCATTCTGTAAATCCAACCAGCAAAGTAAGCCATGTTTCAGTCTTATGACCGCGTAAGTGTGGAAACGGTTTTTTTTTCTTTTCGTTTTTTTTTTTAATTTCACGCTTGCACCGCGAAGCAATTGTGATTATGAGCGGCGTACAGACGTTGACAGACGGAGATTAGTATGCGGGGAGGTAGTCTGCGTCCTGGGCCGACATTCGTCTGGAAAGTGAACAAGTGAAAGTGAAAGTTTACGGCGTGGAAACCCCACGAAACCCGTGGAAAGACTCTATAGGAACGGGAAGAGGACAGACGAAGCAAGTCAAGTCTCCAGCGCAGATAGAAAGTTTTTTTTTTATTTCGCCTATGCTACACGCTGTTATTTTATTTATTTGTTTTCACTTAATGTTCTTTTCATTTACATTTTCTTTTTTTTTTTTTTGACGTGTCACATAAAGCGCACATAAAATACATTGACCAGAGCGCAACCTGTTTAGTGTGTCTTCGTATATCTGATATGAAGGGAAAAGCTCAGCCGAGACTCGCTGAACTTGCAGTTCAATGTTATCATTGTTGTCAGAGCTGCGGTGATATACCATTATACCAATACAGTGTTCCAACTGAGGCAGCTTGATGAGCAAAGCGTGCGCAAATATTGGCTCTGTGATAGCACAAAGACGTCTGAATGTCCCATTGGCTAGACCGCGGAAAGATGCGAGCCGAAAAAGGTCACCAGAAAGTTCAGAGCTCTTCTCCACTCTCTATATATTTTTCTTTTTTCCATTCGGGTTTCGCTGCAGCTAAAACCGGGACAAGACGCCGTCCCATATGTAGGCCGATGGGACAGCGGGACTACAACCGTAAAAGTGGGACAGCCTAAATCGGGACGTCTGGTCACATTATCCTACATGGATAAACGGCACCTGTTCAGTCGATCACCATAATCTGTAGTGGAACGAGCAGTCACTGCATTCCTGTTAATTTCAATGTACACTAGCTGACGCACTCACTGTACAAGAAGCTGCAGCGTAGAGACACAAAGAGATACACATTTGCATGCGACGTACAAGACACCATTAAGGTCTTCAATGGAAGCCGTGAAGTAGATGATTTTCCAAGCAAAACTGCTGCGGAGACTCGCTATTCAATACGAATCTCAGAGGAGAACCTCTCGACCTGTAGAGTAGGCCTCTGAGATGTACATAAAAGTATTGTTCGTCTCTCGAGACCTGTTTCAGGGGACCCCAGATCGAACAAGGTCCGTCTCTTCGAGCATCATCTACGGCACTGCGGTACTCCATTTCCAGCATGGGTCACCCGAAGAGTTTGTCGACGTCTTCGGAGCTCCTATAGAACGCCTATGTCCTCCTCATAGCTCCGTGGTGCGCGTCAGAGGCGTCTCGCGACTTCCAGTCGTGTCCGATAACGTCGCTCCTTGCACTCTTCTAAACAGATCAAAATAGGACTTTCTGTACTCCCGACTCATACAGATGTAGATGATCGGGTTCACACAACCGGAAAAGTAGAAGGTCAAGTACGCAAAGACCTGCACTCCGGGGTAGTCGTCCAGGAGCCTGAACGCTTTCAGCACGAGCAGCGGCAGGTAGCACATTGTGAATGTCACAAAGATCACCAGTACCATCCTCAACAGTCGCATGTCTTTTTCGTCAGACCTCTTTCTTTGCTTCTCAGCTTCCTGCTTGTTCAACTCGCCGATCCGCCTGGTTAAGTCGGCGACGAACTCCGTGGGCTTGCGTCTTCCACTGTCGTACCGTTTCAAGTTCTGGCGCGTCCTCCTTACCACGTAATAAATCCTGCTGTAGCAGACGACAAATACGACCGTCGGGACGAAGTAGGCGAACATGAATAAGAATGCCTTGCTGCTCCTGCCCCTGTAGGGAACCACGCTGCAGGTTCCAATTGCGGCATCCCAAGCGAACCGTCCCCAAATACTTCCGGTTGGCAAGATAAGCAGCGCTAACGTTAGAAGCCACGTTGCAGTAACGAAGAGTAGGTTGTTACCAACACTGAATATCTGCTTGTACCGCGTGGGGTACGATATGATAACGAGGCGATTTATCGATATTGCCATGACGGTGAAAATAGATGCGCCCACGTTGAAGAATCTCGTGATGCCATAGACGACGCAGATGTGGTGAGGATACACCCAGTCACCGTACCAGAAGACAGTCACGGCGAACGGTGTGCTCGTTCCGCTGAAGAGTATGTCACTGAAGCACAGGTTCATCAGGAGGGCCGTTGTGGCATTCGTCAGTTTCGAAGATCGTCCCAGAGCCAACATCGAGATGGCATTTGCGAAGACACCGAAGATTGAGAACATGACGAGAAACGCGAATCCAGTATTCAGGACTACCCGGGGATAGTCCTTGAAGAGAAGAGGAACGGTAGTACCATTAGGGACGGTTCCGTTGGTCACTTGTTCCGTGAATGCTTCCGTGAAGAGTGCCGTCGAGAACGTGAAGACAGTTGTGTCGGGAGGTGAGGTCCCGTTGAAGACATCCGTGAAAGGCGCCGTCGAGAACGAGAAGACGGTTGCGTTGGAAGGCGAGGTCTCGTTCAAGACATCCATGGTGTCTCGACGAAGCGAACTCCTCGTCGCACGAATAGAGTTTGATGGGCTAGACAGACGCACGGTCTCTCTTGACTCCTGTTTCAGTGATACTGAGTCATACTGGGAAAGTTCACAACGTATCCCGGAAGGGCGGCTGTTTCGCTACTTCCGGTGTTAGGAGCGGGGCTTCCCTGCACGAGTTCCTGGAGAGGAAACCAGATCGGAGACATTAAGAAGGACGTGATGAAAGGATGTTTTAAGCACCCGTGTCATTTGATAAGTACTCGGTGTGTGCTAGTGATGCAAAAATATCGAAGCTTTCGATATCGATAAATATCGACATCTTTAAAAAAATAATCGATAAAATCGATTACAATATCGATATTTATTCCGATAAATTATCGATATATCGTCGAACATCGTTAATATGACACTCGTTAATACGACATCCTCGCTTTATGACCGTTTTTCTCGGGAACCGTTTCCTCCAAATTAGAGTCACTAACTAGGGGTACAGAGTATCGTATTCCTTTTCCGCGCCGGAGACGCCTTTCGGTGTCCGCGATTGGGCGGATCGTGTCACGTGGTTTCTCCTTCTAAGAACTCGCCGTCCATGTTGAGTCACCTCTATCCAAAACCGGTTTCCTCGGTTACGAGCTGGCTCGACCGCGCGTTGTTCTACACCGGAGAAGGGTAGAGATTGGCGTCCCATTGCTAGGAGACGCAGCCGCGCATGACCGGCGTGCCTGAGTGTCCCTACTCTGCTCCCTATTTAGTGATTCCGCATGTAACACTTGTTCGATAATATGATATTTCGTCTACAGGGTGTCCCAGAAAACGTGTCATTGAATTATAATAAAAAAACTACACCACCTACAGTCATGCGGTCAACGGCATTTCTTCTTACTGGGTTTTTGCCACCTCCTCGTGTGAATGTCGTGTAACGTAAGTTTAATTATGTAAATATTTGCAAGCTTAAGTCGGAAATTTGCCTAGTAAAGGTCACTTTTTTAGCCCACCAATGTGAAGAGCGTGTCTAATTTAGTCAAATTAATGATAATTGACAGGGATATTCAGAAACTATCCCATCGGAAAAAATAGCCGAATATCATGCTTTTCGGAGCACCGGACCATAGCGCGCGATGACTTTTTGAGCGCAATCGCTTTCAGTACGACGAAAGGAGGTTCCGAAGCCAGCCCACAGAGTGATAGTAGAAAAAGTAACAGTTCCTAAAATTGGGAGAGGGAAAGCATTATCTCAGCGAAAGTCGGACGTGATAAGCCGTGCCTGTTTTATCTCTTTCTGCGATGTCGGGGAGGGCTGGGTTTCCAACCTCCTTTCGTCGGACTGACAAAGATTGCGCTGAAAAATTCATCGTGCGCTATTCTGTGCGACCTCCGTACAGCATGATGTTCGGCTATTTTTTCCGACGGGATAGCTCCTGAATATCCCTGTCAATTATCATTAATTTGACTAAATTAGACACGCTCTTCACATTGGTGGGGTAAAAAAGTGACCTTTACTAGGCAAATTTCCGACTTAAGCTGGCAAAAACTGACATAATTAAACTTACGTTACACGACATTCACATTAGGAGGTGGCAAAAACCCAGTAAGAACAAATGCCATTGACCGCATGGCTCTAGGTGGTGTAGTTTTTTTATTATAATTCAATGACACGTTTTCTGGGACACCCTGTATATGACAATGGCCGGTGTTTTCAGCACAACTCGGGGGCGACCACGTGTACTTTACCCTCGTTACTACGACCGTTGGTCACTGGACCGGCGGTTCTCCTCACCTGTAACAGCCAAGACGGGGACCCGCTTTCGGGGTGACTCATGAGGCCTCGCGGTGCGGATGTGACGCTACTGGATACAGTTGGGCAACGGGCTGCCCGGCCAGATCGAGCCCGGGCAAAAAAAAAAAAAAAAGTGTCGATTCCTGGCGCAAGAAACACGGCACGCCAGATTGCTACCTTTTAACCGAGCGAACAAAAGTGCGCAGAATCTGGCAAAGAAATCTGCCAGGAAAGAACCACGCCAATTCGCCGCATAGCTCGGCGTTTCGGGCCTTCGAAACTCCCGATCGCAATCATCTGATAAGGCGTGCTATACGCACTCACATGAAGGTCGACACGGCGTATCGGTGAGCTCGATCATGACACATGTTAGTGCACTCACCGGATAATATGACAATGATCATGGCTACCGTCCGCCGCTGTCGTTCGTTTGCCGCATGGTCCCCTACTTTCTATGCACGCGCAACTCGGATTGTGGAGTTGATACGCCAGAGGTGATACTCTACCAGGGGCAGATCTAGGATTTTCCCGAGGGGGGGTCCGCTGTGGACAACTGCATGCTGGGATTGGTCCACTGAACCCTATGTTCAAGTCTGGAATGGAGGGGGTGTCCGGACCCCTGGACCCCCCCCCCCCCTAGATCCGCGCTTGTTATAGAATGATGTACAGGACTTTGTAAGAAGCAAAATGGAACTGTTCATTTCAAACTAGATCCCGAGAGTGCCATCTGCAGGCACCTTCGTGGTAGCAGATATTGTTGGGGGAAAAGGAACACGACAAGGCAAAAAAGAAAAAAGATTATGTGAATTTTTATGCGGTTATGAGGAGGAGGGAAGTCCTACGGTGTCCAAGAAGTTTTGTAGTGCTTTCAAGGCAGAGCGTTGGTGATCTAAATTTGGCCATGGACCATTGACATAGAGAGAGGGCGAGAGTCCAGCGACTCGGCATATCCTCAGTCGTGTCTCCAGAACTGCTACCCCTGTGCCTCTACCAACAGTAAGAGGTCGTGATTTGTCTCGTCTGCTGCCATAGGTATCGCTTTTCTTGAATTAAGAACGTGGTTTTTGTGGTGTTGCCAAGCTGACAAGAATAGGTCTCGTAGAGTACACACCAAACCGTTTATTCTAAGTGTTCAGCTAAGCATTCTAAATCCGCATGCTCGCTCTCCGTGTTCGACACAACTATCCGCGTGCCCCGATACTGATGCCCTCATTCCTTAACTACACCTTCCTCTCTTTATTATTCGATGCCGAGACGAGCCGGTTGTCTTGACACTCTTCCACTGCGGGTTGCCACACCTCCCCTGATTGTTTGTTTCCACACCAGTTATTTTCCCCATGCTTTCAGCTTGTCCGGTCGGCTGAAGGGTCCACTGGTATTCTACCGTCCCACATGTTTAATATGTGCAAAGTCTCACCGTCCCACGTTGTTTGCATCACGTAAGACCCGGATTTTATTGCCTGACCCTGCACCATCTCGCACTGTGTAGTCGTTACACGTATAAACACATTGTTGTAAGGGTTGATAGGCGATCTGTCCCGTGCATTCCGACGATGGTTGTAGTCGGCTGCCTGCCATGCCTTTTCCTGGGCACTGCGTTCCTTGTGGACTCGAATATATTTCCAGACAAGTTTCAAAGCTGATTCTTGCCGTAGGAATTGGTGTCAACCAGTCTGTGCAGGTCTGCGATGAAAGCTTCCACGGACTCGCTCGGTACCTCCCTGGCCTCTGCCGTATTTGGTCGACCTGGGCTCGTCCGAAAATGACATCGACACCTGGAATAAAGTGATGATCTTGTAGCTTCCTTTCTAAACGTCCGACAGCTGTGAAATCAGTACATCCTCCGCCTCCACGATCCATAGCGTAGAGAAGTGTTGATCTGGGTCACTTTGTCTCGGAGATTGAGGCCAGCAATTGCCACCTTGTGAAACACCTTTTCCCAATCGTTCGGATTCCTAAAATCCGGCTTTCCGGAAGCTCCACTGCGGAGGGACTGAAGAATGGAACGGCCGACGCTCCGTTGCGGTGACGCGTCGCTGCAGACCAGGCGAACCGCTGCCACCATGTAGTGCAACAAGAATGGGCCTCGTAGAGTCCACGGTAGCCCGTTTATTCCAGGCGCTCAGTCGAGCATCCTACCCCCGAATGCTCACACGTCGTGCTCCACACATCTACCTGTGCCCCGATGATCAACTCCCCAGTCCTTGCACTACAGCTTTGAAGCATATGGAAGTCACTTCCTGACATAAGTGAATCCTGCAGAAATGACGACATTCGCCAGAGCATCCTGTTGGATCACTTTGGATTGTAGATCTTGCGAGAGCGCTATGAGACGTACACTTGGTAAGGATACAAGTTGCGTGCACTTCCGTTTGGTATCACTCTAAATCCCGACTTGCCGTCACATCAGGGGACGCTTTGTCCCTGCTGAACAAATCGGAGTAAGCTTTCCTATATTCCCTACTCATACAAATATAAATAACCGGGTTGAGGCATCCCGAAAGATAAAATGTCATATACGCGGTCACCTGAACCGCGGGACAGTGGTTCAAGATCCTAAACGCCTTCAAGAGGAGCAATGGCAGATAACACAGTGTGAATGTCACAAATATAACGAGAACCATTCGCAGGAGTCTAACGTTTTTCTCTCTTTTCTTGACCTGCTTCTTATTTTTCTCGGCAGGTAGCGTCACCATGCTGGCAACATACGCCGTTGACCTGCGTCTGCCGCTGTTGTGCTGCCTCAGGTTCTTGTTCGAGCTGCGTACAATGCAAAAGATTCTGCCGTAGCATGAGAGGAAAACGATCGTTGGAACGATGTACACAAACGTCAACGTGAACTGTTTGCTGCTTTTGCCGTTATGTGGCACCACACTACATGTCCCGGTGTATGGGTCCCAGGCAAACCGACCCCATACTCTAGCAGTCGGCCATATCACGAGGCTAAAGGATAGAAGCCAAATCCCCGTGATTATTAGAAGATTGTTTCCGGGGGTGAAGGTCTGCTTGTACCTTGTCGGTTGGGCAATCATAACCAGGCGGTTGATGGCGATGACCATTACGGTTAAGACGGATGATCCCACGTTGAAGAACCGCGAAACACCGTACACTACGCAGGTAGAATGGGAGTAATTCCAGCCGCCGTACCAGAAGACAGATACGGCGAAAGGCGTGCTCGTGCCGCAGAAGAGCAGGTCGCTGAAGCACAGGTTGACCAGAAAAGATGTCGTGGCGTTTTTGAGCTTTGAACAGCGCACGATGGCCAGCATGGAAACCGCGTTGGCGAACACCCCGAAGACAGCGAACACGAGCAGGAAGACAAATCCGGTTTTCAGGATAACCGGAGGATAATTCTTGAAGAGGAAAGCGTCGACCACTATGGTGGTGTTGGTGAAGGACTCTGTGTTAAAGAGCGTCGACAGTGCTGCAGTAGTGGTGATGCCCCGACTGGCGGTGGTGTTCGAGTCGTACGTTGTGGTTGTAGGCACATTTACATAGGTGCTGTTTGGAAATGACTCTTCGTCGTAGAAGTTCATACCTTCAAGCGCGTGGATACTGTGCGTAGAAGCTGGGCTATGGCTGCTGCTTTCAATTCAGATTGAGAATGATGGTGACGAAGCAAGGTGTTGAGAGATACTGGAAATCGTCATGCGGATGTTCCTGCACTTCCCCACAGTATTCTTCAAACCGGAAGTATAGGGAGGGACGGATGTTGGTGAAGGTCTTCCGCTGGTTTGTGGATGCTGTTTGTTCTCCACATACAACGTGACGCATGATACTTTGAATTCCAATATAATTGGCATGAAGTGTACTCTTGATATTTTATGCAGTGAAACGTATTTGATACTTGGTATACTGGAGACGTCATGCTTGACTGCATCGACGTCCCACGGCAGGGATGGGACATCCCACGGCAGGGAGTGGCACAACATGTATGACATGACCGCAATGAACCAACTTTAAGATTTGAGCAGTATACGTTGATGGGCTAGTTGGTGCATTGCAGTACAGAATATAGCGCTTAGAACAGACGACCACTGTGAACGTGTACACGGGACGAGGGCATTGTCTACATCTTCTACATCTGCGAAGGCCAGTAGTATCTGCAAAATAAATAAATAATAAATCTTCTCAGTGGTCGTCTGTTGCTAGCGATATCTTCTGTACTTTTAATACTCGTTTTTTGTCTTTTACACAGACATATAATAGCTACAGCATTTTGCCAATAGCGGAACTGCCCATAGGCACATATCGATCATCGTAGCAGACGACAAAGGAGAATATTTCACCACACTGTCTAGAGATGACGCCACGGTCTGCGTCACTTCAAGTTATCATCTGCCTCACTAAAGATACGACTTTACTTGTCTTTTGGGCTTCCATATATGACTGTCGAGAAATAAAGCAATGTAAAACCATCTAAAACAATTACCACGTCACTCTCAGCACGGAAGTAAACTTTGATACACGATTCGTCAGTTTCTGCGCGCAGATTTGACAGGTCGTGGATTATGTGTACGCTAGCAGACGACAGCGAGACGGCCGCCACCAAAAGACAAGACAAGGGATGAGGCACGATGACCGATGTGGCGTCAAGACTGACCTCGTTACATGTGTTCAGCATCATCTCCTCTTGTTGGATCTCCGAAGAATCGCTGAAGAAAGATCCGCTTCTAGCAGACGACGCGGCATTAGAAGAGCTACACAGTATCTCATTACGTTCCCGCAGGGGAACAGATTGGAACCGCGAGGCGTGTGGGGTCACGGAACTCCTACGGAAGTTTAATGGACTGACTGACGAGCTTATGAGAGTTAAATCTCGAAGTAGTGACAGATGAGGAAATCAAGTGAAGGTGCAGGATGAACATGTTGAAGATTGAAACACGAGAGAGCGAAAATAAAGCGAGGGGGAGTAAGGTGGAAAGAGAAGTGGCATTGGATACCGTCCAGTGCTACAAGAGGAGCAAAGCGATTTGAGGCTATATCAGTGTTTTCATAATGATAACCTATATCTGTTCTTCATGGTCGTGCAGCGCAAGTAGCGAAGGAAAAAGAGCTAAAAAGAAAAAAAGACCACACCATATGCAAGGTTTAAACGTCGCAGATCCAGAGGGATGGAGTTTGAAAATGCTCGTTGTAAACGAAATCAAAAAGTCGTCTAAGTTTCGGTTTCATAATTCACATGTTCCTGCATCACGGTACCTACCCCTCGCAGAAGGACAAAGTGTTAAAGAAACACTTGGGTGACCCTCCCCAATATTTTGCTTTTGTTTTTCCTCTCTCTCTCTGTCCTTTTTTTTTTTTTTCCTCTACAACGTATAATATCCTGCGAAAGAACGGTGGTCACGTGTGACCTGCAGGCTGAAGCGCTGTTCCGCTCAATTTTCGAAAAATCCCTCCACTCTCGGAAAGAGCGTATCGGAGAATGAGAGAACGTCGTGCGTGACGTTACGTACTCCCTTGCCACGTGACTCGTGACGTAGACGAGCGGCGCGCGTCTCTGAAGAAATATACAAAGAAGTAACGGGACGTCCTGCGAGGATCGTGTCCGCGGCTGCTTTCTCCTATGCTGGTTTCGTAAATTACATTGCGCAAGGACAATACGCGAAGCGGAAATATTTTGCACGGTGACTCCCAATGATGATTGACAAGTTGATTTCGAGCCACGCTAAAATTTATGAACGGCACAATTGTACTCTATGGAACCACGCTCCTCTCGAACACATGTGCTTTCCATCGTGTTGTAATCGGCAACATCGCAATAAAAGACTTCATCCTATTATAACAAGAACACAGCACTTTCACGGTTGAATATATGTCATTTTTTCGCTATTTTGGATTTGTGATCCGGATTAAAGAAGCAAGTACATCTTGGTGTAGCAATACGGGCCGTGTTCGTGGAAGTTCGTGCTATGTGGTGAAGTTCATTTGTAAGAGTGTATGACTAAAGAGCGCACTATTTTCACGAGCGACCTTTGAGCTCCAGAGGGGGGGCACGCCCCCTTGCCCCCCTCCCGGTGCGCCCATGACAGGACTCGTTCTTCGCGTCGTCTGCTGCCATTGTTTGCGTCAGTGTCAAACTCGCATCGTAAGGACTATTTAGTGACCCTAACGCAAAGATTGGTAACTCCACCGTAGTCATCTGTTGCAATTGATGGTGTGAGCAAACAAGCATGTGTGCACGATTGTACTTTGTTTTGTCCGACCCTCGTCCTTCACTATAAACAACACCAAAAAATATGTTACATCTCCTGCCAGATGAAACGAAACGCACGCGTGCAAAAATTTCACAACAAAAAAAGTTTCCCGAGAAATTCCCGGCATCCGGAAACGCGTCCATCCGTATGCGTTTATCTCGGCCTTGAAGAAAACAGAGCTACTGTGCCACCTACCGACGCTCTTGGCGTTGAGCGGAAACATCGCCACATCGATCACCCAACGCTCAGCACAAGTTCACTGTGTAATTGGTGTAAGCTTAGACGAGTATACAAGGGCGGATCATGGCGGAAATTATTGCTTTTCACCTCTACAACGCGTCCAAGTTGAAGCAGAAGGTAGAGTGAAAGCAGACGACAGCTTATGCGAAGTCCGGATTCCATCGTTTCCGATCGTCTGCTAAGTTCACCGTGTTCGTATTATGGATGGGAGGAAAGTGGGTTCGTGGAAATGAACTTTCTATTCGAACGGAAATCGTTCGTTATTTTGCGAGCATCGTCCGCCTGCTGGAATGTTAGGTCGGCATTCATGCAATGAACTAAGGACTAACGAAGTCAGAGATCTCAAGAGGACGCACCCACGTTTATGGGTGCAGACGACGTTTTCAATGCAGACAACGATGGAAGCGCGTGGCATTGAATATGTTCAGCAGCGTTTCTTTTCTTCGCATATTTTTAATGACACTCGTTGACACACATGTCGCTGAAAATACATTTCGGACTGGCTCATTTTCCAGTCTTAAAAAGGAAAGAAAACGTCCAGGGTTACCCAAGACAAGGTACGGTATTCTCCCACTCCGTAAAAAATGTCGAAGACGCCGATACTTTAGTGAATGATGTGTGGAGTGCTAAAAACTTGTGTCGAGAATTATCAGTTTCCAGATTTGCTTCAGAACATAAGGAAAAAGAAGTCATCGCCTATGCATTGCCAATACCCTATCCCGCGATTTCCTTGAGCTGTCGGGGAATTGCAATAAGGTCTGGGAGGCATATTCGCTAAAAGTGATGCAACATAGTATGTTCGGAAGTTGTTACAAACAAGCGAAGGAAATATCGTAACAACGTTTAGGCCGCTTATGAAAGTACATCTCAAATACACACGAGGCCTAGCAGGCAGCCATTAGAAATGCTAACGAGGCAGTGGTTTTATTTATTCCCACGATTTTTTTCACAAAAATTAGATTAAGTCGCATTTTTTATAGAAACTTTTAGCGCGTAATAGTTCCCTTGGACTACCTGAATCCCAGAGCAAAGGGAGACTATTGGACTCTCAAAGTGGATTTTTGGGCAAAAGCGAGATGGGAGACAATCCTCGTTGAAAGCCATTCTATCTTTTAAAAAATCCTAAAACGAGCGTGTGGCGCGAAAAATGCGACAAATTTCCCTATGCAAATGATACGAAGACAAAACCGTGTGCCCAAGGAGCGCATGATGATGTTCGCCGACGAAAGCTTATCTGAGCCACTTGCGTGCTTCACAAATGTGCCATTTATTAATGATTTTGCTCCGTTCAATTTATGTTGTGCCGTGCAGTGCTGCATTAGCTTTCGTATTAATACCGCGCGAATTGCGTATACACTCTTAAAAATGAACTTCACCACATAGCACGCTGCTAGACAACCATCATCCCGAAGGACAACGTTCTCGCCCCTGATTTGTTGAAAACGGGAGGAGGAGCCTATTTTGTGTCGAAGTCTTCGTGGCACCGGAAGTTGTGACGGGGGCTCGTTTGTTTACCCGAGAATGTCATGTATAGCGCAGACGCGTGTAAGTTGAGTTACTCATACTATAGTTTCGAACTGTGGGGTCTCTTCATGTAGAATGTAACAACTTCATGTCGTTTCATGCCCGCGCTCATCCTCCCTGCCTCAACACTAAAAGGAGAAGCCGGTTAATGGGCGCCGTAACTCGGGAATAAACTGTTTGCATTGCGAACCAAGTCGACGCTGAATAGACGTGAGACTCTCAATCAACAGCGGTTCTTCCAGCCTTTCTTCCTAAGGTAAACAGAGACAAGACTGCAATTGTCGCCAACTCTAGTGCTATCTGCACACAGGCAGAAGGCACTTTCAGTTTGCATAACATTTATCGAGGCCCTCCTTCTTTTCATTCCCTTTTTCCTTCTCTTATTTCCCGCTATAGATTTATTCCCTAGTTTTCGCTCTCATCCAGAGCGAAAAACGTTAAAGAATAAAAGGTAAGTTTGGGGGGAAGAAAACGCCTTATTTATTTAGCTCGTTTATTTTGCGAATAACTGTTCGCGAATATTGTCTTCTTCTTTTCTTTAAGGGAATAAAGGATTGGATATGAGGAACTTCAATGGAGAAAAGAAGCGGCAGAAGGTAACTGCGCGATGATAGAAAAATCCTGTCTGTTTTTCTTTTCTGTAGTTTATATCATAGTCGATGTTCCTTTGTTTCAAGCGAGTGATACTTCCATTCAAGGGGCAGTCCGTAGCGGCCCACGGGATATGAGGCTATAGGGTCGCATCCGACAGTCAGCTGTGTGCTGATCACAAAATTTCATTCTGCGGAAATTAAACCAAGTAGTTCCAGTAATAATAATAATAATAATAGAAGGAACTACATGGCGACATCAGGTCCAGAAGCCACGTAAGCCTTGCCAGGCACACCTTTGGTGACGTCATGCCTGTGTTGACAGAGGAACGTTGTTAGAGCACAGTACTCTTTTCTTTTGTTTTTCGGATCCGAACTTTCACGTAGCAAGCAACTCCTAGCTACCGAGGGCGCTGAGGGGGCAGCAATGGCAGAAACAATTGGCTGCAATGGTCGCGAAACCAGCCAAAGAAGAACTGCAGGAGCAATTTTATTCTTTTGATGTTTAAATTTTTGGTTTTCCTCCACGCTAACGCTTTTGAAGCTCTTTCCTTCGGTAATACATAATAAATACATATTACCTTATATAATAAATACATAAGTAATATTATAATTATATAAGTAATATATAATATTACGTAATAAATACGTAAGTAATACATATTACCTTTTTCCAGCCAGTGGGGTTGCTGCGGGTTCTCCTATAGTTGACGCTCTGGTGTTACTTGCAAGGAGCGAGTGTTCCCGCAGACTTTGTAGAACGGTCTTATCCATCGCGGATAAGGGTACGTCCTCATGATAACGCGGCGATTATTCGCGTTGTGTCTCTCTTTTTACGATAAACAACTGCGTGATATCAAACTTCCCGCGGGGAACAAAAAGGAAAAAAAAAAGGCTATGCAAGCGCACAAGTTGAACGGCTCTCGTTTTAATACAACCACCAGTTCTGTACAGTTCAGTTACCTCTGCTAGGCACGCAATCACTTTTATGTTAGCAACTTTGGCGAATGCAAATATATCACCTCCTTACGTGCACAGAAGCGAGCGAGTAAACAACAGACTCTGACATCTTTTTTAACCGAGTACAGTGTTGCTTGCATGCCAAACCAGGAAGTGCTCGCACGAAACAAATGTCTTCGCATATTCCACGCAGATCGAGCATTGTTATGTGATCAGCTATCCGTCTACTATACGCCCTCAAATGCAGGACTCTGTCCACTTAAGGCTGGATTTAGCGCAGTTACTGTCATATTACGCGGACGCCGACACTATTTGGTTCGCGGAAGCTACAGGATAATAAACTTTTCTTTTCTTTTTCTTCTTCTTCCTCTCTTCTTCTTTCGCCGTTGTCATCTGTTGGTTCTGCTTCCCTCATTTTTTGTTTCGTTTTCCATTTTGCTCAGTTTGTTCCCAACTTGTGTCTGCACAACTTCGTGTCGGTGGCATCACTTTGTCGTCTGCTTACGAATCAGTTTCGCTGTCCTGAACCGACGTGTCGTCTGCAATGTTTACGCGCATGCGGTGCCCAGGGTTACTGACCGCGGTTTTATTTTCGCGGCAATCAACAGATATCAATCTTCGTTGTGTGCAGGCTTGTACACATAGAGTGCGTTGAGAATAGTCTCAGTGACGTCACAACGGCCTGAGATCTGTAGAAGAACGAGAGGGCAAAAAAAAAAAAAAAAAAAGGGACGTTGGAAGCGTGACTTGTTTTTCCTGTCACGTACTAAACGTTTCTCGTGTACTTGATCGCGGATAGTGCATTGATAGAGTCACATGAAGTGGGGACGATCGGTGCGCGAGCTTGAAGGCTTTGTTTTATAGACGGTTACTATTGGTCTAAATTGGTTTATCTAAAAAGCAAATCGTGGGTCGTAAGCCATGGATGGTAGACATCGAATACAAAATAAAGTTAAAGCACGGTGGTGGAAGAGAGCGATGTAAACGTCTACATGTTGATTTGTCCATCAGAAGCTGTTTCTCGAGGACGAAGAAAAACGAGAATTTGTCACATTGTTCCTTTTACATTATCCGCAACAGATTACGAGAGATACGAAGGTGAGCATTTCCTTGGAGAGCACCGCAATCCGCCCCTGATCACACGATGAACATGAGAAAGTTCCTCGAACCACGCACCTTTCCCGAAAACACATTATCGAGAATCCAGGTAAGAGAGAAATGTATATTGCGGGAAGTAAGGGAGAAAATCATTTCCCGCCGTGCGAATCATCCTAGGAGGGTCGATGATTCCCCCATTTTCTCTCGTCTTGGATCTTGGAAAAGGTTCCTTTTGAATGGAGCTTTTGTTTTAAGCGCTCACTATTGAACGGCGGCTTCCACCGAAACTGTAAATACGTGATGGAAACGCTTCCAGTGGGTCTCGTCCACGACCGCTATACAGCTTAGCGGGAGTCACCAGAAAAGGGGAAATGTTCGAATGGCGAGTTCCGAGTCTTTTGTTTGGGAACTGTGTGTTTCTTTCTCTCTCTCTCGTGGAGTCCAGTTAATGTCCAATGCGTGAAACGCATGTCGAGCATCGGGGAAGACGGAAAATTGTACAGTTCTTTCCTTTCTTATTCTTTTTAAATATTTTTTCCAGCGATATTGCCATTTTGCGGTGGGTTTTGCAGCACGACGAATGATATCTACATATCAATATACCGCAATATGCTATCACTGTCTGGGATCCATACCTTAGTATTCACCAAAAGAAACTTGAGGGTGTACAGAGGAAAGCTGCCCGTTTCATTTATAGGGACTTTCGATCGACTACGTCATCGACTGCCTTACGTTGCAGAGCAAATCTGCCACCTATTGCCTTATGCTCCCAGGTGCTCAGGCTTAGGTTACTTTTTCAACAGCTTCATAGTGAAACATGTACTGCATATCTGGTCAAGGATACTAAGGCATCTAGACACAAGCATACGTCTTCATTAGAAGAGTACAATGCGCGCGCAGATATTTTCAAGTTTTCTTTCTACCCAAGGACGGTGCAGGATTGGAATAGCCTCCCCGCTGAAATTGTAACTCTAGAGAATATGCCTGACTTTGTAAATAGACTCGAGTGCATGCTGTATCCCAACCGCGTCCTGTAACGATCCCAGTGTGGATCAACGGTACGTTAAATAAATGAATAAATAAATATCAATAGGAAGACTAGGCAGGATGCTATTAAAAAACACGAGCAAAAGTCGCTGCTCTCTGCCGCCAGGTGGCTCGTAACTTAAAACCCCAGACCAATAAAAGGGACGGACGGAAACGTATAGGAGAGTAAGCATTCTCAGTGGAAGTGGGGGCAAGAGAAAACGCAACACTATCAAGCAGCAGCCATTTAGTATAAGAGATGAAAGTATATTCTCTGAAAGTTACACAAAACGGTGAGTATTGCTCCCGCTCCCTCCGCAAGGTATCTCGCGACGCAAGTTCATTTCGGGTCCAGTTTAGGTACCCATGCGCTATTTCGGAAAATCAGATTGCGCCCCCAGAGTCCAAAACATGGGTCGAGACCCCGAATTTAATTTGAACTCCAAAGACATAAGAAGACAGAGTGTGTAAAGCGCGCATACTTGGGTGCTGCGTGCCAGGAAGTATGACGTCCGATTCTTGTGGTTCATGATAATCCTTGAAGCGAAACGCCACCGAGTTGCTCGCGGCCGAGTTGGACCAACTTAGGCCGAAATTCGCCTCACGCGTCCCGCACTCTCAAAACAGAACTTCACTCCACACGCCTAGAAATGACTTCACCGCATAGCACGCTCCTAGCCAACCATCATCTTTTTTTTCTTCTTCTTCTTCTTTGGAATAATTATGAACAGCATAAGTGTCACAAAAAAGGCGTCCACCTCCCGTTTTCAACAAATCACGGCACATAACGATATCATTCGAGATGATGGTTATCTATATACTCTAAAAACTGAACTTGACTGCATAGCACGCTCTGCGCCACCCATTGCCACGAATGATAGGGTTATCGCTTCTGTTTCGAGGAGAGAGGGAGGCGTACGCCTTTTTGTGTCAATTATCATATATCCATAAATACAATACACTGCCACAATACAATACCAGCAATAACCATACACTCTTAAAAATGAACTTCACTGCATAGCACGCTCCTAGACAACCATCATCTCGAATGATATGGTTATCTGACCTGATTTCTTGAGAACGGGAGGCGTACGCCTTTTTTGTGACACTTATGCTGTTCATAATTGTCACAGAAAAGGCGTACGCCTCCCGTTTTCAACAAATCACGGCAGATAACGATATCATTCGAGATGATGGTTGGCTAAGACTGTGCTATGCAGTGAAGTTCATTTTTAAGAGTGTACCATTCGCGGCAACGGTTTGCGCTGAGCGTGCTAGGCGGTGAAGCTCACTTTCAAGAGCACACAACAGGGTGAACGTCAACCATTGTATATACGGCGTGATACGTTTATCACTATTGATTTGTGGAAAGAGTACACCTTTTTGTGACAATTAACATTCTGCATAAGTGGCACAAAATGGCGTAGGCCTCCTGTTTTCAGCAAATGAGGAGAGATAATGATGGTTTGCAAACAAGAGCGTCCTATGCGGTGAAGTTCCGTTTTAAAAGTGATGGGTCGGCCTTCTGTTGGAACAACGAAATGTGGAAGGCTCCCTCCTGATGGCAGCCAACATGAAACCAAGAACTCTAATTGACCACTGACGTCAAAGGTAAGCTTCTCGCTTTCCGAATTGAAAGGAGGAAACTGAAACCTACTTCCAGACGGTAGGAAACACACCAGTTCTTCGAGTTACCCGCATTTCCCCCGCCTTTGTTTCCCAGCGCGTCGCTTTCCTTTTTGGTCAGTTGCCTCCGATAAGCATTCCCATCTCGGTTTATCGTCAAAGGCTGAACGTATGCGATACGTTGTCCGAATCAGGCGGTCACGATACTTGATTGATATGATTGATTGGGACAAATTTCGTTTTTAAAAAGTCTCCATCGTAAATTCATTCGCACACGCGCGATGCTAAACAGAAAGTCCCACGAATATTATATATGTATATTATGAATATCATACACTGAAGAAATGCGAAAATTAATTAATGCGGGCTCGCCGCTAAATGATTAATCGACAGTACACACATAATGAGTTCGAGATTAATTACCGATACCAAATAAGTACCAAATGTTATATAAACCCCAACGCTAAGTAATATACGCCACAAAAAAAAAAGTTAAATGTGGCATTATACGCTAAAGATAAGATGATAAAAAAACTTTTTCTCGTCTTTTTTTCTTGCGCTTACGTCACAACGCACGTAGAAAAAGGACGGTAAAAGGGCATCAAGGACAAGTGCGCTGTCCGAAAAATGTGCCAGAAAATTGCGGAGAAAACTTAGGACAGGAGTGGCAGGATTCGAGCCCAGCACCTCCTCCACAGAATCGAAAGGACTGGCAAAACGAAATAAATTTGCATCCTCATAAAGAGAAATCGACGTTGATTTCACACGATAAATTTCGCATTTTCCCAGAACGCGAACCCCAAAGGCGGTCTCCTTGAGCACCCCAAATAAGAAAGGCATTATTTATAGACTCTTTATCGTTCTACTTAATTAGTTTAACCTTGGCGAGGTTACGTATAAAAATTGGACGGGTAATTTATTAAGCCGTACCAGGTGTGACGCGCCCCTTTCTCTTTTTCTCTCACTCTCACGTTTAATAATAATATGGTAGAAACTGTTCTGGGGCTGGTAAAGTGACAAACACAACCCTTTTTAAGGCTCAAGGTGTCTAACAAAGTGAAAGATTGCAGTATGGCAGTCGTTGAGAAGAGTCGAACCTCTCACGACTAAATAGATTTCAATAATCAGTCGCCTAATACACTCTTAGAAATGAACTTCACCGCATAACACGCTCCTCTCCAACCACAGTCTCGAATGATATCGTTATCTGCCCTGATTTGTTGAAAACGAGAGGCGTACGCCATTTTTGTGACAACTATGAACTGCCATAAAAATAAAGTACGCCCCCTTATTTCAGCAAATCAGCGGAAAGAACGATGTCCCATACCCTTGAAGCAGAACTTGATCGCATGGCACGCCGCTGAAGGACAACCATTGCACAGAATGATACCCTTATCACTCGCGATTTGTGGAAAGCGCGGGGTGTATGCCTTTTTTTTGGGGGGGGGGGACTACATAAGTGTTCCAAAAAGGCGTACTTCTCCCGTTTTTAACCAATCAGGGGGCAAAACGATGCCATTCGGGATGATAAAGGTGTCATTCTGTGCAATGGTTGGCCTATACAGCGTGCTATGCGGTTAAGGGTGCACCCTGCTGTCTTTTCGCGGACGGTATGGTCTTTAGGTGCCTCATGTACACAGTTGCCTCGCTGTTTTTAAAATTTTCGCATATTTAAGATTCCAATTGGAAAGAGAAGTTGGCTCACAGCACAGTTACCTTTATCTCTGTCACTCTCATTAAACAGCGTATATAGTGATAGACCGTTGCCACCGTGACGGTGAATTAAGGTGACGACCAGTCCAAACTCGGGGCCATCGTTATAATAACGGGAAGTCTTTAATGACGATTTTTTATTTGGATTCCCCGTTAGCGCCGCGAAGCAACTGGGCCTATGAGCGGTGTACAGAGAGGAAGGAGGAGTGGGTGATGCCTACTGGAGCGACTTCGAGGGAAACTGTTCGTCTGGAAAGTCTGCCGGAAAACCGAGGGAAAACCTGAGACAGCACAGCCGGGATTCGAACCCGTCTCACCTCCCAGTCTCCGTGGAAGGCGAATGCGAAGGCGAAGTCTCCGTGGAAGGCGATCATCCTAAGCACTACGCCGCGCGGGCTGGTTTAGTCTTTAATCACGCATCTGGTGTTATTATCCACCGTCGTCTTATTTTCTCCGTTTAGGATTTCTGATTGATCGATCGATCGCTGTATCCCACAATTCAATGTCATCCTTGCGGGGTCAGCGGTCAAAGCACTTTTCTACAGACGTGGAAACCCTGACTCAGATTTTGGCGCCAACATGATGGAGACGGTGGCGAACGTCTTTCGTGTCACTAGGTCGGTTTTCCCTGGATTTTCCGGCAGACTTTAAAGAGGAATATCCGCACAGTTCCCTTTGAATTTGCATACTAATCCTCGGTCACACACTGCTGTCCTCTCTCCATCTGTCCACGTCTGTACGCCGCTCATAGCCACAGTTGCTTCGCGGCGCTAACGCCGAATCGAAAAAAAAAATGTCACTAGGCTGCCTTCTCGCGGCGCCGGTGACGTGAAGAAAGGAAAAAAAAAAAAAGCTCTCCTCACGAAATACATTGTTATTCGCTAACGATTCGAACTGAAATGAACCGAACTGAGATTCGTACCAAAATTACCGAAATGAACCGAACCAAAATTCATACCGAAATTACCGAAATGAACCGAACCGATATTCATGAACCGAAAAACTAACTGCAACTCGCTTTCTATTTGTGGAAGCTGTAACTTAGCTGTTGTTTTTGCTATGAATAGCTTGCCCATGCACACTGAAACCATAAAACGCGAAGGAATGAGTTCGCTCTTTCACATATCTGTTTTTCTTCTTCCACCTGTCCCTTTGCTACAGAAAATGCTCTATTGGAGACTTGGTCGGAGAAAGTTTTCACAAAAATGGCCTCCACTTTTTATTGTTCATTCTAGGGAGAAGGAAATCGAAAAAGGTATCTCCGCATACGAAAAATTCGCGTAAGTCACGTACCAATTTTTGCAGTACCAGTTCGCACGTTCGGAAATCCTTTTATATATATTTATATATAAAAGCTTTCTAGATGGTTCGGTACCGATGAACGGCTAAGACTGTCACGTTAAATAAATTTATTTGAAGCAAAATCTCTATCTTTGAGGTCTTCCATGGGCAAACTGCATTCATGAGCGAATATATATCCTTCGTTCCGCGGCACTTGATCAGAAAGACGACCACTACACTCTCTCCATAAGACGGAGAGAACAAGTGGAGAGGAGGGTAACTCTAGGAAACGAGGCGCCAGTCCTCTTAAAAGAGATCGAACGCTCCCCGCCAGTCACACACGCACACCTAACACTCAGTTTGAGTCTTTTCCCCCGCAAGCACGCTGTGTTCCTCCCACATGCCTTCCTCCTTCGCTGCCGCCTTCCCTTGCCTGGCGTTCGCCGCAGCCGTTACGGTGTTGCTCATGAGGATAACATCATCGTCTGTGGCCGCTTCATCTTCATCTTCATCTGCGGTGGTTGACGGTCATCGGCGGGTCAGAATGAAGACGGCACAGTGCAGAGCCTCCTGTTTGGGAAAGGTCAGACCGTTTCTTTTCCTCCGAATTTCCGAAACCTCTTAGTGGACGTTTTTTTTTTTTTTTTTTCTACCGTATTTAATGTAACGTTACAAAATGAAAGGCTGCCGAAGCAAAAAAGTTATTGCGAAAATTAATAAAAATATGACCCGCTTTAAAAAATATATATTTTTGTGGCATTATCGGACAAAAGAAATCTGCTGACATCTATCGTCTTTGCGTAAACAGTCTTTCCATTATTACTCAGGTTTGGTCGTTACTTTTGATGTCAGTAGCTTATTTCTCTCTCATATATAGGCATTTTATTCGGGGAATGAAAACTGCCGTATAAATAATTAGAGTAAAAATCGAGTGGTTTCGTTTAACGTATAATGTTACGTGAAATCGGTGGCTATGCATTCATTTCGGAAATATCGGGTTAACGGGAGAGAGGCTCTGGATCTCAGACCACGCCCACAACACGCGTAGAGACGAAAAACGAAACAAAACAATTTGTCTGTGTTCAGTTTTTACAAAAAAAAAAAAAAAAGATTCTACGACATGCGCGTTCGTGTTATTTTCTTTTTCGTTCCTTTTCTTCTTCTTCTTCTCCCACTTTTTCGGTAAACCTGTAAAAAATATCGGCTCGACTTACCTCCAATCATGACCCAAGAGAAGGTTGAAGATGCGCGCAGACAACTGGTGGGACCTCTCGAGTGACGTCATTTCAAGTATTGTGCGTCTCGATTCGCGCACGTCGAGGCAGTCAGAGATTAGCCACTTTTGAGAACCAATAGGAGTCATGGAAGTAGTGGGCTACTGTTAGATGGGCGCCAGTGCGGTTTGTATCAGCGCGGCATCCTGGTTTGCGTTTTGAAATCCGCGGGGATAAAATACCGCGCGCGCCTCTGCGGTACGCGCGGCTATTTTCTCCGCAAATAAGCAGCTCTGCCTACGTCGGCTGCAGGGTTGGCTACGTTGCATCATTTAGGCGATGGCGACTTGGCTACCTACTTTGCCGGTCATTTCAGTATGTCATTTCGTCGCTACATTTCAGACTCGCGTGTGCCTAAGACGGGATAGTTTTTATCAAACGCCCAAGTACGTAGTATATATTACTCTCGTTCCTCAATCTCTCGATGATCGGCTCTTCCTGTCGGTAGGATGTCCGTCAGACTGCCTTCTTTCTAGCTGTGCTGGGGTTTTAGCGCTCGTTAAAGATACCACCCACCCGTGTATAGTGTGGCTCATAGCTTTCTCGCGACGTAGAGACGCGGCTTACTTATTATTACCCCGCGTCTTTTCTACTGGAGCCCGTACATGGGCTGTATACGGGCTTACGCTCTGGATGAAGTCAAAAGTTTATCCCGACCATGACCCCGACCCAATGAAATTAAACTGCCCACGAATTACGCGTTTATCGTCCATACGCTCTTTTAAAAGGAAGCCCGTGTTTCGTGTCTCGCCAAAAGAAAGAAAGAAAAAGCAAAAAACTGGTTGGCCACAATAGACTGAAAGTCCCCAATGAGAAAGTTGCTGCGTCATCTTATTATCTCCGACGAGCGGTACGGCACCGGACCGGAAGTCCAACTCCTGACGCAGCAAAAGAGCGGAACTTCCACGGTATTGGATGGCAAGAATAGAAGTACGTTCCCTAATAATCCTCCATCATTTTCTTTACTTCAGTTCCGCACACGATACAAATTCTTACTTCTGTACGTATTCTCCGTATAGGCGTACACTCTCAGAAATGAACTTCACCGCATAGCACGCTCCTGTAGTCGACCATCATCTCGAATGATATCGTTATCTGCTCCGATTTATTGAAGACGAGAGGCGTACGCCTTTTTTGTAACACTTATGCTGTTCATAATTGTAACAAAAAAGGTGTACGCCTCCAGTTTACTACAAATCAGGCAGATAACGACATCCTTCGAGATGGTGGTTGGCTAGGAGCGTGCAATGCGGGGAAGTTCGTTTTTAAGAGTGTACGTGCCGTTCCCGCTTTCTCTACGGCTCTAAAATGTGGTTCTAAAGTTCGTGTCGGCACGGCGATGTAACTGTAGTTACCAGCGACAGCTGCATACAAAAAAAAAAAAAAAAAAAATGAAGGAGGAGGACTACACTTTTCGGTTCGTGTGTCGTACGCTGTTTTCCGGTACGATGATCTGCCGCTAATTACAGCTTTAAAAATGAACTTCACCGCATAGCACGCCCCTCGCCAACTACGGTCTCGAATGATATCGGTATCTGCCCTGTTTTGTTGAAAACGAGAGGCGTACGCCTTTTTTCGTAAAATTATGAGGAGCGTAAGTGTCACAAAAAAGGCGTACGCCTCCCGTTTTCAACAAATCAGTGCTGCTAACGATGTCATTCAAGGTGATGGTTCGCTAGGAGCGTGCTATGCGGTGAAGTTCATTTCTAAGAGTGTATACGCTCTTAAAACAAAGCTTCACCACATAGCTGAAGTCCAACTATTCTACAGGGTGATACTTCTGTCACTCTTGATTTGTGGAAAGCGCTGGGCGTACGCGTTTTTATGACAATTAACATTTCTGCATAAGTGTCACAAAAAGGCGTACGCCACCCGTTTTCACCAAATCAGGGGCACGCGAGATGATGGTTGGCTATGGTTGGCGTGCAATGTGGTAAAGTTCATTTTTAAGAATGTAGGGTTTGAAATCCTGAGCCGTTTATACAATCGCGAGATTTCGTGATTTCTAAATGTAGATCCCGGGATCCGTGATGCTTGCGCTACTGTCCTCGCGAGGTCGTTGAGTACCGCAGAATTTCCGAAATGCACGCTATTGCAAATTGCAATACAGTGCGTGTTTTCTAACAATTCCGTGTATTCACACGAGCGAACCCCACGGAATATTCCAGGGGAAGAAAAAGCAAAAACAAGATGGAGTCCAGGGGGACACCGTGGCGTGGAACTCTGGAACTTGTGTAGTTCTCTCTCTTCTTGTGTAGTCTTCATTTTCTCTTTTCACTTTCAAATCAACGAATATTGATGACGATCAAGAGAGAGAGAGAGAAAGATACGGAATAATTCTTGCGATTTCGTGCCACTCGATGGCTATGCGTGCTGAGCTGAGGTCAGCAACTAGCGGGCTTTTCATGCGTCGTGGACAACGTATTGCAGTGCGGAAGGGATGCCGGAAAATAAAGGTCGGCAACATAGCACCAGAGAAAGTACGAGTCCCGGGATTTCGAGGTCCGAACCCCATTACCAACAACCCCAATTTAGATGTGGACGATGGAGAGAAGGAAGGAGGGCGTCCTGGGCCGGCTTCATGGGGAACTGCGCGCCGTCTGGTAAAACAGCGCAGCTGGATTTGAACTCGCCACCTCTGCCTCGTCGCTGGCAATGTGTTTTTGTCACCGAAGTGATTGAAAATTCTTTGTACGCACCACATTGAAAACTGCTCGTTTAAATGATTAGACCTTATCATGGCTAATATGCCTCCCACTACCTCCTCTCCCTGACGATATTTGCTGAAAATGACGTCATATTTAAGATTATTCTGTGCGGCAGCTGTAGGACGCTTCCCGTGGCTGTTCCCGTTTCGCAACCTGCTACAACTACGATACCAACTGTATCTAAACTATCCGGACAACTGCAATTAAACTCCGTATTTATACTGACCCTAAGAACAACTATGTGGTAGGAAGGGAGTTGCCTCAGGACAGAAGCCGCCGATATTTCGAACAGAGACTGTTCTTCTTCTGGGCACCGTCCTCATCATTGGCATGGTATTTAAAGGGTTAGGTGTGACGTGTTTAAAGGTTCATGCGAATTGTGGGTCAACAGCCCGGAGGGAAGAAAGGTTCCGTACGGGTTTTTACGGCCGGAGTGAATGGCTGCTTTGTTAGAGTGTGGAGGGGATTATGTGAACGTAGTGATCTAGGCTACAGACCGGTTACAGAAAAATGGAAGGTTCACGAACACGTGGACGAAACGGGACAACAGGCAAGAATTGGCAAGCATAGCGAAAGATAAGGAGGTTAGTGGTTACGTGGGGAAAAATTCCAGAACCAGCAAAACTATGTGGTAGGAGGTTATATGGTACGTTGTTTTGCCCGCACAGTTTCCCCTACCTGTTCCATTACTAGCAATAAATTTTACAAATAACTGAGGCACAAGAGCTTTAGCGGGGGCTTAGCGCACCTTCCGCGCACAATAGAGCAGCACACAAAACCACAAAAACCTGACAGAACTGCAGAAACGTAAGAAATATTCGCGAGAAAGCTTCCCATAACTGGCACGGATCAGCGAACACGACATATTGTTCCCAATGCCACCCATCGCCGGTGCTTTTCAGTTCCCGTCGCTCCCCGCTGAGCGAAAGAAAACTACGGTCCACAAGATGGCTGCCTGCGACCGCCGCGCCACCTGGCCGATCCGCCATTCTGTGGCCGGCTTTCCACAAACTGGCTACAATGGTCGGATCGCGTTTCGCACTCTTTTCGAAGCAGACGAAGAGAAAGCGGCAAAGAAAACTGGCCCTGCCTTCTCCTATTGTGCGTATTTAACGCCAGCGGACCGAATAATATCGGCTCTACCTGAATGAGATGAAAAGAGTCGTATCGTCTATCGGTTGGATGTCACCAGAGTTAGAGCGCGGTACAGAAAGGATGTTGAAATCGGAGCGGAGGCGCTTTCTGCTCACGTCTAGCCTCTGAAGCGGGTTGGAGATGTTACCTGAGTTGCCCATTACATACTGCATTAATTATTACCAAACTTCGGACTTTATCCGGATTTCCTGTTCCTAGTCGACAATTAGCCGAGGCAGGCTACGAACAAGGACAAACTCAGAAGACAGTCCTGTGGTGTAACGGTAGCATACTCGATCGGAAATCCGGAGGGTCTAGGTACGAGTTCTTGCGTGAGCACCTTTTTCCTGGGTTATTTGATTATCCTTCACTCTTAAAAATGAACTTCACCGCATAGCACGCTCCTAGCCAACCATCATCTCGAATGATATCGTTATCTGCACTGATTTGTTGAAAACGGGAGGCGTACGCCATTTTTGTGACAATTATGAACCGCATAAGTGTCACAGAAAAGGCGTACGCCTACCACTTTGAACAAATCAGGGCACCTAGCGATATCATTCGAGATAATGGTTGGCTAAGAGCGTGCTATGCGGTGAAGTTCATTTTTAAGAGTGTTAGCTTTTACTTTTTAGTAGGGATGGATCAACCGAATCCGCGCATCCTAGGCAGGGATTCGAGATTCGCGAATCTGAATCCCAGTGCCCAAAACAGGGAATGTAATCCACGAACCACGTTTGTTTGTTTCTTTTTAAAATTGGTGCTTTCCGGAGTCCGCCGAAAGTCTGATTGGCCGGTTGGGCCCCGGGGCGCGCAAAACACCACAGCCTAAAGCTCCGACATTGCAAGTTTAAAAGTAACACGGTTTTGATTGTTTCTTAGTTTTATGGAAGGAATTCAGACTCGAGAGTTTGTGTATTTCCTGTAGTCGGTGAACAACATTTTAAATAAATTGTACTCTTAGGAAGAAGTATACGGGTATGTTTTCTCCTGAAAGTAAAATATTATTTAATTTGTTTTTCGTTAAACGTATATATCAAATTCTGCTTTAAAACACTTTTCGGTAGAAGCGTTTTTTCCCGTGGCTTTTTAAACTCTTTTTTAAAGTAAGGATTCGAAAGATTCGTGGATTCGCAGAACCTTCCTTGGATTCGGATTATTCTGGACTCGTCCCATCTCTACTTTTTAGAAACTCACTAAGCACTGTTTGGCGCATTATTGTCACGATTGCTTTTGCGCCCACATCACCATCATCATTATTCATTCATCATGGAAGCACAGCATTCAACTTGAAACAGCCAGAGGGTATACCCCTATGAAGACAATAAAACCATAAAAAGGAGCGCTGCGTATCATCACGTTGTCGACTAATGACAAATGATAAATTAACGTCTATCTGCATTACGACCTTCAAATCTCTCGAATAGAAATCGACACTCATGTGTCATGGATTTTGAAGCAGACGACGTTTTCACTCCCAATGCAGACGACGTTTTAAGACGATGCAGAACCCACCGACGGGCAGGCGCCACGACTTCTTTTGAAAATTTTCCGTAATAATAGAGACCTGGCAAGAATGCACCGCCAATAAATCCTTCTTTCCCTTTCTCTCTCTCCCTATGTATACAAATATTTCGGCGTTTGAAGCTTCAATAAAAAGATGCACGAGTTGAGGGTGATTCGGAGCCGCACTGCCCATAAAGGAACGTTGCGAATGGCCCTCAAATTGGCCACCCTTCAGATGCAGGTCGTAAATGAGGGGAGCCGTTAATCAGGATGCAGAGTATGAACACAAAGCGTTCGTCCATGAAGATGCATTTTTCGCGGAAGTCGTTAATATTGTTGTTCTCAAGGACTGCGTTTATGCATTAACTGGAACAGTGTTTCACCTGAAGTGGTTGGGTCGCCGCTGCACACACACACACACACACACACACACAAAAAAACACGTCTCTTGGTTGCACAAACAAACCTCCTAGTTTCATTTCATTTTAGGGAGGAACAAGGTCTTTTTCTCTATTAATTTACTTCAGAGCCAGATGCGTTGAAATTTGGTGCGTGTACAGCAAAGCCCAGGTTATACACTTTTTTTTTTTTTTTTTCAGAAAATTTCATGTCGGTGAAGTAGATTACACACCCCGTCTTATGACTGTTTTGTTTGTGTACAAAGACAGGTACGATGCGCCCAGAGAGAAGAGACCGTGATGAGGCATTTCAAAAGCAAGAGGATGAGTTCAAGACACAAGGGAGGGACGTTTTAACAGCCGTTGTTTCTTTGAACCGGCTGTGTGATACACTCCGGTGCGAACCCCACAGACGTGACGCTGACTCAGATTAATCGCTAGTAAAAGAAAGCAGATTCTGCGGTGAAATGTGTTTATAGGAGAAAACAACGATGGCCACGCCGTTCCATCTTTTGGTGCGGCCAGGTCGGAGCAAATATAAAAATAAAACATTCTTTTCTTTTTAGTTTCCCAGCGGCCAGTCAGACACCGTGAACGATCTGCCTCATTGCCACAATACCCCGGACTGCACAATGGTAAGTGGCTCTTTGAAATGTTGGCACGTCGGTAAATAAGTTGCCTTGGCTGTCAAGCCTTGTCCCATCCTCGCGTCTTGAGTATAGAATACCTTTCGCGCACACTGCAAACACACTTTGGCTGCCCTACCAGATAATGTCATTCTAAACAACCTCTTTGTCAGCAGAAAAGAGAAGCTTCCTCTATAACCTGCGTTCATGCCGTTGCCGGTCGGTTAATTTACGGGAGCTGGTGACAGTGGCAGTTGCGATATAACATTCTAAATGACGATATCCATCAGGAATAGCTCCAAATCTTATCGACAGCGCACCATCGTGTGTACTGCAGAGTGCGAGGTGTACTACGTGCACAGTGTCTTACTGCATTTTGGAAGGCACTACGTTTCCGCCAAAACGTTCGTATTACAAGTTCCAGAATTTGCGGAACAATGATACTTGTGCTATCTCGCGGATGTGAGCACAGGCGAATAACTTACCGAGATGCTCTCCCAGCATGCAACAAGTAGCAGCCAATCACCGACGGGGATCTCTAACCAATGACCTGGAACAAATTGTTCCGAGTTGAGTTGAGTTGAAAGAGTGAAGGGGAAAAAATGGAGAGAGAGGCACTCATTACGAGAGCCGGCAACTCCAGGCCACTTAGAAAAGCAAAATGCGGAGATTTGAGGGTGATGCGGAGATACAGACACTCAGTCAGTCACACTGTGTCTGCGCAAAATCGTACAAATGTCTGCATGGCGTGTAACTGATGGTCCGGTGACCATCGGGACCCAGAACCTTAACAACATCGAAGGGTCTGCCATCCCACAAATTGTTTTCCTTCGCGTTATTCCCGGCGCTCTTTTGTTAAGAAGCGCTCGTCTGCTACAGAAAGGGCAACCACACAGTTGCCAGTTGTTGATGTGACTCTCCGCTACACCTGACTGAATGGCAACATGCTGTGAGTCTGAATACAACGAGGAGGGAGGGAGGTTAATGAACTTCGGGCCTCGGCTGCTGAAGCTTGGTAGCTCTCATTTTCCAAATTTTGCACTCAGGTTCAGATAATAATAAAAAAAAAAATAACAGCCGCATGTTCGGCATAGCCGAGAGATCCTTGTCCTGAACTTTGATGCATTAACCTCGCAACGGTAATGCACTCGATCGTGCGCGAAAATTCTATATAGTGATTGCACACTTTAACATCAAAGTAACGTATTGGTTGTTTGCCTAACTCTCAACAGTTTAATTGCAGTCACAATCCTCGTAGAAAGAAAAAGACGCATTTGCCTGTACACCACCTTCTATTTTTACTAAGTGAATATTTAAGCGGTCTGGATGTCACGCTGGTACACGGTTTCGCTTTTTGTAAAGCGTAATCTCGAACCAGGTCACTCGAACAAGCTTCGCGATTTTGCTTGCAGTTCGAAACGGGGCCTTCTTTGTTTGTCCTTCGACAAGTTCATGTGACAGCGCTTAGGTGGATTTTTGTCTTGGCAAAGCGTTTCTTCCACGCTGACTTGGCGGTAAAGAGTTTTCCAACTGTCAACATTGACAGGGGAGGCTTCGCTTCATCCACTTCTGTTCCACTTCCTGTTTTTCTTTCTCTCTCGTTTATACGGTTTAAAATAAAAGTCGACTTTTTCGTTAGACTGCTGTCGGACGTAGGAGTTTGTCGCACCTTTCAAGGTTTCTTGGACAGTTCGAGCGGCCATTATTCTTAGCAGACGTCAAAGAACGAGCTGTTTCTGCATTGTGTTCGTTTGGTCTCAACGGCAATGTTGGTGTAAACTCAACTGACGTTCCTGTTTTTCTACTGGGCTCGTGTTACAATTCGATGACGTACGCACTTACATCTGAACTGGAAATAAGGCCCGATAAGCTGTATCCGTCTGCAGATGCCGCGCTTTATAATCAAAGCAGACGACCTTCCGCTCTTCTCGAGTTTTGGAATAAAACGCTGCAAGACTATCCTTCCCCTGTTTCGTTATCGCAGTGTGATCGCACTGAAAAGATTGTCTCCAATCATATGTACCATACACCATGCACCATATAAGGCAAACACCGTGTTAAAACAAGCACTACGTAAAACATGGTGCAGATCTGCAAACCAAGTCTTGGGTGTTACATGGCTTCCGCTTCACATCTATGATAACTCAAAATGATAATTGATTGTCACCTAATGAATCGGCAGAAAGAGAGGAATACGCTATTTTTACAACGTTGCCAGGCTAGGTTTTTGCGCGCCGCAGCCGATACGCATAATAGGAGTACGTGTATGCGTAACAATTTCGTTTCCCTCCTTTCTCACAGTGTTGGCAGACATGCGACCTTCTGCTCAGCAACTACGACGTCTGGGGTCCCATGTGTAGCGCCGACAACATATGTGTAAGTACGCAAGTAATGTGAAAAACCCGAAACGTCAAAAAGCCCAGACACCCACTGACCGCGCGTACGATATCGGCTGGAGTTACAGCGAATCGCCATCAAAAGCAGAAACCCAGAGTAAAGCTACGATGTGCAAATCCTTCAGATGCAGACGACAGACTTTGCTTGGCACAGAGCCAACTTGACCCCCCCTTTCTTGCGATGAGTATTTCTCGTACAAGTTGTAGTACTACAAGCATTCAAAATCGTCCTCCGCCTCCGACATCGGGGGAAAGAGTGAAATATGGGGGGAAGAGAAACGGAGACGAAGTGGCGCCGGTTGGCCGACCGGAATTTTTTGTACTCCATATATTTTTCCTCGCTTACGTTCATCAGTCTTCGTTTGTTTTCTGCGTAGCTTTTAGCGTGGCGGATAGGGTTACTGTTTACTGTGCTCGCTAAATTAGCCGTCGTTTTGGAAAGGACTCTCGTCCGAGTGGAAACTAGGCCGAAGTTTACTATCTTGCTTCGAGAAAACGTTGAGAAAAGGAGCAGACGACAGTTAATTCGGCCGCGCGGGTTTAATGCGGTTTCCCAAAGAAGCTCTCGCGGCATTCACTGTTTTCAGCAAGACCAGAGTAATAGCTTTTTTTACATGCTTCAGTAAGTCGCAAAGTGCACTCGACGTTGCACTTTTTCGGAGGGTAACCTGCTTTTCAAAACACGCTAGTACCACGCACAGTAGCTTTGAAGAAAAGTAATTTATCGTTGCAACAAAATCCTAGGAATGTACGGATAAATTTAGTAATTTAACGCTCGTTGTAGTCGTTCCAAAGCGAGTAAAATAAATCATTAAAAATGAGAGCAGAAAATCTACTCACAAGGTTCCTGTAAAGCGTACTTCACCTTACACACCAAAGCATTGCTAGGAAATGTGCATGCTGAGACTGCGGATAAGTTGGGAGTATTGATACTCTCGTTCCACTGTTTACTCCTCGCAACACCTTTCTGAACTTTGGCCGTATTTCTGCTTCAGTTCCCCGGCTGTCAGGTAGCGTGCAAGTTCCGCCAAGATGGACCTACGGGTATGCAATTGTTTTTCTGGAAAACGTACACCCGCAATAATACGGCGTCGTTGTCTCAGATTCGGCCATCTCCCGCGGCAAGTTTTTGGAACCTGCCCGTCTAGTGTACGACTCTCGCGAGGACATCGTTCGCGTCGAATGGGTGAGACCGGTCAGCATGAGCGGCAGCCGTCAGCCCGGAGCCTTGGTCTATGTCATCCTCCTAGGAGGTCTCCTGGACACCCAACGCTGGGAAGAAGTCGTCCAGGTACCTATATATAGTTTATCACCCTCCTTTGAAAGGTGAAGTTTTTTTTTTTTTTCATCTCTCCCACACAAACATCCTCATTTTCATGCACTGGTTACCGTCTTCCCTATGCAGTACACTCTTAGAAAAAAGGGTGGAGCAGTTACACCTTTTAGGTTGTAATAGTTGTCGCATATGTTGTTCCTAAAAGGTTGCAAAGTTCTACCCCCTACCTCACTCTCTCCCACGAATGATAGGGTTACCGCTTCTGATTCGGTGAGCGAGGGGGGGCGTACGCCTTTTTGTAGCAATTTGGATATACGATAATTGACTTTACCACCCTTTTACACCCTTTATCAGACGCTATGTTGACCTACACTCTTGAAAATGAACTTGACCACATAGCACGCTCCTAACCAACCATCATCCCGAATGACAACGTTCTCGCCCTAGATTTGTTGAAAACGGGAAGCGGAGCTTATTCTGTGCCGTACATAATGAAGACAAAATAGGCTCCGCCTCCAGTTTTCAAACAAATCAGGAGCGAGAACGTTATCATTCGGGATGATGGTTGGCTAGGAGCGTGCTATGTGGTCAAGTTCGTTTTTAAGAGTGTAGGTGGTAACTACAGAAGTTACCACCATTTCACGCCCTTTTTTTCTGAGAGTGTAGCCAATGAGATCTCCCGAAGATGAGCTCTGTCCTCGGGATCGTTCTTGCCTAACAACTTGTTCCTCACACACGTATAACAGCTATGAGCGAGTGAGCGCGTGGTGGTGGTGGTGATGAAATTGCACGTCGTAGTCGGCCACGCTCATGCGGGCAACGTCACGACCACGCGTCCTGGGCCGACTTCACGGGGAACTGTGCCGACATATGTCTCAAAGCGTCTGAAGAAAACACAGGAAAAACGCCCGAAGATCAACAGGTCCGAATGGTTCGGCTGACGTAACTCCGTAAAGACATGGGCCAATCAGTTGGCGTGACGTCAACTCTGTTTGCTCATGTGCAAAACGATGTCCGTTATAGACGTCTTTTCGGCGGCAAATGAGAGCTCACCTTCCCTTGACGTCACCATCCAGGATCCGCCAGGATTTCTCAACTGAATTGTGCACTCTTAGGATCCTGTTGAGCGAAATTATTTTGCGTAGTCTTTTCTCGATTATATAAGCAGTTCCTTTCATTGTTCCAGACTCCCTACTTGAACGCGACAGTGTCGCGCGGTCTCCTCAAGCAATCGTCCAGCATCCGTGTTGTTGCCCTCGGTCCTTGGGGTACTTTCGCTCAGCTGGACGTACCGACGGACAACGGCGAAGACAAGGTCTCCCTAAAAGACGGCCCCAACGCCGTTCGTGGTGCACGTGCTAGGCACTGGATGCCACAATTGGCCGCGCTGAGGCCAGCGGCATCCAAGACCACGTCAGCCGTGGAGGCCTTGGTGTCCTGGATGGCGCCCTCGCAGCTATCCGATCATGGGGATGCAAAATACGAGGTATGCGAGGGAGTAAAAGATGGAAACAGACAACCATGCCCACTATCTCTTCCTGTTTTACATATATAGTCGTTTAAAGGGGAGATTCTTGGATAGAGTGCCCTCTCAACGCGGCCCCAGCCAACTTGTTTCCTCGCAGCACTAAATGACGTCATATTTGTTGCAGGTGACCTGGCGCGTATTGGACGGCGCAATGGACGTCACGGGTCACCTGTACACATCGAGGGAATCCGCCACTCTCACCTTGTGGCCGGATGTGACGTATGCCGTGCACATCCGTTGCTTTGGCTCTAACTCTGAGCGTGCTTTGGCGACCAGCGAGGCTCTAGTCATAGACACCAGGGACACAGCGGGACCAAAGACACAAGCGCTAACGCAACATTGTCCAGGTACGTAGAATGGATGCTTTACGATAGGGTTGAGTCAGACACACACTGGAACTTTAACGCTATCACACCACAGCCAAGCTAATAGTGGTTAATTCTAATTTATTTCGTATTTTTCGACGGGTTTACTTTCAGGCTGCCTTCGAATGGAAATCGCGGCGGGATGTGCAGCTGGCCTCTCAATCCTGTTGCTCGTCTGCGTTGTTGCTCTGTTAATTACGAAAACTCGAAGTTCGAGAAGGCAGGATCACGCAAGACATCAGACGCAGGGAGCGAGACAAGAAATTAGGGGTACGTGCAGCCGCGTGGTTTTCCAATCTCATCCGATTGCTCTGTTGAAAGAAAGACAAGCATCCGGAGTCGAGGCATTCAGTAACTGATTAAGTTGACATGTCCAAGAAATGTCCAAAGGATGACCTTCCCCGGATTGCGAGATATTCCGAGCAGACTGAATTCAGCCGCTATCCACGCCTCGTCTGGTAAACCATGTAGTATCCAAATCAGTAAACTTCTTCTCGACCTGCACACGCTATGTGTAGATCCGAACTACGTCCACCGGATCGTGGAATCAATCCAAACGTGTGCCGGCACAAGTTCTAGAGTGCGTCTTTTTATGAGAAGGGAGGGCACAGTGTAACAGATTATTTTAATGCTCGAAGAGCAATTTTTATCGCGTCATATTGCACGATATCAGGATACAGTTAAACATTACCATATGAGCAGTGCCATATTTTCCCACGCCATTCTAGATGAGCGAGAAAGTGTTCCTGTTGAACATCGTTTTAGGAATGTATTCGAACTTTCGAAACCGTTTAAGTGCAGAATACAAGTGCCAAAATAAATTTTCAAAGGGTTGGATCTGCTCGGCATTTGTTAAAGGAGCAGCGAAAGGTCCCTCCATAAACTATGAGGCGTGTTGTGCAACAAATAGCGTGAGCTCTTGCAAAGGCGCGAGGAACCCTCCACTCCTTCAGAGAGCATGTGCAGTCCCATATCAAGTGACTTAGCGGTAGCAGCCCAACTTCCAGTGGCCAATGAGAGCTTCCGGCAGGGTACGCTGACGTCACACGAGGAGATCGGGCCTGCTTTCTCCGGGCGAAAATTTGATTGCGCAGTGACAATACACCTGGACAGCGAAAATATTGCTCATGGTGGCTCGTCATAGTGTGCTGGATGAATGAAGCACAGTTTTCCCTTCCACGTTAAATATCACTTCCCTGCAGGCTAGCTATAACTGCGGCACTTTTTTGGGGTAACTTACCCACGACAATTGTTACAAGAATATCGCATTCTATCTCCGAACAGGCGTCCCTGATAGAGCAGCCCACAGAATGCACATGGATGCCATCAAGCCCTCCCGTCTAGAGTTCCCCGGAGTCGTCCTCCCGGTCCAAGCTGACGTCCACAACGCCGTCCAGCCATCGGGTCCCATGAGTCCCATGGGCGAGTCCAGGGAAGACCTCCTAGACGACGACCAGAGCCGGTCCAACTACTTTGTTTTCGACTTTCCGTCGGACCGGGTGCCGAGGGCTTGAAGGCGCTACACAAATTCATCTCTGCCAAAATATGCGAAAAGTCGTCCGGAGCCAAGTGTCTCGTTCAAAGACGACAAACCAAGTTGTAAGGTTCGACTGCTGCAGAACTATTCATAGCTGCAGGTGACGCTATTTGGTGACACCAAGGTACGTGCTTGGCATCAAGGAAACAGACTTCCGCTGTCGTGCGCGATCACAGATGACGTCACTTCCTTCCTGACCTTCGCTTCGGTGGATTACGGAAGAGTGGGACGTTTCCTGCTGACGTCTTCTACATTAGACCAACTACTACAGTCTTTCTCGAGCGAAGTAGGTTTGTAATTCATAACCTACGAGGTATTAGGCTAAATCTAGGAGCGGATGCTATATATGCACGAGAAAGAGAAAAACTTCCACACGCGCTTCACCCTGCAGATTGACAACAGATCCGCTTGTGAACAATGTGAACATTCATATTCATCCAACTTTGTCACAATCATATTCATCGAATTCACTATTTATTTCCTTCGTGAATACGAAATCATATTTATATTTAGCGCTTTCTGTCGGGTGAAGAACATTGCGCTGTTACAACGGGAAACTCGATTATCGTCTGCTTTCGCCAGGTATTATGACCTTAGTTGTCGGTGCATCGTAAAAACTTTCGCCAGGAAAGAATTCTCCCGGCGAATACAGACGGTCACTTTCACTTCCCGTTTTACCGATCGCTGTGCACAGAAGATACTGTATGAATTTTTCTACAAAGTTTCCAGCAAGTGCCAAACTTTTATTTATTACTTCGTTTTTACAATTACATATTCATGTTCACACATCTACAACGAAGCCCAAACGTTGTTGTGTAAATAGATAGAAGTTTTGGAAGTGAATGCGCCAACATTTTTGTATGTGCTTCCGGTTAAACTGTGAACGTTTGTACTTGGTACACACGCTTTTGTCAAATCTGCCACCTAAAGAGGGAGGGGGGTAATTAGTTACTCCTCAAAGGGTGCAAGTCATCACCAGAATTTTTTTTAATGCAGATTAAAATTTTTTTGTTCTTTTAATGTTTTTTTTTTTTGGACATGAACCCGCTTTAATTATATTGAAAGCAGTCCACAGCGCAACACTCTTTATGCCAAACAAATGTATCGCACTGCATGTTGCATTTTACATTCCACGTTATATTTATGACATTCCACTTTTTCACCGTATGGAGCGAACCTCCCGAAATGCACGAGAAACGTACATGGAAATCAGATTACCTAGAAGATGGTAAAATCATATCCGCGAAATTGTTCCATTCGTGGAACCGTATAATTCGGAAAATCGTGTTAACAGGAAAATCCTACTACCCGTATAAGTCATATTACCAAGCAAATATAATGTTTACCCGAGAATCCATATTACCAGAAGAATCGTATTATCCGGGAAATTATATACCACCTGGAAAGTTGTACTGTCCTGGAAATTGTATGACCCGGAAAATCCTATCCGGGAAATCATGTTAGCCTTATCGTATCATATGGAAGATCGTACTATCGGAAAAATCACACTACCCCGAAAACCGAGTGAAGCGGCAAATCATAGTATTACTGGGGTTTCGCTCGACAGTGCATTTCTGGTCAGTTAAGCATAATTCATTACCCTCGTTTGTGTGTGCATAAAATGTGTTGTAAGTTATTCGTACTTTACGAGAGTCCTCCGAGCGAAATGGAAAAGGTGACGCTAACGAAAGGCCCAAGAATGCATTTGAAGTAACGTGAACACAGCTTGCACATATTCTGCACATTTCTTTGTACAGTATTTTTCGGCGAATAAAAACTGCTGCCTAGCAGAACCACGGTGTTACCCTCCACGAAAATACTACTTTCGGTAACTTTGAACTGAACTCATCACTTGCGAGTTCCAGTAACTTATTCTGCGCTTCCTCCTCCCTCTCTAATGACGTGTGGGCACCGGTTGCAATCTGATTCCTCGTTGTGATGGCTACAAATTCTAGTTTTGTCGTGTATTCGTCATAGCAACGAGTTGTGTATTTATAATGGACACTGTGTAGCTAGATGAAATGCTACGTACACTTTGCGCGCTTCTACGAAATGTGCGCAGAGGATGACAACTCACGACGACTGTCACGGACCGCTCGTTTCCATCATCGTCAGTGCGTCCGCCTTCCTGCTGGCTCCCCGTTGAGTCAATAAACCGCATTGGTTCAACCTGACGCCCGAACATATTGCTACCATATAGCCGTGGATGCCCCAAGTGAAGGTGACACTGCTTTCCGCATCGGTGCAGTCGCTTTCAAGTTTCCACCTTTCTGGCCCGCTGACCTGGCACGTGGTTCGCGCACAGTTTGCGACACGAGGAATCGACAAACAGCTCATCACATTACCGCTGCGTTGAACCCCAGACCTCCCGCATCGGGATCTTACGAACAGATAAAATAAGAGCTCATCGAGCGCACAACAGCGTCTGTACAGAAACCTCAGCTTATATCACCTGAGAAGAGCTAGCTACCCCGCCGAATGCAGCTGCTTTTGGGCGACCACGCGACATCCATAGACCCGCTTCCATCTTGCGCGAGCTCTTGCTCCAACGCCTAGCTGCCATCAAGCGTTCCCACGATCCTGATAAAATCCGGTCACATTTGCTTTGGCACAACATGAGCCTATCCATCACAACAGCAGCTGTCGCAGCCACCGAACAAACTTGGAACCCAATCTTGAATGTAGCGAGCGTTATCGTTATTTTTAAAAGTTCCAAACGTAACGCGACGGTGAAGACCGTTTTGGTGGGCCGGATTTCGATTGGCCTTCGCACGGGAACCCGTGGCGAATCACGGGCTGCCCCTGGAGAAGTTGAGCGGGACCTCATGACGTTTCACCTTTCCGCAGTCCTTGTCCACGCAGGCGGCACTCGCCATTCCGATGTCGTCCAACCCACTTCTGCTGGTATCATCATATGTCCGACGACCGCACTCAAAAAAGCCCCGCCCCTTGGTAAACGACTGGTCCAGCAACTCACGGAGCCCATCTCTTTTCTTCATTAGGGACCGACACACAGGTGTCCGATGTCTCATAGATACAGGCGCTCAGATTAGTGTTATTCCACCAGCAACCGCCGACATAACGCGACTAGGGTTCGGATCCCGGGATTTCGGCATAATTTCCTGTCCTGGATCACGAATATGCGGTCGTACGAGTGAAAAGGAGTCTTACCGACCCTCCCCTAAAAACCGAACCAAGCACATCGTCCACGACACGTGACAAACAAGTTACCTGCTGACTTATGGGAACCACGCAAGCTATAGCTAAGAACTGTTCTCAACTACGAAATGGTGAGTCTTCAGATCCATAAGGTCCTAAAAGTATTGCAGAATCTCTCCCTCCGCAGAATTTCTCGAAGTGAGAAGAAAAAAACTGACACAGCCTTTTGAGAAAACTAGATTGCTATGCTCTAGACCAGAACACAACAATTACTGTGAATGAGTAAAACTCCAGAATACTCCAGCGGAAGATGCGAAAAACGTCATTGCTTTTAGCAGCCTCTTTAGTATATATAAGTGCCGAAGGTGATGGCTTCTCGTGCACTGCTAACCGCGGGAGATATGCTGGAGCGCAGCCACAAGATGTTCCGTAGGGGACGACAAGAGACGCATTCCAACGCGAAGTCGCCATTTCTGCACGGTGCGTCCGTGAGCAGTTTTGTGTGTATGTGTGTGTGTTTTCTTCCACTAGAATGTTCCGCGGGAATGACAGGAAACGCGTACTGTATCGCAATTTGTGATCGTACGATATGGATGTGCAGGTGGATACATTTCTATACGGCATCCTGAGAATAGCTGCAAAAAAAAATCCAGATCCCGTCCCATGATCCACATTTAGAAATCCCGGGATTGTGAAAACAGCCTGGGATTCCGAACACTAAACGCGACCACATGCTACTTCATCCCTGGAAGCTGCGACGTAACTCACATCCCCATTTATGGCGAACGCTTAGGCGACCAAGGATTGTGCCACTGTGGCGATTTTTCCGCCGAGTCTTCGTTGTGGTCCATGTAAACGTGCCATCATTGGAAAAAATGTTTGCAGTTACGAGTGGTTTATGAAACAATTTCTACTTGAAACCACTTTGTACGTAAGTGGTTTAAAGTGTTTCATAAACCATTGGGGATTGCAGACATTTTTCACCTGGGACTTCCTAGCACACTTTGGACAACTAGTGGACATGACCACGCGACACCTCGTGGATACTATAAGACAAGCCTCACGATCCACGGGTTTCCTTCACCACTGAGCTCGTCCGTTCCAGCCCAAAGTCCACTTTCCAACTCATCGTCCTTGACATCCCCAACCTGTCCCCCACCTCGCCGTGCATGTACATACATTTCCACGACAGGACCTTCCGTGCACGCTCGAGCACGTCGACTGGCTCTAGAGAAACTTCGTGTCGCTCGTCAAGAGTTCCAACATATGCTTGATCGCTGACACTCTTCCAGCAGTTGGGTGACCCCTCTTCATCTTCTACCTAGAAATGAGTGGCGCCCGTGCAGTGATTAGCGCGTACCGTATCCGTTCCTGTTGATTTCGAAACTACGCTGTCATTTTATTCCTCGTTGACCACGGCACCTCACGCGAAATAGTTGGCGCAGTTGACTGCTTTTCGATGGAATACATATATGGCAAGAGCAGACGCCGTATGTTGAGAGTATGCCCGAATTCCCTCTCTGGAAAAAGGCTAAAGCGTCATTCCGTACACCACCAATCAGAGCACGGCCTGGACAGCGCCTTTCTCCTGACCTCTCACTCCTCCGTGACGCCACGCTGATCACGTTGTCGCCGGCGCTTCCGCAGCTGCGGAAGCAGCGCTTATCTCTAAAATTCGTTCAAAGAAAAAAAATTAGCCAAGTAGATTGTTCGTCGATAGTGGTATCTGTTTCACTGATGGGTTTCTGTATGCGACCCGGATCGGCATGTTATGTTATTATGTTATGTTACAGATCTAGTTCGAGCATAGCTCCAGATACCGTTGCGACCCGAAGGTATTCCTAAACAGCTACCATCTTGGACCAGGACCACCACCGGTTCTTGGACCAGGTTCTCAACTTTTGTTTTGCGTATATGGTTAACATCCTGGTTGCAAGCACTTCAGCAGAACATGAAACACTTCCGCTTGCTCCGCGAACGTCCCGACCACCGTGGCCTCGACGTTCACGACATCGTGGTAAACACCGCAAAGTGTCAGTTCCAGAACTGACACTTTGCGGTGCGTCGGCTGCCAGCAACGAGCGGCTGCTGTATTCTCTCGGTGCTGGTCACTTTCCTACTTGTAGACAAAAGAGAAGGAATTAAACAAATCTTATATTTATTACAAAAACTAAAATACAAGTATTCTTCTGCTTCCCAGACTTGAGGCGCCTTTTCCCATACAAAGTGACAATCACATATGTTCACGTACCATTACGATTAAATGGACACAAAAAATCACTACCTTAAACAAAGTTACACCTACTAAAGAAACTATGTATCACAATCAAAACTCGTCCCAGCTGCACTGTACGAGGGAGCCCGAGGGGACTTTTTTTCCGCCTCCTATAAATTTGAAGCGGATTTAAAACATCTAGCTCTGCGTTGAAAGATGAAAATTGGAACCCTGAAAAAGCCAACGAAAGCCCTCAAAAAGCTACAACTCTGGTTGTTGCGAGGCTGGAATCTTGTGGATAAGAATCGCGAGAAATTACGCTTTCAAGTAATAATGCAATGTTTCAATCGTTAGATACTCATCAATGACAAAGTTTAAACCTGTACCTCCTGCATTTGCTTATTTGTGAGTTGTATTAATCTTCAAAGGACCAAGAAGCTGTAGTATGCCTGTGTACAAGACACCTTGCAATGACTTTCTCGTAAGAGCTATATTTGTTTCATCGGATGTTCTCACGTCGAAGGGCACTGCGGAAGCGATGTTACGACGTCGTAATTTAATAAGTTACTGATGCCTGCTACGCTACTCGCAATTTATTACTTTTCGAAGTTGCAGTGGCTTACAGAGTTCTCCAAAAGGAGTACAAAGTTAGGAAATACTCTCACAATTCTGTTTCAGCAAAATATCTCCTTTGGGTGAGGACTTGTGCATTAGCATTTCCCTTTTAATGCAAACATCACAATTAACACACTCATGCGCATTTTCCTTGACTGTGGCAAATAACTTAACAAATATATACAATGCAAGTGGATATAAATAAGACCGTGGGTCGGTAGAAATTCCTCATAATCGTTAAAGCAGGCTGAGTATCATGTAACGACGATGTTCATATTAAAGGTACCAGTGCACTCTATAGGAACAACACATTTTTTCTTCTTCCACAATTAAAAATAAATAAATTTTGAAGCCTCATTACAACTTTCCAAGACTACGCTTCCGTTGTACAAAAAAAGCTCGCAGGAAAACTTCATTTTTGAGCGACCACAGCAAGCTGCGACATCGTAAAAGAGAATCTTGCTACATAGCACGTGAATTTCTTTTGAAAGCTCGGAAGTTGGAAGAAGCTAAGTTTCAACGTCCACCTACAATATTACTCCTGCTCAGTCGAGACTGTTGTTGTTGTAGCGGTGGCTGTCGCTGTATCAGTTAAATTATTTTCATTATCTTCAGGAGTACTTTTGAGTATGACTTGCTTCTCTTCAGGTGCATTCTCCTTTCCTTGGGTGCCATCTTTTGGGGCAGTGTCATGATTTAGCAGTGTGTCCGTGTCGGAAATTGTCGGCGATTGTCTGCTCGTCTGTGGCGATAGCGGTTTTAGATCCGCTGTTCCACCACCCTGTGGGGGATCCTTGTGGTCAATTTGATTCACATCTTCTTCAGCCTTTGGTGCTTCCTCAGGAGGCTCTGTAGAGACACTATCATCGTTGGTCACCTCTAGGGTAGCAGCATCCGAAAAGTGTGTGTCTGTCAAAGAGGTAAGAGCCTCCACCTTATCTGTGGGAAAACTCTCTTTTTCGTTCGTCAATGGTGACTCTAATTCATCACCAGTGGCTGAAGAGTTACCGGTGGGACTCACAGCTCCACTGTCCTCTTCGCCCCTGCTGCTCCCAGCTCCACTGTCCAAATCTTTCTGTTCCCTTTCAACCTCATCAACTTTGACAGCATCCAAGGCACGATCCTTTGCACCGTCTTGATCTTCAGCATGCCCGTCAAGCTCTTTTTCTCGAGAGCCTCCTTCCGATGACCCTCTGGTCTCCCTGTCCTCCACATCACTCTCACTGCCAACCTCTTCATGCTCTGCTGTCTGTGCACTCTCCCTAACATCAGCCACCAATTCTGTGTCTTCAGTTTGCCCTAGCAAATCATTCGTAGTTCCACTAAAGGCCTCGTCTTTGTCAATCTCCACAGCATTGTCATCATCATTGCACAGATGGGACGGTGCATCCTCCCATGCTTCGTCGTGGCTGTCTCCACCGCCCCAACCCTTAACACCCTCCTCCTCCTCCCTCTCGTCACCTTTTCCTTCCTCCACTCCCCACTCAACTCCTCCAGCATCCTGTCCAATCGCATCCCATGCTTCGTAACAAGCATCCCTACTCTTAACGTCTTCCGCCGTTCCAGACCATGCTGTCTCCCCCTCCTTTTCTGCAACCTTCCTCTTGCCGCCGCTTCTTTCTCCTCTGCCGTCTTGTCCGCCCTCTTCGACGCTAGTATTCATCCTTGGCACGTCCTCCGTAGAGATGGCAGCGCCATCACTATCTATCGCGGACGAAGGTATCCGCATCGCCGTCTCTCTTCGGTCTGCAAAACTCCTCTCCCCACCCCTTCTCTCGCGCCTCCGAGGCCGAGACCCTCCCCCCATCTTGTCGTGAAAGTCCCGACCTCCTCTCCCTCCCCAGTCCCTTCCGCGACGTTCTCGAGGCCTTCCTCGTTGCTCCCAACCACCTCTTCCGCGACCTCGCCCACGTCTGTCAAAGTCGGCGTTGCGATCGTGGTTTCGGCCATCACACAAGGGGTTGTAGTTCCGCTGTTCCGATCCTCGGTTATAGTTCCGCTGGTCATAGTTGCTCTGTTCGTAGTCCCCAGTTGAAGGATAATGCCTATGTATCCCTTCGCCACCCTGGTGGTAGTTTCGGAGGATCGTCGGCTGCTCACTGCCGAGATGTGGGCCGCCCTCAACGTTCGGCCCGGGCAAGTTCGCTTCATGTTCGTGGGCTGGCACGGGGTGGCGAATGTTTCGCGGCCGGTCGCGAAAGAACTCCGATTCGCTGCTGAGGTCAGACCTGGCGCTGCTGGAAGACTCCGTGCGATCGCGCATAGTCTCCTGGCGGCCGCCACGACGAGGTCCTCGGCTCAATCCGTTACCGCGGCCGCGCCGTCCACCTGGCGAGGAATTTTTAAAAAATAGACTATACAATGGGACAAGTACAGCCGGTCAAACATAGAAACCTGGCTACATAATTTGAAGCATACCTACAAAATAGCCAGTATTTCATTTCGAGTCACATTAAATTTGCAGGAATTCATTACTAGATCTGAAGGATTCCAAGCTTTGCTCTAACACAAGCTCAGCAACCTTGTGGTCTATACAACAGCTTTGACAAACAAATAGAGAGGAAGGTTACTCACTCTCTAATAGCAGGCACGTGCTCATTCTGATGACCGTCCAGTATCGCTCTCAGCCACCACAAGCAAAACCAAAGCCAGAACCAAAGCCAAAACAGGCAGACGCCAGGTACCATGCAAACCTGCCTTCATGATCTGCTTCACAGAGGTACATCTACTGTGCCAATGCAATGCCATCTACACAAAGAAGGCCTGATCACTAATCGACGTGATGTAGGAGACACTACGAGGCTACAAGTGACTGCTGAAGCAGCTGAAGGTGGCTAGTTTCCACTGTTACGGCTGCTCAAAGCGTGATTGGTGGATCGGCTCGTAAGGACTATCTCACATTAGAGTAGTGATCAAGCCTCGACTTATTGGTGAATGTCATCTAACCATGCAGAACGTGCTGGCTTTCCCCATGGTGCACCATAGAACATGCCAGAAGACAAGCCAAGCGCAAGCAGAAGTCGCATACGATACAGTGGCATATTTATTGCGGGCAACTCGAGAGAAAGTCATCTCCAACCTCTGCTGAAGACGCGGCTGCCGTAAGAATGGCCCTGGTCCTCATATTTCCTCCCACTTTGGGGTGGAAGATCTCTGTTAACACAAAGCAAGAAAAAAGCACCTCTGCCATGAACCAGTCAACATAATGTTTCAACTTACAAGTTCACAAAACCATGCAAATGTAGCGGGACCTGGTATCAGGGATGAGAGATGAAAAACGCCAAAAACAGTTGTTTTTTTTTTTTCGAACTGAGCCGAAATTATTTTCTCTAACAAACCAGAAATTAACCGGAACAAATCCGACGTGGCTACCCGTTCGCAAAAAGGTTCAGGTGGGGCACTTGTTTTAGCGAGCCAATCCGGTGTTTCTCTTGCAAACCATGTAGTGGAATTTCGATGGTTCCACTATGTTTTAAAACTTTATTTTGAGTCAAATCAAGCGCTTTCATTTCACGAATTGAGAAGCCAAAACAAACATGAACGAGGGTTCAGTGTGGTAATGCTTTTCTTTCGGTGTACCGAGTCTCCTTGGGCTGCTCGAAGCGGCAGCTTATTGTGATTTTGGTTTTTTGGGCCACCTCGCGTAAAGCTTTTGCCCTAATAAGTAGCATTCCTCCTTTAATCAATCAAAATACTAATTTCGTACAGAGTACTAACACATCCGCCACTAAAGCTCTCTTTGTGGCACTCTACAGTTCCCCAAAAAGTTTGAAAAGAAAAAAAAAAAATCATGGCTTGCTCGATCGATTTTGAATTTTGAGCACGCACAAAGGAGAGAGCCACTCTATGAAACTTCCTGTCTTTTCTCCCATCTCCTTTCGATCCCACATTTATTTATTTATTTATTTATCCGTCGGCATGTTCCAATGCCTTGTCGTCGTAAATGTAGTTTTGTGCAACCACAAAAATTCGCTTCTGGGCTCGCTTCCAAGCAGAATGCAATGCATCATTCCGCCAGGTATTACAATTACAGTCTGCACTTTCACTGCTGTCCTGTTGTCGAGGCCATTCATGACGCACTCACAGCTTTGCTGTTGTACTACTACTACACTTGTTAGTCAAATTTCTTCTTGGAGTGTGTTATGAAATTTGCACTGCAGTGAGAGAAAGTTCCATTCCTGTGTACTTGTCCCGGCCTAATTACATTTGCATCGTAATATCAGCGGTTGAAATTTTTAGCTTCAGTGATCCAGTTGGAACCTTTATTTTTTCTGCTCCAGACCCAAACGTGAACTGGAGCCCAAAAAATAACGGTTCCAATCCCTGCATGGCATCACTAGAACCATGGCTTCCCAAATGCTGTCCCTGTGGATTTTAGAAACCATTTTTCTCTAACTTCTAGGAGTCATAAAATATTCAATCCAAACTAAAATGTTATTCAACAGGAGGGCTTTCTTGGTGTAACGTCTTAAGGAATGACACTTTAGAAACTGATACGGGGGAAAATGTGGCCGTGGGGTTAGTCCAGCAAGCCCTCCACATTTCGATCGGATCGTAAGAGTAGAGGATGGGGTTTGTAAAAAAAATTTCGAAGAAAGAAAGAAAGAAAAGAATTCTCACTCCTGTTCCTCCTTGTGGTGGTCCCACTCCCGCTTGAACTCCCCGGAGGCCGTTGTGTGTCGTTGCAACCGTTCCTGGTCGATACGTTCGCGGTCACACTTCCACTGTTCGTATTCTCTCCGCTGCCGTCCAGTCATCCGCATGGCTAGATTCCGAGGGGGGGACTCTGGGTACTCCTACAGGTACCACAACATCCCATTACCCCACATGAGACGTTCAGCTTAAAGCGGTCGAGAAAGCATATGCAACCCACTAAATGTATGGCTCCATCTCGTACATTGTAGTTAGAGCCTGAAGTTTTCGGGAAATATTTTTTTCTAAATTCGGGGGGTAAAAATCGGGTAAATAAACGTGTGCACTAAATTCACGCAAATTCGTGAGGAAAAACTTCCAGTATGCTAAATTCGGGGAGAAATTGGGCTCAGTTACTCAAACTGACTGTACAGGTTTGGTACAAACGGTGATGTAACTGCATTTTTCTGCCAAACAAGTAAGTTAGTGCATTCCAACAGACATCCCAGTGAGGGCAATTTGCCTGGTAAAAATCGGGTTTCACCCTAAAGAGGCAACCTTCAATTCGGGGTGCAAATTCGGGGAACAATCGGGTAAAACCCTAAAACTTCAGGCTCTAATTGTAGTCCATGTATTCGACATGCAAAGTCCCACACTCCTCATTTGAACGGTTTTTAAACCGCGATTTTTTTGAGTGACCGCAGACGGAGGCACCGAACAGCGTTGAGAGACGTCTGCGGACAAACTGGGAGTGACTTTTTACCCGTGCACACTTGCCCCAAGTACCCGAAAGTCGCCATACCGAAGACAGTTCTCCTGTGGTCGGCTCCCTCATTACAACCGCCTACGTCGCCATGGAAACGGAAAAGTATGCACTTCCTTTCTCCACCATAAAATGTCACTCCAAAACGGGCGAGGAGGTGAAGAATTGAGAGGGACGGAGGAGCTCATCCGACATTCGTAGTGCACTAACTTCATAACGCGGGATCGTTTCGCGGAGCGTTTTGATAAGCGCATAACATTCGCGGAGCGTTTTGATGTCCATGTTTAGTGCACATAAATCAATCATTTACAATGCCATTTTTTCGGAAGTTTGGAGCTTGGTTTCCTAACCCCTATAACTGTTGTTGTCACATAAATAAACCCCCCCTTTTTTTTTTGCTACGTGACGAATAACACATGTTTCACTGGTCGATCCGGATCACAATGACATAATTCGGATCAATTTGACTGATGAACTAGATATGGCAAAACTGATACGGTCTTTATAAATTGCTGCCCTGGGCCTCCCATTAGGGATCATAGTCTCAATGAAAACTCGAATCTGTGCAGCTGTAGATCCTCGGAACGTGTTGTAGTCCCCTTAGCTAGGACTAATTATGTTACAGCATCTTTCTTTTATAATCTCTATGCAAATGTCGTTCTGAGGGAAACAGCAAGTTCCGCGAGACATAGCCAATTCCGCGAGAGTTTGTGGAATTGTAGATTCGCGGAAAGCTGGGGGCTTTACTGATGCTCTTTCCAGTCTTTGTGTCCCAATATCTATCTCTATTACCCTCTCCAGGTCCCGCTGATGCCTCATAGTGGGTCCAACGTTTTCGAAGTCCTTCCCTCCGTAGTTGCGTCTGTGACGTTGGCTGTGGCCTCTCTGTTCACCCCAGTCTCCCGTACGTTGCCCATTCGCCCCCTCGTCCTCACCCTGCTCACGCATGCGGTCCGCCAAGAAACGGAAACCGGGGTCAGGAGGAGGATGATCATCCTGACAAAAAAAAAACACACACACACTTATGGTCAGGGCCGAGTCAACGTTGACTGCACTCCATCGCTACGTGGTCCCAACATTCAGATATCATCTGCTTTAGGGGCTCATTGCAGATGACGCCAAACACAGAAGGGTCGCTGCCGGCACAACTGAAGGCGTCTTAAGAAAATGGACAAGTATGGTCGACGGGCAAAAACCGGGAATAATATTTTATTTCAAAATTGGAATCATTGCGACATCTGAACTGAGAGCGCAAGAAACACGGACAACGAACGGAGAGACAGACAGGACGGGACAAGACTACTAAACGAGGGAAATAATGGAAGCAGAAAAGATAAGTAGTCATCAAGATGCGTGCGTAAGCACACCTTTCTGTATCTTTAACCGTAAAGGAACTGATCTTCCTCAGAACCGGTGCACCCAGAATGGTAACATGAAAGTGGTTTTCTTTTTTGCTTATTTTCTTCAATAAACATAGTTGGAAGTTAGCGCCCATCCTGTCCGTTTCTCCGTTTTTTTTGTCTGTGTTTCTTGGGCTCTCAGTTCAGATGTCTCAATACCAACTAGCCCAATCCTCAACCCTTCTCATGGAACACTAGCCCTGGCTGCCTTCATTCACTCAGCAAATTCTAACGGTAGCCATTCTTTAGCATGGATACACTTTCTTTGTATCCGAGCGGCCCATACATCCACACACTTTCCATCATTGTCTACGGGCTTGACCCATCTTCTGTCAGATGAGGTCGTAGTCACCCCTTTCTCCCTCCTTCATGTCACACCATGGTACGCCACTACTATTATGCCAATTATTTAATATAGCGTAATATATAAATTAATAATTTCTTGACCATGCCTGGCATTCTTATTGAATATGATTCCACCAGGAGGTTTGGCTTCCAGAGTTTACACGCTTTTTCGTGCCTCTTCCGATTCACGTGACCACACTGCACGTTACCATACAGATGGCACCTTTTCATTATTTTTGTACCTGACGAAATGTTGTGCACTGCATGAAAGCTTGTACAATAATAAACGCGGTACTTTCGATGGTTTATTAAAAATCTTTTTATGGCTACAGTGACTAAAAGCAGCTAACGATACGTCTTCTCAAATAAGCTTTCGTTAGCCCAGATGGCAGCCATAAACTTGTTATGGATAGAGATTGTTTCACATCTACAGATGTGCATCACAACGAGCCAACTCTACTCACTGGGAGAGCCACTTACTTTATAGCTCTTGTGTGGAGGTACAACGGCGAGGTTCTGTCGCATCAATACCAATAAATGTTACGTCAAATAAATGCTTGTGGCACAAAAATGTAATACAAGTAACAATCGATGATAGGGATTAAAAGTGACTTTGAGAAGTGCGACAAAGGACGTTGCTCACCGCACTTAGTCGTTGCATACGTCTCTCTTCGGGCTGAATCTGGAGACAGAGAAAGCACACTTTCATTACACATTCATTTATATTTATTTCCTTTCCACTGCAAAGAAATGCCCTGGTACCTTATGAGGGAAACATGTCCTATAGAGTGATGAAAGAAGGAAGTCACTGAAAAGGACTTGAACCCACATCTTATAGATTACAGGTACAGGGCTCTTTCCAACTGAGCTAAGCTAACACACGTCCTTCTTTCATCATTAATTCCTTAGGCACTTGTACGTAGTTCTTCTTTCTGTGTGTTCCAGCCTCGGAACATCAATTGCCATCGTGTCCAAGAGTTTGAGGCACAGACAGCGTTTTGAGTCCATCTCTTTCCTTGTTTTCCGCATTCCTCAAACTCAAGATGTTTCCCTCATTTGAACCGCGTCAGATAGCTTGCCTCCCTGTTCCACATAGTACCTTATTTTGAGGTGGCTTTTCAGTCAACGTCGTGTGCGGACGTCGCAGAGGCTTTGGCTGCTCAGGAGGTCGCAGGACCCTCTTGCGCTCCGAGGCATTGGCCTGGACTTCATGTGCAGGCTGCACAGATCGCAAGAAACGATATATAACAAACAACTCTTTCCACTCTTTAGTTATCATTCAGGGGTAGGGAGGGGTGCCCCTAATCTTACCACCACTTTCTTTGGGCTGTCCTTTATAGCCGAACTGCTGAACAAGTCGGCATTCTTTTTATCCGCTTCAATTTCCTGAAAACATGGCACAACTTAGGAACATTCATTAGACATTAGTCATCTCAGTTTTTTACAAAATTAAATGGAATATTAAGCATATACCTCTATTTTTGGGACAGTAAAATTGATGCAGAAGACACTTACTGCATATCGTTTAAGCAGTTCCTCATTTTTGCGGCGCATGTCATCCATGCGCCGCTCAACCATTTCTTCCTTTTCCTCCTTGGAGAGTTCTTGGAAGCCCTGCAGAGAAGACTTTATTCTGACCTCGTTGTTTCCAAGCTGCAGACACTGTTGCTTGCCATATAGAGATTTTCATTTAGTCGCAATATCCAGGACGTACATCTACATCTAGCACATCTACATCCATCTAGTTGGCACGAGTACCTCCATGCTATGCACCAACACGTCAATACAGGGTGGTCACGCAGTAGGTAGATCAATGATGATGATGATGATGATGGCGCTTTGCAAGAAGACTGCACCTGATGGCCCCTACAATCTGTTAATTTCAAATCAATCAGAAATTTGCGGAAAAGTTCAAACATCTGACAGTCGCAGACGACCAACCGTGCTACGGAAAATCCCGAGAAGTTTGGGAGAAAGCTTGTGACGCAAAATGTGCCGACAGCAGATGGCTGCAGATGACAGCGTTTGTTGCAGCAACGACCTACTAGGTTATAGAGACCATGTCATTTGCACCCCTTCCTGACCCTGCAATTTGGAAGTTAGCGATGGCACAAGCGGAGATGCATTCCTGCTAAAGTTGCAGATACATTATTATCATCATCACTCTATGCGTTTTCGTGACAGCTGTTGTCTACTAAGAGCCTGTTATTTATGCAAAGATTGGCATCAAGTGCGCGTCTCCGGAACTGCACGCCGTGCACTGTTGTCAATTCACATTTTTCTGTTGCAGTATCATCTCCCCCAAATTTCTTAGCAGTTTGAAATCAAAACAGACCATCAAGTGTTGTTTGTTTGCTAAAACGTACCATCGTCATCTGCTGCACATGGTGACGGGACGGATTTTTATAGGATGCCTCCACGGACAGGTTGATGTGTGCAGAAAAAGTAACCCCACATTTACGCACGTACCGCGTTCCCTGCTTACTGTACAAACTTTTTGGTGGCGCACGATTACACATTTATGCGGTGAAAACCAACAAAAAATTTCTAGTAGCCAAACTCTGTCTAACTAAAGTTAAAAAGTTAAAAATACCCAATTCCACGCCCCAAAGTGAGGGTCTGGATCCACCCCTGCACTAGGGGTGCCACATCTTGTTTCAGTTTCTGCACAGGTGGCACCCCTAGTGGTAGGGTGACACAACTGTGCCGATGCCATTATGTCCCATTGGATATGCACGGAGAGCAATATTCACGTGGCTAGTGTTTTTGTGACGCACAGTTTGCTTACCACGATTTTTCTTTTTTTTCCCCATAAATGCGTCGTCGTGCGCCACCGGAAGTTAGGACGGTACGCAAGTAGCGTACTACTAAATGGGCGCGTTAAGTAGGTGCTCCGGGAACATTCCCTCTTTCGGGGGATCACTTAAAGGGGTTGAAAAACCACACGGCTAGAACTTTGTCTTTGGCAGGGTCTGTACGCCTCACTCCACGCACTTTGTACACAAAGTCCCGCCTCACTCATTCTATTATTTTTTACGTTACAGAGTTTTAAAAATGTCCCATTTTCGAGGCCCCCGTCGACCGTGGCACCGAGCAGCTCCATGAAATAGGCGGGAAGCGACGCTTTGACCGGTTGCACTATGGCTCTACGCAGCGTGAAGGGGCTTGGACTGAGATGTTTGGCACCCATAAATATACATTTCAACCGTGATTTCGCGTAATATTTGGGACTGGATTCACAACCCCTTTAACACCTCCAAAGTGACTTCCAGTGCGTGTTTCCGGGTGCACCCTACGCTTCCCTCGGGTCATGCTAGGGATAAGCGGTACCACTTCTGGCCCGTGAAGCTTGTTCCGCTGTACGTGCCGGTCGGTGGGTTTGATTGGCAGTTTTAATTTTCCCACCTTCGCCACGTTTACAGAATGCAGACGACGGAAGAAAGTTCAATATGTGGAGCACTCAGCTTCCGGATAGCCTCACAAACACTGTTATGTAGAGACACCAAGGGTACGTACCCCCTGAGAACCCGGGAAAGGACGCTCGGGAACCTGCTTAACGCGCCCATTTTTCTGCATACACCCCGTACTTCACAAGCAACAAAACAATTACCTGCTGCATAGTCGAGCCTTTCTTTCAATCAGCTTCTGATCTGCAAATGCAGGAAAAAGAATACCCAAGTTTACACCACTAAAAAAAGCCATCAAGAAGGGGAAGACTTCTCGTACAAAATCAACAAAAAGACACATCCACGAAAAGCCTTCCACATGCGCGGCAGACGCACGAAGAGTAAAAAGGGAAAAAAATACACCAAAAAACGAACGCAACGGTCACGACAGGGCTTTAATGCTCCTCTTGACGACTTCTCGCGCAGAATGGGTTCGTTGCCTTTCACGCAAAACGGGCAAATTGTCATCGAGCATTCAGCGCGCAGTGACGCGCACATCAAAATCAAAGATTGTTTCGGTTGTTCGATCTACAACGACAAATACTGCACCGTGATTTAGCTCAAAAAGGCGTTCATGTGACTCCCCAAACAGCAAAAAAGACAAAAGCATAGTGGGAGCTGGATTTTAACTCACTCCATCCCCCATCCCGAGAAATTTGCACAGTATCCATAAATGGATACTTTGGAAACGAGCAACGTTACTCTGTGCATCATGCTGTAATGTTAGTTAGGATTGTACAAGATGCGTAGCTAGCTTACCTTTCGGAAACAGTTACCATTTAACGTGCACTAACTAACGCGCTGACAAATTCGGGGAAACACAAGGCGACAGAACACCGAACCGAAGCCATTGAAGCATTGAAGATGCTGCGATGCTGCTGCAAAATGACCGGAACTTCATTATCAAGTTTTTTGATACGCTATTACTTTTTATTTAAATGTTTAGATAGTACATGTGGTACTTTTTGTTTTTACACGAGTCTCATATAGACTTCCGTATATCTTTACGCATCTTCTCAACGATGTACCTCAGCCCCTCAACACTGTCATTCCCATCGACATATGCATGGATAATGGCGCTGAGAGCAGCTGAATTTTCGTCTGCTTTATGAAATGTTTTAGCTTGTTCCATTTAATAGGTGTAGAGATATGAGCTTAAGAGCTATCTGCATTGTGAATATTCCTCACAGCCGTGCACCGAATGTAATCTATTACAGGTATGCACGCAAATTTTTGTGCATTTCTCCGGTGTGTTGTTGAAGGAATATGCAGCTAGTAACATGTCCTACTGCGTTGTGATTGCTGACGTGAAATATCCATGTGCGCTTTCGTTAAAGAATATTCCCCACGAGTGAAAGACGGGCGAAGAAGAAACATGGAGACCTTTACGCTCCCATGCCACCACACGCGCTTTTGGCAACTGCTCTAGTGGACACCCTGTGTTTTCAACAGAATGAGGTATAGCTGTTCTGTTCGTTATACGAATATCTGCACGGAAACTTTTTCACACCATCTGACTTTCATACACTTTGGCAAGTTCAAAGAGTGGCGAGACGGAGCAGATGTGACCACACAGTTGCCAGCCATCGAGCTAAGGACCAAAGAAGGTTCGCTATGGCCATTTGTATTTGTCAAACAGGTGTGTATTTTCTGCTGAATTGTTTGCATCACTCGCTTACTTACCTCGGTTTGAATCATAGGCGCAAAGTTTGACCCCCCGCGTCGCCGCCAAATATGTACCTGTAGGCACTTATGCAGAGTTTAACTTATTGTTTTTCGCTTGCCGAGCAAATATTCCCAACAAACAAATTTTTTAGTCTTTGGATAAGCTGTTTCGATAACGGTGAATGTTTATGTATTATTCGCTACATCATTCCTATGAACCTCCTGCGTCGAGCACGTAATTTTCAATGCCGAGCACAGAATTCTTGGAATATCCCCCAAGATGTTCCCACTGTGTACTAGATGGGCTTTGCGGGGGGGGGGGAGACTGGAGGGTCCAAGCCCTTCCCTCATTCACAGTCAGGGCATGCATATCAAGATGTTGTATCTTTCAGCAAGGAACCTACTTCTGCTGTATGCCACTAGTAGAAACTGCATTCCAACCTAAGGAAAGGCCAGGCCTTTTAACCTTGTGAGCGACACGATTAAAGTGTAACATTCATCCGTAACAACAAGTTACATTTTGCAGGCCATCGGTGACGGCGGCATTTTCGGCCATAATGGCGGTCATTGGATTTCTCGGCAGACCGCTCGGTGGAATTACGGAGGTTTGCCCACCTTTTTCTAGTTGATTGATAATTGATTGATTGAGACTAAAAGTGTTGATTGCTGGGCTAGTTCGTACGTGACTTCTTCCAGCAATAAACCCAATTGAAAGTAGCGCTTTTCCTGTAGAGCCCTGCGCGGATGAGATTTTTGGCATGCACATCCGTGCACACGTTATCCGCATCCGCTGCATACACAACGGTTTACATCCGATTCGCAGAGCAAAACGCAATATCCGCATCCGACCCGCAAAATGCGCAAGTTTCGAAGGACGCGTGAAGATCGCCGGAAGCATGTTGGTATAACTTCGGATGCCTCCATGCTGTCACAAAAGGAATCACGACGACAAGCGTTTCAACCTTTCAATAAACGCGATATGGAGAGACTTCTGGAACGCGTGGAACGCTACCTCGCCGGTGCTCGCGTGGTTCGAGATGCCAGAATGCCTCCTCTCCCGTCTTGGCCGTGCATGGTCAAAGGTGAACCCGAGCATGCGCTCGCTGTCGGCGCGCAGTACAAATAAACTGTTGGTGGAAAAATTACAGCACACGGTATATCCGCATCCGACCTCGAGCCATCCGCATCCGATCTGCACACTGCAGAAAGTGATACATTTTCATCCGAATCCGCAATTATCTTGCGGATATCCGCTTCCATCCGCGGGTGGTGCAGGGCTCTACTTTCCTGTTGTTGGGGGATTTTTTGTGAAGCACCCGGTATATAAAAGGGACTGCATTTGACTTTCATTCCAGGACTTGCCAAAATTATCGGAGTTGGACACCTTCCTCTCTGTGGCAGCCCCATTTGGTCGTCTGCAAGTTACGGAGCCGTCTGTTGTCACAGAGATGATGGAAAGTCCAGACATGCTTTATGACGACCCTGTCAAGGTTTGTTTGAGCTTCAAGCTACACAAAGGCATCTGCAGCAACATTTCCGGCATCAATAATTCTGCAGATTTTGTGCATATTTAGACATTTCGTGCCGCATATTTTCTTGTTTTCTTTTTTTTTTTTTTAATTAGCATTAATATCCTCGAGGCATTACGAAGGGGAGTGGGTTAATAGAAGCAAGTATGTAAAAGTAGCATATTAGCGTGCATATTTTGGAATATTTTTGCGCACGAAGTCCCAGGCCCTGGTCATTACCAATAGCCATTGTCCAAGTTCAATATTGGTTCAACATTTTGTTTCCGTTACCATTACCTGAAAGTGTCTCACACACTTAGGTGTCCTTCAGGTACCAGCATGGCGACCTATGGCCTTCCAAGGGAAACCTTCGGTCAGCGTGAGCATAAAAGAAGTAGTGCACTCTACGCAGGTAACATTCTCGATCAGCATTCGTGACCAACGCTGACAGTCCCTCCAGTGTGACAGATCCGACATGCAGCCGACGGTGAGCATATCTGGAGAAGTGAAAGTTCACTGTGAACTGGAAAGAGCACAAGTGCTGCTACACTTGAAGTGCCCAACGACCAAGCTCACCCCAGGGAACCCTGATGCGGTTCTGGTGCACCCCTGCGTCACTGTTGGCTCCAGCCTCCAGGAAGTTTGTAGCTCCGGTACGTAAGTGCATCAAAGTTACAGTCATGCGCATTCTTTAGTCAGCACAGTGCTGTGTGTGCGTTCACATTTTTAATAACAATGATGGTAGAGCACACTTTTAATTACGCCCACGCGTGCAACCTGTTTTTTATTAGGTGAAGAGAGCGCCGAGAAGACTTTCCGTTTCTCGCCCCCGAATCATCCTTTCGTTCTGTGTCATTACACATTTTCTCGGCTCTTTTACCCACCTGTGCTCGGCTTTTACTCCATGCGGGTAAGAAGTATGACAAATTACGAATTACAAATTGAGTGAATTGCAGTGAATGCGGATATGTAATATGCAATGCATAGGAAGGCACGTTCCTGGACACCTCCCACAGTACTTCTGCAATGTGCTCATGAATTATGGACACGTTGTAATTTCTGCACATTTTTTAAAAATTGATTTTCACAAAGGGCGACAAGAATGTCGAGTTTCAGTTACAACTAAAACTTCAAGACGGAATCCGAAACTCCTTCGAAGCCTTCGAAGTCAAGATCCCGTTTTATAATAGGTGGGTCGTAGTTACACTTAGAATGGTAACAGGAACTGTAAAAATAAAGTTCTAAGTGATATAGTGATACGCGATAAATGTCTTTTTTTACATTCAGGGGTCACATAAAGAAGTCGAGTCTAACTCCAAGTTATGGCACAGTTTTCATGTCTAAGGACCGATTCAGTCTTATGTGGTCAGTCGGTAAGTGCACATATTATGTGATGCTGCCCAATGAACATAAAGTATGGTAAGATGAACAAAATTAGAATGACTCTCATAAGGGTTTAAGGGTACGGGGAACACACATTGAAGACCACATGAGAAAGCATCCCATATACACATATATGAGCATTTGATGAGATGGATGGTTTATGTATGCGTGTGTGAACAAGTTGTGTATAAGGTTTTACACATGTACGACCCCACAAACTGCATAATTAATGTTTGCTTTCAGCATCCAATTATATTGTGTTTTGGTGTCTCAATGTCGAAACACGTTATACTTACGAGGTACGGCACTTTATGAAGATTCAAGTTTTAAAATTTTTCCCCCCGTCAATTTTTAGGAACCAAGTTTGATAACAAGTCGTACGAAGCGTCGCTCAGCGGAAGCGTTACTTTTGAAGAGGATGGGTCAGCGGCGGAACCACGCAATCCCATTTGCAACGGGAATACCTGTTTTGTGCAGGTACACTCTTTTTTTAGGCCACCGAGCATTGCCAGAGTTTGCCACTGGCAGTAGTTTTTACTGTATTTAAAGTACATATTTTGCAAGTACTTAGTACTTTACTTGAGGTACATTTGCTGGTACTTCGCCCATCACTGGTATGGCACTCTCACAGCCAGGAGCTTCTTTTTCCAGCTTTATTTCAGAATGCTGGACTACACTGTGAGCGGACTTAGAGTTGACCCCAAAGCTGTCCAGGTGGTGCCACCATGCAAAGTGAAAGTCCACGCGGGTGAGTAGTCGTTCCGTAGATGAATGCTATCATCATCATCCAGTATATTCCTCCGCATTGTGAACATATCCTTCCAGATCGTCGCACCGAAACGTACGAATACAAGATTTGGAACAAGTTTGGTGAACTTCCCTTTGCAGTGCCCAAGATGACTTGAATGGCTTATTGGGAGGCAGAAACGTGGCCAGACGCGCAGCCATCTGGGCATTTGGGGGTACCACCGTAAGAAAATGTCCCAGGGTTTGGAATGGGATTACGGAAAAATGGTCTACCTCGATAACACTCCCACTATGTGGCTCTTTACTACAATGGCTCAAATGCTTCGCCATTGGATACACAAGTGTGGAAATAGCCATTTGGGCACTTGGGAGTAGTACCACGCACCGAGGACATTTCTCACTATTTGAATGGGATTGTAGAATGATATGAGTTCCCAATATGTGCCTGGTTACTAACATATACAGGGTGTTGCACGAGAGAGTGACCCCTAATTATTTTTTAAAAACCTGCTTGAGATAAAAATGGGAAACCTTCTGCGTGACACTTCTGAAGGTTTTTGCCACCCAAACGACCAGTTTTCATGAGAGTACCTTATTAATTTGGGTAATTAAATTAATCGAACTCTTAATTGAAGCTAATTAGACTAATCAGTGAGGTACACTCATAAAAAACACCTGTTTGGGTAGCAAAATCCTTCACAAGTGTTGTGCGCAAGTTTCTGATTTTTATCTCGCGTAGATTTTTAAAAAATAATTAGGGGTCACTCTCTCGTATGTCGGACACACTGTTGATTTTACGCCGGACGTTTAATAAATGTGTATAAAAGGAAAATATCCTTTAGGGTGCGCGCCTTGTCTTTCTAACCTGACACGGCTCAACACGTAGCTACAAATTCCACACTACGTTGACAAGATTGCAAGAAATGTTGCGAATAGTGAGAAAAGAATATCACCACATTGAGACAAGCACAGGGCAGACAGTTTGTAGCAGACATTGCAGCTTATAGAGCGGAGGATTCTGGATGCTTATTTCGGTAAGTACAATGCCATTGAAAGTCCTAAAATTACCCAAAGTTTTACACATACACACACAAAAAAAAGTGCATAAATCACCAGGATCATAGACAAATATATAGCAGTAAATATGAAAACAGTTTTGTCAAACATGATCCATCACTTATATTTCGCTCCATTGCTGCTAATCTTTTGTTGTTGTTGTGGCAGCCACATGCAGGATTCCTGTACTACCCTAATCAAATCTTAATTAATCTGGATTGCCACTAAATTGTGCAGCGTTCTGTGGCGGCATCTTCGGGGGTTTGCATGTCTCTTGGGCGGACTTCACAGGAAACTGTGCCGACATTCAGTTGTCCGAGGAAAAGACACGCCCAAACAGCACAGAGGACAAGGGAAACAAAAGTTGAAATATGACAGTGGTCTAAAAAGCCCGACAACGGCGGGATTTGAACCACGCATCTCTGCCCAAATGGAGCCGCTACTTGTAAGCAAGTCTGGCAACAATACCGCCAATTATTTTTAATAATGGCCGCTTATGTTGGTGGGTGCTCGCAAGGCGACGACCACCGCTAATATTATTTGAACTATTCAACTTAATATCGTGTTCACGTTTATTTAATCAACATGGGGCTCCGAACAATATTAAAGAAGCTCAAAGCAAAGGAGAGGGAAGTACGAATTCTCATACTGTATCCTTTTAATGTTGAAGTTTCGATTTCGTCATCACTTGACAGTGAAGTGACAGCAGTGACAGCATTCCGTTCTCCTGCAAGCAGACCATTTGGTCAGCTTTGGGCGACAGCAAAATGTCATTTCTAAGGGAACTGAACCCATACCGCGGTTTCTACAAAAGGAATGAAACTATACTGCAAAATGCAGAAAGCTAACATTTTGATGGTAAGTCATTGAAAGTTGCTCAGACCTAAGCGGTGGCGAAATTGCAAAATTCCCATATCGGACCCCCCTCCTGGGAACAAGGCTAAGCGGTGGACAGCACTGCTGCGGTAGTGTCATATATCAACTGGGCTATCGTGACTACACAATATTGTGCCATGCATGGAAGACTAACCTTGACTGCAGCATCAGAGGACTCGACAATGCGGGAAAAACGACTTTATTAAAGAAATTTAATGGGGAAGATATCACGACCATATCACCGACGCTCGGATTTAATATCAAGACCCTGGAACACCGCGGGTAAGTCATACGGATTTCCCTACACTCCCCTCCAAGGATGTTTTTTTTTTTGCAACCCCCCCTCTCCAGAAATTTTGATATACCCACGAACATATAACCCCCCCAAGGTCGATATCTGGGGAGATCAGTGATGGAGACACTCTAATAACTATGGTACAAGTCCATGGCAGGATACAAAGGGCCATACTCTTAAACGATCCTCGGCTCGACCCTTCAGACTGGTTTTGCGCTTCAAAAATATACCTCAACTCGAAACACCTCCGAGCCTTTGCACTTTCTTCGAATACTGCACTATAACGCCAGTCTAAGGTGCATTCGATTGGTTGCAGCAGGGGAGGGAAAAATATGTGACAAAATGAAGATAAAAAAACCTTGAAGAAACACAGTTTTCTGCATCTATCCCACAAACAGCTAACTCATTTTCTTTCTATTCCAATTTCATCCCAGACTGCAGCCAATGAAATCTTCTTGAACTCATCAAGACTAAATAGATCTTGCAGTCTTTGTGGCCCTTGCAACAGCCAAAGCATGGAGGGGGGGAACCAGTGTGTGCCTTGTGTGAACTTGTGTGTTCCTCAAACTTGAGGAACTGTTATTTCTTCTACCAGAACGCTCGCACCGTTCTAATTTGTTGAAGCAATCCCTCCGCGTGTTTCAGATTTAAAATGAACATGTGGGACGTCGGTGGACAGAAATCCCTCCGCGCTTACTGGAGGAACTACTTCGAGAGCACGGAAGCCATTATTTGGGTCGTCGACAGTTCGGACCGCAGGCGTCTGCAGGATTGTCGAGACGAGCTGCGTTCCGTCATCTGCGAAGAGGTAACATCCACATTCGTGCAGCGGGAGACAATGAGGTGACCGTGTCCTTACAGAAACTGCTCGGCACAACTCTGCTGGTGTACGCCAACAAGCAGGACCTGCCGGGTGCCTTGTCGCCAGAAGAAATCAAACAGGTACGATTGCTCGACAGCAGTAGCCCGACAAGCACTACAAGCAGGCAGCGGTAATATTAAAGCCCCTAACTTTGTCGCGAAAAATTTACTTTTCTACAAGCTGGGATTGACAAATCAAGGGTAACAAAAAAAGGAACAAAAAAAGAAGCGCAGCATTCTCCCAAGATCGACTCATCCTGCGTGCTTTTCCAGCCTTTCGTAACTTTTTTCAGGGCGCAAAGAAAACTAGTCTCAACTGTGTCAATCTTTGTCCTAGCCACTTAATTGTGAGCATTCTCAGTGGTGTCGCGACTGATCTGGTTTAACCCACGAAAATGTCGCAGATCAATTGAAAGCCTTATGTATAATTCTGCGAGATATCGAATATTCCACGAAAAATAGACGATCCTGAGGGAAACAGCAGGTTCCGTGAGACATGGCCAGTTCCGCGAAATTTCGTGGAGTCGTGAAAAGCTAGGGGCTCAAGTACGATAATATTGCTAAAACCAGTGCTAAAGTCGTAAGGCAGGCTTCACCTCATGCTGAGAAGCATCGGGTGAAGCCCACTTCCAGGGTGGTGCCGTTCCTATTCGTGGAACCATCGAATATTCGGGAAATCGAACATCGGATATTTGATTCGCGAATCAGATAATTCGAGTGAATGATATTTGATTAGAATTCCCACACCCCTACAACTTACCACGTATAACACTCACGTGACTTTCACGTTCGATCCTGCAAGGCATCAGTTACCTGGGCCAGTCTCCTGAATCCTTAGCAGATCCCTAGAATTCTTAGAGTAGCAAGCAAGCCCTAGCTTGGCTAACATCTCTATAAACACATAATGAAAAAGAAGTACTGTACCATTAGTTGCAATGCCATCGGTACTATAACGATTATCTCGCTATATTCCTTCTCCCCAAAATGCAGGCATTAGAGCTGGAAGACATTAACCACCTGCACTGGCACATCGTTCCCTGCAGTGCATATCTGGGCAGCAACCTTGTGCAAGGGATCGACTGGATGCTCAACGATGTCTCCACCAGGTTATATACGCTGGACTGAACTCCTAGAATCGCAGCTTTGTCCCACGATTGTTCTAATGGCCCATAAACGTCGACTGGGACCTTGCTTTCAGCTTTGCCTAATTAAAAATAATAAATGTGGATGCCTACTGGTATATACAAACATCCAAAAGAGGGATCTGTGCTGTTTTGTAACAGACCGTAAATGTTTATTTCAGTCAAATGCTCTCAGTGTTCTTAGTGTGTCTTAGTCTCCCACTACATAATGTAACTTTTTTTTGTTGCTGGCAAAGTTTCTGTTGTCGGTTTCAGTAGTGTTCAAGGTGATGCATGTTGTCATAATTTTCGCTGTTTTAGTACATCCGCTACAATATATGATAACAGTTCGTGGCAGCTACCGTTAAATACTGAACATCGATAACATAATTTCTAGGAAATTGTGTAACGTGGAATTTGTAGGGGGGGAAATTGTAAGTGCAAGAGACGACAAAAGTACCTCTTATAAAGAATTATTGAAGCTCAATTTTACCTGCCATCTTCTTAAAAGGCACATGAGAGGCTATCGGGATTCCTTCATTGTTTGCAAGTTCATGGAAACCTATCTGAAGAGTTGACTATAGTTTGGGGTCGTATTTTCCCTGTAATCACGGGCATAGCGGGGCCGAAAGTGCGCGAGATAGGTGCATTACAAAAGGAATATTAGAACCATATGGATCTTGATAGAAAACAACGAAATTGCACACCGGCTTGACGCAACAAATAACAATTTTAATGCAGACGTTTCGTCTCCCATGCGGGGGACATCATCAGTGAAAGCAAAATGAGAGGCGACCGCAACCAGCAGATTACTTAACCAGGTTGTTATTAACCAATTGTTATTTGTTGCGTCAAGCCGGTGTGCAATTTCGTTGTTTTCTATCATGACTTCTCCTGGCTTCTGGAATATTTTTGCATATGGATCTTGCACGCAGAAGGACTCAAAATATGTTGGACAGTTTCCATTTGTGAGAATAGATGGATGCAACGCTGATTCTGTCCAATGGCCGTACCTGATTACCGTTTCCATATCGTAAGCAGGAACACGACCCCCCTACTTTTCGACACCGGCCATTTATATAATTAAAAGAAATGTGCTCGTGTTGACTGTTATTTACTGACACGTGATATTCACAACATGTAATAAAAGTATGTCAGACGTCTGATTGTTGTAGAACCTCCATGGCATATCGTTGCGTAATATATAGTGCTTCGTCTGCTTCACATGTATGAGAGATAGCAAACGGTTTTAACCCGTCAGTTTCACGAAAGCTCTAAGGAAAACCAGATGCAAAAAAATTGCGGCAAAGTTCCCTTGCGTTGCACTTCCTTGTTCGTTCACATCAACCTGGAATGTGAAAGTCATTTGGGAAAATGGAACTCTGTCTGCAATTCTTGAAAATTGCGCTCCGAGATAGCGGGTCCGATTGGTCCGATGCTACGCGTGCGACGAGTGCTTCGCAACGTCCGCTGCAGAACATTGTACTTATCTAAAGTTTAAATGGCGTAGCTGCTAAATTATCTGCAGACAAGAACTCCGAGATTCAGTAGCGTATTTCAAACTGTCTAGTGTTTACTCCATAGAAATCAAACCTTATGTGAATTCTATGGTCTGCTCATACGAAAATACGTAGAAAGTATAACGGTAACATGTATCAGCGGATGAACACACATAACCATTGCATAACTCGCTCTAAATACAACCTCGCTTCCCGAAAATGGTGATGGGCAGACGTCGTCTAGTGTGATACGCGGATACGCTTCGTAGGAGCGTAGTTTTATGTTCACAATGTGCATCGTTTGATCTGAATTTATCATGGACAAAAGTAGGTACTCAACTTCATCACAAACGGCTTATCACATTTGGAATATACGCACAACCAATCTCTCTTGTCCTGACAACTTTTCGAACGCCCATGTTAATTTAATTTCCCCCGGTTCTTTTGCAGAAGACAAATTACAAGATGCCGCGGAATTGGCGAAATTACTTCCCGAAAGCGCCACGTCGTCCTCAGGGAATTCAGAACGGGACACAAGCACTAATACGGCAGTGCTGACGACTACGAGCGTTGCTTCGTCGTCGGCGACTTCTCAGGGGCCCTCAAGCAATAGGGTATCGCTTGACGAAACACCGCAGTCGTCTAAGTTTCAAAATCAGGTGAAATACCAATTTCGAATTTGTTTGAGCATTGCTCTTAGCATTTTTTAACGAATTGTGTGTGACTCCTTCGTGAAGGAAAAGTGTAAAAAATTGACAAGCGAGCAAAGAGGTATTTGTTGCAGTCTGGTTAAGAGACTCGAAAACTTCACAATTTGGGCGTGCTACTTGTGCAGATACTTTAGCTGTCATGCAGTGTTGTTTTCAGATGTTGCTTAACACCCTTACTAGCACATGTACTATGTTTGCGAAGGGGTTGGACTGATATTTTGCCATTATTGACTTTTTGTATTGCAGCAACCCGATGCGGATGATGCGGAAGAAGGAGGTGACTTATGTGAGCTCCACACGTTTTATTGGACACCTATCAATGTCAGCCAAATCCCCCCTGCAATCTGGATTCACCACTGCCTTTAACTGTAGGCCACTTGCAGGACAGAAAGAACAGAAATAACCACGTGACACCAGAATTTACCAATAGCACCAGACTTTACCCCGAATTACAGATTTAAATGACTCCCCCACTCCCTGTGCTTGGAATTCTGGATAAACCACTGCTAGTAAGCACGTTAACTACTTTGCAGCAAAAGCGTGTGTGCATTGCCATTTTTATCACTTCTAATTCCCATCAAGTGCTTATCAAAATGTAAGCCGCAACTTTTAGACACCAGAAACAACGTCATTTTGTTTCTTCGAATATGTCTGCTGTGCCCGCAAGCAACTGGACTTTCAAAATTAAAACGTTTTATGGTCCTATTATGGGAGTATGTAACGAGGACAACTGTTTCTTTTTTTTTTTTATTGATTCAATTTATTGATTTTAACAGTGAGCAACTTGAGTCAGTACCTCTCCAGGAAGCTGGGCTTTGCCACTGAAGATGGACCAGTTCATGTATTGGATGAGCCTACAGTGGATGGTATCATCCGCTACATGCAAGGCGGAAAATGTAAGTTGTAGTCTGACTATAAATAGTTCTTGCCCATTGTGCGCGTCCTCTACTCTGAGAACTAAGCGCGTCTTACTTTTTTTTAGGCAGGAACATTATTGCTATGATTGGAGCAGGAATTTCAACCGGTAAGTCCGTCGGTGAGCCCATGCTTATTGTAAGGTATGTGCTGCTCAATGCTGAAACACTCCAGGAAGGAAACGCTGCCGTTAAACCAGGTGGCGCCGCGTGAAAGGTGGCGCCGCGTGTGGTTGTGCGTTACGGTTAAATGCGACAGCTGCTGTTCACCCTTTGCAGCATGCGTCCTTCTACTATATTATTGTGCGGTGACAATGGGATTTGTTGCATAAATTGCGGGTACTCCAATACTGAATTCATACCCACTTTTACTTTTACTGAATACTTTTACTGAATTCATACCCAAATACCAAGTGTAACTGGGATCCACGCAAGAAAGTCTCACCCTCTATGTAATGGGGGTCATAAGACTGTCCTTTGTCTTCTGGGTGTTCCCCCTTTCAATTTTTTTTCTTGACTTCAGTATCTCATTGTTCTTGTCGATTTTGCTTTTGTTTAACGTGTCTCCTTTTGATCCGAGGCAGAATGCTACCTAAAAGGAGTCCAGAGGTCCATCCAAAATATTTTGAGTTTAAGACATCTGATGAAAGTATATGCGCACCAATTTGCCGAACAGCACGAAAGGTTTTGATGCACGCAGTTTTTTTTTTCCCAGAAAAAAAAAAAAAAAAACGCACACAAACACAGCCGCGCGCTCTCATTCTCGACTCGCCCCCCGAGGTGTAACAGAGAGGAGAGGGACAACCTATAACGTCTGCGTGGTCAGTCGAGGTCAGCGCCTGTCCGTTTCTTCTTTTGTAATCGGTAAACCTATTCCGTGGGGGGATTAGGAATTGAAAAGGGTGACCTTGGGCAAGGCATCTTCAGACAATACTCTGAACCAATCCGCGAGCGCGGACAGTGTAGCATCAGCGTAAGGTCACAGGCTGGTACTACTGCTCTGCGCACAGTCTCTTTTTGCAGCATACTTTATATTAAATTTTTGCAATAATTATTACTCTGTGGTGTGAATTACTTCCCATGGTGCATTTTACTGGCCTACTCGACAGTTTTTATGGAAAGAACGCAGAGTGTTAAAAATTACTTCCGCGCTACTTTAAGGTGCCACCTTAGTCTAAATGTCACATCCTCACCTAACTTGTGCCATTGTGACCTTATGTGTTTTCTAAAGAAAGTTTATGTCTAGTCTCAAGAAGTATGACAAAGATGGTGGTGTACCTCCTGTCTGGAAAACACTGTTCCTCCAAGGTTGCCTCTTAGCCGATGTCGAGCCTTCACTGTTGCTCGGAAACCAACGTCAGTGTGCACGTGGACGTAACCCGCTCTCGGAGAAAGCGAAGCTATAAAGCTTCCCTCAAAACCTAGTGGGAGTCCGTTCGCTGATGGCATATATATTTTGCATGCAGGGTCTTTGAGTGACATTGATTACGAATAATACAAAATAAAATCAATCGCTTTTAAAGTGCATACTCATTGTGAACTTTTTGTTACCTCAGCCGCGGGCATCCCAGATTTTCGCAGCCCCAGCAGCGGCATCTACTCCAAGTTGGGCAAATACAACCTTCCCTCACCTGAATCCATATTTGAGATCAACTATTTCAGGGTACGTTTCGCGCTTGCGCTTGTCCGGGCTGGCCTGAAAACCCGGTCTGCAGTTTGGGTGTGGCCCTTGTTTCTGTCCTCAGGTTCAGTCAGGACTCTCAAAGAGGTTGCCTCATCTAAAGCATTTGTCCAACTTACGTTACGTGACCCCTTATAGTAATGACCGCATTATAAATCTGAGAGACTTTGCACCTCATGCTGCGTCTGGGCTGTAACTTTATAACTTTGGGTCGGAAGGAGAGTATCGTATTCAATCCGCTAAATAGAGGTGGATCGAAACAGTGGATGCGCATCAGATTGCGCACGTAAACAGACGACGCGCATCGAGGGAAGGAGAGAGGATTAGGGGAAGCGGCGGGCTGGTTGGGTCGTCTGCTACTCCTAGTCGGGATCACAAAATGATGATATTAAGAGAGTTACCCAGCCGCGCTCCGTTTTGGATATGTAGGTCAGTCTACACTGACAGAAGCAGGGGGGCTTGCAGCCGTAGAGCAGATTTCATTCTGAAGTACGCTTGAAAATGGGGCGTAGATGCTACGTTTTTGACGTTTTAACGTTTGGTGTGAAGGTAGCGGAACACCAGAAACGGCAATATTTGCGGGAGTGCGCCTTTAACTTTCCGATATGACACGGTGTGGCGCCACCTCCGATCTGGGCCCGATGCGCATCCACGTAAACGGGGGCGTATCGTCGTTCTCTCCGGTTTCGATTCGATTCGATACGCTTGTGTCGTATTCATGTAAACGTGGCTAGAGTCCAGGTCTATGTTATTCTGTACGGTGCTTGGTTCCGAACATATTATGGGGGCGGGTTTTGTTTCCAGAGTGTAGGCTCCTGCAGTGCCTTAAGTTGTACTGCTCTTGTTGCTTTCATTTTTTAATTGACAGTCAATTTTTTTGCAGCGCAATCCAGCCCCCTTCTTTGCGTTGGCTAAGCAGCTTCTTCCACAGGACCTCAAGGTAACCTTTGGATTGGATTGGATTGGATTGGATGTTGACAATGTCGCCTTTTAACGATTGATCGTGCCGAACATGTGAGCAGGGAGTTCTTGCCCGCTATAGGTTCATAACCCTGTGGTAAGAAATTGTGTAGCTGTGTAGTCTATAAGCTGAATAGTCTACGTAGGTGAATAGTCTAGCGCATCAAAGACGTGTGCGTCAGTCACGTCGTAGTTCTCGGAACTATTATTGAAAAATCTTTGAGCGATTTAGTGGTCAACGATGAGCGATTTTTAAATTTTGTAAATTTCTTTCCAGCCCACTCTGAGTCATTTCTTCCTCCGTCTGCTGCACGAAAAGGGACTGTTGTTGCGACTTTACACGCAGGTGAGTTGTAATTAACCAATACGTAGAAGTAGCGTTAACATGCAGGCATGTATCATAATGATATAATAATTACCATAATTCACGATTATGTGCTTGCGTTTTGTAGTTGTGACTACAGATGAGTCATAACTATCATCTGAGTTTCGACAAATAGACACATATTGTGACAGTTAGGTGATTTAAGGCAATTTAAGATTATGCGAGACTATCTAACTTGTTTCTCATACTACCTTGCGGGATACCTGCCTTTTATTCGTAATGTACTTTGTAATGGTTGCACATTACTTGCAGAACATTGACTCCTTGGAACGTATGGCCGGTGTACCCGCAGAAAAACTGGTGGAGGCACATGGAACGTTCCACACATCGCACTGTCTCGATCCTGAGTGTAACACAGAATATTCTTTGCAGTGGCTCAGAGGTGAAAGATTGTTATTGTGACGAGATATCACACAAACAGAACTTGGCCACATAGCATGATACAGTTATCGCTCCTGACTTGTGGAAAGCATACACCTTTTTGTGACAGTTAACATAACCGTATAAGTGTCACAAAAAGGCACGCGCCTCACGTTATCAACAAATCTGACAGCAAAATGATGTCATTCAGGATGCTGGTTGGCTAAGAGCTTGCTATGCGGTGAAGTTCTGTTTTGAAAGTGCCCATATCACTGAGAAATTTGTTTTTTTGTTGTTGTTTTTTTTTACAGAAAAAATTGCCACGGAAGCAGTTCCTGTTTGTCCTCATTGCAATACTCCTGTCAAGCCCGGTGAGTCTCAGTTGCGTGATTGCAGTTGAGACATACTTTGAGAATATATATTTTCAGACATTGTGTTCTTTGGAGAGAGGTTGCCAGAAAGATTCTTTCAGCTGGCTGATGAGGTGATAGTTGCTTCCTTTCATATCTTTATCTTGCCTTCACCTTATCTTGTACTTATCTTTTCTATAGTTTATCGCACCTTGCAAACTACTTTTCTCTTTTCAGGATTTTGCAAAATGTGATCTTCTTCTTATCATTGGGACTTCACTTCAAGTGCAGCCATTTGCTGGATTGGTGGACAGGTGGCCTACCTTTGAAATCAAGTCCCGATAAATGATTGGTCGCGTTATGCTATCTATAATATCATTCCCGCTCTTGGTGAAAACCTTAGTCGCTAGAGTGCTAAGTAAATACTTCGAAGGATTTTTTTTTATTCGACACATTTTTTATTTAACGAGCTGCGAGAGCAACGCTGATGCCATCTTTGCAGGTGGGTTACGCGGCCAGGGTGATATCCCGTAGGACAGCGTACGCAACTACCGGACGACTAATTAGCTAAAATTCATTAATGAGCTTATTAATTAGATGTCTCGTATGAAATGCGAGATAGCAGAATTGGAGCCAGTCATTTTTCGAATCTATCATCTTTATTAATACCCTGAGAAGATCATGCATATATATAAAAATATATAGATAAATCAATATATAGATACTTTCTCTGCGTGCAGCCATAGAAGCCATCTTAATCTATAATTTTTAATTTCAAATACATCTAGTGTCATTTACTTGTTTCTTTAATGGCTTTTTTCCCTTCATTTTAAATCAATATATATATAAATCAATATATAAATTGCCAAATTTTGCTATGCAGATGAGCCAAAACCAGAACTACGCAATACTCGAGCACAGAAAGAGCGAGACGTAATCCACATGCTTCGGGGCGATTGTGCTGATCGGAGTAGACGTAGTAGGCTAATCAGATAGACGGCTCTCCGGCTCAGATAAGGCAAAGGTCGCATTGTTTCTGCGCTCATAAAGGGCATTCTTGCATTTGCATGGCAGAATTTGGCAATTTGTATCTCAAGGTACGTTCTCTTCCGAGGGTGTTCAGCAATAATGGATTTGATTAATGACTCGCACTAGTTCTGCTATCTCGCATTTCCCAGAAAATATCTAATTAATAAGTTAATTACTGAATTTTAGTAACTTAGTCATCCAGTACTCGCGTGCACTGTCTTACAGGATGTTCGCCAGGCCTCGTAACCAGCCTGCTAGGATGGCATCAGTGCTGCTCCCGTAGCTTCTATGTATAAAAAATCTGTGTTGATTAAAAAAAAAATTTCAAAAACACCACGATTACGTCGACATGTAATGGTGAAGGACATGGTGCTTTGGTATAGAAGAGGGAATTCTACTGGGAAGTGCAATGCTTTGTTGCAGCTGTCCCTACATTGGCTTTGTTGGTGAAAGGAACTTAATTTTGAGAAATGGAGTGAAGAAGGAAGTACATACATCTCCAACAGGGTACACAACTCCATTCCGCGACTACTTATCAACTTGGAAAAATGTGGCCAAGGCAACCTGATGAGCAAAATCTTTGGCTTCAGCTGTGGCTTGGATTTTGACTCTGAAGCAAACTATCGGTAGGGCAGCAGTCTCCCAAGAGTTTTGCATGGATGGGACAGAAACGCGCATAATGCACCATATTTGTAACGCAGGGACGTTGCCTTGCTCGGCACCTGTGATGACGGCTGCAGGCAGATTGCGCAGCTCCTGGGCTGGAAGGTCAGTATCGGCGGCTTGATTACTATACTTGTTTGCATATTGACAGCTCAGGCATACTTGGGATCATTGTAACATAATCTGATCAATCCCAGGAAGAGTTAGAGAAGCTAGTGGCACAGTACCAGAGCGACATGAAGGCAGAAGCAGACGCGATTGCCGCAGCAGCGGCTGCAGCAGAGGCTACCCGCATAGCGGAAGAAAGGGCTAAAGCTGCGAAAGAAGCCGCTCAGAAGCCGTCTAGTGGTTCTAACGCAGGCACACCGGGAGATGCAACAGATAAGAAAGAGCAAAAGAAAACCGTGACATCACCAGGTAAGAGGCAGCATCGAGCGGCAAAACCAAAAAAAGACCAGCCACCAAAGCCTGCGGTGGCAGCACATAAACCTGCAGCGCCACCACCTAGCCCTGCGGTGACGCCGCGTCAAGTCGGGGCGACTTTTACGGGCATGTTCAAACGTTGGAGAAGTAACAATAAATCGTGAGAATGAGACAGCCTGTAGTTTAGGCAGTAATTTGTTTTGGGAATGCCATTACTGAAGTATAATAATAATAAATTTATTTCTAATACGGGACCATTAAAGGGAGACTTTGCAGCGATTGGAGAAAAAAAAAGAGAAAAAAAAAAAGTCCTCTCCTTGTACGATCCACAAATACCAAGTAATCGAAACAAACTGTATTGCTGAAAGCAGGACGTAAGAATTTCTCTCTCCCAATGCAATAGCGTGGGTGGCAGCAGGATGATTGGCAATTGCAGTGAACAGTTTACTGCAGTACATGGCTATGGTATTTTGGGTTAGGTTAAGGTTGGGTTGGGTTGGGTTGGGTTGGGTTGGGTTGGGTTGTTAAGAACACTTCTCCGACACTGACGAATGTGATGGAGAGTATTTTCAGCCCCAGTTGGATATGAACGGCTGTGTGAGTGTTACATCCGTATTCATTACACCGGAAGGTTCTCCATTTTCATGCGTTCCACATCCAGCTGTGAACACGAAGAAGCGAAACGTACGCGGCGCGTTGAGTCGGCTTCAGAGCACCGGGAAACAGCGTAGGAACTGCGTGACGGGCTAAAACTTTTCATCCTTGGGATACTCTTAGCTCATGCATAATTCACGCTCTCACGTCGAACATCTGAAGTGCGAAATGATCTGAACTCTACGGTGTGTCAGTTTGTTCCATGTGTTGCGGCACTGCCTCTCATTAACAGTGGCGTTTTTCGTTAGATTTGACGTTTTGACGCGATCCACCTCTCTTTGGGCTCGTTACTGGATAAATACAGTAAGACCTCGATATAACGAAACACTATACAATGAAATTCATGGTACAGCAAAATAATTTGTATTCCCTTCCGCAATTGGATGCCATATTTTGTCAGGCTCGATACAAGAAGATATTGTAACGCCCTAGTTTGGGCCCTTAAGGTAAATAAATGAAAATGAAATGAAATTGGTGCAAAGAAAGAAATCATGTTCCCTGCGAGCTTCGTTATATCGAGGTTCGACTTACTACAAAATTGCAAGAGAAAGATAAAACAGAGTGCACGATGACAGAGGTCCGCCCAGTGTTGCTCATAAAAGACTTGCTCCTGTGCGGACTGGTCAGGGCTAGTGCTTGCCGAACTGCAAAAAAATTTTATCTCTGTTCCTGCTTGGTTTTCAACTGATTTATTACGTTCTGACCATGTCAGTGGAGCTTGAAATTGATTCGATTGCAAAGTCTCCCTTTAAGAAACATGTGAGAAGTGATCCATGGCCAAAGAAAGGCATGTTGCTTTTTGGATGAGGTTACAACTATTTTATAGAGAAACGTTGTAAGCTGTTGAAACATCTGAGCTTGCATTGGGAACACCATTGGAAACAATATTTGAACCTGAACATTAAGCAGTCGCAGAGCCCTGTAATGTTAACGTCACACACCCATCACATGAGCATGACACATCGAAAGTTGAAGGTGGTGATGAAAAGATGATGGTGGTGAAGAAAGTTGGTGATGCCATATCTTGCCCAGTTTCTGGAGACATTCACCTAATGCCATTCTTTTTTGCTCCTTTTCCTCACCTTCCTCTTGATGCCCAGATGCCCAGAAGTGAAGTTTGAAGCGAAGCAGTGATACAACGAAAGTTTTCTTACGCGTTCCGACGACTCCTCAGCAGCTACACAGCAGCACACCACCTGCCGAACACCCTTCCGGTGTGTTGCTTGCACCGCATTTGGGGATGTAAACTTTATGCTGCAGGTACAATTCCTTGTTCCTCATCTCCTCCTTTCCACTTTTGTTTCTTGATTACTGATGGTAATTATTGTGACAGACACATGTTACGTCTGTGTGTTAATCAGCGTGCTCGAAAACCTTTGGTGTTTTTTCGTCTTTCTTTTAAAATCTTCAGCATGAATCTGTCACTGTGCATGCCATATGACAGTGAAAGCATGTGTGGAAATAAAGTGTATTGAGTAATGCAAGTACTTTACGGTAGTATAATTATATCGAAAAGGGGAAAAAAAAGAAAACACTGTCAAGGAGCCCGCGAAGAGGGAATCACACACGTAACATGAAAAACGGTTAGGAGCAACTAAGATTTATTTGAACAAGAACTTTCGTGTAAGAGACTGCACTTCTGCGTAAGTATGAACAGCGTAATTATTTGTAACGGTGATGTTACTTTAAATTAATTTTTCTTTCAACATCCTGTAGCTGTGGCATCAGTAGCTTAGAGAGTAATACATTCTACCATAATAAATTTTTAGTCGACAAAGAATACGATCAAAATTTTGCGACTGAAATATAAAAATATTACAGCACCAGCAGCGTAGCTAATCGGAGTTTCGTTGGTACATCGCTGATACATGACAGTTGAGTAAGGGCCTTGTAGATCTCAAATCTTCAACAATGGTTTGATCAATCAGTGATGGACCATGAACAACTTTTGAGGAACTTACAAAATGTGCAGCTGGACACTGTTGTGAGAGGACCACCTCACGATGAAATGCGACGGTTTATCATGTAGCCAGTGCACTGCTGGTTTTCACTGTGCTATACGTCACAACCTACAAAATCAACGAAATTTGTGCAGTTTTTCAACTGTTCCTGTAAATAATGACAGTGTCTGGAATCTTTTGGGAAATTTGCTATAGTGCTGTACATCCTTAATTGAACGCAGAAAGCGTTTTGCATCAGAGTGTCTGGCCATGTACCCGTGATGCAAAAATGGAAAGCATCCAATGAGACCCGCAATAGTGGTCCCTCTGAGGCAAACAGCTCTTATTGGCCATATTGAGGTGGAACCATGTGACACAGAATGACCAACGCACAATTGTAGCTCCTCAGCAGTGCGATAGTAACATACAGAAAGACAGCGCTTGTTATGAAAGCAGAGCGGGTGATTCTTCCTGGCTGGCTACTAGTGTGGAATGCTGTTGGATGGCAGATCAAGATTGTGTAATTATTGTGTAAAGTCACGTTTGCCGGAAACTGGCACCGTAAGAGGTCTCATCTACTAGTTCAAGACATATCTATATCAGAGAAAATTAGGAGACATATCAAGAATACAGATTCTGTTCGCACCTATCCCTGTGTTGTATGTATGCTGCATGATGAAGGATTTTACGGCAGAGTTTCAACATATTTCTAGCGAGCTGTATCCCTGCAGACCTCAATATGGCACGTTGAAAAGTTCTGAGCCGCTTCTAGAGAATCTTTTAAAGATGCAAAGTTGAGCAGTAGATGATGACTTTGTGACATCACCAGCACCTTCCCGTCCAATGAAAAGCTCGACAAGACCTGGCACCTCCCCTGTGCCATGTAGACGCTGATTAGTTAGTTCCCCCTTTTGAGACAAATTGGGTCAAGCACCTCAGACATGTTGCCTGGACATGACCAGGTATGGCACTACGCTGATAATATTGGTCCCTTCAGTACCCATACTCGTAGGTGGCGCCGTAGGTTGGCGGGAAGATTCGTCCCGCTACCTCTGTGGGGAGTTTTCCGAGGGATCATTCAAATTTTCTCAGTTAGTCACGTGTGCTCTAGCGTGTCTAAATAGGATGTGGTCAACGTCTTCCTCCTGTTTTCTGCAAAGCGGCAGTTCCTCCTTCCCCCGATATGTCCTTCCTCTTACCCTCTCCGAGTCCCATAGATGGTTCTTTGGCAACGGCTAACGGTTCTTGGTCCCATAAAGCCATTAGCTGAATAACATTTTCTGATCCTCAAGGTGTAGCCAAACGAGGAGCACAAAACTGAACGGAAGTCTCCCACATGCCCAGACACGAAACACGTTGCTAAACAGGCGCGGGGCAGTGCACAGGTCTGCTCCGATTGCTCGTATGTCACTGTGTCGTCTGCTACTGCTCTAACTGCCCGTACGTAAAATGCGGAAACTGTAGGTCTCCGCGACTTGGCTGCACTCGCTGCACCTCCCTTTCTTTTTTTTCTTTTCCAGAGCCACGTACATCCTCACCCGTCACTTTCCCGTTCATTTTTGTAAAATTGTGTGTCTGGTTCTGTTGGATAGGGACAGGACACAACCATGTCGAGCGGACTATAAATGCGTGTCTCTGGCGTAGAAAAGGAATCGTTTGCCAAATTTTTGGTAACGGTGTATTAAATGAAAGCCAAGCACCTAAAAACGAAAAGGAACGGCGCGAGTGGCATTTGTTTTGGAAGCGATGGTGGAGCGCCAGTGTCACAGCTGCACGCTTTGACTGTCCGAACACACTCGTGGCACCATCGCGCAACTTTCCAGAACCAGTGCAGCGAGTGCAGCCCTTCAATCCAAAGAAACTTCATACGTTGCAGAAAACATTCTAACGGCAACAAAAAGATAGAGTACATGGACCACGTGCAGGCACTCCTGATGTTAATGACACTGCAAAAAAAAAAAAAAAAAGCAGAAGTATGAAATTTTCAATGTGATCATGGCCACACAGCCCAGTCAGTGTTTGCAGCTGCGGGCAAACGTGCTGCCACCTGTGGGCCTTCAGTTGCTGTACGGGGCATTTTTGTTAATCGTTTATAAAATTTGTATAATAAATAAATAAATAAAAATAATAATTTGTATTTGTGCCATTTTCATAGGTGGGATATGCGGCCAGGTGGACATCTTGTGAGAAATTGTGTGCAACTACTGGACGACTAATTACCTAAAGTTTATTAATTAACTTTTAATTGGATGTTTTTGGGGAAATGGGAGATAGCAAAATTGGAGGGAGTTGTTATTTAAATCTGCCCTCTTTCCTAAATATTCTGAAAACAAGCACGTACATTGATAAATTTATTGTAAAAACTGTCTCACATTTTCCCGAAAACCTTTAGTTAAAGGGTGAATTAATGAATTTTAGGTAATTAGTCACGCAATAGTTGCATGCGCTTTCCCACAGGGTGCCCGCACAGGCCACGTAACACCCCTGCAATAATGGCATCAGTGCTGCTCTCAGTTTGTTTTTTAAAAAAATCTAAAGGATAAAGACAACACCCTGTACATTCTGAGCCTTGTGAAGCCATTATCACATTGGAAAGATTTCTTTGTACAACATTTAAAATTTTCTCTTTGGGCCATGCTTGTGGGTAGTGTATGTTTTTTTTTATATGTTTTTGTTTCCGCAGCCACTGCTGAGTTCTTTTATAGTCCCATGAGATATCTATTTGTAGAAGCCTAGCCATATTGTTAGCATTCCTCAATTTTATTGCTATGCCTTTGACTAGTTGGCTATTAAAGGAGTAATTACTTTCATAAATGCAATCAACAATTCATGTAGCAATATTTATTGACAGCTCTGTGGCAAATTGTGCGCGCAGGGTGTAAAAATATTCTGCGTTAAAAATATATATCGAGTGAATATACATGTGCGTCAATATTTCTATTTATCCAAGTTGGAAGTGAACACTTATATATTTATTCACTCGTTGACGATGTACACTAAAAGTTGTCATTAAAAACTTCATTACTCTGGAGTGAACTGTTCATTGGCTGTGTGATTACAGTGGAACAAACTACGAAAGTGCAAAAGATTCCCCAGTGATAAGCACGGTGTACAGTAGCAGACGATCGTCTGCGACAGGTCACTACCCTGTACCTGTACCCAGTGTAAACTAATTTAAATGACATCAGGTCATCCAATCCTCGATATCGGGGGCTTTAATCCGTTTAAATTAGAGTGCCAAAGGAATGCGTTCATCTGCTATTTGAAGCATTACTCACAAAGCATTATAACATTAATCAGTCTGGTTTCCTCATATGTATACAAGGTGTACGTTATTGGTACCAGTGCATAGTCTTTATCATTACAGCATGATGGGTTCTTTTTTGATTTGGACACATTCGTTATGAAAGCCACCCACCAAGACTGTGAGGTGACACAGGTTCAAATCCCGGCTATGCTGCCTTAAGACAAATGTCGGTTCCCTGTGAAGACTGCCCAGGACGTACAACCTCATGAGAATAGCACACGATGCGAATACAGGGTATCTTTTTATATATGTATATACATATACAGATTTTTATCATAAAAAAATCTATAAGGGCTATAGACATCCTGTTTTCACTTCTATCATCTCTGTGCCGGCGGACGTTCTTGGCTATCAGTTACTCAACCGTCGAATGACTAATTACCTAAAGATTAACTTTTTAATTATAAAAGCTACAAGGTCGTCCCAATGAGAACATCTGGTCCCTTCAGTTGCCTGATATCGTTACAGATTTCAGAACAAAAACCAGTTCGATAGATCGCCCGCAAAAAATTTGTGAAAGAACACCTTTTTTATGTCCCTTATGTCCCATCAAACCGCTAAACCGTTAGTCCTATTGGAGTTGTTCGAAATTACGATAGGCATATTGGCCTAGTGGTTCCATTAGGATTGGCTCTGATGGAGTTTTCGATCATGCTGCTCCTTCAATTTGTTTTGCTGTGTCCCTGCTTTTCTTCATCAATCTCAGGGTTAGTAATGGGTTGCCGTAAGACCTAGGCCTCTATGTAGTACAATAGACCTGAAAGTAATGGCTTGACCACAATACATGGAAGTGTTAGGTAAAGCCAACTTTCAAATGGTGACGCCTACCAAAGGAATGCCGACACCTGACCTGGACATCCACAAAGCTCCCGGCTACGGGGTTCATGACGGGGTTGAACTCTGTGCTGCTGTATTGAGCTTCTCTCTCTCTCTCTCTTTTTTTTTTTTTTTTTCACTCTCTGCTTTGCTGCCGCCTCACATAACCTACGTCCCGCGTTCTCTTTCTTCTAGAAGAGGTTACGTGACGGAGTACGATACCTCTTTTTCGTGCCACCCAAAACTCAAGAGCTGGGGCGTGAAGAGCGCCTTCGTGTACGAAACTTGAGTACGAGCGTAAAGTGAATTGCAACTGTGATTGCAACCCACGATAACCTCGTGATCTTTTGAAAGCTTAGGAACAGTACATCTCAGTTCCAATACATTTCTTTTGGAATCGCTGTTTTCTTTGAGTGATGGAATTTCAGATATTGCACTTGAACGCAAGTCTGAGTACCCTGAGTACTCCATAAGCAGCAACCCTGAGTCGGCCCGTGTCGGCTAGACTACGGCTAGTCTTGCCTTCCTCATCCGCTTCCCTGTTCGCGGCGAAATAGAAAGTGTTTTGGCCTTTGGGGCACGCAGCGTACGATGTCGAGCTTACCAAACTTGAGTGCCCTCGAACTTCGGATACTCGAGAGGACACGACAGCTAGGCTTTTGTTCGTACGATAGTACGCCGGAGATGCAGCAAAACACTATGCCATCCGAAGAGTCGTCCGAAGAGTCCGAAGCGACGTCGACGGAGGACGAATTGCCGCCATCGCCGTCACCTGACGGCGTGGGAAACCGTTTCTGCCGTCTCTGGTTAGTGACATGCGGACGGATGGATGCATTGGATGCATGCATGCGTGGATAGATAGATGGCTAGTGGCTTTCCCTACGTATCGGGCAGTGTCATGGCGCCACCTAGCCTGTTAAAGAGAAATTAACTGTTAAGTTGTTAAAACTGTTAAAATGTTTCGGGTCTCCATCCTCCATGACTTGAAAACTAGAGACAAGGTAGAGGACGAGACAACACGGTCTCGGTTTTTCAAGTCATGGATCGTCACCAGCCATCGAAACCACTTTGAGCAATTTTTCCCGCAGCGGTTCCAGCAGCCAAGATCAAAGCCGAGACTGGCCGAGAGCAGGACAAATTAAACTCCGATGCGCCGGCATGGCAGCGACCATGGCGGGTGTTCGGTTGTTGGATCAAATTTTAGCGGCAGAAGAGACGGCAAGCTTTTCTGACACCGTTAAAAGAAAACTCGAAGACCACCTGGCCATTACTTCCAAGGTAGCGGACGCCCTACGCGACGAAAATGCGGAACTATCAGCGCGTTGCAGTAAGTCATGAGTGCTTGTCAACAATTGCTCGAATGCGTTAACATGAATATGGTCGTCGGGCACTTAACCCCCAACTTAGCTGCGCAAGTATTGAACACGTATTGTTAACTGTCTCGTGTACCTGGCAATCTTCTTCTTGTTCAGTCAAGAGTGCAACGAGTCAGGAGTCTTGTTTGTACAACGATTAGTCTTGCCACACAAAATAGTTTAGTTTCCTTCAGAAGCCCACAAAATGTTGGTTAAGTGGGAAACTATTTACTCTGAGGTCACAAGGCTTTGTCACGTTCGGTAGGAGGGAGAGAGAGCAGACTAGCTGGTACGTGATGACAGGGAGGAATACAAGAGACACGGAGACAAAATGGGACGCTGGTGTTCGTCCCTTTTTGTCTCTGGTTTTTCTGCCTGTCATTCTGTCACGTTCACGATTAAATTAAGCTGTTTCAGAGAATTGTTGTGCCTCAGTAAATTATTGCACGAAATATGTTGTTATAAAAATATATGTGTAAGGAGCAAAACAGGACTCTACACATTTCACAGTTATCGAACACCATAAAAGAACGTAGCTCAAAATATCCAAGTATGCCATTTATTTAGCTCTGGCGAGCGTATTTACTGAGAGGCGATACTATTCAAAATGTGTACTGCTTCCCTGCATCACTTCGTTACGTCACGAAATTGTGCACGGTGCAACGCCACATTCCAGACACTGGAAATCAGGGACGTTTCTGGCTCCTATTCAATGAGTGAAGCCCATTGTGGAAAGTGTAGAATGCACACTATTCTTACCTGACCAGAACGTACGTGGTACTCTGAAAGTGGTACTGCCAGACATTGATCCCAGCCCGTGGATCAATACAGCATTGAAGATGTAGTGAAATAAAATATTGTGTGCTTTGGTACAGTTTGAACTTGCACCTTTTGAGTGGTTTTTGAATTTACCTCATTTCCCAGTGCTCGAAGAAATTATTCTTGTCTGATTCGTGGGATGCATTGTCAGCAAGGCAATGGCGGTGGCTTAGCCAGAAAAATATTTCGGGATGGGTTCTATGGGGACCTTACATGGGGGAGGAGGATTTTCCCCTCATTTCCCTCTCCCAAATGCACTACCAAAAGTACGATTTAGGGGGGGAATTGAACCCCCCAAACCCCCTGGCTCTGCCACTGCATTGCGGGGTGGAGCACGAAATAGTGCACAAAATATTTTGAGATTTTAGAAGCACTTTCTAGCTCCAATTATTTTTTTTGAAAACTAACTGTTGGCAAGGTAGCACAGGGCAACAAAAACGTGCTCCTTACGTACTTGTTTAGTTTAACGTAGAACCAGTAAGGAGCCACTGTTGCCATGGGTGTGATCTCACGTCACCTTTCTCTACGAGTGTCATCCGCCAGTATTGTGTATTACTGACTTTCCTCTCTTTTTAGATCAGTTGGTGTTTGAGCTGGAAACAGTGGGTTCGGAAGGCCAGCAGAAGCTCAGTGCCTCAGAGCAGAACTGTGAACAGCTCAAGTTACAGGTCGCAGATTTGCGTAAGTTCTTCCGTTTTTTTTTTTCTCGTTTCACGTCGGTATAGGTTGGGAGAAAAGATTACGGAACAAGCGATCAACGTACTTTTCTTCAGTGCAACACCCTAGCGGCTGCCGAAAGCGGGTGAGTTCACTGTTTCGGAGGGGTGGAAGGGTGCGCTGTTAGCGATACACAGTGGTAGTTCCAGTGGCGCTTGGGTGTGCCTGGGAAGTGGAAGCTACCGTTGTGTGTCGCCAACAGTGCACCCTTCCACCCCTCCGAAACAGTGAACTCACCCGCTTTCGTCAGCCGCTAGGGTGTCACACCGAAGAAAAGTACGTTGATCGCTTGTTCCGTAATCTTTTCTCCCAACCTGTACCTTCATGGCTGGTTTGTTGGCCACAAATGTGTCCGGAATTATGTGCAGGAATGCTCTTACAGAGCATGCTGTAATCGGTCACACACCTAATTTTGCTTTCTTCAATTACAGGATTGAAATGTAGAAGGAAGAAAAAGTACATATTTGTAAATTTTGCATCTAATATGTCTTTGTTCGGTGTGTTTCCTACATTCTAGAGGACAAGTTACGCATTTGTCAAAATGATCTCCAGATCTCAAAGTCCAGTCTGGCAACGAAGAGCTGTGACCTGGTAAGCACCTGCGCAGACTTTTGTCCAAGAGTTGATTCTTATTGTTTTTTGTTTTTTTTAAACCTGCATAGGACATTATGAAGAAGAACCTGGATCAGTTGTCGTCCGAAAGGGCAGAGCTGCTTGCTAGTCTGGAGAAGCGTCAAAAGGAGATTGACAAGCTTAATGGTGGGACAAAGTTTGTCCGTTCTCGTCTTTCCAAAAGAACTTGTAACATCTACCTTGAATGCGTGAATTAATGTCGAATTGTGCCATTTTGACAGCAGCAGATACTGCACTTTTTCTGGACGCATTGAAACCTCGTTTTTTCGTCCACCATGCTGTAGACCTCGATTATACAGGGTTAAAAAGGGATAAAAATCAGTTTTTATCGCTGTTATATGGGGCGTTTCACCAGACGTAATAAAAAATCGTACTAAAAGAATCTACTCGTCTGAACATTACGGGGTGAACGCTATTTATCTCGTGGGGGAGATTCGGCCATTACTTCTGAGCACTTTTCTCAAATGTAATTGGTCAGAAATTGAATTTTTCCAATTGCTCTCCGAAAGTTTCCAAGTGAATCTCGCATTTAAAAAATGTATGTAATCGAATGAAATTTGATAAAAGTGTTCAGAAGTTTCGTGGCGAAATCTGCCCCAAGATAAGTAGTGCTGACCCCATAATTAGGGCCTGACTTCTTCGGGTTTTATTTTTGGCCAAATTCGGGGGGGGGGGGTAAATATCGGGTGATATTTTTCATTCGAAAATTCGGGTGTATTCGGGTTAAATCCCGTTACTGCATATTCTGTCGTCAGGAATTCGGGTGATTTTTTTTTTGCTTAATAAAAATTTGTCTTAACATGGAACTAATGTTTAGCGATGTTATCGAATTTTATTTTAATGCACGCTTATGAGTGTGCCACGCGGCCCGGATGTTTTCGGGTAGATTGGGGTTAAACCCGAATTTTACAGATTTCGTTCGGGAGGTAAATATCGGGCGGATACGGGTTTAACCCTAAAAAAAATCAGGCCCTACCCATAATATTCAGACAAGTAGATTTTTATCGTATTAGGTGAAATCCCCTGCACGGTAATATTGTGCGTTTGTTATGGTTGTTGTGTGACGTTTGCGTTTGTTTATGTGTGCTCTGCAGATAAAGTGTAAGTACTGATGTGGATGTTGTAAACCCACAGAGGACGTGACACGACTCTCGGATGAGCTAGTCTCCAATCAACAGAAACATCACGAGGTTGTCGTGGCTTTGGAAGAGATCCGTGTACGAGAGATGACACTCGAGGTTTGTCACATTTGATTATAGCTGGAATTGGAAGAGATAATCGTCGCATTTAATGTTTAGCACTCAGATGCTGTAAGATACGTTCTTCACATTCGCGATTTAGTCAGTCCCACGAAATGGAGAACGACGTACTGGAGACGAAAATTCACTCTCTCCCGAGACAAGAAAAAGTAAATACAACATCGCACTAAAGGACAGGGCAACGACACCAAAACTGCCTGTAATGTGGTCCGGCATGCTAGAAATGCATTAGAAGAAAGAACAGAACTGTCCTCTTGGCCGCCGTCTGCTCGGATGTGCTGACAAAACGGGGTTTATTGCTTGCACTAAGAAATAGTGCCGAGTAACTGGCACGCATTATTTTGATATCTGTTGTCGAGGCAAGCTTCGTTTACATTACTCAACAAGTTTACACTCGAGGGATGTCAAAATGAAGTCAAGATTCATGTAGCAGTCTTCATTTTTTTCAAGTGGTTTTTCGCAACTTGAAGAAATGTAGGCTGCTATATGAAAGCTTGTGCAGAAGAAACATACTGGAAAGCCTCATTGTTTTGTATTCATTGTGCCTGTGTTTGCACTCGTAACACATTGTGAAAGCTGCCATGTATAGTCCTTTAAGAGCACAGGTCTTTCGCACTGGTCTAGGAGCACAAAAAATTGTTCGGGTTTGATGGAAAGTAAAGTTTTTCGCTTTTCTGGTTTTCGCTTCGGGTTCAGCTCCGGTTCTGATCCCTGGTTTGCTCTAGTGGGAAGTTTCATGACCTGTACTTCCTTCTCTGTGTCTTAACAACAGCTGTTTGAGGGAAGCATGAGTGATCATTTGTCTAAACGAGCGAGATATTGAACAATGGTGGGTTTTGCTGTGCAGCACAATGAGAGTCGCCTCAGCCAGGAGAAAACACTGCTTCAGAAACAAGTGGCGGACTTGATGGAAGACCTTCACGAACGAGTCCAGGAGGTTGCCAACCTCCGCAGGGAAAAGACCGTCATCTCTTGCGACCTCCGCACGGAGCTGGATAGCCACAAGGAGATGGTAATGACGTTTGTAAAATGATATTGCAAACATTTGTGCAAACAAAGAATGCACGCAGTACAGACTCTGATGAAGAACATACCCGTATACCCATACATGTATCATACCCGTACGTATGAGAAAACCTCTTTACGACATCTCATATTGAGATCGGAATATTGAAATTCAGCAAAAAGCTGCCTGAGCAATTTAATCCAAACACGTATTTACAGATCTAACAGTCTGAGCAGCTTAGATTTACGGTCTTTATCGGAAGATTTAGCGATTGTTCCAACAGGTCCGAGTACTGGAGACTCAGCTGGAATCGTGGAAAACATCGGCCATGGACAAAGAGCAGCGTGCGGAGTCACTTGCACAGCGCCTGAAAGAAGCCAAAGAGTCGCACGCAAACCTGGAGGAGCATTTTCAAAAGGAACTGAGAGCGCAGACAAAGCTCACGCAACTTTACAAGGTATGAATCTAGTGATCCGCAACAACGTTTTCAAATGTGACACAGTCGAGCCCGTTTGTTACGATTGAGGCACCCGGTTTTCTTCGATTCCGCAAAATCTCGCGGAATTCGGAACTAATCGCGGAATCCTTTGTTTGTCACCGAATTTCATGGGATGCCTTATTTTTAGGGGTGTGCGGTTATTTGCTTGCTCGAATTCGAATCGAATATCGATCACTCGAAGTATTCGACACGCATGTTCTACCTGTACCGTTCTACTTCCGCAACGTGATCTCGACTGGTGATTTTGCGAAAGTTCAGGTACAACGATACTCTGATATAACGATCAGGTCTCGCGTTGCTGTCAATATTGCTATAAGTGGGCTCGTCTGTATAGCGTAATAGAACTTGTTTAGATTTTGAAGCAGATGCCACTAAATTAAAATGCGGAAAGGATACTGAAATGGTGTGACAGTGCATTAGATCTCCGAAGTTCCATTCGTTATTGAGTCCATTTAATTTGACATTTAAATTTTGAAATACATATGGATTTTAAAAGGCAGGCAGGTCTGAGCATGACAGCCACCAATCCTGGCTTTGTGTCACGTTTGTGGAATGTGTTGGCGCAGTGTTCATCGGGGTATCGCAGCACTTATCGTATTGTGATGTTGCACCGCAGCATTCGGATGAAAACTCCAAGGCCAGAGTGCAGGAACTTGTAACTGCAGTGGAGGAGATGCAGGGTCTCCTCATGGAGGCCCAAGCCTCAGGGAAGGAACTGGAGAATACACTGAATGAATCTCAGGGCCAGGCTCAGCTGGTCATCTCTGAGAAAGAAGCTGAAATTGGCAAGCTCAAGGAGTCTCTGGAATCTCTGTCCAAGATGATACAGGAGAGAAGTAAGTGGAGTGATAAGGGGAGTGGTCTGCCACTTGGAGTTGTCTCCAAGGCTGCTGTTGGCAGACTCTTTTTTTTTTTTTTACCCCTGGTTGGTGAGGCCTGATGTAGTCCACACTCTTAAAACGGAACTTTACCGCATAGCATGCCCTTAACCAAACACCATCCCGAATGATATCGTTCGGCCCCCCTGAGTGGCCATTTTGTGACACTTATGCAGTTGAGTTAGTTGTCACAAAAGGGTGTACGCCCTGTTCTTTCCACGAGTCAACAGTGATAAAGGTACCACTCTCTGTGTATACAATGGTTGGCCTTCAGCATGCTATGTGGTGAAGTTCTGTTTAAAGAGCGTAGAGATGACATTCAGAGATTACGTGCCAGGTGAAACGCCTTTCTAAACAACACCGCTTCTTTCTGTTTTTTCAGCATTCAGCACGGACGAGTTGGAGCGCATGTTTCCCACCGCGGCTGCGACGAGCCGGAAGCTGAAGTCTGGCCCGTCTCTGACAGAGTTGATGCACGAACATTATCAGCAACGAGAGGAACTGGTGAAGGTGAAGGGAGAACGGGATTCACTTAAGCTTCACCTGGATGAAGTGGCGCAGGAGGTGACGCGCAAGGCACCTATATACTGTCGCCTCAAGGAAGTGAGTCGGTCATTTCCTCATTTGATGACACGAAGGCAAGTGTGTATCGGGAAAGAAGTGCAGTGCCTTTGTTCAGTTGCTCTTTTAAATGGGACAGTTAAGCATCCGTGTGAGCAGCCTGCATTCCAAGTCTTAGTGCCAAGAGGGTAATACTGAAAGTCCCCCTGCCCAGCAGTTTTGAGGGAAATCTCTGGTTAAACCCTGTCTTTGCTGACGTGAATTGGCCTGGGGGGGTAAATACTGTGTGTAATCGTAATAATGTAATAACCCTAGAATTTATTTAGTGCAGTTTTTACCGTTTGCCCTTTGAGATGGGGTTAGTGACACTGACCTTAGCTCTTTTCTATAGTGACCTCAGGTGCAAGAATATGGGGGCGTAGTGGGAGGATGGGGTGTGACTTTGACTTTGTGTTCTGCTCCAGTAGGAGTGCTTGGTTGTAGGAGTTTAAACTTAGCGGAACAGACATCAAAATCACTAGGGCCCTATTATGGTGTGTTTATTGTAAAGGAATCCATTGTCAATGTTGGAAAATTACGTTACTCCCGCGGTAGTCTGCGAGAAAAATTCTGCGGTAGCATTTTGTTCGTTAAAAAGACTCTCGTTCTAAAGGAGTTTGACTGTACTGCCGTTTTACTCCGAAGCACTCGTGTCTGCGTTCCTGAAGGCGAAAACATTTGGGCAGCCAAGTTCGGATGCGTTAATAACGCGTTAATTATGCGCATAAATACAGTTGAGAAAGCGTAATAAATGCAAATAGAGGATTTCCGTCGAGCGTGGTGTGCTAATGTCTCTCTCGTGTCGCAATGGTCAGGAATACCAGAATGCCCTGGAAAGCATGGCGTGCATGCGAGAACAGCAGACGGGACTATTGGTGGACATGGAGACGCTGGTGAGGGAAAGGGACGATGCCAGGCGTGTCCTCTCCCATGCGGAACGTGACGCTAAGCGCTGGAAGCAGCAGTGCGATGACCTTGCGCTACAGGTGACTTGTCTTGTATTTCATAAGTGCTTTCAGTGCCATTTCCTTAGGAAGCGCAACGTGTCACAATGACCAGGACGCTAAGGGGTAAAAGTGGTTTCCTCTTGAACCAATGAGGGTTACGGGAATGTGAAGACAGCACGATCTGCTTGACAGAAGTGGCTTTTGTTACTGAAGGTGTGCTGAATACAGGTTAGAGGTATAACGATATCGGCTGCTATCGCTAATTTAATCGTTATATTCGAGGTATCTCGCTTGATGGGGGCTGACCTAGGTCAGTGCCGTCCTACGCAAGTCAGGCGCTGCATGTTATTCTGCTCCCCAAATATGCCAAAAAAATAAATTGCAAAAGCCTGGAACCCTACTTATCCTGCAGGTAGCACTGCAGGAACTGTTTATGATGTCAGTATATATATATACCGTATTTGCACGATTCTAACGCGCCCCCGATTCTAACGCGCAGGTGAATTTATCTGCGAAAAATCAAAAACTTGCCAAAAATGCTACACAACTCTTCAAAACACAACATCGCAGTGATCCTGCTCTTTTCGTTTCCGGACGAAAGGAGCCGCACTTGCTTTGCACCTTTTGTATGTGCATGTGGGCGTTTGCCCTGCGAGGTCGGATAACAAACTGCTGGAAGGCAGTGAACTTCTTCTCATATTCCTCGGGAAGCCTTTGGCAGATGCTCGTCCTTCGCCTCAGCGAAAACCCTTTTCGTTTCATGAACTTCGAGATCCAACTCCGGCTGGCTCGAAAGCAAGATGGCGGAATCTCGTATGAGCGTGCCAGTTGGAGCGCTTTCACTTTTATGATCTCCTTCGAGACGGGACGTTGACCTAGCCGTAATTCCTTGATGTAATCCGCAAGAGCGTTTTCCAGTTGGGGAAACCGACCTTGTCTTGTGTAACAGATATCCGATATCAGCAAACGCGTGATCATGTGACCAGGTGGTTGTGCCGATGACGATGGGCCAGCCGCCCTTCACCGAGTACTCGTTAGCATTTGACTTAGCCGCCAGTTCTTGGCACCCGATTGTAACGCGCACCTGGTTTTGAGCACCAATTTTGCCGAAAAAAAGTGCGCGTTAGAATCGTGCAAATACGGTATATATATACATACTGAATGTGCAGTAGTTCACCTGGGCACTCATGCTACGTAGGTGCGTCACCTGCTTCGTGAAGTTGAAGACGCACGTCAACGTTACGCGCCTCGTCCAGCTCCCGTGGAAGATGTCTCCTCTTCAGACGACGCTCCATTGAGAGCGTCGGACCTCATAACGCAGCGACTAGTTTCCTTCCGGTATGGACTTCTTTTCTAATGGAATGTTTCAAAATTTGCTGTATTTCTAATGGAATTAGACGGATGTTTCCTACAATACGTCTTTCCTGTATGCCGAATATCTTAATGTTGCGAATTTATAGTGCGCGTCAGCATGAATTTCTTTCTACGCAGTGACATCGACGAACTTCAACAGAGGAACATGGACCTCTTGGCAGTCGTCCGCGACCTCAGCGAGAAGCAGGAAGAGGAAGAGAAAGACACAAACGAGGAGCGGTATGAAAGACGTTTCAACTTTGTCTGGTTTCAAGCACCAAACCATTGAATGTTATAGAAATTGAGTGAATGTGATAGAATGTGTTTGGTGTCCAATAGAAACAGAGAAATGCGCACCAAACTTGAAGCTGCAATGTCCCAGCTTCAGACACTGGAAGATGAGCGCAGACATCAGGCAACAATAGTGGCAGCGCTTGCTAAGCAGAGGGACACTTACAAGGCCATTTTGACTCAGAAGAACATAGACGTTCCACAGATGGCTTCCAACGTAAGTTAAAGGAGCCCAGAAAGTCATCCCAATGATTTTCTTTCTGCTTCTGACACATTGTGAAAGGATGTGACTTGGCTTGACAACAACACAAAAAAAGATCTCTGCGTACAATATTTCTCTCGGGAAAAAAATTCACCCGAACATCGACACACGTGCTTCCGCTCAACTCGTTCAGCAGGATGAAACGAGGAGGAGGAGGGGGAGGGAAAACGTCACCGGCGATGTCGTCACAAAAGTGATCGCGCTCCAGTTGGGGCCAGCGCTTTCGGCTTTTTCTTTTTGTTTCTGTTCAAGTTCTCTCTGTGTAGCAGACGACGTTTCCCTAAACCAAGTGTATTTTAATAGGCAGGTTAACGGCTTGGGTTAATGAAGTGCTTTCTGTGCTTCTTTAAGAACTAATATGTTATCGCCAGGATTGCTTTTTCTTCTGTGTTGTGTCTGTGTACCCTCTGCATCGGTGTACCTACCCCCAGGGTACCCAAATGTTTGAGCCCCCCGTGACGTCGACGCCTGCTGTGCCGAGGCTCATGATTGCTTCTCCGGCTGAGAAATCGGTGTTGGAGCAGAGCGCCGCGGAAGCACGGAAAAAACTCCACGAACTACAGCAGGAGTTCGACAGCTACAAGAAGGAGATGCAGGAGAACAACAAGTAAAAGGCGGCACAAGTTCTTCTGTCATGTCTCTCGTTGCATTTCTACAGGATGTTGCCCAATAAAAGTCTACACCTGCCAGCAAGCCGTGCTCGCCTATCGCTCGATGCAGGTGGAACGTTGTGTTGTCTACAGTGAAGGACCTTCAATCCTGGTAAATTTCACATGGATTGAGCACCTCCGCACAAAGTTATGACGCAAAACGTGCGGTTCCTGTAATCGAAATAATGAAAATGCGAAGGGTAGTTGAGACGCCGCACCCCAGATAGCGAAGTGTAGCACACGCCACCAGCCGTATGGAAATGCAGTTGTTCGAAGTTGCTTGTGGTTTTCATTCTGCTTTTGTGGAACTGTCTCATTTTGCTTGCACAATTAACAACGTGAGAAACGAAATTGCCAACGTAATTAGCAGACGACAACCAGAACGGATATCGTCTTCTTACTGAAAGACGAGGAAATAACAACGCAGAGACGTCTCTGCCAAAGCACCACATCATCATCTGGGGAGCAGCTTCTCAACTGTTCTTCGCAATACCGTCGTGTTGATTATGGGAATCACAATTTCGTGTTATAACTTTATGCTCCGCTGCTGAATCACCTTGAAATTTACCAGGATTGAATGTCCTTCGGATCTTTATATGTAGACAACACAATGTCACACTTGCATCGAGTAATTGCAGGAGCACGGCACGCTAGCTGGACTTTTATAGGGTAACACTCCGTAGATGGACATTCGTTGATCAGATGTCGTGATCAGCATGTCGTTGATGTTGTAATCATTGTGGTCATGCGATGGTGTCCTGTTGTTCAATCTACAAAAACTTTTGGGTTTGCACCAGGCTGCTATCGGAACAACTGGAAACTCACCGCAATGAAGCGTCGCAGCTACGAGTCCGTGCAGCTCGGCTGCAGGCGGAGCTCGATTTCTCGCAGGAACGTCAGGCACTCACCCAGACCAACCTGGAGAGCTTCCGCAAAGAAGCCGCCACCTTTCGTGAGCACAACGTGCAGCTGAGCAATTCGGTCGTTCAGCATCAGCAGACGTTGACTACCATAAGACAGGTACGGTAGTATGAGTCACCAACGTTGCACTTGTCAAGTTTTTTGTTTGGTTCTTCTTCGTACAAACTTTGAAGGCTGTGGTCAATCTGTCAAGGTGTTTTGTCGTCCAAAAAGCGCTTAGATATTCAATAAACTAGCGCGATGTCACTTTCTAACCGCAGTGAGAGGGCGGCGCTCAGAGGAGAAAGGCGGCGTCCATACGCCCGAACGACCACGGCATTCTTTTTCTCAAGGTTGCGCCCTCATTGGTTCTTAGAGAGTGACGTGTTCTCGTTTTTCCAGAGAAGGATTTCCGGCATACTCTCAACATCTGGCGTCTGCTCTTGTCATGTATTCCATCGAATAGTCAAATTAGTATAATACAGTGAACCCTCGTTAATATGACCCCCGGTAATCTGACGTACGCGCTTTACGACCATACTACTGGGGAACAATGCAGTGAAACCTCTGCAAATCTCCCCCCTTAATATGACAATTCCGCATTATGACCAAAATTTTCGGGAACGACCATGGTCATAATAACGAGGGTTCACTGTAGTCAAACTGCTCCGCTATTTCGTGGGGGATTCTCGAGTAGTAAAATGTAAGTAAAATATAGTAGTAAGTAGTAAAAATAGTAGTAAAATAATAATAGTAGCAAGTAGTAAAATTCTCGAGTCACGAGGAGTAAAATGACACTGTAGTTCCAAAATGGACTAGAACTGATGTGGCCGTCACTTTAATAGTTTGGCTTAGAATTGGGAAAAATAAAATAAGAGCCCAAAACCGGAGCAACAACCCTATTTTGGTGATGACGATTGGTGTGTTTTAAGATGAGCCTCTTCTCTCGTAGGAGCTGCAGACGGCTCAGGAACGACTGTCGCAGGCAGAAGCGTCGCTCGAAGGCGCCCGTGCCGAGCGAGACCTCCTGCGCTCGAGAGAAAATCGCCTACTGCAGGAGCAGGAAGCCATGCGTCGAGAGAAAGCCTCCAGCGAACGTATCCTCGCAAACCTGCAGATGGTGCAGACAAACCTGGAGCGGCTCGACTCGGAGACGCGCAGCACGGCACAGAGCAAAGTACATAGGTGGACTGTGGCCTCGATTGTCGCTCTAACTGTTTCTGACGTTTCTGTTGCAGCTGCAGAAGTTGGAGCTTCAGTGCGAGTCGCTCAACTCTCAGCTGCGAGCTCAGGTGGACCAGCAGAAGGCGCTGACCGCTACCTGGGAGAAACAGCTGGCGGACGAAAAGGCGCGTACCGAGCAGGCCATCCAGCAGGCGCAGAAGACGAATGATGATCTGGTTGAGGCCTACGCTCAGTTACACGAGACACGACAGCAGGTACTGTTCATCTGCCATTTGGACGTTACGCGACCTTAAGGGGTTTGAATAATGAAATAGCCCCTAAGGAACAGGGACACGCAGAAGAGAAGACAGGTCAACCACTAAAAAGTTCTTGTCTTGTCTTCTATGGCCCTGCCATAAAAGTTTCAGGTGGGGAATGGCTCTCAAGGAGGACTTTCATCTGAAAATTTGATGTTTGCGTTTAGCGGTCGCCTGACTCCTCCTTACATGTGCCCTGATGTCGCTCGCATCATTTACTCGCTCGTGGGAAATGAGGTTAATGGAAGGCTCACACTGTTATCGCCTCTATTAGGAATTATGACTTCTTCCGAATACGACGATACTAGTACAGGGGACTCCTTTTAAACGGATCTCGAAGGGAGTGGAGATATTGTTCCATTTATCGGAAGTTTAATTTAAGCAAAGTAGAGAGATTTCATGAAATGTGACTTTATTTCAACGTCATCAATTTCCACTACTGTGGGTGGCTAGGAAAAAAAGAGTTAATGGCATCTTACGATTGTTCTTTTTTCTTTTACGAACCGGCCAAAATCGGTTGTTCGTATTGTCCGAAGCTTTTTATCATTCTGTATATGTAGGAAATCAACCAAAGGTGACCCCATTGTTCCGTTTCTCCGAGTTTTGGTTAGCGGGAGTCCACTGTACTTTTTCGTTTTTCAAAAGCAAGCTAGGCCATGGTGCACTTTTTCTGAGTGATTTTCTCTTCGTTACATCGCAGATATTGGCACTGGAGTCAAAGACACAAGGACGTGCTGAAGGCCAAGGTAAGTTCAATCCTAAAACGTTTTTCTTATTGCTTTTGCCATTGACTTTGTGCACGGCTTGCTGTCCCGTTGTATTATGCAATCACAGTCGCACCAAATATTTTCTTGTTCGTGAAAAATTCAGGTTCCGGGGACGTCCTGTCGATTAACTGCCTTCTGAAAAAAACGCAAGACCAATTGAAGGGTAATGCTCGCTGTTGTGAAACATAATGAGGTTGTTTTGCAAGAAACGACCTTTTTAATCTCCTTGCATTCCGCAGAGACCCAAGAACGCCTGGCGCTGACGCAGAGCAACATGGAATCTTACAAGAAGATGCTCGAAGATGTTGAGGGACGACTGTCAGAGCAAGGAGCAAGCAACGAGGACTACAAGCAAACTATGGAACGGGCTCTGCAAGAAGCTGCAGAAGGTTAGCTTTACTTTGGCTTCAATTCAGGCTTAAATATGCTAAGTCTAACCTTAGCTTGACCCTAGCTTTTGTTCCCCTAAAAGGGTTTGTGTAAAAGAAACTGTGGTCTGGTAATGTGCGAAAGAGTAACTATCAGTCACCAAGCGGTTATACTAAAATGTCTTTCCTTCGATGACTAGCACGTGCCTCACTCGAGTCAAAGGTCGCTGAGTTGGAAGCCGAGAGAAATGACCTGATCAAAGCCAGCGTGGAAGAGGCCAAAGTCCATCGGCAGCAAGTGAGTCTGCTGACTTTTGTGTTCTGATATTGGTTGCGTTTAACGATAGCAGTAGAGAGTGGAAGATACCACAAAAAGGGCGTCAACAGCAGGGAGTTTACCGTAATGGTCACCTAACCCGTTATGAGGGAACACGATGTTTTATAGTTTTGATGGGTTGCGGGGTAGCAAGGTTTGGGGAACACTGGAGTAAGTGTACTTTTTTTCCCGCTTATCTTAAGTTGGAAGAAGAGCATCAGAAACTGGAGAAGGCCCTGGCAGAACTGGAGGAGGCTCGTCAGCAGAGGGACGATGAATGCAGACGCGACAATACGCTTTTGCAAGATCACAGCTTCCAGGCAGCTCTCACAAAGGAGGTGTGTGACTTTACCCAGAATATGTTTATTCTTTAATCTTATTGTCCAATAGTATCATCATGCATTCAATATTATGAGGAAAAAGATTCCTCTCAGACTCAGCCTCGTGGTGGAGGCAAAGATCTTCTTCCTCGCAGTACTTTAAGTGTCATGATCTTTCGCGAATTTTCGCCTTATTGTTACGAGTCGGGCAGCTCTGCTTTTGCAGTGTTTTGGGCCCAAAGGTAGATGTTGCGCTGCACTAAATGAACCAGGGCGTTCTCTCCTCAATATAGGCACAGGAGAAGTACGAGCGTGAGCTCATCCTGCACGCAGCAGACGTTGAAGCACTGTCAGCCACAAAAGCTCTGGTCAGGCATTCTCTATGCACATATTTACCCTCTGTTACACAGTCCATTAGAGCATTTTGTTGCCGTTTCGTTCCGCAGCTGGAAGAGACGCAGACCAAGGTGGCGGCGCTGCAGGAAGCAGCAAATGCCGCGCAGGCGTTGCTCCAGGAGTCGTGCAGCTCTTGGAAGGAACGGGAGAAGCTTCTCCTCTCCGAGAAAGAGCTGCTGGCAATGACGGAACAGGAACTTAGGAACCAGAACACAGCTTTGCATGAACAGCTGGAAACTGTGAGTGCAGCTGACAGTCTGAGCAATCGGTCGCTAGCGTCTGTCGTCTTTGCTTTAATTGCCTTTCTTCAAAATTGGGAATTACTCGCGATGTGTCGTACTTAAGGCTGTGAACAAAGTTTTGATGTCCACGTCAATGTCCTTTGCATTGCAGCTGAGTGCCCAACTGTCTGCAGTAAAGAGCCAAAGTTGGGAAGACATAACGCCGGAGGAACACAATAAGTCTACCGAACAGCTGATGGAAGTTGTAAGGTTAGAGCTTGTTTCATTTGTTCTGAAAGTGTCTAGCAACTTTCCGGACTGCCAAGCTTTTTAGGGGCCTGAACTTTTCGTGACAGCATCCAGAGCTTCTGGAATGCAGTGTTCCCTCACTCTGTGTTTTCGGCCCCTGATAAGACAGCTGGGCTGCTCTCAATGATTAATAAGAGCGCGGGAGAGAAGGGGCCTCGTAATAAAAAAACGTATTAATAAGTTTGTCCCCAGCATTAAAGAAATCGTTTACTGAATTCCGCTGCGAGCAGGCGAAGTACGGTGTGTGTCGGGTAGAGCACTGCACGGGCCCGGGCCCCCGACCCGGCCCGGGCCCGACCCGGCCCGCGGGCCGGGCTGGGCTTGTTATTGGCTGTGTGCTCCGGGCCGGGCCGAGCCCGGGCCGACAAAATACGCCAGCACCGCGGGCCGGGCCGGGCCGGGCCCGGGCCGTTAAAATACGCCACCACCGCGGGACGGGCCGGGCCCGGGCCGACAAATACGTTCCCGAGAGTCAGGCCCGGCCGGGCCACGCAGCTAATTCCACACATTGGAGATGCATTAGTTCATGATGTGATGTGATGTGATGTGAATAAAGAAAAAAATGGGGATGTAAGTTTCGACGAAGTCAAACTGTCTACCCCAGTACACTTAATACAGAAAGTTCAATCATGCGCTTGCGTCATTCCTGTGCATCTTTTGCAAAGACAAGCAAAGGGTACTGCATTATGCATATGATTCGACCCTCTAGAACATTCTCCAAGCCACTTTACATTGCTCCTCACTCCTCACATATTTCACAATCACTTTGGCAAAGCTTGGTGAGAGGGATAGGGACTGGGAGAAGCAGTTTGTCGACAGCATGCTCTATCTCCGCAAAATCTTGACAGTGTAACGACAACGCCCCGTGCGTTCTGGATTTAATTTGGTCTCGTGCGGTTACGGTGTTAAACCGCCATCACTTGTATGTTTGTCTTCTCTCCTTATAAATTTACTTATAAATTTGTTTGATAATCGCCAGAAACGCGTACGTCGCGGCTGGAAATACTAGGCCGGGATCTACTCGCCGGGTCACCGGGCCGGGCCGGGCTGTATTTGCTTAGACGCCGGGCCGGGCCGGGCTCTAGTCACTGGGTCACCGGGCCGGGCCGGGCCGGGCCGCATAAAAATATGAAGGTCCGGGCCCGGGTCGGGCCGGGCCATTTTTAGATGCGCCCGGGCCGGGTCGGGCCCGGAAAAGTCGGCCCGTGCAGTGCTCTAGTGTCGGGCAAACCGGTAAATGACCGCTTAAGAGAGCACGCGACTTTGCTTAAAGCGGTGGGAGGCGCACATCTTCCTATGCATTGGAGAAAGTGCCAATGTAATCCGGTATTTGAACGCGGCCAGGTTCTAGGGAAAGGAAAGAGTCTGCTTGAAAGAGAGATAGCTGAGGCGGCTGAAAATAAGAAGCAGCAGCTCCTCTATGTGCATTAGTGAAGCTTCCGTTTTTCTGATGGATAAGGAATCGTAATTTTTATTCCAGTCATAGAATTTTAACATGCATCATTCCTTATCACTTTGACTTGGGATTGTCCTTTACCTGTTGTTTTGTTTTCTCTTCTTATCTGACATACCGACTTCTACGTACATGTTTAGTCCCGATAAAAGAAGGACAACAATGGCTTGTCCTGTCATTGAAGTATAGTTGCAAGTAATGCTTGGGTGCGTGCGTGCCTTTTCTCCTCCTTTCACGTTTCTTTCCATTTCAAATAACGTGCCAACTAGCCCAACAATCTAAGCTTTTCATTTATTCATTTTGAACTGGCTGATGACAGAGTGTATTACGTGCAGGTATCTTCGCAAAGAGAAGGAGATGGTGCTGAAGCAGGCAGAGGCATCCACCGCAGAATCGTCCCGCCTGCGTGTACAGGTCGACCATCAGGCGAAGGTTCTGCAGCAGATGGAGCAAGATCTCAAGGAAGAGAGAGAAAAAGCTGTGGTATGGGCATACGTCCTTGTACGAATAGAGATGTGCAATATCCATATACATAGATATAATAATATATAATATAATAAAATATTAATAATTTAATTTAAATTAATTTTAATTTAATTTAAATATTAATAATTAATAATATAATATACATATAGATATGTGAAATTGGTTGTCAGGCTTCCAGCAGTGGAAGGGGTAAAGCATTGCGCAGGCCTAGATTTATCTACCTCACCCGAGCCTAGGGAAAGCCCTTCCAAACCCAGGCAGCAGGACATACATACGTATATAAATACGTCGCCTGGTCAACAGGCCCGATTATGTGAAACAAAAAAAGCGACAAAAACTAACTGGAAAAACTGACGACCTGCGAAACTTGAGCACGAGAAGTGCTTGAACTGGGCCTGAGCGCAGAGTCACGCAGAGGCTTGCAGCAGGCCATCAGTCCGAGCAAGTGCTCTGGGAAGGGGTTATTGCATTACTTATGTATGTTGCAGTATTTGCAGTTCTTGTTAGACTCAATCTCATTTTGTTGATGAAATTATATTGAGAGCTTCGGCAGATGTAAATTCAATAATATGTTCTCCTCGATGCAGGCAAAGGCAACCAGCGATGCTCAACACACGGAACTGCTGCGCAAAGTTGAGATGGTCAACATTTTGTCGGAGAGCAACCGCGTCCTCCGCGATGAAAAGGAGAAGCTTGGTGGACAGAAGAAGCAACTCGAGGAGAAGGTATGACATTCGACTGGGCAGCTCCATCGTGAGCTTGTCCACTTGCACGTTTGAGCCGCGCTAAAGCTGTTGGCACAAAATGCCCAGACACCTGATCTTCGGCATGACGCAAATTTTCTGCAGGTGGCTCAGTTGGAGAAAGCCGAAGCACCGCTCCGCGATGAGTTACGCTCGTTGAAGTCTCAGCTGGAGGCTGTGCAGGGCGACAACAGCCTGTTGAAGAACGAGCTTCAACGTTGGCAGGCACGAACGAGCCAGCTTCTCGAGCAGTCAGCACGTATGGACCCTGAAGATTTTAAGCGTGTGGCGTGAGTGGCAGTTGATTTTTTTAATTTTTATTCTTTATTTTTTTATTCCTAGATTTTTTCTTATTTTTATTTTATTCTTAGATTTTTTATTCTTTTTATTCTTAGATTAGATGTTCCTCTTTCATGTTGTGTCATATTGCTGCAAGGTCTCATCGGTCAATTTGTGTTTATTATCGTAAAAGAGGATTGCAAGTCCCTCTATTGTGTAATGACTGCAATGAAGACATTTGAATAGATGTTGCTTTAAATGAAAGCAGTGAGGAGAAAACATCTGTGCCCAAATTTGAGGTGGGCACTAGGCCTGCTTTAGGTACGTTGACGCGTTACGTAATTTTGGCGGTTGACTTTCCACATGCACTTGAAATTGTTTGTCTTAACTTGTGTCGCGGTGATCTGCAGGCAAGAGAACACGAGCCTGAAACAGCAGGTGCAGGCCTTGAACGATGAACTGCAGGCATCAAAGAGCCAGATACAGAAAGCGGAAGAGGAAAGTGCAGAGCTGAGGAACCGTCTCAACTCCGCAGTGGAGGATGCAAAGAAGCTTCGGGGCGAGTTTGCTGCCATTCCGCAGCTGCGGAAAGAGCTGTTGGCTGCCCGCTCTGAAGCAGAAAGGCAAAAACAAGAATTGATGAAGTTGTCTACAGAGATCGAAAAGTTGAAAGAGGACAAGGAAGAGAAGCTAAAGACCATCATTCAGGTCAGAGTCATTATCACTATATGTTGATTGTAATCCGTATAAGCCACGCTTATCTGTTAAGTAGCGGTGTGCGAATATTCGAAATGTCGAATATGATTAGAATATTTCTAATACTCGATTCGTATTCGTATTCGAAACTTGATATTCGAAGTTCTTCGAATATTGCAATTTTTTCGAATATCATACCGACTTATTACGCGTTTGCTAACCGAAACTGAAACTAATACACAGTTGTGTACGAGCTCCATTAAACTCTGCCCCAGCGAAACCTTCATGCATCCTTAGCAGTTCAGTTGATTGCCAATGAACTCTGAATATTTGTGTGAGGCCCGATGTCCAGTTAAATTCACAAAACTGTGAAATGAGAGGAAGCTACAAACAGTTTTATCTGTAGGTGAAAAAGATCGCCCGGAAGTACCGCAGTCAGTACGAAGAAACAAAGTCTGAAAAGGACGCTCTCGACGCACGCTTGACGGAGCTGCAGTCAAAGCAGGACACTGCAGATGAGGCGTCCACTCATGCCAAGTCGGAGTCGGAGTCGAAAATGCTGGAGCTGGAACAGAAATCCGTGGAACTCACTGAAAGCTACGAGAAGGCGAAGGCGGTGAGTTTTTCATTCATACAGTAACAAAGCCAGACACTGAAGTTATCAATCGTTTTCATCCGCTCGAAAACATTAAAGTGGAATGTGCGTACGCCCTTGTGTTTTCGGGTTTTAGGCTTTTTGGAAAATGGATAAGTGTGTCCTCTGGTGGCCGTATTGCTAGCTGAATTGGCACTTTGCCAAGTTAGTCTTTGGAGGTTTTTGGATCTTACCCTAAGTGACGATGATGCATATCGGGGAGTTAAAAACGGGTTTCACCGGTTTTAACCAAGAAGCGCGAGGGTCTAAATACAGTAGCCAACCAATTTTACGGACTTGGTGCTGACCGGAAAAAGTCCGAATAATGCCGCAGTCGGAAAAATCGGACGATCGCTATATAAAAATTTATTCCACCTCAACCGCACTAAAGAAGTCTGTAATTGTTCCATGCCACATGTGGCAACTGCATGTCATGGTATGCGTCCCAACTCCCAAAAGTGCCTGCGCAGAAAATCACGGTGCGCTCTTGCTGTCACTAGCGGTACGGTTCGGAAGCAGTCTCGCCGAGGATTCCAATTACCACTCCAATCCAAGCGCAGAATTCAAAATGGCGGTTTCAGAGTTGTCGCCGTAGTGCCGAAAATAGTCTTGTTGGTGTTTGTCTGCGAGCGTTTTAGTCCGAAAAATTGAGCCTTTGGGCTGGATCTGATCAGGAAAAATGGTAAGAAAATGTGTTAATCCTATGGCGATGGTTCCCTGGGGGAGTCCAAAGTATCGAGCGAGTATGAATAATCGGTGTCTGAAAAATCAGTTGGCTACTATACAGGGTGTCCCAGAAAACGTGTCATTGAATTATAATAAAAAAAACTACGCCCCCTAAAATCATGCGGTCAATGGCATTTGTTCTTACTGGATTTTTTCCACCTCCTCATGTGAATGTCGTGTAACGTAAGTTTAATTATGTAAATTTTTGTGAGCTTAAGTCGGAAATTTCCCTAGTAAAGGTCACTTTTTTACCCCACCAATGTGAAGAGCGTGTCTAATTTAGTCAAATTAACGATAATTGACAGGGATATTCAGGAGCTATCCCATCGGAAAAAATAGCCGAACATCATGCTCTGTGGAGGTGGCAGAGAATAGCGCACGATGAATTTTTCAGCGTAATCTTTGTCAGTCCGATGAAAGGAGGTTGGAAACCCAGCCCTTCCCAACATCGCAGAAAGAGATAAAACAGGCACGGCTTGTCACGTCCGACTTTCGCTGGAATAATGCTTTCCCTCTCCCAATTTTAGGAACTGTTACTTTTTCTACTATCACTCTGTGGGCTGGCTTCGGAACCTCCTTTCGTCGCACTGAGAGCGATTGCGCTCAAAAAGTCATCGTGCGCTATGGTCCGGTGCTCCTAAAAGCATGATATTCGGCTATTTTTTCCGATGGGATAGCTCGTGAATATCACTGTGAATTATCGTGAATTTGAGTGAATTCGGCACGCTCTTCATATTGGTGGGGTAAAAAAAGTGACCTTTACTTGGCAAATTTCCGAGTTGAGTTCGCAAATATTTACATAATTAAACTTGGAGTACATGACATTCACATTAGGAGGTGGCAAAAACCTAATAAGAACAAATGCTGTTGACCGCATGATTCTAGGTGGCGTAGTTTTTTTATTATAATTCAATGACACGTTTTCTGGGACACCCTATATATGGGGTGTGCAAAGGTGAACTCTGTATTGTTGTTTCTTTGCGTCCCTGTGAAGGGATACACACATCCAACGTGGTGCCATTAAATGCCACCAGTGATTGTTCTAGATTGGTCAGTGGATTGATTGGCCTGTGTGGGACAATGTTTTCAGGACTTAGCCCTCGTGACTCAGGAAAAAGAGCAGGTGACAAGTGCAGCCGCGGAGAGCCAGGAGAAAGCGCGGAAGTTGTTGACGCAAGCGAGAAAGCGGATCGCCGACTTAATGGGCAAGTGTCACTAACAAACGTTGCTAATTCTGCGGCGCTCTGTTCACGAATTCTGTTTACAGCTAAGGCTGATGCACTCACAAAGTCGAACCAAGAGCTGAAGGGTCAAGTGCAGAAAGCGCAGGGCCAGCTGCAGGCATTGGAACAGGCAAAAGGTGGTGAAAGTTGATTGTTTTGGTAGGATGTTCTGTTTTGTACAGTCAGATTCCTTTATAACGAAAGTCGAGAGACCACGAAAGAGAAATTTGTTGTAGAGGTAAATTGGTTAAAGAGGATATGCAACAAATTTGCGTAGTACAAAATCGTATAAATCTATGAGCAGGGATAGCGCAGAGGTAGGCTAAGTTCTCCTAAGCACATATAAGAAAAACAAACAAAACATTGTCTCTATTTCATGTGGCAATGTTGTGTTCCAAGTTCAATATTCAATATTTTGTACAAGTTGTTGTTATATCGGCGTTAGTTCTGCAAAAATGGGCTGGTGATGTCTTCAGAACATGCAAGAATGAAGTCTGTTACTTGCTTGTGGGGCTTAAAAATAGTGTGAACCGTTTGAAGGGTGGGGCAAAAATTACGTTGTAGCTTTTTTTTTTCTTTTTTTTTTCTCCGTAAAAAGGAGTTGGTTCTAAAGTTTGACTTTTACTGTGTGTGTAATACTACTACTTGACCATAATGTAATGAAATGCAAATATTTTCAGATGAAGTGGCACTGAGGGAGAACACGATCAAGTCTCAATTTGAAGGCCGACTGCAGCGCCAGGAAAGGGAACTGCGAGACTCCAAAGAAGCCCTGGAAGTGGCGCACCGCCAAGTGGAGGAATTGTCGCAGAAGGTATTCGTGCTATCTACACTGGACTGATGTTGTTGATTCGTCATGGGCTCATGCTTCCCACTGGTCCTTGAAACCCTTTATTACCCTGGAATTTGAAAGTGACGTTTTCGAGGCTCGGAAAACCCCCGGAATTTCAACAGTCCTTGAAAACCCTAGATTTTTCATCGTTTTCTTCATGTTGTTGAGCTAATTAATTAATTAATTAATTGTGAGTTGACAGTAAGGTAAGTCCGTCCACAGTTGTGTGGCTGCACGTGCTGTTAGCGCAAATTCTGCTTACCCAGAGTCACAACTTTAGTTTCGAAACCAAAGGTGTTAGCACTCATTGCAATAGGAGTCAGCAGCTCAAGCCAGAAGTGTGACAAATGAACGTCACCCTTCATCAACCTTCCTTTCCATCGCATGATCTTGCGCATGAACATTAAGCATCTATTAGAGCCTGAAGTTTTAGGGTTTTACCCGATTCTTCCCCGAATTTGCACCCCAAATTGAAGGTTGCCTCTTTAGGGTGAAACCCGATTTTTACCCGGCAAATTGCCCTCACTGGGATGTCTGTAGGAATGCTCTAACATACTTGTTTGGCAGAAAAATGCAGTTACATCACCGTTTGTACGAAACCGCTACAGTTAGTTTGAATAACTGAGCCCGATTTCTCCCCGAATTTAGCGTACTGGAAGTTTTTTTCACCCGAATTTGCACGAATTTAGTGCCCACGTTTATTTACCCGATTTTTACCCCCCGAATGTAGGAAAAAATATTTCCCGAAAACTTCAGGCTCTAAGCATCTTTAACATCCTCCTGTACTTCAGTCTTTCGGTACCACACACCTTCGTTTCGCGGTGCTCGAGTTATTTCTACACTGCTCCCTCGAGTACTTCTAGAACTCTACCTTACCCACACCTTGCTCGTCACCTCACTGTTTTCTTGCCTGTATTGGCACTTACAAAAAAAAAAGCTGCCAATTCTCGCGCATATTTGTTAGGCTGGACCATACGCTCGATAGGATGCAGTTACAGCATTTTGTAATGGTGTTCCTGTCACCCATGCTACGACTGCTTTCAGCTTGCTCAGCATCAACATCAACACCAGAAGCCACCAAAGCCCACCATGGTTGCCGCACCAGTCGAGCGTTCGAGGTCAGTTCACCTTCGGCTACCTTCCCGGGACTTTGCGGGGGTTAAACGCGTTCTAGCTCGAAAGTTGCCCGCTTGGAGGGTGGTTAAATTAGGAGACTAATTTCTGCGGAAATCTGCCGCATGAGCTTTGGGTCTCTGCTGGTGTGCTCTAGAATACTTACCTCAGATTTATCCGTGTTCAGAGGGACTAAAATGTCCAATCACAAGCGTGCTGGCCATAGCCATGGAAACGAGCCGCCTTCATGAGACATCACAGGAACCTCATGTAACAGCATACAAAATGAGGGATGTGTCTTTAATACGGATGGTGGTTTTACAATTCTGCCAGTTCTTCAGGACTGCAATATCGTTCAGTACACACCATTTACAACGAGGAACTTTTGCACAGTGTTGCGCGCACCGAAAGACTACGACTACGTATATATTTATAGCTCCTAGCTTTCTACATCGGAAAATTAATATTTCCACGCAGTGGGATTATACTGGTGGTTACTTGTTCCGTCCTTTGTCCTTTTTTTACCCAACACCGGGGTTTTATCGATTTTAATATTCTCGCCAGGCTGCTTACAGGCTTTTCCAGCCCTCCGTAACTTTTCAGTACGCAAAGAAAATTAGACTCAGCTCTGACCATTTCTCTCCGGGTGTTCCTACCGTTAACTTTTCTTTTCTCGCAGCACATTCAGCCGTGTAAGTGCCAGCAGTATCAGTCGCACCAGGCACTGGACTCACAACTGATCTAGTTTCACCCATGAAAATGTCGGAGATTGATTGAAATCGTTACAGAATTATGTCACATATAGAATAATTAGAGCCTGAAGTTTTCGGGAAATATTTTTTTCTAAATTCGGGGGGTAAAAATCGGGTAAATAAACGTGTGCACTAAATTCATGCGAATTCGTGGGAAAAAACTTCCATTACGCTAAAATCGGGGAGAAATTGGGCTCAGTTATTCAAACTAACTGTAGCGGTTTGGTACAAACGGTTATGTAACAGCATTTTTCTGCCAAACAAGTAAGTTGGTGCATAGCTACAGACATCCTAGAGAGGGCAATTTGCCTGGTAAAAATCGGGTTTCACCCTAAAGAGGCAACCTTCAATTCGAGATGCAAATTTGGGGAAGAGTCGGGTAAAACCCTAAAACTTCAGGCTCTAAGAATAATCCGCAATATAAGCGCTATCCTGAGGGCAGCAGCAGGTTCTGCGAGACACAACCAATTTCGCGGATTCGCAGTAGGCTAGGGGCTCTACGTATGTTATACAACACGGGTGCGCAGCTATTATATGCTCACGTAAAAGCTGCAGGGAAAAAGAAAAGTTTTGTATGAAACACACTTACTGGAAGGGAAAAGCTACAGAAAGCAGCAGGCATTGCTGCCACGTCCCCAGGAAACGGAAGGCAAGGTGCTCTTGCCCGTAAGCAGTAGGGTAGCGTAAAGGATGTGGTAGTTACCGTCGCTCAACCAAACTGTTTACTGCAGCGGTAACGCGGCGGAACCGGTAACGGCCAATGTGCGTCCTCTCACACCTCCCGTGGCCCCTGTGGCAGCAGCTCCAAGTGCCCTGCGACAAGCTTCGGGTCCCTCGGCGGCTCGCCTCACTCCGACAGCCAGTATCCGACCCATGGCACAGACTAGACTGGTTGCGGTGGTTCCCACGTCTGTCCCTGCGTCAATTGCAGGAGGTGTACATCCTTTCTTCTTCTTCTTTTTTTTTTCTTCTACTTTCTGGGCATGCAGATTATATTAAGTATTGATAGACCCTGAAGTTTTCGGGTTTTATATTTTTTCAAATTCGGGGGGGTAGAAATTGGGTCATTAAATTGATGTAGAAAATTCGTGCAAATTCGGGCAGAAAAATTACCATCAGACTGAGTTCGGGGAGAAATCGGGCATTATTGTAGAATAAACGTTCACTGTACCGTTTATCCAGAGTGCCAGAAGTAAAGGGGAGTCGCATATTTTGTGAGAAACTAGTATGTCGATGCCTTGAGGTGCCTAACAGAGGTGCAGTTTTGCAGGTACAAATCGGGTTTAACCCTAGATAGGTGAACCTCAATTCGGGGTGCAAATTCGGGGAAAAATCGGGATTAACCCTAAAACGTCAGGGTCTAAGTATTGATGGGAAAAGTCAAATGGTATGTGGTTTTAAAAGATAATGGAGACATCAAGTTTATTTGGTATTTCATTACAATCTTTATCACTTCAATGAGTAGGAATAACTCTCTTTTGTTGACTAGGATATGATCTAGCATTTCCCCAAGTTTATTACGTCAACACGAAAATTGCGGTGCATCTCAACACTCTCAAGTTTGACGTTTGGGAATCTTTCTTTTTTTTTTGTTCATTTTGCAGAAAGCTCAGCTACTCCTGTGCCAGTTGCTTCAGTGCAGCCGGACATCCAGGCAGCCCCAAATACGGTGATCGTTACTCCTTCCAGCGTGCAGGAAGCCACTGTTCCTGTTGCTGTGGAAACGGCAACTGCATCAGACGTCATGAGACGTAAGTTTAGCTTGGACTCGCGACTGACCAAAAGATGCGTACAATGCGTTCTGTCAGATGCTGAGGGCAATTTGTAAGGCTAACGTTCATTTCGTAATTTCATTAAAGCAGACGCAGAAGAGGAAGTGGTAGCTGCCCCAGTGGAACATGTTGTTGCGGTTACGGACGAATCGACGTCTGCTGCTGTTTCGACAGAAAGCACGATGAGTGAGTTAATTGACTTTGAGGCACGCGTAACGATTGTTTGTTTTTGCTCCTTAACATAGTTTGCCAATTTTTCGCCTGATCGGAAAGTGATTAGGCGCGACGACATTAACTGAGTATGTAATGCTATGTTCTTAGGCTTAAGAGATTTATTTTAAGTGACTTATTTTTAAGTGCTCATAACAGCTGCCAGGCCTTGTGATGATGCACAAAATATAAGAATACTGTATCACAGTATCAGGAGTATATATATATCACTGCCAATATAGCATAATCCCGTAAATGCGTAATGGGCAAAAACAGACCTCTTGAACGTCATAAAATTAGCAGACAAGTCAACATCGCTTGATAATTTGTTAATAGCTATTTGTAACCTAGTAGATGGGGATGACCTGCACTGGTCAACAGGATAGAAGTACAGCACTTTTCTACAACGTCTCGAAGGAACATTCAAACGAAGCGTAGGTAGAAACTGATCACATGTAGTCATGCCGTTCACAACCGGAACAAAAACATTACGTCCCGCATACATACGTTAATTACGCGAGTAAATGTTGTAATTACTTGAACCGGCTGATGAGTCGAGTTGTCGGTACATGCCTGTCGGGCATTTCTTGTCTCGTTGAACAGTAATATAGTAGTATAATACTTGTACCACTCCTTATTTGAGGTCTCCTTGAAGAAGCAAAGCATTCCACTGAGCGTGCGCCGTCACCAACGCTGAAACGTTCGCGCGAAGAGACTGCTGAAGATGCAAGGTAACAACTACACTCTTAAAACAGAATTTCACCCGTCATAGACACGCACCTAGCCAACCGTAATCCCGAATGACATTGTTCTCTCCCCCTGATTGATTGGAAACAGGAGGCGTACACCCTTTTGTGGCACTTACGAATTTATGTTAATTGTCACAAAAAGGAGCTTTCCACAAATCACGAGTGATAATGGTTGGCCTTCGGTGCGCTATGCGGTCAAGTTCCTTGAGAGTGTACTCGAAACAGCAATAGTATTACCGGTTATATTTCCCTTCCACATGAAGCACGAGCGAGGTTGTGCGAGAAACAGCGGAAGAGGAACGCCTTGCCAAGAAGATGAAGCTTCAGCAGAAAGAGGCTGAGCTCTTGGAAGAAGAGCGAGTGATTGCCGCGGATGAAGGCGAAGAGGAAGCAAAGGATCAAGCGCCAGGTAGAGTTGAAGCTCATGCTGATGGCCAAGGATAAACTTTCCAGTTTTCCTTTTTGAACCCCCGCAAACTACTCTTTCTGGTTTAATTTTAGTGTTTTAAGAACCTGGAGAGGATTAGCTTCATGTTCCCACAATTCCTGTTTTATCATTAGTGCTGTTTAAGTTCAGAATAGGTTGGCAGAATTAAGTTGCTAGGTTTCAAGTCTAGTCACAAGTCCCACCAGGCTTTGTGTTTTGGGGAGTTCCTCTGCCAAAGGGTAAGTAGATCAGGGAAAGGAAACGGAAACATTATTATACCGGAAGTATAGTAGGTAACGGTAACAGAAACAGAAATGGATATCACACAGTACCCGAATACCATATCAATCAGAGGCCAGTAACGGAAGCAGTAACGGAAATCTTGACGATTCCTTTACCTTTCCCTGAAGTAGACATTGCAGGAGATGAAAGAACGGCTGTAAACTTTACCTACGGAGACCCTGCGTAACAAAAATTACCGTAAAAGGCTGTACTATAACAAGTAAAAAACTCAGGTGCATGAATAATTGTTGGTTTAGAAGTACCATCTGGAGCTTCTGAAGCAGAAGGTCATCTGCAAGGGCTAACATCACCTGCCGATGTCATTGTGGTTGAAAGCGACGAAGAGGCCATTGAAGAAGAGCAGGAGAAAGGGGTGCGATAACTTGGACAATAAAGATTTGCCAGTATTTATAATAAAGTGGTTGTATGATGTGATTTATTTTACTAGATTGAAGGGGGAGACTTTGAAAGAGAGGAATCTGGTATGGAGGACGAAGGATCCGCTTGTGACGATGAAGAAATGAATGTTGGTTACAATGCAGTGAGTTGCTTCTTCCTCTTTTTCCTCATGAAGTGAAATGGGCCAACTTCTTCCTCTTTCCATGTCACTTCTTCCTTTTTCAGTGAAACTGTTTTTCCTTCAGTGGTCACTTCTTCCCGGTTCAGTGTACCTTTTTTGAGCTTAGTTTTATTCTTTTCATGTTGGTCTACATTCTTCTTGCTAGACTTGCCGCTTTATGACGTACATAAGTGTGATGTAAAAAAAAAAATTCTAATCCGAATCCTGATCAGCTTATCTCGTTATCACGCGAACAGGGCGGAGTAGGGGAAGGTGAAGAAGAAATGCCTGTGGAAGAGATCCCAGAGCACGACATTGCGGATGAAGAAGGCATCGACGAGGAGTGCGTCATCGCCGAAGGGGACATGGAAGACCAGGTGGACAACGAGGTGGAGATTATCGGTGAGATTGTCTTCTCTTTGTTTCACCCCTCTCGTTTTATTGATTTAATTTATTTTATTTGTTCGCAGACGTGGTCGAGGAGAGTGTGGACGACAGGGAAATGGACGAACCAATTGACCCGACAACGAGCCATGGAGACACACAGGACGAAGGATCTGTTCCGCAGCCTTGTCCACAAATCTCTATTCAGAGGGCATCTCCTACACCATCCCAGACGTCTCCAAGTCCCCTGCAGAGGCCCTCGCTGCTTACCAGGTCCCGCAGTGAACGTCTGCCCTCGGTAAGAATTTTCTTTGAGCATCATCAATGGGTGCGTTAAGTAGGTGCCCCGGAGCGTGAGTGTTTCATACTCCACTCGCTTAACGCGACACATGCACCATCGGCGCACTCCGGAGTGTCAGGCACCAAACATTTTTCGCGCTCCCATCTCGAATGGGTTCACCGAAGCAGACGACAAGCGCTTGGTGCTTAAAGCATTTGGTGTGACGTATTTCCTGTTGAGCGCGCAATCCACCGCGTGCAAGCAGCTGGCGGAATAAAGCTTCAAATGAGTTTGAATGCTACTCTTTGAAGCAAAATACAGACGCATTATCTTACCAAATTCTCCCATTTTGGCAAACTATCATTTCTAGCGACTTTCATGTGGATGTCGACAGCTATTCACAGGTCATGCAGCACTTTAATGCTGGCATATTCGTGCCAAGCAATTATCTTCACAGAAAATTGCTCCTATCACGTATGCCACTAATTCCAGTCATTTACGTCTCATTTTCTGTTACGTGAAAATGTCTTAAAAGCCGCTGTCGTCAAACCTCACCACCACACCCACCTCAGCACCACAACCTTAGACTGCACTGCACGAGCAGAAAAGGGGAAGCGGCGTCACCAAGCGAGCAGTGTGATGCAACAGAGCTGTTTTTCGCTGTTAAGCGGCCACTCCGAGTGTCTCAGACTTCCCATTAAGGTGCACCAAGAGAGGGGCGCCTACTTAATGCACCCGTTGTATTTCTAGCGTTGAGCATAATTTTACCCTTATTTGTGCACTTTGTTTGCACATTGTTTGCACGTTGCAGAGCCAGAGTGCAGCAGGCTTCGAAGAAGGCGACGACAGCATCGTACCCAGTACCCCGACGCTTTTTGTGCCTCGTAGGTCAGATGGCTTTGCAGAGGCTGTCAGGTACACTTTCTTTTGAGCCTTTCATGACTCGATCGTTTATTGATCTCGATCTGACTACTTTTTAATGCTTGTATCCTGAAAAGCTAAAGAAATTTTCTGAATCATTGGTGAAATGGCTGGTGGCAGCACAAAATGCGGTGTTTGAGAGCGTGAGACGACGCGTCTTCGCAATTTGCGGTTGAGGGGAGGAACGATAGTGTGTCGCAGACTAGCCTACCTATGACGTAGAGCAATTGCAATACAGAGGCAATGCTATTTCGAGTGCACAAAATTAATGCACCCCCGTCGCGCTGCCAGCAGTGTCCCGAATTTTGAGTTTGTCAGGTTGGCAGGTATGGAGGGGACCCGGATGCGAAATCTTCGAGCAGATGTGAGGATAGCGCTCACTGACATTGTCATCAAACCTAAAGAAATGTGTAAAATGAATGCACAAAAATGCAAACTTAACTTCACCATAACCTTCAGAGTGTTTCATGAATTTGCGGAAACCGACCAACTGACAAACAAACCATCGTGAAGGCAACAAAAAATATTAGTTGGAGTCATATTAGAGATTTGGCATGCTATTGTGTTAGGCTGGGTGATAAATGTTGCTCTCAGAATTTGTGCACTCCCGTAACACTGCCAAACGACCGACTAGTCTCAATTAATCGATTTAAACAAAATTATCGATATGTTACTTCGAATGAGGGAAGGGTAACGCGGCTTACCAGCAGCACATCCCCTGGGAGTAGCGCAAGGGATGAGCCCATTTACAACACTAATGAAGGAGGCTGTCCCAAACCATGTATTACCGTCAAGAACAATGATCTCACTAGTGACAGTTCCACACGTATATGACCTATATAACAAATATGACCTATATGACAAGTATTGCCAGTATAGGAAGAGAGAACTTTCTACCTTCTGGTTTACCTTTGTGATAGCCTGTGAGCTGAGACACACACTCCATTGCAGACACACATTCCTCCATTCAATCTGTCTGTTTTGCCAGCACTTGGAATACCAGCGCAGGTGCTCAGTGTCCACTATGACAATGCACAAAGGATTTTGGAAGTGCAAGTTGTTTTTGAGGTTTTCATTTTGCTTCACGCGAGCAACACATTCATTGTTTCAGTAAAAAATTATTTGACTGTATGTTTGCAAATAAGCATGTATGGTAGAACCAGTACATTAGCACATATTCCTTATTTGTCTCTTCCAAGTGCATGTCCTGAGAATCAGCAACATGCATTTATGACCACGCTAGTCTCCTGAGCTTAATTGTTGCAAGTTGATACTACTAGAAACCTTCATCCTATGATGTGGTGTTCTAAATTAGGTTCGATATTCGAAGGACAATTTTGCAGTTGTTAGAAAATCAACGAACTGGGTATTAGAAGAAAGGAAAGCCTCTTATGTTCCTCTATTTCATTTCATTTATCTGTTTTCTGAACAGTTCACCTCATGTTCCACATGGTGGATTCGTCTTTGGAAGTGCACAGGAAAGTTCAGCATCCCAGGAAGCTCCTGGAATTTCTCAGCTTGCTTCTCAGGGAGGTGAGTGATTAGGGTCTCGCAAGTTGCTAAGTCATCTGCTCTCTTATCACTTGATCTTATCTCTTACTGTTATCTCTCAACAATATGCAAATATTTTTAGAGGTGTTAGTGTGCGGCTTTTTTTTACATTGGACTTGAGCCCAGGGAGGCGGGTAGGAGTAGCAGAGCTCATTACGTTTTTTTGTCATCTACCCAATCGACACAATATCTTGGCCCAATATTGGCGTTACTGGACCAATATTGGGACGGTATAGCCGTTATCCAGCCAATATTGGGCCAGTACAGCCGTTATCCAGCCAATATTGGGCCAGTACAGCCGTTATCCAGCCAATATTGAACCAGTATAGCCGTATCCAGCCAATATTGAACCAGTATAGCCGTTATCCAGTCAATATTGAACCAGTACAGCCGTTATCCAGCCAATATTGAACCACTATAGCCGTTATCCAGCCAATATTGGCCAATATAATTTGCTGCTTGGGTAAGAAGTCACTTGAGAGTCGTTTAAGAATCTGCTTGAAAACCAATCATGGTCAGAAGTACTTTAAGAAGCCATTTAAGAGTAATAGACATTGACGTTTCAGCTGTGGGCGTGGATGACACTCGAATGGACCTGTCCCACTTTGAGGAAGGGGGAGGCCAGAGTGTGCCTTCAACGCCGCTGCAGATTTCACCACCGGGTGAGTTTCTCTGACTAGCCCTTTTTTTTTTTTTTTTATGGCACAGCTTATAAAAGCTTTGGTGCTTGCATATTAGGCCTCACTCACATTTGAGAGGGAAACGAGTATTAAGGTCTAGTAAATAGTGGCGCGACTTTGCGAAAGAGTCACCCGTCTAACACGGCACGTTTCTGAACCTTCCATACTCCAGAGTCACGTGATGCCTCCCTCTTCCAATCAGACGCGGCTTCAGCCGACCTGGACCAACCCAGAAGCTCCTCCGGCAATGCCAGTGGCCAGCCGACATCTCTCAACGAACAAAGCGTCCCGGGTCCAATCATAACGGAGACGACTGATGAGACAGATGATGGGTAACCGAAAAGTCTAAAGTCAGTTGGGTGGTACAAACATTAACTTCCGAACAGGTTAGCAACAGTTGTACCACTAGTGGAAGAACCAGCCAGTGAAAGCAGTGAAGTTCAAGAAGAAGCGGACAGTCAGCCGGCCAAACCATCTACATCATCAGATGCATCCGCATTGCCAGCTTTGGATGGTATGCTCACAATCTTTTTTTCTTTCTTTCTGCTCGGATTTACGCGTATTTATTTACTTGTACCCTCAAAGACCCGGAGGCTGTTACATTGGGGGAGTAGGCAGGTCAGGATATACGAGGCAATACGAGACTGTGTGTCAGATAAACGGTGTGAGCACAAAAATACGCAATTCTAGAAAAGTTGATTCCAGATGATTACATTCCATAATGATGGGACGGGACTTTATGAAATGATTCAGGTTGATGTCCTTAAATCACTTCATGTAGCAGCCCATTCCATTCTGTTGTAGCTAGTAGAAAGATAGATTTCGAAAATAGGTTAGTGTTGCAGTGAGAGCACTCGCATTTGAAGCAATGGTCAAGGCGCGGAAAAAATGTAGAAGAAGGCTGAACGTATCTCTCTTTAATACAGTAAATCTCGGTTATAACGAACTCGACGGTCGCGCGCAACCCGTTCATTATATCCGAAGTTCGCTATAAATGGAATGGACAAAAAATTTGATCCAAAAGGCCAGCAGTGTAAGAAACATGAGTCATGTATGCCGTTCATTGAAAATACATCGTTAATGGCGCCTGTTTATACACAGTTGCGGAGATCACGGCGTTTTCTAAGTCATCAAGGTGGTCCAGGTGGGCCGCAGCGAGCGCCTTCGCGTACACAAAATCGCGGAGCGAAGCAACATACTTGAGTGCCTCCGCTGTAGTTAAAATGTAAGAAGGGCAAGACACTGTGTCATCATCATCGTCATCGGAAAGTTCGTTTGGCGGCGGGCGCACGTCGGCAATGATGTCCGAATCACTGAAGTCCGCGACGGCCTGTGCGTCGTCATCTGCTGTCGCGAACTCCTCGAAAGACTGACAGCCGTCAGTCAGATTTGCAGCCGTTGCTCTGTCCCAAAGTTCTGTGTCGGTATCACGCACACCAAAGTCCACTTCACGATCGGCGTCTGTAGCCAGTGCCTGATGAACAAATCCAGCTTTTCTGAAGCAGTTTCGCAAAGTTTCTCGCTTCACCTGCATCCATGACGCCTTAATCATCGGCCAAACGGGTGCACGTGCAGCGCGCGCTGATGGTGACAGCGCATTGGCTGCAAAGCGAGGTCACGTGCAAGCGGCGCCTGACAAATCCGCGGGCGTCTGACGTCGCGCGCTCGCCTTCTCCAGTGGTCGAGGGAGCTCTTTCGGTCACAGTAACCGAAGGCTCCCCGGCAATTCGTTCATAATAGGCGGGGGCAATTTCCATAGACTCAATACAAATTTTGACGGTCGTTCGTGAGGCATTCGTTATAACCGAAGATTCGTTATAAGTGGGGCTGTTATAACCGAGATTTACTGTACTTGGGATGTGACCACACATAGTAAGACAGTGTGCATGCGCACAAATGCTAAAACACGCCGAGAAACAATTTACATCCATTTTAGCGCACAATGTCGTCACGGATGCTGATCTGCATGCTAACGTAAAATGCTCGCAATAACGGCGTAAAGAAATTTAATCCACGTTGGTTTCAGTTATCGAAGAAAAACCTGAAGAAATCGACGATGGAATATCAACGTCAGTGGACCAGCAGACACCTGGTGAGAGATCTTACAATCAGCCAATCTCGCTCGTCCCGCATAAGTTTTCCAGTCTGCCCACTTTGACCTCGACGGTGTTTATGGTGGCCGTTGTGAACTACACGGAGTTGAATAGGGAGACGACCGCCTGAACCCAAAGTGAAAGTGACTGTAAGGCCTGTGCAGTGCCCAAGTCTAGATTGTACGTGATATGATTATGTACAGCCCTCGCCATGCAGCAGAAACTTACATTTAAGGAAGCACTCTTTCGCTACCCTTTTTTAGACCAAGCCGTTAACCTGCCTATTGAAATGCACTATGCGAAGTGGTTCCTTCGACATGTGCATAAATATCGCGGAATTTGATCGTAAAAATTGTGAAGGTGCGCGACGGTGGCAATGCCCAAAAATGGCTGCCCCGGTTGCTTAGACAAGCTTGCTGATTGGTTTAGAGAAACGACGTCTGCTACACAGAGAGAACTGGAAGACAAATGAAAAAAAAAAGAGAGGAAGGCGCGGGCACTCTTGTAGCCGTAATGATGTAACAGGTGACGTCTTTTCTCCTCCTCCTCGTTTCACCCCGAGTGGAGCGGGAACGTGCTCGTCGATGTCGTCGGGTCCGTTTTTCCCGAGAAAAGTATTGCGTAAAAAAAAAAATGTTGTGTTAGTTTTGGGGTCAAGTCACACCCTTTCATGACGCGTCAGAAACAGAAAATCTCTGAGACGCTTTCTGCGTTCCTTTAATGTCCGCAGGCAATGAACAACAGTCAACCGAGCAGCCACAGTCACAGCGGCGCCGCATCGTCTGGGACGCACCGTCCGAGATGCCCGCGGCCTCGCCACCGGCCATTGCCACGCCCACTCCGGCCGCTCCCGTGGCATCCACCACCAGGGTTGCCCACTTTTCCTCTCCCACCAGAGAAGCCGGAGCGCCGCAAACGGCGACACGAGGCCAACGCGGCCGACGCGTCAGGCTTCGGGGAGCTTCGACCAGAGGGGCCGCAGCCTCCCAGCCGGCGTCCACGTGGACGGCACCGGGCTGGCGAGGAGGGAGGGGGACGAGGCCACCACGTGGGGGGCGAGGGGGATACATTCAGTGATTTTTTTTTTTAATCTTTCGTTTGTTGCGAAGGACAAGTTCACAGTGTGAGCAGTACAGCTGCCGGCGTGTTAGAAACTTGGATTTTAGTGTGTCGTTAAAGTTTTAGGCAAAACATTGTTCAGTGTAGTAAAGGTTGCTCCCCCGTGGCTTTGCCCTATAATCGAGTTTCTATCCATTTTCAAAAGCGTTTTAAAGGCATTACGTTGGTTACTTTGGACGGGTGTAATAGACGGTTATACGCATCAATGTCTGTGATGCTCGAAAGCAGAAACCGGAACTGCCGGCGAAGCTGCCTCTTGCCGATGCCACGGAAACAATCCTGCTTCAGCCAATCATCTGTTGCGATTTGCTGAAGTAGGTGAGCGCACGGGAGGACTTCCTGGAATGTCATCGTCGTTCGATGGTCATTAAAAAAATTGCTTTTACCCGTTACTCTGAGCTGAAAGCAAATGTAGAGGAAGAGCGAAATGAGTAGAGAACGACGCCTACGAAAGGAGTGAGCGCAAACTTCGCGCTCAGAAGCAACAAGCCAATCCCCTCAACATTCCTCCGCCCATACATCGGAGTAGAAGGTTCATTCTTTCTGAAAGAAAAGTGCTGCATCAGTTCTTCAGTACACAGTAGGTACAGTTCTGAACCAGTTGCGCTGATGCGACACCACGGGCTCCTAAAAAGAATGAGGAATGAGGAAGTGCAGACCTTGGGCACGTTAAGTAGCGCCACCGGAGCGCAGGGAGCGCGCTCCTTTTCACTAAATGGTGTCACTCCTTTTTCGGAGCGTAGTGCCCTTGTACTCTCGTGCTCCAGCTTGCAGGTTGAAGCACGTAAGTGCTGCCCCTGCTCTGTGACGTACGTAGAAAGGGCAGCCTGGAAAACCAATGAGCCACTTTGGGAGCCTCGCCGGGGGGGCATATCGTGCTTGAGGCATCGGAGTACAAGGCACAAAGTACGCCGAGCGCGTTGTTTGTCGTCTGCTACAGAGCGTTGTCTCGTGCGCGTTAGAATGGGGTGATGGTGTAGCCTGTTTTCTTCTGTTGGTCTGCTCGCGTTTGTTCCGTTTGTACTAGCAATTCGTAAACGGGTATTGGAAGATTCTCGTACCTTATAAGTAGGGCCTGACTTTTTGGGGTTTTATTTTTGGCCAAATTCGGGGGGTAAATATCGGGTGATATTTTCCATTTGAAAATTCAGGTGTATTCGGGTTAAATCCTGTTACGGCATATTCTGTTGTCAGGAATTCGGGTGTATTCGGGTGATTTTTTGTTTGTTTAATAAAAATGTGTCTTAACATGGAACTAATGTTTAGCAATGTTATCAAACTTTATTTTAATGCATGCTTATGAGTGTGCCACGCGACCCGAATGTTTTCGGGTAGATTCGGGTTAAACCCGAATTTTACAGATTTCGTTCGGGGGGTAAATATCGGGCGGATACGGGTTTAACCCTAAAAAGTCAGGCCCTACTTATAAGTGTCCTCTTTTTAACGGTGCATTGTGTGTAAGTACTAGCGATTGTGTTTCCGCACGGTGCAGCTGTATTGTTCAGAGTCATTCAGGCTTTTGGAGACCATACCAGTTTTGCAAAAAAGGGAGAATCTTCTGACAAGCTCAAGTAGTACATACCTCACAGTGACTGATGTGATCCAGGATAATCTAGGACCTCAAGGAGTCGCTCGCAACTGCTTCTTTGCAGGAGTAAAGTCCTTGTAGTCAATTATTCCTAGCCTGGGATTGTCCTCTTAGCACAGGTTCCTAGGCAGGCTTTTCTTGGCAATGAACTTATGTAGAGGAAATGTAGTTTTCTTTCAAAAGGAAAGCACCTAATGTGCACAACCTTAATGCTCAGAAGCAGTAGGTGTGTCAAGTCAAGCCACCTCTTCCTTCAAACATGCAGCAGGACAAGTATTGCAAACGGCAAATTGTGACATAAAATGAAATGTTTTATTTTTGTAATTCAACGAAACTCTGTTTTAGCATAAATTACAGCCAGTCCTACGCCACGAAAACAACAAAGATGATGAAGAAGATGATGAGGACTGCAAACACCTTCACCATCAACCAACGATTGGAAGTCACTGACTGAAAATATTTCAAAATCTCAGAGTGCGCGGCCTCCACGTTGAGAGACGTGTCCTCTACGTTGGCATCAATCCTACAATGAGGAGGAAAACGCCATGTGAGAATTGCACGCACGTAAAGCATGAAAAAGGTACCTTTTGATTTCCATCAAAAACACTTATGCTATGGAAGCCATTCGATGATTCTTCAACGCTGCTTTTATGCAGTCTCAGGGTTTCGGCCTACAAATTTTTGGTGGCTGCAATTATGTGCCAGGTGCCTCAGGACGAGAGCCGCCGATATTTCGAACAGAGACTGTTAAAGGTTCATGGGAACTGTGGGTTGACCCACAATTCCCATGAACCTTTAACACATCATCCCTAATCCTTTAAATACAGAGCCAATGATGAGGACGGTGCCCAGAAGATGAACAAGTCTCTCTTCGAAATATCGACGGCTCTCGTCCCGAGGCACTTCTCTTCATATTTCCTTACCAGTTCGCTGGATTTTCTACCGTTTTACGTTCATAGTTTTCATAGTTGTTAGTTTTATAATGATAATCTCGAGCTAGTGATTCAGATAAGCGAATTTCATCACAAAAATATGTACAGGTTTTCACCTCCAATCACCACTGACCCTAAAACGTGCTCGTAAATTACTGCATCATTACCTTTGCACCATCTCTTCCTGTTCTTTGACCATGTGTGCCAGCTGCTGGAAAATGGAGCCCAGTTCCACAATGGTGCTCTCAATGCTCTGCATTGTGTCAGCTCTGCTTTGCAAATAGGAATCCTGCACAAATATACCACCCTCAGACTCGATCTCGATCTGACATGATCGAGGTATACACTTTTATCACTGAAAAGTGCCAGAGAAAGGGAGCATTAATTACGAGAGTAAAAAAAGTAATTAAGCGCACGAGGCACACCTTGATCCATAACATCTCAACTGGGGGCAGATCCACAGAAATCTAAATCGTCTTTTCGTACAGCTTTCGTACACTCGACTCACTTCTCTCAAACTAGCATGAGGAGCTTTGTGAGAATCCGTGATGGCCGTGTCTCGAGGAACCTGTTGTTTCCCTCAGAGTCGCGTTTTTTTGCATAATATTCAGTATCTTACAGAATTACGTAAGGATTTCAATGGTCTGCGACATTTTCGTGGGTTTAAACCCAATCGGTCGCGACTGATACTGCCTGGCAACCACACGGCTGAACGTGCCACGACGAAGGAAATTGTCGAGTCCAATTTTCTTTGTGCGCCAAAATGTTACAAAAGGCTGGAAAATCACGCGGGGTCGAGTTAGTAACCAATCTTGCGAGAATGCTGCAACTTTTTTGTTTTTTTTTTCTTTTGCCCGCAGAATTCTGCAGATTTGTAAATTCCACTTAGTGGAAAGTAAATTTTCCACCGCAGAAAGCTATGGAGTTTAAGCATGACTAGACGTCCTCATGGAGGCAAGTAGGCCCTGCTGCTAGACTTACGATAAATACACGGGGGGGAAGAAACATTTGGATTGACAGCACTGCGCACCTGTTCGTCTAATAGCATCATCTGCTGTGCCTGCATCTGCCGTGGCCTGCCGTCCATGTCGATTGCGTAGTCACTTCCCCCGGCTGCGTGCTCGTCCGCCAGCAGCACAGATCCAGTGTGGCCAGACAGCGCCGAGGGTGGCAGTCCGGTAGTGACGGAGCTGCTCTGCGAGAACTGCTCCCGTCGACTCTTTTGGTGCTTCAAGTTCTGAAACACAGGTCGTTCTACGATCAATCACCGAAGTGACCCACATATTTATGAAACGCATCTATCTTTCGCAGTATCGTAATTTCACGCGTATTAGCCGCTTATTTTTTTCTTCTCTCGGGCGCTCTACGGCTTATCCAATGGTGCGGCTTATCTGATGACTATTTTCTTCTGGATTTTTTTCCCCACACGCCGGTTTTAGCGAAAGGGCCGACAGGTCTCTGCAACAGCACTGATCTGCCTATGCACGAACAGTGCGTAACAGGGACGGGGACCACATTCGAGTAGATTGATCTTCCTGGTGCATTCCCCAAAGCAGCTTTAACGAAAGTGGTGACAGTGATTCGCGTCTTCTGGAAGACCACTGACCCATCAAACAAGGGCACAATCCAATATTGGAAGAACACTAGAGCTGACCCCAGAGTATGGACCACAGGGTTTATGGCCTTCTCTATGGTCTCCTTCGTCGCACAAATCAGTCGTCTCGTATTGCCCGTGGCTTATCTGCCAGAAAATTTTCGAAGCTTTCCTAAAAACACGTCCTGCGGCTTATCTGCGGTGCGGCTCATACACGCGAAATTATGGTAGGTGCACTTGCAATACCGAGCTAGCTGGGAACTTAGAAGTGCTACGAATCCGGTGAATGCGATTGCTGTTGCATGCACAGACATGCACAATGACAGGTAGTGGAGTAGACTATTTGTAGCTGACTATACGAAGCTGGTATACTTTGATGAGCACAGTAACTACAATGAGCAAGTGCGAGATACACGTTAGAGACTGCGATTGTAATACGCCACAAAGTATAGTCTATAATAGAGTAAACGTAACATTACCTGAGTTCTAACTTCGAGGACACTTTTGAATTCGCTGGACATCGATGCCAGCTTGGACTGCAACGGAAGAACAGATGCTCTTCTTTTAATGAGTGGCATATAAAGAGGAATGCACGCTGACCACTCCAAAAAAAGGAAAAAATAAAAAGCTGTCCGTATTTCAATGATATACTGAATCGAGAAGAAAGCGTGCGAGTCAAGAAATAGCATGCACAAAGGGAGGAATCAAAGACTGTGGCGTCGACCACCCATTGTTGTGACACTCGTAGCTATAATTTGGCCTGTGGCTGGCATACAAGGCGACCCACGTATTTTTGAAGAAAAAGTTCGACCCAAACATGAGACAGAAATCTTAGTTCCAGTAAAATGAGCGCCACTGTCCCTTGAAGTTCACCTACCAAGCAACAGAGACGTTGCTCGCCTATTTTAATCATTCGATGACAAGGGAAAATAATGTTGATACGTGCAACTGACCTGCAATGACACAACAATGGAATTGGAATGCGACTGCATGTGTTTGGCGCCTCTGTAGTTTCTCGCTCTGGACACCTGGAAATGACAGACATCGGCGTTACATACACGGGCAGCTTAATAATCGTCCGAGTACCTACATCTTGGAGCTGCGCAATTTGCTTGTTCAGACTACTGATGTCCTGCTTTATTATGTACGTCAACTCCTCGATTTCTACTGGTCGGTCATCAAATATGGTCTTTCGCTTTGCCACTGAAATGGGTCGGTTGAGTGTGATGTCACCTGTTACATCGTATTAACTAGGAGACCGCGTAAACACTTACATAAAGCCAGTTTTTCTAACTTGGCAAAGGTGTTGGCAATGTCCTTTCCTATCTGCCTGCGGGGGGGAGATGTACAGCTTTATCGGTTAATACGTAAATATTGGCTACTGATCATGATACACAAATTCCTGATATCAATATCAATTGGGCTGCATCTCTAATCCGAATTTCTTGCAATACAGTGCAGCCTATTTCTTCTACATTATTGTACAACAGCGAGTCTTAAGAAAGCCAAGGAGTTACCCCAGGACATTTTTTATGTCTGCTTTGGGCGCATGGGTGATGAAAGGAAGGCCCTTAACATACCTTGCAACGTGCATGAATTCTCCGTAACCAGGTTGCGACCTGTCATGTGGTCCGATCCTCTGCACGTAGCCGTTGCCCTGTACAAAACGGTACGCCGTGACACGGTACACATTAATGGCAGCTGACAAACGCAAGCTCGTCCGCCCTTACCATCCTGCCTTGCATGAGCTTGGCAGCCGACTTGAACTCTCTCGTGCGATCCCTGCTAGTCATGTCTTGGACGTAGCTGCTGCTAGAAGAAAGGTCGTGCACACCGGAAGCTGTGGTGACCCCACCTGAGGAAAAGCCCTGTATGGGGTGTACCACCCCGGAGGGGCGTGAGGAAGGGGCTTCCTCGCGTTCCGACCCCGAGGCGGTTCGTCTACGCCGGGTGATCATGGGATAGCCCACAATGGGGCATCCCAACTTGTGGCCTGCAACACAAGGAACTCGTACAGCCTGACTGGGTTGACAGTGGTCCATCTTAGAGTTGCTACTTTTTGCTACTAGGATGTGAATGTGTCATCGTTTCCGCGTGAGGAGGAGCTTCATCGCCACGTCCAATCAAAACATACTTGTTTTTGTAAGATGACATATACCAGCAGTGAAGAAAGAAATCCACCACAAACTTATGCCTTTCTTCACCCGCACCAGGACAATAGCTGTCGTCGACTCGTCAAAAAGTGCAAGGGGCAGCGTAAAGGAGTGCAAACAAAGTGCATGACAGGTGCTGCACAACTTGCACCGTTCGCACTAGTTCACAAAGTGCAGCCAAATCGAAGACTGCTAATGTTATCCTAATGTGTCACAACAGATGAGCATTGACAGACTCCTCTGTGACGCTTGCAACACAAAGGCCTTCCCAAATGCCAAGACACGAGATTAAAACCGGCCAGGCTCAACTCCAGTTAGGCTCCTTAACAATTTTCTTTACGTGGAAAGGCTCAAGGTCCATTTGCATCAGTTATGCGTAAATGGCAGCAGGGAAAACGGTCGTTGAAAATCGAATATCGTACGACTCATGCAAGACGTATAGTGTAATATGTTACGGATTTCACGCCACATAGAAGAATGCCCAAGAGCTTACGTGTTACTACTCAGTGTGCTTTGATAAACACAACTGCTATCCGTGGTACTGTTGAGTTGATGTGCGGTGTGCTGTACACCGTCATCACTTGTTTCAGGTGTTATCAGTATGATTCACTCAAAAGCTTCAACACATTCCCTGCCGTTGAAAGATGTCTACACGTACCTGACACATTTGAGACCAGGAAATTTTTGCCTTCTTTCAGTTGTTTCCACGACACACACACAAACATAAACGACGGAAATGACGTATAAAGATATCCGGCTTGAAACCGTTAACTACCGGGAACGAGAATAGCGGAAGGCGCGCGCGCCGCGCCGTGCGTTGCTGTCGTCTGCTACCACAGGAGTTGCACCATAGTCGGTCGCGGGCACAGGCTTTTCTTGAGAGCTTTCAGCCATGCTGTAACACATGGAGGCCGAGGGTCTGCTGAAAAGCGAAAAACAGTCTGCCTTCTGTACAACAAACGTAAGAGCAATTTAGGAAGTAGGCCGACCTAGTAGGTTGTGACCTTCCTGTACATCTCTGTGGCAGCCATATCTGCTATGTTTTTGGGCTCCTTTTTTTCTTTCTGACAGGTATATTTTGTGGGTGAGGTATGCTGGGAAGATCCCCGGTTTATCAATTTCGTAGCAAAGGGTGTAGGACCGAAAGCGACACAGCCTTATCATGCAGGCCTACAAGTTCTTGGAACTGTTGCAAACATTTCCCTTGTACATATTTTGAACCAGCGGTTTGGCCGAGCAGGTACAGCAGCCGCTCGCTGGTGCCGCCCCTGTGCCACGAACTTGGAGGTAGCTGCGTGCTGCCTCAAGTTTTCCCTGGGTTTTCAGTTGGACTTTCCAGACAAATATCGGCATAATTCCTTCTGAAATTGACCATCTGCATGTACACCGCTCATAGTTTATTGCAACAAGTAATGGATGAATGTGTCCTTTTAAACCACGGGTGTAACACACTTATTTCTTTTGAGAAGTCAGCAGCAGCATGGTCAAAATGCCCCGTAAGCACACAGCGTTACAAACCAACCTCACTTGATGTGTCATTTGTTAAAAAAAAAGACAAACATTTACTGCAAAAGTTTCAGCATTTTGCGCGCAACGTGCATATCCCTTTTTCACAAGCAGCACAACCAGTGCATAGGTCTTCGTGTCTTTATATCGTCTTTAAAGTATTTTTAAACACCCCCACGTATCACAGGAATCTCAGCCGCTGAGAAAACAATTTCTGGTTGTGACGTTGATTCTTGCCATGTCACAATGTGTCAACACAAACATCTGGAATTGATGAAAAAGAAACAAAGATGCCACGTCTCGAATTACCTTTGTTACAAACTACAGCAATGGCAATAATAACTAGAGCCCCTAGCTCTGTGCTGCGGAAAATTAATATTCCCGACGAATGGGATTTACATATCCGCAGCAGGGGAAAACAAGTAAAAAAATTTTGCGGCATTTTCCCCCCTGAGATCGCTCACAGACTTGTCCTGGACTTTTCCTGTCTTTCATAACTTTTCAGTGCGCAAAGAAAATTAGACTAAACTCTATGACAATTTCTTCTATGGGCATTCCCGTCATTAAATTTCCTTTAGTCGTGGCACGTTCAGCCATGTAAGTGCCAGCAGTATCAGTCGCATGTGGCACTGCTGCATGACTATGGCCCGGATTTTTGGGCATTTGCCTATAAATGCCTGGAAACGCCTAAATACGACATTTTTGGCGTTGCCTGCGTTTTTATCGACTCTATGGGATTGCAGCATATTTTAACATTTTTAGATGCCATAAGAGCCTTTTTTGCGGGTCTAAGTGCGAGTGCAGCTTTCAGGCTCGTGCCGAGTGTTGCACTTTGCTTTTCGTTACTGCGTGTTTGCGCATTTTGTTCCTTTTTTGCGTACAGTTGATCCAAAAATTTGGCCTCTCTTGGCCTTTCAAGACCTTCGAGGGCGGAAAAGTAATAGTATTATTCGATATAGCGTGTTTCCCAGCTGCTTCAGCATTCGTGTACCAGACGTCGAGGCTTGTATTGTACCGTAGCCTTTAAATGAGCAAGCTTTCCTCGACTGATCATTCTGAAACATCAAGAAAGTCAAAGGGCGTACCAGATTAACGTGCCCATCTTTGCATATTATTGCCTACTTCGGTATTTTTTGGAGCCTAAATGCTTGCCTATTTCCGTCGTTCTTAGTGCCCAAATTTCCGGGCCTTAGTTACGACTGGTCGGGTATAACCGGGGGTAAAATGTCGCAGATCGATCGAAACCCTTACACGATGCTGCAACATATCAAATATTCCGCGAAAAACATGCGATTCTGAGGGAAGCAGCAGGTTCCGCGACACGTGGACAATTCCACAAAACTTCACGGAATCGCGGAACACTAGGGGCTCTAATAGTAACAACCGCAACAATCCCAAATGTGGGCATTCGGGAGGGAAAGTGTCCAAACTCGAGTTCCAATCCAGTCCAGTTGCTGGCTGGGTTTCGGGTCACTGTGTTCAGGATGTTTGGGATGAGAATAACGAGTGATCATTTTATTATCTTGCACAGACGTATGTTCTACCCATGACCTACTAGATTATAACGACCATGTCATAAATGAGGAGCCCGTCCGCACGATCCACCGGGGGCGCTACTCATCGGCACACGAGGTCTGCATCACGATTGGACGATGGCAATTTGAATTCTGAACGCGCAGAAGCGTACACATGACTACCGTAGCAGACGACAGCGATCGCTCCTATGAAAACGCTAGTATGATGAATGTAATCAACCTCAGAATGAAACATCTACCGTGGAATATCCACCGTTTGTACAGGAATACTAAGGTAAGCTGAAGTACAAAGTATCGTAGAAGTCGAGAAAGCAATAACTGGGAATGCGGCGCTGGGAAGGGATGCAATGACGTGGTAGTTATAATCTAGTAGGTCGTGGTTCTACCACAATGTTGCTACCGTAATGGCTGATGAAGAAAAAATGGGGTAGCCAAGGGGAGGATTGGCTGCTTGAATGGTGAGGTTGCGGAGGATTGTCGGCTGAGCTTGTATGCTGTAGCGTTCGTCGTCGTCATTGGTCAGATACAACAGTTCCAGAGAGAGAGTGGACCAGAGACCCCTGACGGTCTCCGTGTGCAGACGGCCGACGGGGACGGACACTTCACGCAGGGTTAGGAGGTGACTTCGGTAAACATCCTGCGCGGCATATATAAACGGGACTTATGTGGCCGATATATTATACATAGGGAGCAACTTTTTCGGGGTTAAACCCAATTCCGCCCGAGTTATTCCGCCCCAAACTGACCTCCGACCAATTCGGGTTAAATCCGATTTCTCCCCGAATTCCAGTCACATGAAATCCTCGAGTGGCGTTTCCACTGAAGACGAACAAAGGTCGCCACATGTAGCGCATGGAAGAATGGGTGACTCACTTTCCAAGCAATACACCAATGTGTGTCAATACTGTCTGTGCCTTCAGGGATTACCGCTTGAAGGTCACGATCCCGAAAAAAAAAAAAGGAAAAGAGGGAGATTAGGAAAAGACTTAATAGACAAGAGGAGAAACAAAAACACCCGATAACACCCGAGGGCAAAATTATAGCCCGATGCCTCCCGGAATTACAGATTTAAAAATAGCGCCCGATTTTTACCCCCCGAATCTGAGAATGGCATTTAACCCGAAAAAGTCACTCCCTAATTACACATATATTATATTATTATATATATTGTTAATCATATATACCATATCTATCATCATATATATTATTGTAATATAACATATTATTATTAACATATACAGGGTGTTTGCCCTAACGTGTCCAGAAATTATATTTAAAGCGAGCGATAAAAGAGAAACGAGCGCTACTTTTCAGCGACTTGACTAAGAAACAGGTGCTACTAGTGAAGCAGTACCTCTTTCTTACTCAAGTAGCAGAAAAGTACCACTTGCTTTTCTTTTATCGCCGGCTTTAAATATAATTTCTGGACACATTAGAGCAAACGCCATGTATATCGTACATACAATATTAATCAGATTCAGACAACAGCAGTCGAGAAAGTAATGCGAAGCTTTTGTTCTTGTTACGGGGTAAATCTACCTTAATAGGCGTTGGGGGCAGTTAACGAGGATATCAAGAATGTTACGGCAGAAGCTCTGTCTTCTTCCAGACTTTGTCCCAAAGAAGGCAAAAGCGTCTGTTGCAATGTACATGCCCTTCTTAACTTCCTGCAACACCTAGTGAAGTTTTTAAACCACAAAAAAAAAAAAAAAAAAAATTATTTCTATCTACTTTTGCTGTCCATGCATCATTTAGTATGTGGTTAATTAATATATGTACAATAACATTATGACATAAATTAATTAATATACAATACTCATTTCAATTGATAAGAGAAACCATTATGTTAGTGACTATGCTCTGTAGCACCTTACTGGAATCAACGCAAACTGCGTCAAAAAGAAGGGCTCTTGGAATGCAAAATGCAGTTACCTCTTCTCTATCATGAAATATGCAAAACAGTTGCGGTGTTTCTTTGAGAACAGCCTCCGACCAGGAGCTAGATCCTTCCATGCCAATGAACCAATCTGAGTCGAGATCTTCTAATGCTTCCATTAGTTGAGCATCGTTGTCAGCGCTGCCGATTAATACCGCGTCGAGGGCTAGTTTGACGCTATACCTGCAGCAATCTGTAATATGAGTAACATTCTACGTAGTAATAAGTAGAGCCTCAAGTTTTGGGGGTTTAACCCGATTCTTCCCCGAATTTGCACCCCAAATTGAAGGTTGCCTTTTTGGGGTGAAACCCGATTTTTACCCGGCAAATTGCCCTCACTAAGACATCTATAGGAATGCACACTAACTTGTTTAGTAGCAAATGCAGTGACATCACAGTTTGTACCAAACCAGTACAGTTGGTTTGAGTAACTGAGTCCGATTTCTCCCCGAATTTAGCATACTGCAAGTTTTTCCACCCGGATTCGCATTAATTTGGAGCATATATTTATTTACCCGATTTTTACCACCCGAATTCCGAAAAAAAAATTTCCCGAAAAATTCAGGCTCTAATAATAAGTGTTACGGTGTCGTACCTAAATGCACAGGTTGCAATATCTTGAAGGCTGGCATTGTTGATCGGGTGTTCCGTGGACCCACTCGAACGCAGACGACCAGAAAATGCTGAACATATTGTTTCTGGATTTGGCATGTCATCAGGTGACATTGTTGCTACATGGCAAAATGTCACTATGTCCCTGTAAACATTACAAATTGTACATAAGCCACCTGAATGTGTGAGGTCTCCATGATTCATCTCGTTATGCATTTGTGATTATTATTTATCACAAAGTTTTGAGCCATTTGCTTGCTACTCAAAAAGTGTTACAAGTCAAATGTTAACTATGGTAGTGCACAATTGTAGCTACTGACCATTGATATTGACCTGTTGATAAAACTGACAACTCTTATCGCTCTCCCATCAGTTCTACATTGGAGCATCATAGGGAACACGAGATAATACTTCCCTCGCAGCATATCTAGGGCCTGACTTTTTAGGGTTAAACCCGTATCCGCCCGATATTTACCCCCCGAACGAAATCTGTAAAATTCGGGTTTAACCCGAATCTACCCGAAAACATCCGGGTCGCGTGGCACACTCATAAGCGTGCATTAAAATAAAGTTTGATAACATTGCTAAACATTAGTTCCATGTTAAGACAAATCTTTATTAAACAAAAAAAATCACCCGAATACACCCGAATTCCTGACGACAGATTATGCCGTAACGGGATTTAACCCGAATACACCCGAATTTTCAAATGAAAAATATCACCCGATATTTACCCCCCGAATTTGGCCAAAAATAAAACCCGAAAAAGTCAGGCCCTAAGCATATCTAGCAGCTATCTCGAGTACACGATCAGTGAAAGAGATGTAGACGGAGCAAATGACAGGACTAATACGGAACCAGAAACTTTGATGCGAGTATCAGAACAATCGGTTTGTTCCGCTTTGACACCAGTCAGCTCTGTTGCAGCTTGCTTTCCCGACACGAGAGTTTCCGGTAACAAGTTAAGGTTCGGTCACGAATGAATATATCTTTCAGAAATTTTCCAATCGAGCCAGTTTGTCTCATATTTTGCGGAATAGCGGAAATCTAGGGGCTCCACGCAGCGTCACTCATCAATTGGTGTACCCACACCAGCGTACAGACCTGTACTGTTGTAGAAGTTTATGATCAGTTCTCGAGTTTTCGCACAGCGCCTGGACAGTTCTGGGAGCATTTTCGAGTTGTCTCTCGAGTACTTTCCAAAACCAAACCTCGCTGAATTCTCGAGCAACTACGTTGCGTGCCGCAAGCGTCTCGATGTCGTTGTCGTCTGCTACTCCCAGCCACATCTCGGGAAGACCCAGTGTACTGTCGCATGGCGCCACTGATGGCGCTGTCAAGATGGGTTTTTCGTCAACCCATCTAGCCACCTGCAGAAACACGTGCGTGTTAGACGAAGCGCAGCAAATCGTGCACAAGCAAAAAAAAAAAGCAGAAGACATTAGCAGAAGACATGGACTGATGAACTAGCACTACACAACAGGGACAGACAGACAGGAAAGGACAGACACGGTGCTAGACTTCCAACCAGAGATTTATTGACAACACAACGCAAGCGTTTTAAACATCCCAGTGATTACGTATCGCGTGTCTACATCATCAGTAACCTTTCGAGTAGTCATCTCCCCTTTTTCCGCTGCCCCAGGAGCATTACTTCCTTAATGCCTGGCTTATACGAGGTGACCCCTTTTCCTTATTTCGTAATCTTCCGCTATCGGCACACTAGAGAGATGGTGGGAGCTTATGAAATGAGAAAAACCGGGGTCACTTTGTATAAGCCAGACATTAAGAAAGTAATGTCCCTGGGAATGACTACTGGACAGGAAAACAAAGTGGGATGACGTTATCACTGGGGTGTTTAGAAAGCTTGTGTTGCGTTGTCAATAAATCCTTGTTTGGACATCTAGCACCGTGTATGTACTACCATGTACTACAGTCACCGGTACTACCGTACCGGCCTCTTCGCAAAGATAGTCTGTGCAACCCACCCTGACGACTGGAGCCGACGAGGACCATACGTTCTGCACTGGGACCTGCAGTTCAATGTCTCGGATACGTTCTCCCGTTTCTGCGGTATTCGTAGAGCGCCCCTCGGGTTCTCCTCGTGGACCCTGTTCCAGCGGATCGTCCGAGTCGGACCAGTCGGCTGACCCGATGGACGTCAAAGAGCGAACGGCATCTGCCCACGTCTCAGGGATGCGGCTCTCGCCAACGGAACGTGCATCGTCCGACTTCTCAGTCGGACTCTCCGCACGTTGAGGCAGGCCGTTCTCCGTTAGATCTGCAAAAAGTGGGTAAAGACGGATAAACGATAAGCAATAAGAATGCTCAGTAATGAGAAATCGTTAGATAGTCCAGCACCATTGTCATAAAAAATAAGGCTCTGATTGAAAGTAAGGCATATTATCGGGTAACGCAGCTGATATCTAAACGGAGCTCACGAGTAGAGATGAGTACAGCCGCAGCGCACTCGTGGGGGCGCGACCCGCACCCGCACATCCCGACGAGTATCCGCACATCCCGACGCGTATCCGCATACCCGCCGATATACCCGCAGCCCGATGTGTGCACAGGTTTCAGTTATGCCAAACGATCATCACAGCACGAAATGATCTATTGATGCTGGAGACATTGTCCATTAGTGAGTCACTTTTCCAACGCGTAGGCTGTGGCGACTGCTGACATGGTTGCCAGCTTACTGATGCAAAGCATATCAGTCGTGGTGTCGAAAGATAGCCAAAATTAACCCTATGTGGCAAATAACAACATCAACTTTATTTTGAGATGATGATTTGGGTATGGAACGTCTTGGAAAGCATTTTGGCCCAAATGTTCATACACCAAAAACCGACGGGTTGGTTTTGCGGGTATTACGTGTATACCCGCGTCATCCGCGGAAGCAGCGCGGGTCTACCCGCACCTTACCCGCGAAGAACAAACTTGCCCAGGTACCCGCGCCACACTCATCTTTACTCGTGAGTCATATGGATGATAAGGAAGGCTAATCGCCGTGGTTGCATGTGATGAGGTATGCCTAGAGTAATTACCGACATGGACTGCTTCCGAATCAAATGATGTAAGTAGCTATCATGGTTCACCTGCTAGTTTGAACTGGAGTAGTAGCCAGACAAGGGCCCTATTGAAGAAGTTTCCGAGGACATCAGAAAACTCGTGGCTGTCGATGACTCCGGTGAGGACCCCTTTCACTGAGGAGTAAGTCAGTACTGGGACAAAATCCACAGGAAGCAAAGAATGAAATGGTTCCTGATTCATTCGACTGTCCAAGAGTGCGGCCTCAAACAATTCATCCACCTGGAAGTGAGAGGAAAATATCGAGTAGCCACCACTTAATTGCTAGCCTAAATAAGCTCATTAAAAGAACTCCTAGGAAATTTGGGGTCAGGTGGGTTTGCTGAAGAAAAACGTTTGTCTCCCGCTTGCTGACGACAATGGTCGTAGTTCTGTCTACGGCACGGGCGTTCCGAGAGTGGGGCAAGAGGAGCAAAGGGTCCCCCCTTCTAGAGTTTCAAGATCACCAGCCGTCGGAATTTCCCATGCTCTACTCACGGGTTGTCATGGTCGAATGTCCTCACAATAATCTGAATCTTATCCACAGGATCCCCCCGCATATCAGAGGCTTTGCATTCCCTTGGGAAAAAATCCTGGGAACCATCATATCATCAACCGTCAATATGCACCATCAAAAATGAGCAGAATTTGGAAAATTCCTATCCAAGTTCTTGAATTTGGAACGTATCGATGCATAACGCGTACCATGGCAGTGACAATATCTATGCAAAAAATAGTCGAGAGAAATTGTAAACTCTACATCGCCGTTACTATCCACGGTAATCAAAGTTCCCCATTTTGAGTGATTTCGTCTATCGGGGGCATTATGCTTGCTCAAAGACGTCTGAGTGACAGAGCTAGTGTTGTAGTAGACTCCTCACCCTCTCTCTGTCTCCTGTGCGCTAGCCTTCCGAAAGGGACTCTGGGGTACTCACATCCCGAAGTTGTCCGATGCTTCTGGGACACACTTAGCTGTTTTCATCTCCCCGTTGCCCCTTCCTTCCTGCTCCTCATATTTGCCGTCTATCATTTCTTTTGTTTTTTTCCCATGTTTTCCTAACTATCACTCCAATGAGCGATTGATTTACGTACACCTTTTACAATGTATAGTAATGTATACCACAATGTAGTCAAACGCTTGTCTGTGTTGTTGTTTTGTCCGTAAAACAGCTCGAAGCCGTAAAATCGCGTAAGCCAGGAGATATCGGGTGGAAAATTTAAAAAAAAGAGTGCTTCTTGCACGTTAGATGAACAGCTTGGATGGAAGATGGTTCAAATCGGCCCACACGAGACCCCATCAATACAGGGGCTCGAATGGACAAAACCCCTGCAGTCAGTGCTCCGTCAAATCCCCATAAACGCGTGAAAGAGTAACGCATTTGTTTCTTTCTTCCTTTTCACGTTTAACTGACACGCAGAACGTCATCTGGCATCACACTTATGACGACTCCTTTATAAATACCTTCTGTGCCTCTACAGCGTGGCACGAGGTTTCCTGAAGTTCGAGACCTTTGATATTGAAAGTGTGAAATCCGTATCCGGATTCCAAGACTTGAATCCACAGAAGGCGTTCCTCCAGACGAGCTAACAGCAGTGCTCCTGCTTCCAAGGATCCTGCGTTATGACAGTTGCGATTAGTTGATTTTCTGCCCAATTACCGATGAAATGTTTTATGCATCACCCATAGTTCCGTTTGCGATGGAGACCCTAATGGCTTCGGTCAAGTGTGGCGCCATCTGCTTGTAGTACACGGAGTCGCTGCAACTGCTGGCAGACTGGCCGACCTGGAGTGTCCGTGCTTTCTCGTAAAGCATGCTTTTGCATTTATACCATTATTACATTTACAGCAAAAATACGTATACCGCTATACAGTGAACCCTCGTTCCTATGGCCATGGTCGTTCCCGAACATTCTGGTCATAATGCGGAATTGTCATATTAACGGGGGCGATTTGCAGAGGTTTCACTGCATTGTTCCTGAGTACGGTCGTTTGGCGCGTATGTCAGATTATCGGGGGTCATATTAACGAGGGTTCACTGTATTTTGACGAAAGTAATCTTTTTGTTTAAAGGAAGGTATGGGGTGCTTGGATAAGATAACTCAAACACCCCTACTTTTGACGAATTGTTGGGCACATCGCGGTACATCGAGACCGGCAGAACGTCTGCAGACCGAAGTAGCTGCGGTCAAAAGTCAAAGCTCGATTCGAGGAGTGCGCTCCTGTACTGATTAAAGAGTGGCGGAAAATAACTTTCCTGAGGCTGGAATACACAGACACAGACAAACAGAACACAAGCCTCAGTGCCACAATCCGACCGCTCTCTGGCCTATTCGACGACTGACATATTCCAGTTGGTTGAAGAGTGGCACAAAACTGACACGAATGTTACGTATTTGTCCATCCCTCGACATACTTCGGCTGTACCATGTGCTAAAGCGGTCCTGCTTGGCATAAAGAAAAGAACGTGAGATGTGTGGCTGGTGTCCGAGTTATTTTGTCCAACACCCGCGTACCTTTACATTATTACACGTACATTTATGGTAACACGTACCCTTAATTAGAACGACGAACGGAAATGCTTCTACGTGTACTGGTACTTACATTTCCAGGCCAGAACTTGCTCGGCCTTGGAAACGTGGGAAGGAAGAGTGGCAGGGAGAAAAGGGGAAGCAATGACGCCTGCAGAAAAGCGCTGATTGCAACTAGCACCAGGAGGAGTGGAAGAAATAATAGGTTGACCACTGCAATGGAGAAGAGAGATGTGTCGGTGGCCGTCGGTGGTCGTCTGCCTTCAACGCACCAGGAAACAGCCACAAGAAACGCAGTCTCAGCTTGACTTGGCTCATAAAAGTGACAAAGAGGACGGCCGCCAGGTGGCACCTGGCACCGAAGCCCGTTACCCACTGCCGCGATATTTCGATGAGCCACACGGCAGGAAGTGGATCAAGCGAGGAAGCTTCGAGCAGTGTGGTCCACCTATGCACTGTCCAAAAGATGCAGAGATCCAGCAGGGCTGCCTCTGTGCGTTGCCATACCTTTAAAAAAAAAAGTGGGGTTATGCAATCAAATTATAATGATACGGTATTGTAATTCATTGTACGGTCAGGTATTGTCAAGTTCAAGTTTCAAGCATAATGCTGTCACTACTCATTTGATTTCAGTATTAGACGTTAGTACCATGTTTAGTTACACTATCGCGTGTTACCGCATGTACTGCCTGTTTCCGTTACGTGTGTACTACTTTCGATACACAACCATCTCTACTCTGTCGATACTTTGTGGGTTACTGGGTGCTTTGGGTACGATACTAGCATTATCCACTTAATCCTCTACAGGTGTCAAGGGCATGGCAAACATACCCGCTCGGTGGAGGAGCTTTTGACTAATAGCAGTTTAATTACGGTGCCACCCCGTTAATTCGAAATCTGTCGATTCAAACTTGCAGATAATCTGAACTGGGTCTCGTAAAAGTCGTTTCAATGGGGGAGAATGCCCTGGAATTTGAACGCACGAACGTGCACAAGGGTTTATTCGAATGGGATTGCCTGGCCGTACCTGATTACTGACTACACATCAGCCCGGAAACGCTGGCAGGCATGGCATGTCGGGGCCACATTTACTTAAACTCACGTTTAACTTTAACTTTACCTATTACTCGTAAGACCATTACTTATAAAGGCGACACTTGTGCCGGAGGAAAGAGGAACGGATCACCGTAGGGGTGTGCATAAACATGCAGACCGCTGCCGCTTACTCCTCCTTCCTCAAATGCAAGGAAATGTTCCCACTTTCTACGGTACACCAGCTCGCTTGCACCATTCTCATATGCGCAAACCTCACCAGAAAGACACGGATGACAGCTGATATTTTCTCGAATCGGGTCGGGCACAACATCGATCGTGAACGACGTTCACTGAGTCGTGGCTGAAGGAATTAATGCCGCCGCGTATGACGCATCATTTTCTACTTCGAGATGTTCCGATGCTTGCTCGTAAATTAATATTTTGGAATGGAGCAGCTTCTTGTATTGACGGCATCGCGTTACCATGAACGTGTAGCCAGGGATAGAAAGCTACAATTGAGAGCAGTGCAGCTAGTATGTGCTGCCAACGCATCGAGCCCTCGTTCAGAGCTTCAGAGCAGCGCTCCTTATTTGGAACTTTGCTTCATTCGAACGAATCTTGGGTCCCCTTTCAGTTGAAGTTGATGAGATTGCACCGTGTACGTAGAAATGAGGGAATTAGAGGGAAAATCGTCGTACACAATTTATCCTTTCATGAAAAGAAAAAAGTATGCTCACAACTCTGAAACAAGTGACATGTGCCATGGCTGACACAATCATGTAAGTGTTGCTTGTTCTTGTGGCCAACTTGCTTAGGAAGGTCACCATAGCCAGAGGAGATACTGCAAATATACTCAAAATTAAAATGGCACCTCCCCACACATTCATACATATGCACATGCATATGGATTGTGGCGTATAAGTAACTCCCAGTCCTCAGTAAACTACAGTCATGTAATTGCTACATAATTATTTACCTAATTATTGTATGATATTTAATAAATGAATTAGATTCATTAATTAAATTAATCGATGCATAATAGTAACGATAATGTGACTAATTAATACAGCAACTAAACTAAAGTCGTCTACATGCAGCGGCCAATTTTTAGTCCCAAAGTCATTTAATCCAAAAAAGACGCACCTCAAACGTAAGCTTTTATAATGATGGAAAGGCTCAACGTGGTATGTGCTAAAGGATAAAACTTGATAGACGCAGAGTGATGCGCGTATAAGATAAATGGGATACGACTCACAGAAGTACACAAAGTAACAGAAAGTGACTATATTTATCGGGACAATTATGTAATTGCAACGTTTTGTCTCGAAGAAGGTGGATCATTCGCTACTGTGTGCTTGCTTAAAGGCAGTTGCTGCAAGCTCAGAAAATGTATCTGCTGGTTGATAGCCCAGTAGCCTCAGTATTCTTACATCACAATTTTCGCCCCAATTGCGCCTTTCAGAAAATTTAAAGTACGGGCAACACTGTGTCCAAGTCAACTGAGCATTACTCGTCGAGTACGAGAGCAGAACTACGGTGCACGCGCACAACACTGGGTCTAAACAAAAAGGGGACATTGGTTACATGGGCAGCACAACCCCCAGATGTGGCCTCTACAGGGGCAGATTTAATGGGGGGCGAAGGGCCCCCCATTAAGCCGTATGGGCCCCCCCCATACGGCTGTGTTCCCTATGTAAAACCCCCATCTCCTGGATGATGCTGTGCCGCAAAGCACAAAATTTCCTTAAGAGCCCCCCCATGACAGACCCTAAATCTGCCCCTGAGCCATTTTAATCGCAAATTTAAAATATTTTGCGTTTCTCGTCACACGTGCTGGGTTTACGAGCAACGAGCTGTTAAACATAACCTGTCCGTCTGCTGCTTTGCGGTACGTAACTTTGAATTGTCTTTTTTCTTTTCTCGTATACTTTCCATACTTGTCAGTATGCCCTCGACGTTACGCTTAAAATTTACCGTACGTATGTTTTATAAAACAATCACCCATTTTGAGCAGCAATTTTCCGAGGCCGACGAGAGGCCCAAAGCGGCGCCGGAACGTCTTGAACGCATCGACTTCCACAACCTCGGGATAGAAAGGGTTCCGGAAGAAGCCAAACACGGCATAAGGAGCTTGGATCGATGCAAGAGCTGAGGAGAATATCAGCAGAACGACGAGAAACGGGGAGTTGATCCACCTGCAAGATACACACTCAGTCGCTCACCATGGTCGCCATGGAAACTACGACATAGCCCTACACTGTACAGCAATAGCTCTAATCTCTCCCGTTCTGCAAGATACAACTACCGTAACGTGCTCACATATTCCAGTCATAGGGCCTTTCAAGCTTTCGAGTGCCTCGGCCTGTACTGATGGCATGGAAGTATGGTCTCATGCTCTAGGGTTCAACTAGCGAAGGGCGAAGCTCGGTAGTTTCACCCTCCCCCGTTTGTATCATGATCCTGGCCGGTGTCCGAAGGATATTTACCAAAAAGAAAGTCATTCGACAGCGTCGAAGCAGTAGAGTACAACTTACTGTTGTAAAACTTTTTTAAACTTGCAGCCGTTTATAACCTTCCACTGATGTTTCAAATTGGCAGATTTGACCTCTTTTTATTAGCCCTTTCTTATGCTTCCATCCTCTGACAATGTGGTAGGTAAAACTCGGAAGACCACGAAAATTGAAGATCGCACTTGCCCTCATTTCTTCAGCTGCAACTTCCAAACCGGTCACGGACCCAAACGCGAATATCAAATTAGAGGGGATTGCGCCGTTTTTATTTATCGGTAGGTGCTTTACTTTTGATATCCACGGTGAAAGGATAGAATCTGGTTACCTGTCTATCAGACTGATATGCCAAAGATGTGGTAAAGCAGCAAGGGACATTGAAGAAGCCAGGAGGCCAGAGTAGCCCAAGAGCACCCTCCAGTTGATCTTCTTCAGACATGGCCCTGCACAAAGCCACTGATAGGCTGGTGCTAGAAGAAGAGGAAAAAAAGAATACGCTATTCGTCACCTAGGCGCACTACTACGAAACAACCACCCTGGGATTCCCCACCGTACCCAAGTCTAAGGACAGGATGAATCCGCAGAAGCAGGCACAGAGTGTGGCCCATAGGTGGTGCGGTGGAAGACAGAGCAGGACAGCACCCACGGACAGAAACAACATCACGTATGTCCTGCAGGGACACACGTCCAAGTTAGTTCACAATCAGTGTAGGCAGGATGCAGAAACAATGTGAGGGAAGCAATGGGGGAGGTTGTGTCCCCCCCTCGCGAAAATTGTGCACTCTTTATTAATAGGTCGTCACGATTTTTCTCGGATGTCATTACAATATGAACCTCCGAACACCCGCACAGTCAAGTCTCCAGGAAAAGACGTGAGAGGTGAGGGGAGCAGATAGGGAAATGAGCTCCATCTAGGGACAAGCACAACAGATAGAGCCTCCAAGAGGCTTTGTCGCAAATTACTCGTTGACTGAGGTCAGGGGGATGCACGCTTTGAAGGAGTACAGTGGGCCATCCAAAATGCAAGTATATGCGTCAATTTGACAAACGGCACAAAAGGTTTTGATGTACGCGATTTTCCCCAGAAAAAAACGTACACAAGCATAGCCGCGCTAGTTCACCCTCAACTACCCCCGCGGGCTGTAACGAGGAGGTGAATGACGAACGACGACGGCATAACGTCAGCGCGGTCAGCCCAAGTCAGTGCTCGTCATTTTGTGAGGGCTTTCTCCTTTTGTAATCAGTAAACCTGTTACGTCGGGGAGGGGATTGAACAGGTGACCGTGCGCATGGAGGATATTATTGCCCCGGAGTTTTCTTGTGTGCACTGCTTCTTCAGAGCCCTGAACAGCTGTCTAGCAGACATTTATCTGAACCAATCAGCAAGCGCGTCAGCACGTCTGACCAACACTGCACCAGTGCGAGCGCATCTGAACCAATCGCCAGCGCAGGATCACCGGCTGTTGCTGCTCTCCGCCACCGTTGTGCACTGTGGCATGCTTTAAATTCAATTTCTGCTATAATTATGACTCTCTCGGGTGAATTACTTCTCAAGGTGCATTTTACTGGCCTACTTAACAGTTTTACGGAACGAAAACAGGGTGTTAAAACGGCTTCTGTGCTACTTTAAGCAAGGGGATGCACACACTAAGTGTAGATGCGGTATTTTCCCCCCATTTCTTGGCCGGTGTCCGAAGGATATTTACCAAAAAGAAAGTCAGCGTCGAAGCAGCGTGAGACGGAGCAGTAGAGTACAACTTACAGTTGTAAAAATTTTTTTAAACTTGCAGCCGTTTATAACCTTCCATTGATGTTTCCACTTGGCAGATTTGACCTCTTTTTATTAGCCCTTTCTTATGCTTCCATCCTCTGACAATGTACATTTGATCCTGGTATGTATGTGTGTTCTTGATAGAACCTTTGCCTTTTAAAGGTCTCGTACCCTCTCACAGATTCCGAGACTAAACTGAAATTTTATTTGTCAGTATTACGGAAGAAATCTTTGAAAGTTCCGAGGCATTGTTGAAAAATGTCAGATTATTCCTCAATCTCATAATTTTCTGTACGTATAAGAGTGTACATCAAATCCTGTGCGTGTCGATCGTCACCGAACGCAATAGATGATTGGAGAAAATCCCAGAGAGCGTAGCGTTGCTGTGAACTATGGGAAATTGTTTATCAGATAGAAGAGGAGGTATCCAAACCGTTTCTCATCTCTGGGTCCATTGCCCACGAGGCGTCAAGGTCAGCAAAAGTGAAATGTGAGGGTCTGTTCCTCACGACAGTAATCTCCCAGGATGCAACACATACACGAGGAGCACTGGGATTTCCTGAAATCGTCTATTAACCCTAGTACAAGGTACACTAACGTACCTGACAACGTGCGGAGATGGTGATCCGCCAAATAAGTGTGTGTTTATCCATTCCGGCAGCCAATAAAGCAGAGCCTCTATTGGTGGTAATACGCCCAGCAGAAAGAGCAAAGGTAGGCTGGCAATGCACAGCACTGCATTGCGTTCAACGGCAGACATCCACCAGGTATCGCTGCTTACAGTACTCCTGGAATGACACCACCAGTCAATTCTCATGTGATGACAGCGATCCAAGTTAAAAAATGTGACGGCTTTAGATCGACGCATTCATACATCGGAACTCGCTGTTCTATTTTATGAACCTCAAAAAGCTGGGTTTGTCCTATTTTTGTCGCTCTATCGGTAGGATATAATAGAAGATCACCCTGATAAACGAAAGTCACAAATCACTTTCCATTAGAACATCAGAAAGATAAGAATAATGAAGCAGGTTAACAAATAAATCGTCGCATTAAATGATTTATTGGTTCATGCGCTTCATTCTTCATATCTTTCTGATTTTCACTTTGTGTTCTTGTTCATTAGAAATTATACCTAGGGTTCTTCGTCTTTGGGTGAAACCCGATTTTTCGCGATATTTGCACCCGGAACCAACTTTCTGAAATTCGGATGTAACCCGATTTCTCCCCACATTCCACGAGGTTCTTCAACTTCAGATATTGCCACAGTAAGGCACGAAAGGGATCAATCACGTCATCAACCTCGATTCTTTAGCACCCAAGGAAATACCTGTGCATTTTGGAATGATCAGTTTCTGGCTTTAGCCCGTTTTGTTGTGCCTGCCTCATGGCAGCTGTGATGCCGAAAGAATGTTCTCTCAGCTGTTCAGAGGCCAGACAGGCCCTGAATGAATGATGATTTGCTTTGCATGCGAGCAATTACGTAACCCAAGGAAAAGGTGCTGATGCCAGGAATCGAACATGAGTCTTCTGATTTCAGGTCAGATATGCTACCGCTACACATCTGTCTGGAAATCGGAAGACCCCGGTTTGATTCCTGGCGTCAGCACCTTTTCCCTGAGTTGCTTAATTCCTGGGCGTTCGAGGCTTACGTGTTTGTGTCGTCCATACTTGTTGGCCTGCCTCATCTAATTTTCGTTGTCTACGTCAATTATGTATGTAAATGAATCAGTGTGAAACGCTCGTAAATGTGTAGCGTCTTATCTTTTGTATTCTGTCAAGGTCAGGGTGTTGCAATCGGGATACAATAAAAATAGTGTGCAAAAAAAAAATGCAATCATCTTGGCAGCTTCATTAATTTTTTTAAATTAATAATTAATTTTCATTATCAACACAATTTTAGTTTCACCTAGAAACTCCCGATAACATAGGTCACGTGACAGAAAACATCACATTCTTTCCCCGAATTTGCTTCTGAAAAAATTACCCGATTTTTACCCCCCCCCAATTTCGAAAATAGTAAAACCCGAGCATGAAGAACCCTAATGGTAGCTTATTGCTTTCAATTTAGCGAGATAAATGAACGAAACCTGTCAATGAACCTCTTTGTGTGCGCTAATAAATGATAATGCAGCAAAAGATATCGACTCACAACAAAGTAGGGTATGTACTTGAAGTTAAACGAAAATGACAATGCTTCAATTTACTTGTTTGTTTTAGCTTATAACTTACTTTTATTAACTTTTCCCACTGTTTGTGCTCCAGGTCTAAAACAAAAGACAAGCGCAAACATAGCAAAAGAGAGTAACAAAATTTTCAGAGCAGATAACAATGTGTACAGAGGAGATCAGTTAACGGTCATCAGCACGTTGCAATTATTACCTGGCAGTTCGGGCAACCACAATCAAAACCAGCAGGTAGAAGGGACGAAACATTGTTGCCAAGATGTGACTCGGATTTGGGACGTACGTGGCCACTTCTGGAGGAGGGCTCACTACCAGCGACCACAACACTGTGCAGGACGACACCCAGCACAACAGACAGAATAGATATCCCAGCAGCGGGCTGTGCCAATGCGTCGACAGCTATGTGGAGACAGAAGGATTTGGCCACCATAGCTTAGACACCAGCAGTTATTGTACCTAGAGCACCGCACGAGCCACATGTTTAGCCACATGTAAAACTGTACATGCTGCACCTCGATATCCATGGTATGTTCATAGGATATCCTGTGTGGGACAACTGTGATGTCGCTTCTTGGACATGCAGTGGATATCCACTGGACATATGTGATATCCAGGATGTTTGGGAGCAATCTGGGACATCCCCTGGACATATGTGATATCCAGGATGTTTGGGAGCACTCTGGGACATCCCCTCGACATAAGTGATATCCAGGATGTTTGGGAGCAATCTGGGACATCCCCTGGACATTAATGGTTTACTCGGCAGCTTTCCTTCGATTTACCTGCCCGGCCCAATGGCTCAAGCCTGAAGAATCTCTAGGTTTCCCGGACCACTGGAGTGGGCCGTCAAACTTGACAGTGGCTAACTGACCGTGGGGTAACATGGGCTCGGGCCCACAATGTCAAATCCGAGCCCAGTCCAAGGGGCTGGGCTCGGGCCTTTGGGTAAGCCCGTGCGGTTCTCTAATTCTACCTGAGAAGGTAAGGCCACATCTAGTAGGCCCAGCATTGCGAGACCAGACACCAGAGAGCAGGACAAGACCAATGTTACGGGCTTGGTCGCCGGAAAAAGGAATCGAACGGCTGCGCCTTTCGTCTTTAGTGGTGGTTGTCGGTTGTCGTCTGCTGAGGTGTAGGTGACAACATCCGACTGAAAAGAAAGGGAAAGAGGTGGGTTGGAGAAAGGAACAGACCTTGTCATTTAAAATCCAACGCACCAGTGTACGCAACAATTAAATAATTGTTAACGTGTTGAGTTTTAAAGGATGTGTCTGTGTTTGGACTATTTTTTAGAACAGACCTTGACGGGACATTTAACGGAAATTCGCTACGCGCTCGTGGATGATCGTGTTTAGTAAAGACAGAATCGAGGGACTCCAGATATTTGAAACAGAGACAGTCCTATTAACAATCTCAGTTAAAAGTAGTAATGGAGGTTCCTGACTGAGAGGCTCTGCCAATGCTTGACTGGCCCACTCGGTACATCTGAACTGAGAGCGCAAGAAACACGGACAAAGAACGGAGAAACAGACAGGACGGGCGCTAACTTCCAACTAAGTTTATTGAAGAAAATGAGCAAAAAAAAAAAAAAAAAAGAAGAAATCACCTTCACAGCACACGTGTCACTTTCTGGGCACACCGGTTCTGTGCACACGGGTTCCGAGGAAGAACAGTTCAGCAGGTGTGGTTACGCACGCATCTTGATGGTCTTTTCTGCTGCTATTATTTCCCTCGTTAGTTTAGTCTTGTCTCTTGCAATGATATGGCAATCTCGATAGATAGGTTCACATCCATGAGTGTTACAATGATAAGCCAACCACCCCTCTTTTTTCTTGTTGTTCACGTGGTTTCGGTGTTCGCGCAAGCGATCATTAATGCATCGCCCAGTTTGGCCTATATAACACTTCTTGCGCTCTCAGTTCAGATGTCTCATAACCGACTAGCCCAAGCCTCAACCCTTCCCACTCGGTACCTCCTCCCCCCCCTCTCAAATTGTGGACATGCAATGTCACAGTGTTGCCGCAGACGATTGGAGGTAGCCCGTATCTACGAAAATGGCTATAGTGCAAGGTTTGCGGGCAAATCTCTACCTTACTGGGGTCCTCAAAGGCTTCGATGCTCTTACTCCGCAGCACGAGAACCGCGACTTCAACGGCGACAACAGCAACGGCTCCGAGAGCTCCGGCCATTCCCAGAGCCAAATACGGTTCTAGGAGCTCTCCTTCGACAAATATTGTCAGGGCTCCTCCAACGAACAATGGCCAGAGGAAGAGGACGGCCTGGGCACCGTGGAATGCGGGGGAAACATTCCGACAACCGACATGCAGCCCTCCACAGAGAGTCTGTGCGAGTCGACGAGCGACAAACTTCAACTTGTATCCGCTGATTGGTGGAGCCATCATTCCCGTTGGTCGGAGTTGTCATTTCACGAGGGATCAGAAGCTCCACTGGAAGACTGCAAAACAATGTCAATGTAAGGTACAAGCTCTCCCAGCAACTTCCCCTCTCATAGATCTTACGACAAAACCCCCCACAGTTTTCTTGTACGAATATATTTCGTGCAACCTGCACTTCAGTATAGCAGGAACGTACAGAATTCCTCCAAGGATAAAAATACAGAAATTATCGGGTAATTTCTAATTTCACGGGAGAGTAAACATCGATAAATACTCATAATGAATATCTTTCGAAATGGAGTTCTGCTGGCAACGCCACCAGCACTAGTTGAGTCTGAAACTTGAGTCGATTTCTTGTAGTTTGCCCAATGGTTTGCCTTCACTTGCCCTTGCCAGGATAACCTTTGTCGCTACAGAATTTCGTTGAAAAGCAAAAAACGGACCTCACTTGATGATTCGTGGCTCCTTACACTCAGTGTCTACACAAGAGTACGCAAATCGAAAGCGAAAAATGTCATGTGCACAACCTGGCACAACACAGATTCCTGCAAACGGTTGTCATCGTGATTGCTATGGTTACGAGCTTACGGCTCATCCCCATCCATCCATGTAAAGTGTAAATGTAAAATCTAAAGTGTGTCCTGAAAATCTCTAGTATCTCTCTCTCTCTCTTGTTCATTGGAAAAACGCGAACTTGTGTGTAAAAATTATTCATTTGCAATGTCACAACTTTCACAACTTCACAACCGTCACAACGTCATAACCAGTTATAACGTTATAACTCACAAGTGCAGTGCAGCATACGCTTAGCAACAAAACAAAAAATTGAAAACAAATTTTTTCTGTGTTGACAATTATTTTTTTTAGTGAGTCCATAAACCCATGAACCCATGAACCTCAAAGCAGAAGCGGCACTTTTTCCCGTTGAGAACTATTTTTTATCGCGCATATGGGTAATTCTAAGATAGGCTGGATAGGCGTTCATTTTAATTTCTACATTGTGATTGCGCCGCTTGGCGAGTTTCGCGCTGCATTGTCTGTCAAATACCCCTTTTGCTAGTTTTTCACGAATGACTGTTTAATCCCAATACAAATATGTTGCAGCTTTTAAGTTCCACTTCTTACGATGCCTCTTTCATCCAACTGAATCGGTGTAGAGGTCTTCCTGTCTAAACGGTAAAGCTTCATCACCGCTCAACTAATCGCTGCAAGTTCGTCGTGCGCCGAAAACTCCTCGACCCGTCACAATCATGTCTACACCTGCAACATCGGTTAACATAAGCGTTGAAGCTGGGCAGGAGTATCAAGTGCAAGAGATAGCGTACGATGGACAAGAAATTTACGTTCAGTAAGTATCGCCAGCCGGTATTACGAACACTACTCAACAAGTTGCTTTCAATTTAGAATGTTTCACAATAGTTTAATTGTATGTGGTTTAAAGTGCTTTATTTCAGCTAGATTGGCGCAGATATATCGACATTATACAAATCTTTCACGTTTTGTGTATGCTTCTGAACATGTTTGCAAAGCCTACCCCATTCATTGCAGTCACTGTGATAAAATTTGTGTGTGAGATGAAAGTTGCATGAGATAAGATCGAGAGATATCAGTGGACAGAAAAAAGGGAGAGGAGGTAATTAACAATAACATTAATAGAAAAGCTCAAGTACTCCTTGTTCATGATGTCCCTTGCAGGCCATGTTCCATGTCCGAGAACCTCACCAAGTTGGCCCAGAAGATCGACTTTGGGAAGACGGATGGCAGTTCACTGGATTCAGCCATGGACACGTCCGCTTCCGGTGAAGAGCAAAAGGCCTCTTTCCAGCCTTCTCTCTGGCCGTGGGATTCTGTCCGCTCAAAGCTACGGTTTGTACCCTGTCCTCGTTGTCATCATCTAGCGACACAACTTCATCTTCTTCGTCAAAAAGTGATTCTTCCGCATGATCCGCTAACACTGACGATAAATTACTGGGCACTCGGAGCATGGGTTTGTTTAGCTTCAGTATGAGGCTGTCATTTTAAACGTGTCATCTTCCGTCACGGGTTCCATGGGCAGAGGTTTGAATGTGCGTTATGGAACCTGCGACAAAATACGACTGTGGTGCTTCTCGTGGTTGCCTATTATTATTAAGCCACGTAATTATGGTTAAACTAGTCTTTTCCACTCAGAAATGCCCTGACTGAAGTGAGTGTCCTGTCGGATGTCCTCAACATTGCCAAACAGAAGCACTACATGGTGTTGGATCCGGTGTCGCAAGAACAACCCGAGCATAAACCAGTAGCCATGATGTTGGCAAAGAAAAAGGTAAAGACCTTTCTCCTCTCGCAGTTTCCTATACTTAGATGTCTCACAAAGGGAGGGTTGTAAGCATTTTTGAAACTGCAGGTTTAAAGGGATGGGCACATCCATTCCAGTCGACTTGGAAACTGTGGTGTCATTTTATTCCTTTGCTGACCAAGGTATTGAGAGTTGCACACGAAATAGTGACGCAATTTGATGGAGCACGTGGCAGATGTTGAGAGTATGCTGGAATTCCATGGCCTCGAGAAAAGGGGCCAATGTAGATTGTCGGTCGATGCTGAACATAGTGGTATCTGTTTATCCTCGAGGATGTCTTCTTGGTGTCGTGTTTACGAGAAAATATCGTCGTTTGTAATCCGCGTTTTTTTTTTTTTTTTTTTCAGGCTTTGGCATCAGCGGCAACGACGCTTCTCAATGGTGCGGAGTGCCTGCGGACATCCCAGGCGGAGGCGGCCGGAAGGATGCGTCTTGTGCCTGATTTTCACGTTGAGCTGCTGCACATGCGCCAGAATTGGCGACTTAAAAAAGTCGGCAACACCATTTTGGGAGACCTTTCGTATCGTAGTGGTAATGCCTTTATTCCTGTTGCTGGAGCATAACTGTTTCTTTAATATCTTAGATGAGATATCGAGAATTACAAAGTCAATCTGATGCGAGACTCGATTGGCGAAAAATGTGTGTCGCAGGATGTTGCTGATTGTCGGACTTTTAACGGGTTTCTTTACTCGTGTATCCATCTGGAGTTAAATGGTGAAGGAGGATCCTCGGTGCTGTCCTCAGTAGCCTTAGTACGTAGTGCCTTAGGCACGTGCTACAGTGAAGTGATTTCTGTGATGTGACACGATTTTAAAAAGATATCCGCTAAAAGGTAAACAAATCTTAAACACTATCAGGATATTGACAACCTAAGAATGTTACATTGTTGCTACTGACTGCAATGACTCGTCTTATTACTCTATGTTGCAACAAGCAGTATGCCAAAACTAGTATAGGAGCCCTATAAGTGGAGATGCTAGAGTAGGATTTTTTCAGCAGGGTAACCTTGATTAGGGATATAAGACTCCTCTTTGAGCCTGTTGATGCAACATTGAACTTGCGGTAAACGCGCTAAAATTGGACAGGATGAGGCACGAACCTCAACACGACTCTCAACAGTTTACTAACAGAACCAGCGGAGATAGAGACGACCTCAAGCTTATCTCATCTTCACCCAATAAAATGGAAGCAGTGCTCACACATCGGTCCTCTGCCCTCTCGATTAGAAACGCCTAGTAAATTTCCCGTCCTTTCTTTCTTTCTTGTACCGTGCCCCAGTCATTTGTTGGTGCCTCGGTGTGTGTGATTCGTGTTCCGTCTTGTCCAACTTTAGCGCTGTTAGCACGAGCTCAATCCTATTAGAGATTTAAGCATTTTGTGCCATTCTCCGGCTGAACGCATTTACGAGGTTACGATCATTGCTGTGAGCCAACTAATAAGAGCTAGCGAGAGACTAATCTTGAAGCATTGCAGCTGGTTCCCGCTTCTGGCAAAGCGGTACCTTCGAGGTTTCCAAGAGTGCCCAGGCTCTGGCCATCACCAAACAGCCAACAACCCCCGAAATTGGGACTTCTGGTGCTCCCCCGAGAGGCAGCTCCCTCAAGGTGACCCTGCCCTCGGAGCTCGAGGGCATTTCCTACATCCAAGTCACCATCCAGAAAGGTGTCTCGCTTCTCTATATTGCATCCGTACTGAGAACGTTTTGTCTTTGTCATCCTTTGCAAAAGTTCCTAGCGTAGTTGTCCTATACTATTTGATACAGATTATATGATATATTATCTGACTTAGCTTGTCCCCCCCAGCATGTATCCTGTCAGCATCCTGTGCTGTGGGACTGCTGTCCTGAGGGAACAGATAGCTTACACGTTCTGCCTGCCTTCTGCAGTCATCATCTGTCTCCTTTGATTGTGAATGCTTCCTGAAGCATGGTGTAGGGATTTGGACCCACAGTCGGATAAACCTGAAAAGACGAAATGGCGCCAGTTTATCTTTGCAGTCTCCTTAGAGTGGCATCATATTATACAGGTTGTCCCACTTGACAGTCGCCTAAACGCGCACGGTTTCGTGGATGAAACCAAGTGCATGTTGTTGAGAGTCCTCAAAGCTGATAACCAGTATTTTCTTGTTTATGCAAATTAGCTAACTAGAAGTCAATTAAATAGCTTTTTATTTAGTCACTCGAGAGCCAAAGTGTCAGTGAACAGGTTACGGGGTAAGTTGGGACACTTTCGAATAAAGTGTCCTCAAAGCGTTAGGGGTTTCTTTTTTCCTGCTGAAAAAGAAAGCCAGTGAAATTTAAAAGAGTACTGCCGGACTGCCGGCTCATGCGTCACCCTTGTAACACACTCACGCATTTGCCACAGCAACGTTTATTCCGAGGCTAACGTGAAAAATAAACCCTGTCTGGCAGAGCATTTACTTTGTTTAGGACATTTACTTTGTTTAGCATTTACTTTGTTTAGGACAGCTTATTCGAAAATGCATCAACTTACTCTATGACCTGCCCATTGACATTTTGGCTCTCGAGTCCCTAATTAAAAAGTTTGTTAATTTTAATTAATAAGCCGATGAGTGTAAATGAAAAATATTGACTATCAGCCTTCGGCGATTCTTAACGACATGCAGTTGGTTTCATCCACAAATACAACTTTTTTCTTTAAAGCTCGGCGACTGTTACGTGGGACGCCCTGCATGTCTGCAATTAAATTTGCGGAGGATAACAGTCTCGCAAATTAGCGTGTTTGCTTCACTACGGGAAAGCCGAGCTCCTTTTTTTTATTTCACGTAGTATACAATTCTGATGAACCATTGGAATGCCTAGAGACACAGTGTTGGACATCTCTATGTGACATTGTCCGAAAGAACGGAAGGAAGCTTGGCTTATACCGAGCCCATTTCTCCTAACAGATACGGAGACAATAGCGAGCGGCCAGCTCAGCATCAACCTGCCGCAGAACGCATTTTCTAATCCAGACAGCGCATGGCAACAGCGACTGGAAGCCGCTCAGAATGTGCTCTTCTGCAGGGAACTCTTCTCTCAGGTAGAACGGCAGCTATCCTTTTTTGTCTGCTGTTCATGTTGTAGGCTAAACCAGAGCCATCTATGAGGCTTCGAGGGATTTTCTTCCTGCTCATCAAACAAAGCCTGCTTAATGCCTACCTTCCCTCGTTTGAAATGTCCGTTTTCCACCGCAGAAAGCTAGGGAGGGGCTTTACGTTATAATAACTGCTAAATTCACCTTGGTGGGACTGTGTTGGGCATCACCTCGTCTCCAATAGAATTTGACATTTTTTTAAAATCTAATTGATGGCGTTTGGGGTCCTGGTTTTGATGCGAGAATGCACCGAGGGTTAACACGAGAATGGTTTACGAATTAATTTCAGCTGGCCCGTGAGGCTGTTCAACTCCAGCCATCAATTCCAAACTTGGTGGTGGGAAACGAAATCACGACATCCTTGTTTCCGGGTATTCAGCTCTGCATTGGACTCTGTCATCGTACCCTTCAGGTACTCCACAATTACCTATACTTAGTTTTTCTGTTACTCAGCATGTTTACGGCGAAAATATTAAGCAGCAACATTTTTCTGTTCCCACTGGGAGCTTTTTAGGTCTGTCACACACTGTTGAGAATATTTATAATCTCGAATGATGGTCCACTCGACGCAGGATCGCAAACCGGTACCCCCTCCAGCGCGTCTGGACCACAAGCATGTCTTGGAGCACTCCCTGCACCAACTTTTGCGGGAATACCATTATTCTGCCCTTCACCACTCTGCACCGCGTCCTGCGTCGGCCGTCATGGGACTTGGCCGCAGGAGACGACTCGCAGGTCCCCACGCGTACGACCGAGCACGATTGGCCGAAACTCTTCACAGGTGGGCGCAACTTCTGAACACTTTTTCCAAAACTTATTGCGATGCTCAAGCGAGTTACTGCTGCGATAATACTGTCAGGCTTATACGCCTGTGCACACTTACAGCCTTAAGACTAATGGCCTTACGAAAAGGTCGTGGCTGGAATACGGCCTTAAGCCGTGGGAGGCTGCCGGACAGTATCCGTGAAGGCGTTTTGCCGATGATGTCTACAGCGAAAAACACATTTGTTCTCGCTGTGGGCATTTGGAAACAACGTTTGGTTGGTATTTAGTCAGTTGGAAAAACACAACAGCAAATAAGATTTGCTTTGAAGCGTTTGAAAGTTTTGCGTGCAGACGACATGGAGTGCAGTGGTTCGAGGGTATCACTACGAGCTGAACATACGAGATAGAATGAGAAGCAAAGTGCAAAAATGCACGAGAAAAACATCAGGCGTTGAACACGAAAGAAGTTGACAAAACATTACGAACTGTAAAAAACTTTATTTTGAATTAAATTAAACTCGATGGAAACTGATCTCTATTACAAAGACACTTGCACATTTTGCTGCGACAACCAGTTTGTACTGGTTGTCGCAGTACGGACAATGAGTAATGAAACAAAGTTGAAACCTTTCAGTGAGACACTTCTGGAGAAGATCATTGCGCAAACTCAACACGTCGTCATGCGCCTGAGGTGAGTGCAGAGTCAACCGTAACAGAGTAGTCTCTGATAGTCGCAGTCCGTTGGTAGTTACGCACTGTAGCGTCGGTGCTTTGCAGGACAATGTCAGTGATAGACCAGTTTGCTAGCGAAGTGAAAGATCCCCTGGTGGTTGCCCATTGGATGTGCATGAGCAGCCCCATCAATAACTCCGTCAAAATCAACATCCTGTCACAGGGATACGAAGTCATCTGCAGGTGATTGGTGACACGAGGGAAAGTGGTTGCAGCTGATGACGTTCATGTTGTCCCGTGCAGAACGCCGCTCGTGATCCAAATTGAGGAAAAAAATCTCAAGGCCATCTGCCGCGATGGTCGAGTCATCAACCTCTCCTATGAGCCGCAAGAGTTACGTTACTTACTCATGTGTCAGGTGAGACAAAACTTTGAGAAGAAACCTCCACACTTGGGTGTTTCTATAATCGTTGTCGGTTTGAAAGTGTCCTCAAGTGAGAAGTTGTGGTGGAAAACAACATGTCGAATCCGGTAGAATCTGAATTGTTTATGATATGGGCTGTAGTTCCATACACGAGCTAGAAGGTTGCGCGTCAAACCCTATTTAGAACGTAGCCGTTCTTTTTTTTTTCCTGCCTCAGAACTGCCCAAGGAGGACCTGATCTGTAGTATAGCAGTACTATCAGTAGTAGTATTAGTATCATGAAAATGAAAGGTAACAATGATTCTTCACTCAAAGTAAAGGTAGCCTAGGCATTTCCTGCCACATGACCTTCTTGCTCTCAGGCAGCATGCAGGAGCTACTGGCACAGCAATAGACACAAATCGCAGCAAATGACAGTAACTACGTTAATTGCTCTTTTTTTGCCTACTACATTTACTGACACAAAATATATGTCTATGTATAACAATATTTGATTGGTAATTGTTGAATTATTTATTGATTAGAACGATAATTTTGTTATTGATACGGCCCTAATAGTAGTAATAAAAAGTTCCTATTGGAAGCGTGCCGTTAGCCTCCCATGACCTAAGTTAAGCTTGGGTCTGATTTCACAGCTCGCGCGTTAGCAGAACGAATCGAGAATGTGTCGCGAATGATGCTGAAGCACCGTCGACGAAATGCGACGGGAAACCGCTCGTAAGCTTTCCGTGTCGTATCCAGGTGGCACAACATCAGGTAAATGCCGTCCAGACACTGGCAAAATTTGTCAGCTGGAAAGTGATGTCGACATGCAGCAACGTCGGCGTTGGACCGGTAGAATCCGTGGGGAATTCCTGCTCCATTCTCATGGCATCTCCAACTGGTGATAAGTAAGTGATATCTTTGAAATGGAGCTGCGCAAATATTCGAAAGAAATACTGTTTTGTGCAGTATTCGCTGGCAATTTTGTGGATTTTTGACTATTTTTAAAATATTAATGAAAGAAGGTGTAGCACCTTCGTTGCCGCACTTTCACGTCAGCGTTGTGGGCGTGTCGCACGATAGGAGTGGCAGTGCGTCACATTTTATGCCCCCCCCCAAGTACGTAATCCACTCGATCACCACGGTGATGATCGCATTTCTGTCCATCGTGTCTGTCCCGGTGTCGATGCAGAGTGGATTGGAAACCGAAAATGGGAGTGTAGCTGGCTCTGTGACCCTGAAAAGTGATTTCCTTCCACTTCCACTACCGGGTGTCGAGAGGTGCACGAAATATTGAGACGCTGAACGGACTACCGAGGGAGCAGAGCAGCTACGTGTGCAAGTTCTTTGAGTATACTCCAAGGCAGCTGGGCAACAGCGAGACAACAACGGGTGATGCTTGGGCTCTTGTCATGCATGCAACCATTATCGAGAGTTACCAGTGAGAGAACAAGCAGTGGAAAGAAAGAAATCTGCAGCGAAATGCAAAGATGGCGAGGTTGCAAAAATATGATTCGACCTCCGTTTGTCCCTGATTACACTCTGCCTTCAAGAGCAGCCCTTTTCCCGCGTTACTGTGCCAAAGCGAAATTAAAAAGCGCAAACGAGGGTTTTTGAAAATGTCACGGAACGCACGTGGGACCACCCGCATTGGTGTTCAGTGACGGAAAGCTTCACTCAGTCCGCAACCTCTCCTGTAACAAATTGTGCTCGCAAAATGCACCTAGACGGGTTCTCACGACAACACTCACCCAGTGATTGGAAGGGGTCTTCTGTGCTTACATTATCGTTACTTACGTTATATTTGCAGTTTGTAAAAAGTGCAGAAACTAGAGGCAGTATATCTGAATATGTGCGATAGACTTCTTTTCCTGATGATATTTTATTCTGACTGAAAAACTGAACAAATTAGAGGCAGCAGTTCTCGTAGTGGGCAGGAAGTTGTGAAATTTTTTAGAGCAAGATGTTTGAAATATATGAATTGGGCTTTTTGTGAATAGTATTTGAATTGGATTCACAGTGTGTGTGTGTGTGTGGTATTCATATTCAATTCTGGAAGTTTTGCTATTCGGACAACTCTACTTAGAACAAAATTAGAACGTGCAACACTGTGTCTTTCAATGTGGTGAACATGGTGTTATTTTCATAAGCTGTTTTGTTTTCACATGTCACACGTTGTTGTCACATGTCATCACATGTTTTCATGAGAAGTACTCAAATCAACCTGGAATTATCGTGCTCAAACTTTGCTCGAGGTTCCTGTCAATGTGGGGCCACGTTTTAAGTTCAACAATTAAAACGGGTGATTTTAATTCATTCAACCCATTTGATTCACTCAACTTGTTGAATCGAATAATGTCCATAGGGGAAGTACGTGTATGTTGTCGAATGAATGAATTGTTCCGAACAACTCTGATGTAGAGATTGACACGGGCCTCTATTTTTCGGCCTTCCCCGATCAGAGAATAACCGCACCTGCCCATGGCCCGCCCACCAGGTAGGGGTGGACATTAATTATTCCGAAAACACGAGGCACCGCAACAAATAAAAACAGTTGAAACATTGTTACACTCCGGACTGCCTGCATTTGATGATGAAACCAGCGGCATGGCTGAGTGGGCTAAGGCGTCCGCTCGTTGGTGGTAACCAAGGTCGTGCTGTAGACTGGGAGGTGGTGGGTTCGAATCCTACCGCCGGCTGTGCTGTCTGAGGTTTTCCCTGGGTTTTCCGAAGACTTTCCAGACGAATGTCGGCACAGTTCCCCCTGAAGTCGGCCCAGGACGCATACTAATCCCCCTGTCCCCCACTCCTTCCTGCTGTCCACATCTGTATGCCGCTCATAGCCACAGTTGCTTCGCGGCGCTAACACGCAATCAAAAAAAAAAATTGATGATGATGATTAGGGAGTTTCATCGCCAGGGGCATTACCTTACTGCATTACTGGTGGTGATGTGGGGAATGAATCACCTCACAGTCCTACAGTGTCCAATATGGTCAGGAGACGTTGGCGGCCTGAATATGGCGATGGACCAAGCAGTTTTGCAAGTGCAATATTCGACCATCTTTGATGTAAGAGAGCTGCTTTTGCGGCATTGTCAGCCTTGTTCATTGTCAGCCCACAACACCGCAGTGATAATAAATAATGAACAATAAATAATAACCGATTGTCTGATTGTCAGTTTTTCATTCCTAATGATGAGTCCTGAAATTGTCATACGTTGTTTAACTGTTTCCAAGTTGTTTTATTTGTTGCGCTGCCCTTGTGGCTCCTGCTTTCAAAATAAAGGATTTTCACGATGCATAGAACAATCCAGGCCTGGAGCCAAACAGCTATGTGTGGCCCTGCCCTTGTCAATCTCTACCTCTCTCTATCTTTGAAAATTGTAGCTGCTTATAGTGTCACTTTCGGTTGTCAGAACAGTCTGGACTTGTCGCAAGTTTAGAAGCGTCACCAGATAGCTGTTGTTCTTGGTGCAGGGTGATCTCTGTACGATGCAGCCCACAGTCTGGTGCGCACGTGTCCGTCTCTTCGTCCCCACAGCAACAAGACTTCTACCCATCAACGCTGGTCCGGGATCGAAAGTGGCACAACCTGAGTGGCTCCTTCAGAGAGGTTTGCCTCTCGCGTATGCATGGCAAGTCATTTCTCGCAAAGATGGAGCTGCTCATGGCAGCACTAACAACCTAACTCACATTTTGTACAAATCTCGGCCTGTGATTAAAAGTATGCGAAATACATTTCAAAAGGAACAAACATTGTGCACACTGGTTAAAAACTGTCCATCCAGCATCCATGCTTCCAGACACCCTCATTGCTGAACTACCACATGTGTGGCATTATGCCAATGCTACCTAGACTGACAAATGCTTAGTTGTCCCCCCAATCCCAGTCACACAGGTAGCCAAAATCATGTCACTGTTCATGGCAAACATGTACCCCATGGTGCCTGCATAGTAGAAGCTCAGGCCCTTCTCTCGTTATCCCAGTTTTAGTTATTCGTACCTTCAATGCCACATTCAGCCCTTTCTAAAATATACCATTTATTATTGTATTTTCAAAAACGTGTAATCAGAGGTCAGTCAACCAAGCTCGTATCGGAGACGGCGGAGACGTTGAAAATCAGTGTTTGGCCCACATGCACCCTGGTAGTCTTCCAGCTCTGTGTTGAAGACTGCCCAGCTCAATTTGTTGGGCGACACATAGTGCGCGGACAATGTGTGATCAGCGTATACAAGCTGGAAAAAAGTGTGTTCGCATATACCTTTGTTTTTATCTGCTCTCTAAATGATGGTGGTGGTGGTTCTCAAGATGATGATTCCGCTTACTTTTTGAGAAATCGTTTTTTCAGTGTCATATATGTACTGCTCGTGGGTGTATCGGTTCCCACTAACAACAAATTCTTCAGGGTACAGCACTTGCGTTTTGCTAAATGGTGTGGTGCACACCTGCGATGAAAACAGAGGGCACATCACTGGTTGTTAAAAGTAAGTTGATAAGATCGCGATAATTCAGCTGAAATTATCATCACTTCTTCATGCTAAGCTCAGCAGGAGTAATTGTGCCGCTGCAATATCCTCTAGGTTAAACGAGGCCTGCTCTGTGACACCTGCGGAAGATTGCTACAAATTGCTGCCAGTGCGGCTGTAGGGTGTGATCATTAAAAGCATGTTTATGATTGTGGCAATGTTGCGAAAATTTTGTATAGCATGTGGTTTGGTTGCTCTCCACCAGCCAGTGACTGTGATTGGTTGGACTATAAGCAGGGCTTCGTGAAGCAGTTGCCATTGTGATCTGTTGTGTAAGCTGTGGGTACGCTACTGTAGTTTGCAAGGGTGCAAAATAGACTGCAGATTAGGATCGTTGTCTAATACAGCAGCGATGGAAGTGAAGTAGTCTAAGATTGCCTTACCTGACTGTAACTGACAAGTGCAAAACTGGTTGGTTTGTAGTGTACTACGTTCCTGCTGGTTTCATTTTTCCAACTAGGAGGCATCTCAAACAAGGCCACCCCCATTGTGAAAGACATCATCAGTACAGCTGGAATGGGAACCAGACTGACTAGTAGCTCTAGAGTGTCCAGCTGCAAAATGAGTCTCTTCTTATTGTACAGTCACAAAGTCACAATCATGCTTGTGTGCAACATGCGAGCTGTGGCACCTGACACATTTTGGGCATCTGGTGACGAAATGTGAAACCAATCGGGTGGCATATACGTGGACAGGAGTAGTTCTTTCGGTTCCAGGCCACGAGTTGAAGCAGTATCCTTTATCACTTCTCTCACAAACTACACCTGGCTCTTGAGCATGTCAATACACCCACTACGCAGATAATGGTTGGTTTGACTAGTCACCAGGTTCTCGAACCATGGCCACAACTTGTTGCACGCACGTATGATTGTGGCCGGCCATATACAGCATCCTCAAAGTCACATGCTTGACATCACCAAATGTTACGTATTGGCTAAGGACACAAATGAGCTATAAGCCAAAGTGTGATCACCTTAGGAAGAGACTCAGCATTGTTTCCTATGGAGTGATGAAAATGGCAACCATTGTTCTTCTGCTATACTCTAAATGCTGTTTGACCTCTAGCATAGCAGAACGATGGTATGCTCTTATGTGGTACATTGCCTATTAGCTACGGGCATGGATGAGCCATGCATAGTGGTACATTCCTCAGTGGTACATGGCCCATTGGCTATGGACACGGATGAGCCATGTAGACCCCAACGTGATGGCCTTTGGAGGAGGTTGGACATTGTTTCCCATGCTCGATGCAGAGGGCTGCCATTGTTCTTCACCTATATCCTAAATGCTGTGGGACCTCTAGCATAGTAGAAAGGTTGCACGTTCTTTTGTGGTACATTGCCTAATTTCCTATGGAGTGGTGCACAGACCTGCCATCATTCATCTATACCATAAATGCTGTGAAACCTCCTGCATAGCAGAATGATGGTACGTTCTTCTGTGATACATTGCCTGTTGGCTATGGACACAGATGAGCCATAGAACAAAGTGCGATCGCTTTAGGCGGAGGACTGGGCATTGTTCCTATGGAGTGATGCAGAGGGCTGCCATTGTTCTTCAGCTATACCCTAAATACTGTGATACCTCTAGCATAGCAGAATGATGGTACGTTCTTCTGTGATACATTGCCTGTTGGCTATGGACACAGATGAGCCATAGAACAAAGTCCGATCGCTTTAGGCGGAGGATTGGGCATTGTTCCTATGGAGTGATGCAGAGGGCTGCCATTGTTCTTCTGCTATACCCTAAATACTGTGATACCTCTAGCATAGCAGAATGATGGTACGTTCTTCTGTGATACATTGCCTGTTGGCTATGGACACAGATGAGCCATAGAACAAAGCCCGATCGCTTTAGGCGGAGGACTGGGCATTGTTCCTATGGAGTGATGCAGAGGGCTGCCATTGTTCTTCAGCTATACCCTAAATACTGTGATACCTCTAGCATAGCAGAATGATGGTACGTTCTTCTGTGATACATTGCCTGTTGGCTATGGACACAGATGAGCCATAGAACAAAGCCCGATCGCTTTAGGCGGAGGACTGGGCATTGTTCCCATGGAGTGATGCAGAGGGCTGTCATTGTTCTTCAGCTACACCCTAAATACTGTGATACCTCTAGCATAGCAGAATGATGGTACGTTCTTCTGTGATACATTGCCTGTTGGCTATGGACACAGATGAGCCATAGAACAAAGTCCGATCGCTTTAGGCGGAGGACTGGGCATTGTTCCTATGGAGTGATGCAGAGGGCTGCCATTGTTCTTCAGCTATACCCTAAATACTGTGATACCTCTAGCATAGCAGAATGATTGTACGTTCTTCTGTGATACATTGCCTGTTGGCTATGGACACAGATGAGCCATAGAACAAAGTCCGATCGCTTTAGGCGGAGGATTGGGCATTGTTCCTATGGAGTGATGCAGAGGGCTGCCATTGTTCTTCAGCTATACCCTAAATACTGTGATACCTCTAGCATAGCAGAATGATGGTACGTTCTTCTGTGATACATTGCCTGTTGGCTATGGACACAGATGAGCCATAGAACAAAGTCCGATCGCTTTAGGCGGAGGATTGGGCATTGTTCCTATGGAGTGATGCAGAGGGCTGCCATTGTTCTTCAGCTATACCCTAAATACTGTGATACCTCTAGCATAGCAGAATGATGGTACGTTCTTCTGTGATACATTGCCTGTTGGCTATGGACACAGATGAGCCATAGAACAAAGTCCGATCGCTTTAGGCGGAGGATTGGGCATTGTTCCTATGGAGTGATGCAGAGGGCTGCCATTGTTCTTCAGCTATACCCTAAATACTGTGATACCTCTAGCATAGCAGAATGATGGTACGTTCTTCTGTGATACATTGCCTGTTGGCTATGGACACAGATGAGCCATAGAACAAAGTCCGATCGCTTTAGGCGGAGGATTGGGCATTGTTCCTATGGAGTGATGCAGAGGGCTGCCATTGTTCTTCTGCTATACCCTAAATACTGTGATACCTCTAGCATAGCAGAATGATGGTACGTTCTTCTGTGATACATTGCCTGTTTGCTATGGACACAGATGAGCCATAGAACAAAGTCCGATCGCTTTAGGCGGAGGATTGGGCATTGTTCCTATGGAGTGATGCAGAGGGCTGCCATTGTTCTTCCGCTATACCCTAAATACTGTGATACCTCTAGCATAGCAGAATGATGGTACGTTCTTCTGTGATACATTGCCTGTTGGCTATGGACACAGATGAGCCATAGAACAAAGTCCGATCGCTTTAGGCGGAGGATTGGGCATTGTTCCTATGGAGTGATGCAGAGGGCTGCCATTGTTCTTCTGCTATACCCTAAATACTGTGATACCTCTAGCATAGCAGAATGATGGTACGTTCTTCTGTGATACATTGCCTGTTGGCTCTGGACACAGATGAGCCATAGAACAAAGTCCGATCGCTTTAGGCGGAGGATTGGGCATTGTTCCTATGGAGTGATGCAGAGGGCTGCCATTGTTCTTCAGCTATACCCTAAATACTGTGATACCTCTAGCATAGCAGAATGATGGTACGTTCTTCTGTGATACATTGCCTGTTGGCTATGGACACAGATGAGCCATAGAACAAAGTCCGATCGCTTTAGGCGGAGGATTGGGCATTGTTCCTATGGAGTGATGCAGAGGGCTGCCATTGTTCTTCTGCTATACCCTAAATACTGTGATACCTCTAGCATAGCAGAATGATGGTACGTTCTTCTGTGATACATTGCCTGTTTGCTATGGACACAGATGAGCCATAGAACAAAGTCCGATCGCTTTAGGCGGAGGATTGGGCATTGTTCCTATGGAGTGATGCAGAGGGCTGCCATTGTTCTTCCGCTATACCCTAAATACTGTGATACCTCTAGCATAGCAGAATGATGGTACGTTCTTCTGTGATACATTGCCTGTTGGCTATGGACACAGATGAGCCATAGAACAAAGTCCGATCGCTTTAGGCGGAGGATTGGGCATTGTTCCTATGGAGTGATGCAGAGGGCTGCCATTGTTCTTCTGCTATACCCTAAATACTGTGATACCTCTAGCATAGCAGAATGATGGTACGTTCTTCTGTGATACATTGCCTGTTGGCTCTGGACACAGATGAGCCATAGAACAAAGTCCGATCGCTTTAGGCGGAGGATTGGGCATTGTTCCTATGGAGTGATGCAGAGGGCTGCCATTGTTCTTCAGCTATACCCTAAATACTGTGATACCTCTAGCATAGCAGAATGATGGTACGTTCTTCTGTGATACATTGCCTGTTGGCTATGGACACAGATGAGCCATAGAACAAAGTCCGATCGCTTTAGGCGGAGGATTGGGCATTGTTCCTATGGAGTGATGCAGAGGGCTGCCATTGTTCTTCTGCTATACCCTAAATACTGTGATACCTCTAGCATAGCAGAATGATGGTACGTTCTTCTGTGATACATTGCCTGTTGGCTCTGGACACAGATGAGCCATAGAACAAAGTCCGATCGCTTTAGGCGGAGGATTGGGCATTGTTCCTATGGAGTGATGCAGAGGGCTGCCATTGTTCTTCAGCTATACCCTAAATACTGTGATACCTCTAGCATAGCAGAATGATGGTACGTTCTTCTGTGATACATTGCCTGTTGGCTATGGACACAGATGAGCCATAGAACAAAGTCCGATCGCTTTAGGCGGAGGATTGGGCATTGTTCCTATGGAGTGATGCAGAGGGCTGCCATTGTTCTTCAGCTATACCCTAAATACTGTGATACCTCTAGCATAGCAGAATGATGGTACGTTCTTCTGTGATACATTGCCTGTTGGCTATGGACACAGATGAGCCATAGAACAAAGTCCGATCGCTTTAGGCGGAGGATTGGGCATTGTTCCTATGGAGTGATGCAGAGGGCTGCCATTGTTCTTCAGCTATACCCTAAATACTGTGATACCTCTAGCATAGCAGAATGATGGTACGTTCTTCTGTGATACATTGCCTGTTGGCTATGGACACAGATGAGCCATAGAACAAAGTCCGATCGCTTTAGGCGGAGGATTGGGCATTGTTCCTATGGAGTGATGCAGAGGGCTGCCATTGTTCTTCAGCTATACCCTAAATACTGTGATACCTCTAGCATAGCAGAATGATGGTACGTTCTTCTGTGATACATTGCCTGTTGGCTATGGACACAGATGAGCCATAGAACAAAGTCCGATCGCTTTAGGCGGAGGATTGGGCATTGTTCCTATGGAGTGATGCAGAGGGCTGCCATTGTTCTTCAGCTATACCCTAAATACTGTGATACCTCTAGCATAGCAGAATGATGGTACGTTCTTCTGTGATACATTGCCTGTTGGCTATGGACACAGATGAGCCATAGAACAAAGTCCGATCGCTTTAGGCGGAGGATTGGGCATTGTTCCTATGGAGTGATGCAGAGGGCTGCCATTGTTCTTCAGCTATACCCTAAATACTGTGATACCTCTAGCATAGCAGAATGATGGTACGTTCTTCTGTGATACATTGCCTGTTGGCTATGGACACAGATGAGCCATAGAACAAAGTCCGATCGCTTTAGGCGGAGGATTGGGCATTGTTCCTATGGAGTGATGCAGAGGGCTGCCATTGTTCTTCAGCTATACCCTAAATACTGTGATACCTCTAGCATAGCAGAATGATGGTACGTTCTTCTGTGATACATTGCCTGTTGGCTATGGACACAGATGAGCCATAGAACAAAGTCCGATCGCTTTAGGCGGAGGATTGGGCATTGTTCCTATGGAGTGATGCAGAGGGCTGCCATTGTTCTTCAGCTATACCCTAAATACTGTGATACCTCTAGCATAGCAGAATGATGGTACGTTCTTCTGTGATACATTGCCTGTTGGCTATGGACACAGATGAGCCATAGAACAAAGTCCGATCGCTTTAGGCGGAGGATTGGGCATTGTTCCTATGGAGTGATGCAGAGGGCTGCCATTGTTCTTCAGCTATACCCTAAATACTGTGATACCTCTAGCATAGCAGAATGATGGTACGTTCTTCTGTGATACATTGCCTGTTGGCTATGGACACAGATGAGCCATAGAACAAAGTCCGATCGCTTTAGGCGGAGGATTGGGCATTGTTCCTATGGAGTGATGCAGAGGGCTGCCATTGTTCTTCAGCTATACCCTAAATACTGTGATACCTCTAGCATAGCAGAATGATGGTACGTTCTTCTGTGATACATTGCCTGTTGGCTATGGACACAGATGAGCCATAGAACAAAGTCCGATCGCTTTAGGCGGAGGATTGGGCATTGTTCCTATGGAGTGATGCAGAGGGCTGCCATTGTTCTTCTGCTATACCCTGAATACTGCGAGACCTGTAGGCGGATCGCTTTAGACGGAGGATTGGATATTGTTCCTATGGAGTGATGCAGAAGGCTGTCACTATACCCTAAATGCTTTGAAACCTGTAGCATAGCAGAATGGTTTCTCGCATTCTCTCAGACCCAGCACGAGGGACACACTTACCATGGAAGGGTGTTCGGCCATCCAAGAATTTTTCCAACTGGTCGCGCCTACAGTGGCCATGCTCTCGTTTACATTCCAGTGGGAAACGTGTGTTCTGACGACCACTATGTCAGCTCCTGCCCTGCATAAAATGGGCGTCTTTCTGAAATGCTGCCGAAAGAAGAGTGTATTGCGATGTCTTACTTCACGATGTCCTTGATGAGTCTTGGCAGTTGAGGCAAGTCAACCTTTTTGAGGACTCCTACAGCGATGGCCACAGGGTTTTTGGGCTGCTTCTGGAGATTCCTCAAGACCTGCGTTTTGAAGTCGTTCGGCACCTACTACGTAAGTTGCACCCTCACATAGTTCATAGTAGTGCGTGTGATGCTAAGCAATTAGCATTCTAAATATGGTTGTCAGCGCGCTCTACAGACAGTCAAGAAGAGATTGTTCGAGTGCCACCTCTGTCTTTTTGACGATAGCCTTATATCAATCTTTGAGCTGAGTGGGCTGTTGCAGTGCGTGTTACCTGAGGGTCTCGAAAGGGAAACTATGCTCTTGTGAAATAGGTTTGAGGACTTGATATGTTCGAAACTGGTGGATGATCTAAGGTGATCCTATTTGGCATGATCGTCGTATGCAATCTCCTGGGTGATCCTGAAGAGGTAGCCCTCTAATGATGAATGTGACGCCATTATTCTTTCGAGCAGTCTCCGCGGTAATTGCTCACAGATGCCAGATTAGATGTCGATGATGCTACTCGTTTTGAAGGGAAAAAGACGTGACACTATCAGTAGAGGTGAGTGCGGGTAAGCAAACTTGGACCCGCACAGTACCCGCGCGTGTGTGACCGGCACCCGCAAGAATTTCATCTGAGCGACCCGCACCTGCAGTGCTGTCTGTATACCCGCATAACCGCATTGGGACCCGCAGGGGAAGTGCTACTCGTCCACTTTACCGCTTTTCTATTTTAAAACAATGGAAATTCTGAGGGTTGGCTACGTGTCTCGGACGGCTTCAATCATATGCCAGTAAAACTGCAATTCAACAGAGAGCCATATCTGTCTGCATTAATAATCGAGCTCGCCTGCCAGCACTTGCCTGCCGCAGTCTGGCACATGGATTTATACAGCCAACGACATAAGGCACTGCTGAGCTCGCGTTTGACAGAGAGGGATCACTTACTCGGCCATGGAGTGCGGGTAATGCGGGTATACCCGCGGTCGCATTGCGGTACACCCGCATGTTACTCACTACCCGCAGCGATTGCGAATTCCTACTCGCAAATCGTGACGATGTGCGGGTACCCGCGGGTATACGTACCCGCGCTCAGCTCTAACTATCAGTTCCTATATGCCCCTCTGCATTCACAGATTAGATGCTTAGCAAACTACCTGCTGATTTCCTATAACTATCTCAAGAAGTGTACCGGCGACCATTGTTATTCAGTGTAGTTAGTATACATTCTGGGCCGACTTCATTGGCAACCTGTCAGTCTTCAGCACAACAATGCATGCTGCAGACACTTAGCAATACACTCCTACATACCGGCAGTACGGTTCGGATGTTGTCGACATAACGGTCAATCTGATTGGAGTCACCGATGACGTTGAGGATCCCGTGGTGCGTGATATATTCCGAACGGGAGAAATTGCCACTGTTTAGAGCCACATTCATGACAAAGCTGGAAGAGGAACCCAGTCAATGACATATGGACAGCAGGACGAGAAAAACTCACTCGATATGGAAAGAGAAAGCGAAAGACGTGCGTTTTCCCCTCCTGGCGGCCATCCTCTTGAAGTGAGTAAACGAATCGTCATCCGATGTCGAAACTACATCGAGACGACTGAGGTCGAGAAACACGTGCGTGTAAAAGAGAAAGTCACAGAGACCATCTTTCGGGAAATGTGCTTCGGGGATCTTGCCGCCCAGGGTGCACAGTAAGAGGCGCTCCTGCGGAGGCGAGGTCTCTGCACCTGAAGGGACCATGCATTGCAGTCGATAATGTGATTCATAGACGTCATACTGAAACATTAAGCTTCGTAAAATGGCCGCCGCTGCGCATATAATTAATTATGACATGCTCCGGCGCACCTGCAACTGCTTTATTGCCGCTTTGTCAATAAGCTGTGCAGCTGGTGTAAGATATGTCGGTGGGGCAAAGTTAGTCCACCATTATGACCTAACCCATGACCACACTTTCCGCGCGACGTAAACCAACGAACTATCCGTTATCTATGCTTGATGAGCTGAAACAGTAATCAGTATACCTTTTACCGTATCTCTGTGCACCACGGAGCAAATGTGGCTATGAGCGTTAAGGACCAACTCTGCCAGAAATGCCCGAGAAATCATTAACATGACGTTGGAGTGGAGGCAGTGGGCTCTACCGCATAATACTTCTTCGATCATAAGACAACTGATTACCTGTAGTGGCCAAGACAGGCAGTCCTGACGGTGTGCTCTTGTGTTCTGTCGTTGTAGCTCCAACGGAGCTGCTCACCATAACCTTTCCTGCTCTTGGGGTACTAGAGGTCCACTGGGACGTAATATGCCGGATGTCAACGGTGCCGTCTTGCGCCCGCCGGGCCCTTTCGATAAACTCCGTAGTTGTAGTCTTCTTGCTTCTATTTGGGGCAGCTTCTTCCATCACCAAGGTAGTCACCTCGACAGGCATACTTTTTTCTTGATCTCCAGGAGTGAGAACGTTTCGGTCCATTGGACTACTGCTAATACCCGAGAGGTAGTCAGCCTTCACAGATGTCGTGTTGGTGCTCATTGCCATCCCAGCACCCTTTGTCAACGTGTCCGTCAGGTCTTCGGGTACCCAGAATGTTGCACCCTCAAATGTGTTTTTTTCAGAATCTGCAGTCGTGAGAACATTCTGGTTAATCTGACTGCTTGTCCCGTGCAAGGGATCTTGAGCCTTGTCAGAGGACGTGCTGCTACTCTTGGCAACCACGGTCGTGTCAATTTCCTCTGTAGCGGTGTTGGTTGTATCGGAGAAATCATCGTGCCTTACAGTCCTGAGAACGTGACTTGTATCAGCCTCCAACGTTCCAGTGTCTTCCACAGTGTCACCCTGGACGTCCTCGGAAGTCCTGTACGCCGCGCCTCCAGTACGCTTCGTGGTTGTAAGAACGTCACGGTTGGTGGTAGTAATTGCGGTGCTAAATAAATCTCCTGCCTGGATAGATCTCTCTGTGTATGTGGCTATATCAACTTCTTTGATGTCCTCGGTCGAAGCCTCTCCCGAGTTCCCGTTTGTCGGGCCATTAGTAATAGTGATGAAGTAATGCTTCAAGGTAATTTTTCGACGGCTTCCCAACAGGTGTTCGGGATAACCAGATATGTTCGCGACCACTTTTTCAGTGTCCTCCCTCGCGTTGCTTTTGTTTCGCATTAGCGCGTCCAAGTTACTCGCGTTAAGAGAGTAGGCTTTGAACTTTATCCCTGTAATGTCTGCTGTGAAACCGTGTTGCTTTGTCCGCCCTGCAGCTGTAGTGTTTTTATGCGACCAGTGTTTGACGAAAACGTTTGTACCAGGCACATAATTCAACATTCTGCTGTTCCGCGGCAACGCATTATCGGTGAAGTTATCAATATCCTGGACGTACGTTGCGTTCGGACTTGTCACCTCTATAGTTTTACTTCCAGTCGACGTAACAGCGTTACTTTGGTTCTTGTCGATTGTTGCGTCGTGAGACAGTTCTCTCGACTTGATAGTTGGACGTGACATCGATCTTGCACCTGTCGTGGAGCCTGGCACCCAGAACGTTTGGTCCACGTATGTCGTCTCATTTAAATATTCCGTTTCGGTTTGGAGTGTCAATGGAGAGCTTGTTTTTCTGAAGTTTTCGGAAAAAGTAGACGATGGTTCGTGTCTCGGGCTATGCTGGGTGCCCGGGTATGAGGGTGATACAAGACCCGGATTCCCTTCATGTGCCCTTCGAACCTTTGTCGCCTTCGCAGTCCAAGTCACTGCTGTTTCGGGCTCTGTTTTTGCAAGAAATATAGGTAGTGGTTATAGAGGGTGACTCTTTGGGTGCGTCATAGATAGTGCAATGGAGGCACTGCAAAATGGCGAGGCTCATCACTGTCGCCACAAGGGGTACAAATGGCTTCTCTTGGCTATGGTCTAAGCTACTGCATCCGGATACCAGCCTCGGGGTTCATAATCGGGGCGTGTTGCAATGCTTGGCTCTATGAAACAATGGCTCTGTGAGCTGGGTTTAGCAGCCACCCTTCCTCGGAGTGAGAGGTCGCAGAAAAGGTTCGAGCGCTAGGTTGTTTGCGCTCCGAAACGCTGATGGCATAGCTCCTCACTATTTACAGTTATCGTGAACATGAGTAAATTCGGCACGCGCTTCACATTGGTAGGGTAAAAAGCGACTTTTCCTTTGCAAATTTCCGAGTTGAGTTTGTAAAAAAATGACATAATAAAACTTAAGAGGCCATTCACATCAGGAGGTGGCAAAAACCTAGTAAGAAGAAATGTTTTTCCAAGCGTGATTCTAGGTGGCGTAGTTAATTCCACGTTTTCTGGGACACCCTGTATATCGCTGTTCCCCAGCTCACCGCCATGATTGCTGCACGTGACTTGCGAAGGATTGCACTTGGTCCTCCGAAAGTCTTTATTTACTCACCGAGCAAAAGGCTCGGTCAACCATGGACGACTCCTGTACCTGAGAGGACGTTTTAGATGGTCATCTAGCAGTAACTTACACATTTTCATTCCGATACGTCATTTGTCACGTGTTTGTGAAATATTCATCTAAATACATGGGTGTTTACACTTAAGTGAGTTCTTGCGATGCCTCTTTGCGCTTTGTTCTACGAACTCTGAATTAGGGTTTAAACACCGTTTTAATTTTGAATAATCAACTTAACAGCATAAAGTGTGTTTCCCGTACTAGCGTTCGGTTCGTATAGGAAGAACGTTGTAGAGACTCGCCCTATATAAAGGAAGACACGGCAAGCGCATTCCACAATAGGAAACGGACGTGGTATCGAGTAGGAAAAAATTCTCACCATTCTCCACAAAATAAATGTAATACATGATTCCGACCAGGCCGATGGTGACGAATAAGAGAGACGCGGCCATTGCCACCAATTTCTTCATGGCTTCGATGGTCCAAAGGACTAGCTCACATCGACTATATTCCGCCACGCCTAACACATTTCTCCTAACGTGCAGAGGTTCCTTCTTCTTCGTCCTCAACACGTCTTCTTTCTTCTGGCCTTCATCCCCCCAAGGGACTAAACATGGCGTGCGAGGGAATTGTGGAGAAGACGAGCGCGGACGGTACAGCGTGGCCCCAGACTTCCAGTGCGTGCTTACCTTCGGACGAGATTAATTTCTCAGCAACGTACACGTATTTTTATTCGTAATACCGCACGAAACGCCATGGCCACAAGAGTTGCGAATATGCTCCGAAAATAATGATCCACTCGAGTTCGAGACTCGGCGGCAAGTTTGACCGTTGAAAGGTATTAATTGCTCCGGCCGACCGATGAAACTGCGGCGTTGCTTGCTTCATCTAGCACTAATATGCAGGAAGCGGTCGTTGCACCCGTGGTGGCTTTGAAACCGTCGGCAGTCGTAGGTTGCGTTGGGAACCACGGGTCTTTGTTTTTTTTTTCTTTTAGTACTGGGATTTTGGTATTTTTAGCCAACGAATACCAGGACGGGAAAACCGAGACACCGCGCTTTTACACGTCCTTCCTGTGTGCGTCCTCCATGCACTCTGTCCTTACACGTCAATCAAAAGATTCGTCATATGTTACTGCTTTTCATAGAAGAACTGAAGAGGCCTGCCGTGCCGTGGACATGTCCAGTAGTGCGCGTCATCCACGGCCGCTCTTGCTCTCACCCTCCAGTGTAGACGTGGTTATTCGTTCTTCTTTCTCGCAGCGTCTGAGGGGGGAGCACTGTATAGCGGGCCGTGGACAACGACGGAGATGGCCACGCGCCTGGAGCACCGGCCTCAGTTCCACCGGCGCCGCCATGGAGAGAGGCCACCGTCATCGCCTCTCCGTCAGTGGCGGATCCAAGGGAAGGGGGGGGGGGGTTTACCACCCCCCAAAACGTCAGTTTATACATTGAATTTCCCTCTCCCTCCTCCCCCACTACGCGCTCCGACAAAGAAACTGCTTTCTATCCATCCAGGATTGCTTTCAATCCATATTGTACGCGCCATATCTTTCTTTTTATACCGACCAACCAGTCATTGTCCGTGTTATGTCAGGTATAGGGCCGACTAACATAAAAAGGGGTTCTGCAGTTCTAGCTTGAAGCCTAATGAGCATGTGCGAGACATAATAAACGAACCTTTTGCGTTTCTCGCACCCAACTATTGGTTGTCCCATGTGTACGATGCATTCTACACGCATACATTGGGCAATGCTGAGCATTCTCTCGGGGATGTCGACACAGTTCCCTATGAAGCCGTCCCAGGACACACACTAACCCCTTCGTGCACGACCACTGCTGCTCCGCGGTGCAGACATTGCATCCAGAAAAGTATTAAAAGTGCGCAAATAGCGAATGTTTATTTTGAAAAAAGTCCCACGGTGACTTTAATAAATAAACTGTGCCAGCCCCCAAAATAAGGGTTCTGCAACCACAAGGTATAGAGCAGGCAGTTTAGGAAGCAATGACTTTACGTGGAATTGTAACCACTATCGGAGTCACGGTTTCAATCCTCGATCGTCGCACACGTTCCTGCTCCGTAGAGCGAAAACAAGAATGCCATTCGGAAGTAACGACTGCATAAAATCGTACAAAGATTTTTCTACTTTTAAAAACTGTTTAAAAACAGCGTGAAGATATACAGGTTCCGAGCACGCCGTCAACAAACAAATATGGCCGCCTCGAAGCTGAAACTAACAGGAAATGAAAGGTTCACAAAATGTGCCGTCCCTTTTAGTGCGAAAAATCAACGAGCTCGTAAAACACTTATCAGTTGACAACTTTCAAGTTGCGTTTTTTACATTAATATTTAACGTTGGTCTTTTTACTGCCTGGAAAAAGCGAACAAACTCATTGGGCAAAACAAGTGTCATTTTTGTGCCATGTCATTATATGTGCATTCCCTGGAAACGACCTACGTGACCGTAGCGTTCACGATGGAGTTGGAACCCAATTGAACTTTGCAAGTGAAAGACGACCTCTGTTGTCTTCTAGGAGTGACATGTTCAGTTGAGTCCATAAGCGAGCCATAATTCGCACCAGTGTCGCGCGTTGCGTTTGTTCCTGCAACACGCAGGGTAGATCTCGAACATCTTGGCGATCTTGACGCACACTTGACATGTCTCGCGTACGATGGCGTTGCTGGGACATTCATCCACGCCCACCTGCTCGATGGACTGAGAACGTCGACCCAGTTCGCTGCTGGTGTCCCAGTCGAGGTCCTGACTCAGAAGGCTGGGTGGTGGACCACGAACGGTGGTCGTACGGGACATTGCAGGGGGCAGGAACAGAGAGAGAAGGAGCAGCGCTTGGACGGACGGCTGTTCATTGAAAAAGAGAGAGTATTCAGTAAACGGCCATTCAATGCATACAAAAGCTCTTTTCTCTGGGTGTGGATTTCCTCCCTGGGGTCAATTAAACATCACGTGAATACAGAAATTTATGATGGAGTCTCCCCCTTAGATGAGCGCCGGTCCGGTAGGCTCGACCTGCAAGACGCTACCCAGTAAAGGAGGCTCCAGTTCCACATTGCCAAAATTTGAACCTGAGAGCAATCGAGCTCCGTAGGTTCCAATGGGTCCGTTAAAAACAGGCCGAGGATTACCTGCGCTCACTGACATCGACTTCCGTCCTTGGAAATTATGGCGTGTTTGTCCTAATTGTTGAGAGAGACACTATAGATTTAGTGGACGAATGTGAGAGCACAAACGTTTCGTGAGCAGGATATGATGGCTGAGGAGGCGAGAAAGGTTTCGCCCTCCGTTTAATACCGTGTCAAGCATAAGGGAAACTCTTGAGACTATAGAATGACAACTTTCGGGGAGCAAAAATACGGGGAAGGCGGAAAGTAGACGCCGGTACTAACGGCATATAATCTGACGAAGCAACCTTCTAGACTTTCTTTGTTTGAGACCATGAATTTCGAGATCGGGAACGTTCGCAACCGGGAATGTCGAGGTCCTCCCCGGGCAGCGCAAGTCTCCGCGGGACAGTAGCCGCGTCTCCTATGCGTACAGTTTCGTTCCTGTTTTGCAAGCGCTAATCCGGTATCCTGCTGCTAGGAAACCGTTTCCTGACATACATTGTTTGAAGGCCCATAAGCAGTTTGCTTATGGGTCTGTTGCGGCTAGCCAATCGTAAAGCGATAGCGATAAGATCTCCGGAATATTAGGATCACCGGAAGGATTAGGAATATGACAGGATGGAAGATGCAATTCCGATCGCTATCGCGCTTTCTTTCAGTTTTTAAACCATTGCGGTGTTTCCGTGCTGTGTTCTCGTAACTTATCGCTGGCGTCATATGACGTCACTAACGCGATAACGTAAGAGGTTGCGATAACGCTCTTAATAGACATTCAATGAGTTGGTGTTGTGGAACGGGAAACGTGAAATAAATATTGAACACGTTGTGGTTCTAGCACTATGTGGAAGCACAGTGGACCAACTGAGCGCGGAAATAACTAAAAAGATGTCATAGTTTTAAAAACACACACAATACTTTCCCACCAGTAAGCTAGCTTTGGCATTTTCTTTAACTGTTTCAATCGACGAATCAAAATATTTAATTTATAATAAGGAACACGCGAAGTCAAATGGGGACTCAGAGGACGGGCCTGATGTGATGCAGTCTCAAATAAATAGAGGGTTCCAAAACAGGGATAAAATAACACATCTGGGGGAATAATTTAGCAATTACTTTGGGAAAGTAGAAAAAGAAAAAGAACAGATAAATACCTAACCGGCTAGGATCATTTATACCGCGGGACTCAAGTAAAAAAGAAAAGCGTTCCTGCTCCAGAAGGCGCTCCAAAGTGGCTTAGGCCAATCACGTCACTGCACACCCCGCGCGCTATCTAACAAACAGCCTTATTGCAAAGTCGCAAACGCCCAACGTTGCCCGCAACGAGTGCTCAGATTCCACTTTTACTTCAGAGCGACATTACTGGCCCCAGGCAAGGTCGTCTTCCTAATACAGTGAACCCTCGTTAATATGACCCCCGATAATCTGACATACGCGCAGTGAAACCTCTGCTTTACGACCATACTCTTGGGGAACAATGCAGTGAAACCTCCGCAAATCCCTCCCGTTAATATGACACTTCCGCATTATGACCACTCGGACAAACTCCCTCCGCTGTTTTTTTTTTTTTTTTTGCAAAAAAATCGGATTTATCCGACTAACTCCTATGCTTCCAAGGCCCACGTGGCGGTCTTACGGTTTTTCCCGTTTCCTTCTTCCTTTGTCCCCTTCCTTCCACACCTACTTTTCGACTTCAAACTGATCCACGCATGAATGGCCCGAAAGGAGAATACTTGTACACACACTTGTCCCATCTGTTCTATGCATCATCGACCCTGTCCCCGGGCACTGGGCTAGTTTGGCACAGAACAGTTCTGTGTACGTCACAGCTGCTACTCATTTTGAGCCTGGGCACCATTCACAATTTGTACAAATACGCTCGTTTTTACTTCAATAGCTCTGGGTAGTGAAACATCCGTGCGCTATATCGTGAGGTCTCGGTCACTCTTACACTTCTTTCCTTGCGAAGTCGGCCCTGGACGCGTACTAACCCCCGAATTTCAGAAAATTTGAAAACTCCGAAAACTCGGAACCCAATCTATAGCGAATGAAATATTTAGCGTGACACCAGAATGCAAATCTTAGAATAAGTCTAGGGGAAAATTATTCCTGGCGTGATATAGCTTGACACTGATGATGAGCTGACGGAATGACTGCAAAAGACAGGTTGGTGATAGCAAAGATGGAATCATCATCGATGGAATATCGTTTATAGGGCCCACATTTGGACGAGTTTTTAATTCGGAATTTTTCAATTACTGTCAGGATTATCCTAAAGTTCTGGAAATTGGGTAGAGACACACCTGAACCACCAAATCATCCTTCTTCCTTTGGAGTCCTTTAAGAGAATTCAAAACGTCTGGCAACCTCTTCCTTACCTGTGTCATGATCCTGCTTTGTCGTGCAAACACGAATGTCGTGCTCTACTGTGACGATGTCCTTTTTCTCTCTCTCTTAAGTAGCTCATAGTGGCGGTTCACGATTGGCGGAGATCGAAGCCACGCCTCCCGACTACGTCACGAGGGGCGACGGAAACCGAAGCTTGTAGCGTAGGTAGACAAAAACACTTTATTCGGTTTGAACACCTGGTCTACTCCGTTCAACGCACTTTAGCCGGCCGTCTGGCTTAGGGAAGTAAAGGGCCACTAGGGGACGCCAGTTGTTTCCCTACAATGCTTGCTTTGCGTCAGGTACAAAAAGGAAAATTAAATAAATAAACTTTTGAGTAAGTATAAGATGTGCCGCCGATGCGGTTTCCTGAAGCTGAACAAACGCATACTCATTTTTACTAGGGAATAAAAAATTTGCTTATTTTTTTCGCCCCCCCCCCACTTCCAGGGCCAACAAAACTGCGTCCAAGGCGAGCACTGATGAAAACAAAGAAAAGAACGTCACAGTCCCAAAAACTACAATCACAACAAACATATAACAATATATATAACAAATATATATATAACATATATATAACAACAAATATATAACAATCGCAACGAACGTATATGCAAAATAGGGTTCATCGTGCGCGACTGTCAAAAAAAATAAAAATAAATCAGTTTTAGGTTTTTTCCTAAATACTGATAGAGCTCCAAAGTCTCTCGAACTTGGCGATTAAATAACTGAAAGCACTTTTTTCGCGAGTCCGCAGACGCTTACAGTTTCCCCACTTGTTATACTGGTATAAATACATTGGGCCAATTTATTAATTGACGATTAAAAAGCTTGTTCCGGGCATAGTTAATTGGTACGGCCGGTTGCTGCACATATGTACCACGAAGAGGTGCAAAATAATTTATCGATGCTGATACTGAAGAAACCCCGAGACGAGGGACACAGAAAAAGGGTCCCCTATTTTCTTTAGTTCTATGTTAGCGCCGCGAAGCAACTGTCGCTATGAGCGGAGATGGCGGCTATGAAAACCTCCAACAACACAGCCGGTGACGTGCGTACAGCGGAGGCGTGGAAAGCGATTATCTTAACCACTATGCCACGGGAGCTGGTCCCTTCTTTTCTGTGTCCTTCGTCTCGTAATCTATCGAAATGTGAAAAGAAGGATTTTTAATTCACGCGAGTTAAAGTCATTAATCAATTTATAATCCAAGGTTTATGTAAGTGTCTTGTACTCCCTGAACACGGACTGTGGCACCAAAACTGGCAATAGTTGACAGATGGGAATTGCTCTTGGTAGGCTGAAAATTGAAATTGAATTGCAGTGCAGACTTGCGGTTCAAAAATTCATTGGATCGTTCAAACCTTAATTCGAACTTACTTTCATTGCATTTCTTTTTATTAAGTTGCCCTACAAAGCACATGACCTGCTTTAAATGGTACAACAGAAAGAAAAAGCATAAAACCACACTCTACTAATCTATTTTAATACTTCGTCTACTAATCGTCTACTAATTTATTTTATTTATTCGTACCACTAGCTTCCCGTGGAAGCCAAAGCAGGATGAATGAAGGAAACAACAAAACAAATAATTCTTTTACACAGTGTTAGTTAGCATTCAGATCTACAAGTAAGAGAAACGAATATAACTACGTCTGCATCAGGCCATCTGATTATTTGATCTTTGCCATTGCGGTCTATCAGGCAAATGATGTCTGAGTCGTCTTACAGGAGCATAAAAAGCTAGGAATTCAATGAAACGCGGACAGTTCAATGATCCATGTACGCATTTACAATTTGCCGGACATTTTTTCCTCTGAAAACGAAAAAATTTTTCCATAGCCCTTTTTTGTTTTGTTTTTTCTTCGAATATTAAAGCTGGCGAAGGTAAATATCCCGATGCCGGGCGCATGCATGATACACGTAATACGCATACGCATAATGCAAAACTCATTCTTTTTCTTAAAGGTATATGGTCAGCCGACCGTATAGGCACTTTTTTTCCCCTCTCAGATAATAGTAAACATAACCGCCGCGAAGGAGATTAGATTAGACGCAGCAAACTATAGAGTTACTTCGGCATACCCGTCTTTTTGGTGGGAGAGAGAAGGAAGTGTTAAGAAAAATAAGTATTTTAATTATTTTTCGCGTTTTTACTTATTTTGCGTCGTAGTGGGCGCACGTCGGACGTAACACTGAACGTCGTCGAACTTATAGTAATTCAATTGACAAGATGGTAGGTACGTATTTCTTTAACCCTTTTGGGTGAGCGAGTGTCAAGGGGAAGAGGAGAGGAGGAGCACTTAAACATTCCCCGCACTTTGAGGTTGTTTATGAAACGCAAAGTGGCCAGACGTCGATCTCGAGTGTCTCTTGAACACAAAGAAGACGAAGCTGTTTAGGGACAGAGCTGATAAGAGAAGAGAGTGAAAATGGAAGAGCGATAAGGGAGTATTATAGAGAGCCATGTTTTTCAGGAAGTTGGCTCAACGAGGCTTTTAATGGTGGCAAAATACACGAGGGCATGTGGTTGGAATTTAAGAGGATAAGGGCTCGCGCCCACACACCTGTATTGTACTACGCATACAAATTGGATGAACATTTATATCACTTAGCGTTGAGCAAATGTGTCGATTGAATACAATCCAAGCAAATCTATTGAATGTCAGGAATCCACCCATCGAGAACGAAAAATCGGGGATCCGTTTGGTATTCGAAAAGCTAAGGTTGAGGTAACGTACCGTACAAAGCTGAAATGTCCAATACGGCCACATATAGTGATATTTTCTTTTGTGGTGCCATCTGCCGGCTATTTGGCTTTTACGACCCCCGTCGTCTGCCCACTAAGGGCCACTTTGACGACTGGGCCAATGAAAGCGGAACGCAAAGGCTGCTTTTCTTTGGCCCGTTTGACGTCAATACATTGCAGTTAGATCTTTTGTAACCAGAGGGTGAGGACGTAAAGGTGTCTCCGTGACAAGGCTTCCTGCTATTTTTCCTTTTCTTCTGTGTTTTTCGGAGCATGATGCGGAGTTGTTGTTCAAACGGCATGGGTGCGATGTCCTTCGAGGCCCTTTTCGCTAAAAATGTCTCAAAACTGCGAGGTTCGCTTCATTAAAAGCGCATTTCCTCCACACAATCTACGCTTCATTATAACTCAATTTGAGTAGAATTATTGTTCGCTGAAATTGCTTGAAAGCTTAAACTATTTCTGTCAAAATTCGCACTCTAATTAAAGTGAATTTTCTCCTGGCAGCCTATGCTGCGTTCATTTTCTGGTATCGGCTGCCTCGCGAAAACATGAGAAAATATCCTACAGTGCATCTCATACACTAAGCGATAACATGGTACACGCGGCTCGACACGAAAAGAATAGACAAGAAACCCTCGAACGAACTCTAGCTCTGACGTCAGAAGAGCCATTCCCATTGGCCCTAGTAAGCACGTGACTTCTCCCGAGGCCTCCGGGATGCCTGCTGTGACGTCCGAGCAGGATTCGAACCCAGCTGTGCGTTTTCCCTAGGTTTTCCTCAGATGCTTTCCTGTTCCAGTTCCCGCCCAGGATGCACGCGATGGTCGACATTGCCCGCAAGCGTGGCACCAGATCAGTTTCGCTATTGGCGACGCAGATTTTTCTGCTCGTCTATTGCCTCGCTGTAGAACATGGAATTGAGCTTCGCATGAATGTAAATAACCTCCTTTTGCATTTACCCGCCATAGCTCGTGGCGTCTATAAGAGCAGCGCCCACTGTACGCGTCCTCCCAGTACCTACATGTTCAGATCGTTCGCGTTGGTTACTCCTACATTTAGGTGTGTGGACAGACACACAGAATCCAATATCCTGAGACCTTCGCCAAGGTACGCCCTTGTGTCAAGGACGAGAGGTCAGACACATCTACGACACCAGATTCTACATCCGGTGAACTTGAGTTGGGAAAACGCGGGAAAATACCCGCATTAAAGTTCTCACTCAAGACTAACAGCAACAATAAAGGATGGAAAAGTAATGATGATGAAATTCGCCTCCTGGGTTGTGGTCCACAACCACAGTGCCGACGCGCCATTGCAAGTTTACAATGAAGGGGACAATAGCGAAGCCGCACATCAGGGCTAAAGGAGGTCTCGCAGAAAATCCAGAAGACGGTGTTACAGAATGTCTGCCCAGAGCGGAGGACTGTGCCATAGTGAACGGCAGTGATTGACTTGAGTCGGTTTGACAACATTTGTCATCCACTCACACAGCATCCCTGGAGTATAACATGATGTCAGAGCGACCAAGCCTGTGTTTAAAGAGTGGGCTGAGGGCGACACCAAAGCGGAGCCTGTGTGTACAAGTTGAGGGATAGGGGCTTTACCATATCGGCGAGGCAGCTTCTTCTGTCCCGTTTGACTCCAGACTAAATTTCGCGTTGCCAATTCCCAATTCCGCTCGGGAGGCCAATTCGTTTTCGTTTGGTTTTCTTCCTATTCACTCCCACTTTCCGACAATGAAAGTAGGCGCGCTACGTCGAGAAGACGCAGTGTCTAAGCCACGACTTGATTAAAGTTACAAGAAAAGGTCGATGAGAAATATCTATTCCGCAATAATGAAAGGCTAAGTAAAACTACCGAAAGGCTTCAAGACTACGTTCAATTCTAGCACGATTTGAGCACTTTTAGCTCGATCTGAGCACTTTTAATTTTTGGCCGGAAAAAAAGGTAAGCCTAACCCCTTGGGGTTTTTTCGGGTCAAAAATCGAAAGTCCTATTTCTGCACAAATTTTGGGCTAAAATTAAAGGGCGATTCCTGCTGAGTATCTGTGCGCATTTTTAGCTCGATCTGAGCACTTTTATTTTTTGGCCGGAAAAAAAGGTAAGCCTAACCCCTTGGGGTTTTTTCAGGTCAAAAATCGAAAGTCCTATTTCTGCACAAATTTTGGGCTAAAATTAAAGGGCGATTCCTGCTGAGTATCTGTGCGCATTTTTAGCTCGATCTGAGCACTTTTATTTTTTGGCCGGAAAAAAAGGTAAGCCTAACCCCTTGGGGTTTTTTCAGGTCAAAAATCGAAAGTCCTATTTCTGCACAAATTTTGGCCTAAAATTAAAGGGCGATTCCTGCTGAATATCTGTGCGCATTTTTAGCTCGATCTGAGCACTTTTATTTTTTGGCCAGAAAAAAAGGTAAGCCTAACTAACCCCTTGGGGTTTTTTCAGGTCAAAAATCGAAAGTCCTATTTCTGCACAAATTTTGGGCTAAAATTAAAGGGCGATTCCTGCTGAGTATCTGTGCGCATTTTTAGCTCGATCTGAGCACTTTTATTTTTTGGCCAGAAAAAAAGGTAAGCCTAACTAACCCCTTGGGGTTTTTTCAGGTCAAAAATCGAAAGTCCTATTTCTGCACAAATTTTGGGCTAAAATTAAAGGGCGATTCCTGCTGAGTATCTGTGCGCATTTTTAGCTCGATCTGAGCACTTTTAATTTTTGGCTGGAAAAAAAGGTAAGCCTAACCCCTTGGGGTTTTTTCAGGTCAAAAATCGAAAGTCCTATTTCTGCACAAATTTTGGGCTAAAATTAAAGGGCGATTCCTGCTGAGTATCTGTGCGCATTTTTAGCTCGATCTGAGCACTTTTATTTTTTGGCCAGAAAAAAAGGTAAGCCTAACTAACCCCTTGGGGTTTTTTCAGGTCAAAAATCGAAAGTCCTATTTCTGCACAAATTTTGGGCTAAAATTAAAGGGCGATTCCTGCTGAGTATCTGTGCGCATTTTTAGCTCGATCTGAGCACTTTTAATTTTTGGCTGGAAAAAAAGGTAAGCCTAACCCCTTGGGGTTTTTTCAGGTCAAAAATCGAAAGTCCTATTTCTGCACAAATTTTGGGCTAAAATTAAAGGGCGATTCCTGCTGAGTATCTGTGCGCATTTTTAGCTCGATCTGAGCACTTTTATTTTTTGGCCAGAAAAAAAGGTAAGCCTAACTAACCCCTTGGGGTTTTTTCAGGTCAAAAATCGAAAGTCCTATTTCTGCACAAATTTTGGGCTAAAATTAAAGGGCGATTCCTGCTGAGTATCTGTGCGCATTTTTAGCTCGATCTGAGCACTTTTATTTTTTGGCCGGAAAAAAAGGTAAGCCTAACCCCTTGGGGTTTTTTCGGGTCAAAAATCGAAAGTCCTATTTCTGCACAAATTTTAGGCTAAAATTAAAGGGCGATTCCTGCTGAGTATCTGTGCGCATTTTTAGCTCGATCTGAGCACTTTTATTTTTTGGCTTAAAAAAAAGGTAAGCCTAACCCCTTGGGGTTTTTTCAGGTCAAAAATCGAAAGTCCTATTTCTGCACAAATTTTGGGCTAAAATTAAAGGGCGATTCCTGCTGAATATCTGTGCGCATTTTTAGCTCGATCTGAGCACTTTTATTTTTTGGCCGGAAAAAAAGGTAAGCCTAACCCCTTGGGGTTTTTTCAGGTCAAAAATCGAAAGTCCTATTTCTGCACAAATTTTGGCCTAAAATTAAAGGGCGATTCCTGCTGAATATCTGTGCGCATTTTTAGCTCGATCTGAGCACTTTTATTTTTTGGCCGGAAAAAAAGGTAAGCCTAACCCCTTGGGGTTTTTTCGGGTCAAAAATCGAAAGTCCTATTTCTGCACAAATTTTGGCCTAAAATTAAAGGGCGATTCCTGCTGAGTATCTGTGCGCATTTTTAGCTCGATCTGAGCACTTTTATTTTTTGGCCGGAAAAAAAGGTAAGCCTAACCCCTTGGGGTTTTTTCAGGTCAAAAATCGAAAGTCCTATTTCTGCACAAATTTTGGCCTAAAATTAAAGGGCGATTCCTGCTGAATATCTGTGCGCATTTTTAGCTCGATCTGAGCACTTTTATTTTTTGGCCGGAAAAAAAGGTAAGCCTAACCCCTTGGGGTTTTTTCGGGTCAAAAATCGAAAGTCCTATTTCTGCACAAATTTTGGGCTAAAATTAAAGGGCGATTCCTGCTGAGTATCTGTGCGCATTTTTAGCTCGATCTGAGCACTTTTATTTTTTGGCCGGAAAATAAGGTAAGCCTAACCCCTTGGGGTTTTTTCGGGTCAAAAATCGAAAGTCCTATTTCTGCACAAATTTTGGCCTAAAATTAAAGGGCGATTCCTGCTGAATATCTGTGCGCATTTTTAGCTCGATCTGAGCACTTTTATTTTTTGGCCGGAAAAAAAGGTAAGCCTAACCCCTTGGGGTTTTTTCAGGTCAAAAATCGAAAGTCCTATTTCTGCACAAATTTTGGCCTAAAATTAAAGGGCGATTCCTGCTGAATATCTGTGCGCATTTTTAGCTCGATCTGAGCACTTTTATTTTTTGGCCGGAAAAAAAGGTAAGCCACCCTTGGGGTTTTTTCGGGTCAAAAATCGAAAGTCCTATTTCTGCACAAATTTTGGGCTAAAATTAAAGGGCGATTCCTGCTGAGTATCTGTGCGCATTTTTAGCTCGATCTGAGCACTTTTATTTTTTGGCCGGAAAAAAAGGTAAGCCTAACCCCTTGGGGTTTTTTCGGGTCAAAAATCGAAAGTCCTATTTCTGCACAAATTTTGGGCTAAAATTAAAGGGCGATTCCTGCTGAGTATCTGTGCGCATTTTTAGCTCGATCTGAGCACTTTTATTTTTTGGCCGGAAAAAAAGATAAGCCTCCCTTGGGGTTTTTTCGGGTCAAAAATCGAAAGTCCTATTTCTGCACAAATTTTGGGCTAAAATTAAAGGGCGATTCCTGCTGAGTATCTGTGCGCATTTTTAGCTCGATCTGAGCACTTTTATTTTTTGGCCGGAAAAAAAAGGTAAGCCTAACCCCTTGGGGTTTTTTCGGGTCAAAAATCGAAAGTCCTATTTCTGCACAAATTTTGGGCTAAAATTAAAGGGCGATTCCTGCTGAGTATCTGTGCGCATTTTTAGCTCGATCTGAGCACTTTTATTTTTTGGCCGGAAAAAAAGGTAAGCCTAACCCCTTGGGGTTTTTTCAGGTCAAAAATCGAAAGTCCTATTTCTGCACAAATTTTGGCCTAAAATTAAAGGGCGATTCCTGCTGAATATCTGTGCGCATTTTTAGCTCGATCTGAGCACTTTTATTTTTTGGCCGGAAAAAAAGGTAAGCCTAACCCCTTGGGGTTTTTTCGGGTCAAAAATCGAAAGTCCTATTTCTGCACAAATTTTGGCCTAAAATTAAAGGGCGATTCCTGCTGAATATCTGTGCGCATTTTTAGCTCGATCTGAGCACTTTTATTTTTTGGCCAGAAAAAAAGGTAAGCCTAACTAACCCCTTGGGGTTTTTTCAGGTCAAAAATCGAAAGTCCTATTTCTGCACAAATTTTGGGCTAAAATTAAAGGGCGATTCCTGCTGAGTATCTGTGCGCATTTTTAGCTCGATCTGAGCACTTTTATTTTTTGGCCAGAAAAAAAGGTAAGCCTAACTAACCCCTTGGGGTTTTTTCAGGTCAAAAATCGAAAGTCCTATTTCTGCACAAATTTTGGGCTAAAATTAAAGGGCGATTCCTGCTGAGTATCTGTGCGCATTTTTAGCTCGATCTGAGCACTTTTAATTTTTGGCTGGAAAAAAAGGTAAGCCTAACCCCTTGGGGTTTTTTCAGGTCAAAAATCGAAAGTCCTATTTCTGCACAAATTTTGGGCTAAAATTAAAGGGCGATTCCTGCTGAGTATCTGTGCGCATTTTTAGCTCGATCTGAGCACTTTTATTTTTTGGCCAGAAAAAAAGGTAAGCCTAACTAACCCCTTGGGGTTTTTTCAGGTCAAAAATCGAAAGTCCTATTTCTGCACAAATTTTGGGCTAAAATTAAAGGGCGATTCCTGCTGAGTATCTGTGCGCATTTTTAGCTCGATCTGAGCACTTTTATTTTTTGGCCGGAAAAAAAGGTAAGCCTAACCCCTTGGGGTTTTTTCGGGTCAAAAATCGAAAGTCCTATTTCTGCACAAATTTTAGGCTAAAATTAAAGGGCGATTCCTGCTGAGTATCTGTGCGCATTTTTAGCTCGATCTGAGCACTTTTATTTTTTGGCTTAAAAAAAAGGTAAGCCTAACCCCTTGGGGTTTTTTCAGGTCAAAAATCGAAAGTCCTATTTCTGCACAAATTTTGGGCTAAAATTAAAGGGCGATTCCTGCTGAATATCTGTGCGCATTTTTAGCTCGATCTGAGCACTTTTATTTTTTGGCCGGAAAAAAAGGTAAGCCTAACCCCTTGGGGTTTTTTCAGGTCAAAAATCGAAAGTCCTATTTCTGCACAAATTTTGGCCTAAAATTAAAGGGCGATTCCTGCTGAATATCTGTGCGCATTTTTAGCTCGATCTGAGCACTTTTATTTTTTGGCCGGAAAAAAAGGTAAGCCTAACCCCTTGGGGTTTTTTCGGGTCAAAAATCGAAAGTCCTATTTCTGCACAAATTTTGGCCTAAAATTAAAGGGCGATTCCTGCTGAGTATCTGTGCGCATTTTTAGCTCGATCTGAGCACTTTTATTTTTTGGCCGGAAAAAAAGGTAAGCCTAACCCCTTGGGGTTTTTTCAGGTCAAAAATCGAAAGTCCTATTTCTGCACAAATTTTGGCCTAAAATTAAAGGGCGATTCCTGCTGAATATCTGTGCGCATTTTTAGCTCGATCTGAGCACTTTTATTTTTTGGCCGGAAAAAAAGGTAAGCCTAACCCCTTGGGGTTTTTTCGGGTCAAAAATCGAAAGTCCTATTTCTGCACAAATTTTGGGCTAAAATTAAAGGGCGATTCCTGCTGAGTATCTGTGCGCATTTTTAGCTCGATCTGAGCACTTTTATTTTTTGGCCGGAAAAAAAGGTAAGCCTAACCCCTTGGGGTTTTTTCGGGTCAAAAATCGAAAGTCCTATTTCTGCACAAATTTTGGCCTAAAATTAAAGGGCGATTCCTGCTGAATATCTGTGCGCATTTTTAGCTCGATCTGAGCACTTTTATTTTTTGGCCGGAAAAAAAGGTAAGCCTAACCCCTTGGGGTTTTTTCAGGTCAAAAATCGAAAGTCCTATTTCTGCACAAATTTTGGCCTAAAATTAAAGGGCGATTCCTGCTGAATATCTGTGCGCATTTTTAGCTCGATCTGAGCACTTTTATTTTTTGGCCGGAAAAAAAGGTAAGCCACCCTTGGGGTTTTTTCGGGTCAAAAATCGAAAGTCCTATTTCTGCACAAATTTTGGGCTAAAATTAAAGGGCGATTCCTGCTGAGTATCTGTGCGCATTTTTAGCTCGATCTGAGCACTTTTATTTTTTGGCCGGAAAAAAAGGTAAGCCTAACCCCTTGGGGTTTTTTCGGGTCAAAAATCGAAAGTCCTATTTCTGCACAAATTTTGGGCTAAAATTAAAGGGCGATTCCTGCTGAGTATCTGTGCGCATTTTTAGCTCGATCTGAGCACTTTTATTTTTTGGCTTAAAAAAAGGTAAGCCTAACCCCTTGGGGTTTTTTCAGGTCAAAAATCGAAAGTCCTATTTCTGCACAAATTTTGGGCTAAAATTAAAGGGCGATTCCTGCTGAATATCTGTGCGCATTTTTAGCTCGATCTGAGCACTTTTATTTTTTGGCCGGAAAAAAAGGTAAGCCTAACCCCTTGGGGTTTTTTCAGGTCAAAAATCGAAAGTCCTATTTCTGCACAAATTTTGGCCTAAAATTAAAGGGCGATTCCTGCTGAATATCTGTGCGCATTTTTAGCTCGATCTGAGCACTTTTATTTTTTGGCCGGAAAAAAAGGTAAGCCTAACCCCTTGGGGTTTTTTCGGGTCAAAAATCGAAAGTCCTATTTCTGCACAAATTTTGGCCTAAAATTAAAGGGCGATTCCTGCTGAGTATCTGTGCGCATTTTTAGCTCGATCTGAGCACTTTTATTTTTTGGCCGGAAAAAAAGGTAAGCCTAACCCCTTGGGGTTTTTTCAGGTCAAAAATCGAAAGTCCTATTTCTGCACAAATTTTGGCCTAAAATTAAAGGGCGATTCCTGCTGAATATCTGTGCGCATTTTTAGCTCGATCTGAGCACTTTTATTTTTTGGCCGGAAAAAAAGGTAAGCCTAACCCCTTGGGGTTTTTTCGGGTCAAAAATCGAAAGTCCTATTTCTGCACAAATTTTGGGCTAAAATTAAAGGGCGATTCCTGCTGAGTATCTGTGCGCATTTTTAGCTCGATCTGAGCACTTTTATTTTTTGGCCGGAAAAAAAGGTAAGCCTAACCCCTTGGGGTTTTTTCGGGTCAAAAATCGAAAGTCCTATTTCTGCACAAATTTTGGCCTAAAATTAAAGGGCGATTCCTGCTGAATATCTGTGCGCATTTTTAGCTCGATCTGAGCACTTTTATTTTTTGGCCGGAAAAAAAGGTAAGCCTAACCCCTTGGGGTTTTTTCAGGTCAAAAATCGAAAGTCCTATTTCTGCACAAATTTTGGCCTAAAATTAAAGGGCGATTCCTGCTGAATATCTGTGCGCATTTTTAGCTCGATCTGAGCACTTTTATTTTTTGGCCGGAAAAAAAGGTAAGCCACCCTTGGGGTTTTTTCGGGTCAAAAATCGAAAGTCCTATTTCTGCACAAATTTTGGGCTAAAATTAAAGGGCGATTCCTGCTGAGTATCTGTGCGCATTTTTAGCTCGATCTGAGCACTTTTATTTTTTGGCCGGAAAAAAAGGTAAGCCTAACCCCTTGGGGTTTTTTCGGGTCAAAAATCGAAAGTCCTATTTCTGCACAAATTTTGGGCTAAAATTAAAGGGCGATTCCTGCTGAGTATCTGTGCGCATTTTTAGCTCGATCTGAGCACTTTTATTTTTTGGCCGGAAAAAAAGATAAGCCTCCCTTGGGGTTTTTTCGGGTCAAAAATCGAAAGTCCTATTTCTGCACAAATTTTGGGCTAAAATTAAAGGGCGATTCCTGCTGAGTATCTGTGCGCATTTTTAGCTCGATCTGAGCACTTTTATTTTTTGGCCGGAAAAAAAAGGTAAGCCTAACCCCTTGGGGTTTTTTCGGGTCAAAAATCGAAAGTCCTATTTCTGCACAAATTTTGGGCTAAAATTAAAGGGCGATTCCTGCTGAGTATCTGTGCGCATTTTTAGCTCGATCTGAGCACTTTTATTTTTTGGCCGGAAAAAAAGGTAAGCCTAACCCCTTGGGGTTTTTTCAGGTCAAAAATCGAAAGTCCTATTTCTGCACAAATTTTGGCCTAAAATTAAAGGGCGATTCCTGCTGAATATCTGTGCGCATTTTTAGCTCGATCTGAGCACTTTTATTTTTTGGCCGGAAAAAAAGGTAAGCCTAACCCCTTGGGGTTTTTTCGGGTCAAAAATCGAAAGTCCTATTTCTGCACAAATTTTGGCCTAAAATTAAAGGGCGATTCCTGCTGAATATCTGTGCGCATTTTTAGCTCGATCTGAGCACTTTTATTTTTTGGCCAGAAAAAAAGGTAAGCCTAACTAACCCCTTGGGGTTTTTTCAGGTCAAAAATCGAAAGTCCTATTTCTGCACAAATTTTGGGCTAAAATTAAAGGGCGATTCCTGCTGAGTATCTGTGCGCATTTTTAGCTCGATCTGAGCACTTTTATTTTTTGGCCAGAAAAAAAGGTAAGCCTAACTAACCCCTTGGGGTTTTTTCAGGTCAAAAATCGAAAGTCCTATTTCTGCGCAAATTTTGGGCTAAAATTAAAGGGCGATTCCTGCTGAGTATCTGTGCGCATTTTTAGCTCGATCTGAGCACTTTTAATTTTTGGCTGGAAAAAAAGGTAAGCCTAACCCCTTGGGGTTTTTTCAGGTCAAAAATCGAAAGTCCTATTTCTGCACAAATTTTGGGCTAAAATTAAAGGGCGATTCCTGCTGAGTATCTGTGCGCATTTTTAGCTCGATCTGAGCACTTTTATTTTTTGGCCAGAAAAAAAGGTAAGCCTAACTAACCCCTTGGGGTTTTTTCAGGTCAAAAATCGAAAGTCCTATTTCTGCACAAATTTTGGCCTAAAATTAAAGGGCGATTCCTGCTGAATATCTGTGCGCATTTTTAGCTCGATCTGAGCACTTTTATTTTTTGGCCGGAAAAAAGGTAAGCCTAACCCCTTGGGGTTTTTTCGGGTCAAAAATCGAAAGTCCTATTTCTGCACAAATTTTGGGCTAAAATTAAAGGGCGATTCCTGCTGAGTATCTGTGCGCATTTTTAGCTCGATCTGAGCACTTTTATTTTTTGGCCGGAAAAAAAGGTAAGCCTCCCTTGGGGTTTTTTCGGGTCAAAAATCGAAAGTCCTATTTCTGCACAAATTTTGGGCTAAAATTAAAGGGCGATTCCTGCTGAGTATCTGTGCGCATTTTTAGCTCGATCTGAGCACTTTTATTTTTTGGCCGGAAAAAAAGGTAAGCCTAACCCCTTGGGGTTTTTTCAGGTCAAAAATCGAAAGTCCTATTTCTGCACAAATTTTGGGCTAAAATTAAAGGGCGATTCCTGCTGAGTATCTGTGCGCATTTTTAGCTCGATCTGAGCACTTTTATTTTTTGGCCGGAAAAAAAGGTAAGCCTAACCCCTTGGGGTTTTTTCGGGTCAAAAATCGAAAGTCCTATTTCTGCACAAATTTTGGGCTAAAATTAAAGGGCGATTCCTGCTGAGTATCTGTGCGCATTTTTAGCTCGATCTGAGCACTTTTATTTTTTGGCCGGAAAAAAAGGTAAGCCTAACCCCTTGGGGTTTTTTCAGGTCAAAAATCGAAAGTCCTATTTCTGCACAAATTTTGGCCTAAAATTAAAGGGCGATTCCTGCTGAATATCTGTGCGCATTTTTAGCTCGATCTGAGCACTTTTATTTTTTGGCCGGAAAAAAAGGTAAGCCTAACCCCTTGGGGTTTTTTCGGGTCAAAAATCGAAAGTCCTATTTCTGCACAAATTTTGGCCTAAAATTAAAGGGCGATTCCTGCTGAATATCTGTGCGCATTTTTAGCTCGATCTGAGCACTTTTATTTTTTGGCCAGAAAAAAAGGTAAGCCTAACTAACCCCTTGGGGTTTTTTCAGGTCAAAAATCGAAAGTCCTATTTCTGCACAAATTTTGGGCTAAAATTAAAGGGCGATTCCTGCTGAGTATCTGTGCGCATTTTTAGCTCGATCTGAGCACTTTTATTTTTTGGCCAGAAAAAAAGGTAAGCCTAACTAACCCCTTGGGGTTTTTTCAGGTCAAAAATCGAAAGTCCTATTTCTGCACAAATTTTGGGCTAAAATTAAAGGGCGATTCCTGCTGAGTATCTGTGCGCATTTTTAGCTCGATCTGAGCACTTTTAATTTTTGGCTGGAAAAAAAGGTAAGCCTAACCCCTTGGGGTTTTTTCAGGTCAAAAATCGAAAGTCCTATTTCTGCACAAATTTTGGGCTAAAATTAAAGGGCGATTCCTGCTGAGTATCTGTGCGCATTTTTAGCTCGATCTGAGCACTTTTATTTTTTGGCCAGAAAAAAAGGTAAGCCTAACTAACCCCTTGGGGTTTTTTCAGGTCAAAAATCGAAAGTCCTATTTCTGCACAAATTTTGGCCTAAAATTAAAGGGCGATTCCTGCTGAATATCTGTGCGCATTTTTAGCTCGATCTGAGCACTTTTATTTTTTGGCCGGAAAAAAGGTAAGCCTAACCCCTTGGGGTTTTTTCGGGTCAAAAATCGAAAGTCCTATTTCTGCACAAATTTTGGGCTAAAATTAAAGGGCGATTCCTGCTGAGTATCTGTGCGCATTTTTAGCTCGATCTGAGCACTTTTATTTTTTGGCCGGAAAAAAAGGTAAGCCTCCCTTGGGGTTTTTTCGGGTCAAAAATCGAAAGTCCTATTTCTGCACAAATTTTGGGCTAAAATTAAAGGGCGATTCCTGCTGAGTATCTGTGCGCATTTTTAGCTCGATCTGAGCACTTTTATTTTTTGGCCGGAAAAAAAGGTAAGCCTAACCCCTTGGGGTTTTTTCAGGTCAAAAATCGAAAGTCCTATTTCTGCACAAATTTTGGGCTAAAATTAAAGGGCGATTCCTGCTGAGTATCTGTGCGCATTTTTAGCTCGATCTGAGCACTTTTATTTTTTGGCCGGAAAAAAAGGTAAGCCTAACCCCTTGGGGTTTTTTCAGGTCAAAAATCGAAAGTCCTATTTCTGCACAAATTTTGGCCTAAAATTAAAGGGCGATTCCTGCTGAATATCTGTGCGCATTTTTAGCTCGATCTGAGCACTTTTATTTTTTGGCCGGAAAAAAAGGTAAGCCTAACCCCTTGGGGTTTTTTCAGGTCAAAAATCGAAAGTCCTATTTCTGCACAAATTTTGGCCTAAAATTAAAGGGCGATTCCTGCTGAATATCTGTGCGCATTTTTAGCTCGATCTGAGCACTTTTATTTTTTGGCCGGAAAAAAAGGTAAGCCTAACCCCTTGGGGTTTTTTCGGGTCAAAAATCGAAAGTCCTATTTCTGCACAAATTTTGGGCTAAAATTAAAGGGCGATTCCTGCTGAGTATCTGTGCGCATTTTTAGCTCGATCTGAGCACTTTTATTTTTTGGCCGGAAAAAAAGGTAAGCCTAACCCCTTGGGGTTTTTTCAGGTCAAAAATCGAAAGTCCTATTTCTGCACAAATTTTGGCCTAAAATTAAAGGGCGATTCCTGCTGAATATCTGTGCGCATTTTTAGCTCGATCTGAGCACTTTTATTTTTTGGCCGGAAAAAAAGGTAAGCCTAACCCCTTGGGGTTTTTTCAGGTCAAAAATCGAAAGTCCTATTTCTGCACAAATTTTGGCCTAAAATTAAAGGGCGATTCCTGCTGAATATCTGTGCGCATTTTTAGCTCGATCTGAGCACTTTTATTTTTTGGCCGGAAAAAAAGGTAAGCCTAACCCCTTGGGGTTTTTTCGGGTCAAAAATCGAAAGTCCTATTTCTGCACAAATTTTGGGCTAAAATTAAAGGGCGATTCCTGCTGAGTATCTGTGCGCATTTTTAGCTCGATCTGAGCACTTTTATTTTTTGGCCGGAAAAAAAGGTAAGCCTAACCCCTTGGGGTTTTTTCGGGTCAAAAATCGAAAGTCCTATTTCTGCACAAATTTTGGGCTAAAATTAAAGGGCGATTCCTGCTGAGTATCTGTGCGCATTTTTAGCTCGATCTGAGCACTTTTATTTTTTGGCCGGAAAAAAAGATAAGCCTCCCTTGGGGTTTTTTCGGGTCAAAAATCGAAAGTCCTATTTCTGCACAAATTTTGGGCTAAAATTAAAGGGCGATTCCTGCTGAGTATCTGTGCGCATTTTTAGCTCGATCTGAGCACTTTTATTTTTTGGCCGGAAAAAAAGGTAAGCCTAACCCCTTGGGGTTTTTTCGGGTCAAAAATCGAAAGTCCTATTTCTGCACAAATTTTGGGCTAAAATTAAAGGGCGATTCCTGCTGAGTATCTGTGCGCATTTTTAGCTCGATCTGAGCACTTTTATTTTTTGGCCGGAAAAAAAGGTAAGCCTCCCTTGGGGTTTTTTCGGGTCAAAAATCGAAAGTCCTATTTCTGCACAAATTTTGGGCTAAAATTAAAGGGCGATTCCTGCTGAGTATCTGTGCGCATTTTTAGCTCGATCTGAGCACTTTTATTTTTTGGCCGGAAAAAAAGGTAAGCCTAACCCCTTGGGGTTTTTTCAGGTCAAAAATCGAAAGTCCTATTTCTGCACAAATTTTGGGCTAAAATTAAAGGGCGATTCCTGCTGAGTATCTGTGCGCATTTTTAGCTCGATCTGAGCACTTTTATTTTTTGGCCGGAAAAAAAGGTAAGCCTAACCCCTTGGGGTTTTTTCAGGTCAAAAATCGAAAGTCCTATTTCTGCACAAATTTTGGCCTAAAATTAAAGGGCGATTCCTGCTGAATATCTGTGCGCATTTTTAGCTCGATCTGAGCACTTTTATTTTTTGGCCAGAAAAAAAGGTAAGCCTAACTAACCCCTTGGGGTTTTTTCAGGTCAAAAATCGAAAGTCCTATTTCTGCACAAATTTTGGGCTAAAATTAAAGGGCGATTCCTGCTGAGTATCTGTGCGCATTTTTAGCTCGATCTGAGCACTTTTATTTTTTGGCCGGAAAAAAAGGTAAGCCTAACCCCTTGGGGTTTTTTCGGGTCAAAAATCGAAAGTCCTATTTCTGCACAAATTTTAGGCTAAAATTAAAGGGCGATTCCTGCTGAGTATCTGTGCGCATTTTTAGCTCGATCTGAGCACTTTTATTTTTTGGCCTTAAAAAAAGGTAAGCCTAACCCCTTGGGGTTTTTTCAGGTCAAAAATCGAAAGTCCTATTTCTGCACAAATTTTGGGCTAAAATTAAAGGGCGATTCCTGCTGAATATCTGTGCGCATTTTTAGCTCGATCTGAGCACTTTTATTTTTTGGCCGGAAAAAAAGGTAAGCCTAACCCCTTGGGGTTTTTTCAGGTCAAAAATCGAAAGTCCTATTTCTGCACAAATTTTGGGCTAAAATTAAAGGGCGATTCCTGCTGAGTATCTGTGCGCATTTTTAGCTCGATCTGAGCACTTTTATTTTTTGGCCGGAAAAAAAGGTAAGCCCTTGGGGTTTTTTCAGGTCAAAAATCGAAAGTCCTATTTCTGCACAAATTTTGGCCTAAAATTAAAGGGCGATTCCTGCTGAATATCTGTGCGCATTTTTAGCTCGATCTGAGCACTTTTATTTTTTGGCCGGAAAAAAAGGTAAGCCTAACCCCTTGGGGTTTTTTCGGGTCAAAAATCGAAAGTCCTATTTCTGCACAAATTTTGGGCTAAAATTAAAGGGCGATTCCTGCTGAGTATCTGTGCGCATTTTTAGCTCGATCTGAGCACTTTTATTTTTTGGCCGGAAAAAAAGGTAAGCCTAACCCCTTGGGTTTTTTCAGGTCAAAAATCGAAAGTCCTATTTCTGCACAAATTTTGGGCTAAAATTAAAGGGCGATTCCTGCTGAGTATCTGTGCGCATTTTTAGCTCGATCTGAGCACTTTTATTTTTTGGCCGGAAAAAAAGGTAAGCCTAACCCCTTGGGGTTTTTTCAGGTCAAAAATCGAAAGTCCTATTTCTGCACAAATTTTGGGCTAAAATTAAAGGGCGATTCCTGCTGAGTATCTGTGCGCATTTTTAGCTCGATCTGAGCACTTTTATTTTTTGGCCGGAAAAAAAGGTAAGCCTAACCCCTTGGGGTTTTTTCAGGTCAAAAATCGAAAGTCCTATTTCTGCACAAATTTTGGCCTAAAATTAAAGGGCGATTCCTGCTGAATATCTGTGCGCATTTTTAGCTCGATCTGAGCACTTTTATTTTTTGGCCGGAAAAAAGGTAAGCCTAACCCCTTGGGGTTTTTTCGGGTCAAAAATCGAAAGTCCTATTTCTGCACAAATTTTGGCCTAAAATTAAAGGGCGATTCCTGCTGAATATCTGTGCGCATTTTTAGCTCGATCTGAGCACTTTTATTTTTTGGCCGGAAAAAAAGGTAAGCCTAACCCCTTGGGGTTTTTTCGGGTCAAAAATCGAAAGTCCTATTTCTGCACAAATTTTGGGCTAAAATTAAAGGGCGATTCCTGCTGAGTATCTGTGCGCATTTTTAGCTCGATCTGAGCACTTTTATTTTTTGGCCGGAAAAAAAGGTAAGCCTACCCCTTGGGGTTTTTTCGGGTCAAAAATCGAAAGTCCTATTTCTGCACAAATTTTGGGCTAAAATTAAAGGGCGATTCCTGCTGAGTATCTGTGCGCATTTTTAGCTCGATCTGAGCACTTTTATTTTTTGGCCGGAAAAAAAGGTAAGCCTAACCCCTTGGGGTTTTTTCAGGTCAAAAATCGAAAGTCCTATTTCTGCACAAATTTTGGGCTAAAATTAAAGGGCGATTCCTGCTGAGTATCTGTGCGCATTTTTAGCTCGATCTGAGCACTTTTATTTTTTGGCCGGAAAAAAAGGTAAGCCTAACCCCTTGGGGTTTTTTCAGGTCAAAAATCGAAAGTCCTATTTCTGCACAAATTTTGGCCTAAAATTAAAGGGCGATTCCTGCTGAATATCTGTGCGCATTTTTAGCTCGATCTGAGCACTTTTATTTTTTGGCCGGAAAAAAAGGTAAGCCTAACCCCTTGGGGTTTTTTCAGGTCAAAAATCGAAAGTCCTATTTCTGCACAAATTTTGGCCTAAAATTAAAGGGCGATTCCTGCTGAATATCTGTGCGCATTTTTAGCTCGATCTGAGCACTTTTATTTTTTGGCCGGAAAAAAAGGTAAGCCTAACCCCTTGGGGTTTTTTTCGGGTCAAAAATCGAAAGTCCTATTTCTGCACAAATTTTGGGCTAAAATTAAAGGGCGATTCCTGCTGAGTATCTGTGCGCATTTTTAGCTCGATCTGAGCACTTTTATTTTTTGGCCGGAAAAAAAGGTAAGCCTAACCCCTTGGGGTTTTTTCGGGTCAAAAATCGAAAGTCCTATTTCTGCACAAATTTTGGGCTAAAATTAAAGGGCGATTCCTGCTGAGTATCTGTGCGCATTTTTAGCTCGATCTGAGCACTTTTATTTTTTGGCCGGAAAAAAAGGTAAGCCTACCCCTTGGGGTTTTTTCGGGTCAAAAATCGAAAGTCCTATTTCTGCACAAATTTTGGGCTAAAATTAAAGGGCGATTCCTGCTGAGTATCTGTGCGCATTTTTAGCTCGATCTGAGCACTTTTATTTTTTGGCCGGAAAAAAAGGTAAGCCTAACCCCTTGGGGTTTTTTCGGGTCAAAAATCGAAAGTCCTATTTCTGCACAAATTTTGGGCTAAAATTAAAGGGCGATTCCTGCTGAGTATCTGTGCGCATTTTTAGCTCGATCTGAGCACTTTTATTTTTTGGCCGGAAAAAAAGGTAAGCCTACCCTTGGGGTTTTTTCGGGTCAAAAATCGAAAGTCCTATTTCTGCACAAATTTTGGGCTAAAATTAAAGGGCGATTCCTGCTGAGTATCTGTGCGCATTTTTAGCTCGATCTGAGCACTTTTATTTTTTGGCCGGAAAAAAAGGTAAGCCTAACCCCTTGGGGTTTTTTCGGGTCAAAAATCGAAAGTCCTATTTCTGCACAAATTTTGGGCTAAAATTAAAGGGCGATTCCTGCTGAGTATCTGTGCGCATTTTTAGCTCGATCTGAGCACTTTTATTTTTTGGCCGGAAAAAAAGGTAAGCCTACCCCTTGGGGTTTTTTCGGGTCAAAAATCGAAAGTCCTATTTCTGCACAAATTTTGGGCTAAAATTAAAGGGCGATTCCTGCTGAGTATCTGTGCGCATTTTTAGCTCGATCTGAGCACTTTTATTTTTTGGCCGGAAAAAAAGGTAAGCCTAACCCCTTGGGGTTTTTTCAGGTCAAAAATCGAAAGTCCTATTTCTGCACAAATTTTGGGCTAAAATTAAAGGGCGATTCCTGCTGAGTATCTGTGCGCATTTTTAGCTCGATCTGAGCACTTTTATTTTTTGGCCTTAAAAAAAAGGTAAGCCTAAACCCTTGGGGTTTTTTCAGGTCAAAAATCGAAAGTCCTATTTCTGCACAAATTTTGGGCTAAAATTAAAGGGCGATTCCTGCTGAGTATCTGTGCGCATTTTTAGCTCGATCTGAGCACTTTTATTTTTTGGCTTAAAAAAAAGGTAAGCCTAACCCCTTGGGGTTTTTTCAGGTCAAAAATCGAAAGTCCTATTTCTGCACAAATTTTGGGCTAAAATTAAAGGGCGATTCCTGCTGAGTATCTGTGCGCATTTTTAGCTCGATCTGAGCACTTTTATTTTTTGGCTTAAAAAAAAGGTAAGCCTAACCCCTTGGGGTTTTTTCAGGTCAAAAATCGAAAGTCCTATTTCTGCACAAATTTTGGGCTAAAATTAAAGGGCGATTCCTGCTGAGTATCTGTGCGCATTTTTAGCTCGATCTGAGCACTTTTATTTTTTGGCCGGAAAAAAAGGTAAGCCTAACCCCTTGGGGTTTTTTCAGGTCAAAAATCGAAAGTCCTATTTCTGCACAAATTTTGGGCTAAAATTAAAGGGCGATTCCTGCTGAGTATCTGTGCGCATTTTTAGCTCGATCTGAGCACTTTTATTTTTTGGCCGGAAAAAAAGGTAAGCCTAACCCCTTGGGGTTTTTTCGGGTCAAAAATCGAAAGTCCTATTTCTGCACAAATTTTGGGCTAAAATTAAAGGGCGATTCCTGCTGAGTATCTGTGCGCATTTTTAGCTCGATCTGAGCACTTTTATTTTTTGGCCGGAAAAAAAGGTAAGCCTAACCCCTTGGGGTTTTTTCAGGTCAAAAATCGAAAGTCCTATTTCTGCACAAATTTTGGCCTAAAATTAAAGGGCGATTCCTGCTGAATATCTGTGCGCATTTTTAGCTCGATCTGAGCACTTTTATTTTTTGGCCGGAAAAAAAGGTAAGCCTAACCCCTTGGGGTTTTTTCAGGTCAAAAATCGAAAGTCCTATTTCTGCACAAATTTTGGGCTAAAATTAAAGGGCGATTCCTGCTGAGTATCTGTGCGCATTTTTAGCTCGATCTGAGCACTTTTATTTTTTGGCCGAAAAAAAGGTAAGCCTAACCCCTTGGGGTTTTTTCAGGTCAAAAATCGAAAGTCCTATTTCTGCACAAATTTTGGCCTAAAATTAAAGGGCGATTCCTGCTGAGTATCTGTGCGCATTTTTAGCTCGATCTGAGCACTTTTATTTTTTGGCCGGAAAAAAAGGTAAGCCCCCTTGGGGTTTTTTCAGGTCAAAAATCGAAAGTCCTATTTCTGCACAAATTTTGGGCTAAAATTAAAGGGCGATTCCTGCTGAGTATCTGTGCGCATTTTTAGCTCGATCTGAGCACTTTTATTTTTTGGCCGGAAAAAAAGGTAAGCCTAACCCCTTGGGGTTTTTTCAGGTCAAAAATCGAAAGTCCTATTTCTGCACAAATTTTGGGCTAAAATTAAAGGGCGATTCCTGCTGAGTATCTGTGCGCATTTTTAGCTCGATCTGAGCACTTTTATTTTTTGGCCGGAAAAAAAGGTAAGCCTCCCTTGGGGTTTTTTCGGGTCAAAAATCGAAAGTCCTATTTCTGCACAAATTTTGGGCTAAAATTAAAGGGCGATTCCTGCTGAGTATCTGTGCGCATTTTTAGCTCGATCTGAGCACTTTTATTTTTTGGCCGGAAAAAAAGGTAAGCCTAACCCCTTGGGGTTTTTTCGGGTCAAAAATCGAAAGTCCTATTTCTGCACAAATTTTGGGCTAAAATTAAAGGGCGATTCCTGCTGAGTATCTGTGCGCATTTTTAGCTCGATCTGAGCACTTTTATTTTTTGGCCGGAAAAAAAGGTAAGCCTAACCCCTTGGGGTTTTTTCAGGTCAAAAATCGAAAGTCCTATTTCTGCACAAATTTTGGGCTAAAATTAAAGGGCGATTCCTGCTGAGTATCTGTGCGCATTTTTAGCTCGATCTGAGCACTTTTATTTTTTGGCCGGAAAAAAAGGTAAGCCTAACCCCTTGGGGTTTTTTCGGGTCAAAAATCGAAAGTCCTATTTCTGCACAAATTTTGGCCTAAAATTAAAGGGCGATTCCTGCTGAATATCTGTGCGCATTTTTAGCTCGATCTGAGCACTTTTATTTTTTGGCCGGAAAAAAAGGTAAGCCCCTTGGGGTTTTTTCAGGTCAAAAATCGAAAGTCCTATTTCTGCACAAATTTTGGGCTAAAATTAAAGGGCGATTCCTGCTGAGTATCTGTGCGCATTTTTAGCTCGATCTGAGCACTTTTATTTTTTGGCCGGAAAAAAAGGTAAGCCTCCCCTTGGGGTTTTTTCGGGTCAAAAATCGAAAGTCCTATTTCTGCACAAATTTTGGGCTAAAATTAAAGGGCGATTCCTGCTGAGTATCTGTGCGCATTTTTAGCTCGATCTGAGCACTTTTATTTTTTGGCCGGAAAAAAAGGTAAGCCTAACCCCTTGGGGTTTTTTCAGGTCAAAATCGAAAGTCCTATTTCTGCACAAATTTTGGGCTAAAATTAAAGGGCGATTCCTGCTGAGTATCTGTGCGCATTTTTAGCTCGATCTGAGCACTTTTATTTTTTGGCCGGAAAAAAAGGTAAGCCTAACCCCTTGGGGTTTTTTCAGGTCAAAAATCGAAAGTCCTATTTCTGCACAAATTTTGGGCTAAAATTAAAGGGCGATTCCTGCTGAGTATCTGTGCGCATTTTTAGCTCGATCTGAGCACTTTTATTTTTTGGCCGGAAAAAAAGGTAAAGTCCTATTTCTGCACAAATTTTGGGCTAAAATTAAAGGGCGATTCCTGCTGAGTATCTGTGCGCATTTTTAGCTCGATCTGAGCACTTTTATTTTTTGGCCGGAAAAAAAGGTAAGCCTCCCTTGGGGTTTTTTCGGGTCAAAAATCGAAAGTCCTATTTCTGCACAAATTTTGGGCTAAAATTAAAGGGCGATTCCTGCTGAGTATCTGTGCGCATTTTTAGCTCGATCTGAGCACTTTTATTTTTTGGCCGGAAAAAAAGGTAAGCCTAACCCCTTGGGGTTTTTTCGGGTCAAAAATCGAAAGTCCTATTTCTGCACAAATTTTGGCCTAAAATTAAAGGGCGATTCCTGCTGAATATCTGTGCGCATTTTTAGCTCGATCTGAGCACTTTTATTTTTTGGCCGGAAAAAAAGGTAAGCCCCTTGGGGTTTTTTCAGGTCAAAAATCGAAAGTCCTATTTCTGCACAAATTTTGGGCTAAAATTAAAGGGCGATTCCTGCTGAGTATCTGTGCGCATTTTTAGCTCGATCTGAGCACTTTTATTTTTTGGCCGGAAAAAAAGGTAAGCCTAACCCCTTGGGTTTTTTTCAGGTCAAAAATCG